>NC_090446.1:1530678057-1531425557 GCF_031143425.1 Pleurodeles waltl | reverse complement strand
AATCGCTGGCCCTGGCTTTCCGGATTAATAGTGCGCGCTGCAAATTCGTGTCAGTCCTAAACTTGCAATCTGTCCTGTTGCAAACGGTTAATTCATGTGATTTATGCATATCACTATTTCTCGTCTATTCTCCCTCGATTTCACCCGTCTCCTTTCCAACTACGAACCTTTGATAAGGTTTCCAGTATTGTCTGGACCGACTTTTTGGGGGAATTAATTCATTGTATGTGTCTGTCTGTGTTTTGCAGCATAACATATCTGAATGCCATTCTTTTAAGGTCGGTAGGGGGCCACGGCCACGGTCCCATCTCGTAGCTATCATTCATTTTGCCAGCAGCATACCCATTGAGACCAGACGTCGACTTTCCTTCGCCACTTTTCCGTCGTATCCTAGGAGGTCCTGTAGTGGTGTGCTCTCCAGCTGCCCCCCCCACAATGGCTCCCAGCTCAGTAAACACACACTTTCCCAAAAGCGTTGTATGTCCGGTCAAACTCGCGGCATTTGGAAAAAGCCTGCTTCTACCTCTCCACATCTGGGGCAATCTGATGTGTCACGTAGCCCATATCTGAATAGTCTAAGGGGTGTGTAGTATGTTCTATTAATGTATTTGAAGTGGATCAGACGGTGCCATCCATTTAGTGATGTGTTTCGTGTCACCGCACAACAGTATCCCTACTGTGTGTCCGTGAACTGTCTCTTTGCTATTCCACCCTGGCTTTCGTTAGTCCTGTCCCTTGTGCCTCTTGTGCATATGCGTATAATCTGGTCACTAGCTTGCGGGGCTGGGTATCCACAAAGATCATGGAAAGTGCTTGCATTTCAGGTGGTTCTTGCAACTCTGCTCCCAGTAGTGTGCGTATGGTGTGACGTGCCCTGTAGTACTGATGCTGCATGAGTAGGGTTGTTTCCTGTATCTGTTCCATGATTGTTGCCCAAGTACACATTACTCCTTCACAAAAAAAAAAAATCTCCTATCATCTAGATGTCTAGTTCACGGAAGGTTGCAACCGCACTCTTGTCTCGCCCCAGTGAGAACCATGTGCACTATTCGACCAGTATGTGAGGAGAATATAATTGGAATAACGCTTTTCTAGTCATGAGGCTGTGCTATGCGTGGGTGGAGGTATCTAGTGAGTCAAATGTTTCATGTCTGTGGACCGGGGGCTAAAACAACTGACTCTGCACAGGGTGCAGCGCCAACATATCTCGTTCTAGTGTCCTAGGGCATCTCAGGGGGTCCGTGCATCCAGTGATGTGCAAATGTTGAGTGTGCTACTCTGTAATATGTCTCCAGGTGGGGTGCATCAGGTCCACCCATCTCGTATGGCAGTACCAGTACCTTCCACTGTACTCTGGGCTGCTTTCCAGCCCATGCTAACTTAATGTGAAGAGTCCTCAAGGTGGAAAAGACTGTCCTCGGAAGCAGGATAGGGATATTCTGAAAAAGGAACAAAAACGTGGTAATGTCACCATCTTCCTAAGGGCTATGTTTCCCACTAATGACAGTGGTAGGCCAATCCACTCTACAATTTTTTTTGTCAGCTTTTGTATTGCTTCTCCGTAATTGTCCCTCATGACTATCTGGGGATCTGTGTGTATTTAAATGCCTAGGTAGCGCACTGAGTCAGTTTACCATTTGAGAGGGAAATCCGTGACTATTGGAGTCATGGCCTGTGTGAGGGGGGAATGCTACAGATTTATCCCAGTTAATCCGCAAGCAGGAAAGACGGCCGAATTTTGTCACCTCTCGGAGTGCAGGTGCGAGGTTATACCTGGTATGCGTATATACAGCAAAGTATCATCCGCATAGGCAGAGATAATCAGGTTATATCCTGAGAATCAGATGCCCCTGTGTCTATGGTATTCATGCAGTGCAAATGCCAGCAGCTCTGCAACCAATACATACAACAGGGGCAATAATGGGCATCCCTTTCTGGTGCCTCTGGGGCTGGCTATGACCTCTGAGATACATCCATTAATTCAAACTCTGGCTATCGGCGCTGTGTAAAGGGTTTGCACTAGTTGTATAAAAATGTCTCCCACCCCTATGCGGCGCAGCACTGCCAGCATGGAATCCCATTCCACTGAATCAAATACCTTTTCGGCATCGAGAAAAACTATTGCACTCATCTCTGGGTCTATGTGTTGGATTGCACCAAATACTGTACGCAGATTTGCCGTTAGGCTGCTTCCGGGGATAAATCCTGCTTGTTCTGACTTTTGGTAGCAATGTCGCCAGCCTATCTGGCAACATTTTTGCATACAATTTAGTGTCCACGGTAATCAGAGATAGCGGTCTGTACGAGTAGCATTATGTTGGATATTTGCCGCGTTTGAATAGTGTAATAATTAGTTCTTCTCTCATAGATGGTGGCATTTCTTTGGCACCCGCCATTTCCTCATACAGTGTCCTCAAATGTGGGACCAATAAGCCTTGATATGTCTTATAAAAGGATACTGTGAGCCCATCTGGACGTGGGGCCTTTCCTTTGGCCACATTTTTTAGGGCTTTACGTACTTTTATCGGTTTTAGTGGTGCCATTAAATATTCGCAGTCTGTATCAGTCAACCATGGCATATTGATCTGTGTGAAATAATCTGTGATTGTTGCTATGTCTGGGGTTATATTTGTGGTGTAAAGTGTTGCATAATATTCGGGAAAGCTGTTGACTATTGTAGGAACTTGGCTCTGAATGTACTATTTCAAAGTAAGAAATAGCATGCACAGAGTCCAAGGGTTCCCCTTAGAGGTAAGATAGTGGCAAAAAGAGATAATTCTAATGCTCTATTTTGTGGTAGTGGGGTCGAGCAGTAGGCTTATCAGAGGGTAGTGTTAAGCATTTGTTGTACACACACAGGCAATAAATGAGGAACACACACTCAAAGACAATTCCAGGCCAATAGGTTTTTATATAGAAAAATATATTTTCTTAGTTTATTTTAAGAACCACAGGTTCAAGATTTAAAAGTAATACTTAAAATGAAAGGTATTTCATTCAGGTATCTTAGGAACTTTGAATCAACACAATATCATGTACAGTTTTAGCAAAAATGGCAATAAGCTATTTTAAAACAAGACACAGTGCAATTTTCAACAGTTCCTGGGGGAAGTAAGTATTGGTTAGTTTTGCAGGTAAGTAAAACACCTACAGGGTTCAAAGTTGGGTCCAAGGTAGCCCACCGTTAAGGATTCAGGGTAAACCCAAGTTTCCACACCAGCAGCTCAGGGCCGGTCAGTTGCAGAGGTCAAAGTGGTGCCCAAAATGCATAGGCTTCAATGGAGAAGGGGGTGCCCCGGTTCCAGTCTGCCAGCAGGTAAGTACCTGTGACTTAGGAGGGCAGACCAGGGGGGTTTTGTAGGGCACCGGGGGGGACACCAGTCAGCACAAAAAGTACACCCTCAGAGACACGGGGCGGCCGGGTGCAGAGTGCAAACAGGCGTCTGGTTTGCATTTGGTTTCAATGGGAGACCCAGGGGTCTCTTCAGTGAAGCAGGCAGGCAAGGGGGGGGGCTCCTCGGGGTAGCCACCACCTGGGCAAGGGAGAGGGCCACCTGGGGGTCGCTGCTGCACTGGAGGTCGGATCATTCAGGTCCTGGGGGCTGCGGGTGCAGTGTCTTTACCAGGCGTCGGGTTCCTTGGAGCAGGCAGTTGCGGTCAGGGGGAGCCTCTGGATTCCCTCTGCAGGCGTCGCTGTGGGGCTCAGAGGGGTCAACTTTGGCTACTCACGGGCTCGCAGTAGCTGGGGAGTCCTCCCTGTGGTGTCGTTTCTCCGCAGGTCGAGCCGGGGGCGTCGGGTGCAGAGTGGAAAGTCTCACGCTTCCAGCGGGAAACGTGGAGTCCTTTTAAAAGTTGTTTCTTTGTTGCAAGTTTCAGTCTTTGTGGAACAGGACCGCTGTCCTCGGGAGTTATTGGTCCTTTTAGATGCAGGGTAGTCCTCTGAGGCTTCAGAGGTCGCTGAACCCTGGGGGATGCGTCGCTGTTGCAGTTTTTCCTCGAAGTGGGGAGAGAGGCTGGTAGGGCTGGGGCCAAAGCAGTTGGTGTCTTCGTCTTCTCTACAGGGCTTCAGGTTGCAGGAATCTCTCTTGCTTGGTTCTGGGGGCCCCTAAATACTCGATTTAGGGGTGTGTTTAGGTCTGGGGGGTCAGTAGCCAATGGCTACTAGCCCTGAGGGTGGCTACACCCTCTTTGCGCCTCCTCCCTGAGGGGAGGGGGGCACATCCCTAATCCTATTGGGGGAACCCTCCATCTTCAAGACGGAGGATTTCTAAAAGTCAGTCACCTCAGCTCAGGACACCTTAGGGGTTGTCCTGACTGGCCAGTGACTCCTCCTTGTTTTTCTCATTATTTCCTCCGGCCTTGCCGCCAAAAGTGGGGCCGTGGCCGGAGGGGGCGGGCATCTCCACTAGCTGGGATCCCCTGGGGTGCTGTAACAAAGGGGGTGAGCCTTTGAGGCTCACCGCCAGGTGGTACAGTTCCTGCAGGGGGAGGTGAGAAGTACCTCCACCCTGTACAGGCTTTACTAGCCACAGAGTGACATAGGTACTCTCCCCATGTGGCCAGCAACATGTCTGGTGTGTGGCAGGCTGGCAAAACTAGTCAGCCCACACTGGAAGTCGGGTATGTTTTCAGGGGGCATCTCTAAGACGACCTCTGGGTGAATTTCACAATAAAATGTACACTGGCATCAGTGTGCATTTATTGTGCTGAGAAGTTTGATACCAAACCTCCCAGTTTTCAGCGTAGCCATTATGGTGCTGTGGAGTTCGTGTATGACAGACTCCCAGACCATATACTCTTATGGCTACACTGCACTTACAATGTCTAAGGTTTTGCTTAGACACTGTAGGGGCATAGTGCTCATGCACCTATGCCCTCACCTATGGTATAGTGCACCCTGCCTTAGGGCTGTAAGGCCTGCTAGAGGGGTGACTTACCTATGCCATGGGCAGTGTGAGGTTGGCATGGTACCCTGAGGGGAGTGCCATGTCGACTTAGTCATTTTCTCCCCAGCAGCACACACAGGCTGGCTAGCAGTGTGTCTGTGCTGAGTGAGGCGTCCTCAGGGTGGCCTAAGACATGCTGCAGCCCTTAGAGACCTTCCCTGGCATCAGGGCCCTTGGTACCAGGGGTACCAGTTACAAGGGACTTACCTGGATGCCAGGGTGTGCCGATTGTGGAGACAGAGGTAAGGTTTTAGGGAAAGAACACTGGTGCTAGGGCCTGGTTAGCAGGCCTCAGCACACTTTCAAATCATAACTTTGCATCAGCAAAGGCAAAAAGTCAGGGGTAACCATGCCAAAGAGGCATTTCCTTACAACTATCTTTACTGGGTCTTTGAGGTTACCGTCTTCGTCCTGTATCTCAAGGATTGTGTCCCTCTCTCTATTGGGGCGCTGTCAGGGTCGCACCAGGTCATTTCCCCCTCCCCATAAATTCGTGCAGACTCATACTTCAGCATGTGCTGGACCACGCTTTGAGCTGTATCGTTGAATTCTATTCGCTTTTCATGAATTTGACCCAGTAATTGCTCCTCTTCTGTTGCCAAGTGCTCCCCCCTCCAGCTATGCTATCTCTCGCTCTAGCAGGGCCAACCGGCTATGTAGTGATTTCAGAACCCCTGTCTGTTTAGCTATTGCTATCCTACGGATATACACTTTAAGCGCTTCGCACACTGTGTCAAAATTAGGAACCAAGCCTATATTTACTTGAAAGTATTCTTTGATCACTTTGGCTAGGTCATCTCGAAATGCTGCGTTCGGTAAAGAATATGGCGGAAAATGCCACACGAATGGGGCGACCCGACACAGCCCCACTTCAACTAAGAGGGGGACTGGTGAATGATCTGAGATTCTGGGCCATGGATCCTGTGTGTGCATTCTGGGGACTAGGCTCCTTGACACCAACCACAGGTCTACGCGCGTATATAAATCAAACTGTTGTAGTGTGAGTGAGTGAGTGAGTGCGTGTGTTTATTCCCGCCCCCACCCTATCAGGGTGTCTGTGTCTCAAAGAGTTGCTCTACCTACCAGCTCCCCTAAAAAATCACCTACAGGTCTGAAACAGACTTCTGAGACTGCTCTTCTTCACCAAGGCCTGGTAGTCAGTATTCAGAGTGGGTCCCCAGGGGGCATCAAGAGTATCATCAGTAGGACACCTCTCACCTATAAACTTGTCTCCGAGGTGGTTGGAAAGCCTTAATAAGACACTGGCTTCTCCAGACTCAACATTCGCAACTTCTATTCACCATCAGCGTCTTTGCCTCGAACGCCTTCACCGACGACACCCACCGAGCGCGCAAGGTCAGCTTTGAACCAGCCCAGTCCTAGACGCCAGCGCAGCCAGTCAAGGTCATCCACCAGAAGTAGCTCAAGATCTAGGAGGCGGTCTAGATCTAGTTCCTCTAGATCACGGCAATGGCGGCGCAGGTCTCCTTTGTGGTCTACTGCATCGGAGTCTCCCATCAAAGACTATTTGCCAACCGTGACTAACTCCCCTCTGGCAAGAGTATCGCTAGTCGACGATAATACAGCCTTTAACGAGGTCTTGGTTAGAGGGACCCAGAAATGTAATGTAGATATTCCAGAGCCGACTACTTCATCGTCTGTAATTTTTGAGACACTACATCATCGTGCCTCCTCCAGACAGTTATTGCAGCTGGTTCCTGGTCTTTTACAGCCGGCTATGGGCACATTTCTAACCCCTGCTATCGTACGCTCAGATCCGGCTCGGATACTAAAAAAGTATAAAGCCCTAGACCAGGATCCTTTGTTTCTCAGGGTTGATCCAACTCCAGACTCTGTGATTTTAGCTGCTGCCCGTAAGACTCAATCAGTGGCATCATCATTGACGGTCCCTCCAGATAAGGAGAGTAAACATCTGGATTCATTGGGCAGGTAAATGTGTGGCACTTCAGCAGCATACATGAAGGTCTCCAGTGCCTCTGCACTGTCGGGAAGATACGACCGTTCTTTGTGGGACTCTCTGAACAGGTTCGTATTAAAATTGCCTAGGGAAGATAGGCGAGATTTTAAAGAGATACTTCAGGAAGGTAGTTTACTGTCCAACCAAATTATTAGTGCTGCTGCATATGGCGCAGATTTGGTGGCTCATGGCTATGCACATGGTATTTGTGCAAGGAGGTCCTCGTGGCTACGTCTGACAGGGTTGAGGCAGGAAGCACAACACCGCATTCTGAACCTGGCTTTTACTGGGAACTCATTATTTGGATCTCATACTGATGATGAGATGGCGAAAATGAAATCAGAGGTCGACACTATGAAAGCAGTAGGGCTAGATAGGCGAATAGAGTATAGAAGGAGATACAGGCCTTATGATAAGCGCCCTTAGCAGAGGGTTCGAACCCCTCATTGGTACCAAAGGCCTCAGCGCAAACAAGGACGACCTTTCTTTTAGTCACGCAAAACTGCAAGAGATCGCGCACCAAGCAGACCACATCAGCCTACCCCAAACGCATCGGGCAAACAATGAGGATTCTCTTCCCCTATCCTGTCCACCACTCCAGAGGGGGGGGGGGGGGGGGGGGGGAGTATGAATTACGCTCACAAGTGGCACACGGCAACAAAAGACAAATGGGTGCTAAACATTGTAGAGAATGGATACTCTCCGTTTCAAATCTCCACCTCCTCTGCCACCAACGCGGTCAACACCTGCTCACCACTCATTACTACAAAAGGAAGTTCACATCCTGTTGCAAAAAAGATCGATAGAAAAGGTTCCATCTTCTCAAAGAGGAAAAAGAGTGTACTCCCGATATTTCCTGGTGAAAAAGAAAGGCCAAGAAGGGGTTTTCAGACCCATTTTAGATCTGAACAAATACATCCGTAAAGAAAAATTCAGAATGCTGGCCCTTCATCAGATTTTCCTCAGCTACATCGAGGGGACTGGATGTGCTCCATAGATCTACAGGATGCGTACTTTCACGGTCAGGACAAAACATCAAATTTCTTCGCTTCGTAGTGGCATTACAACACTACCAGTTCAAGGTGCTGCCCTTCAGGCTAAAATCAGCCCCTCAGACATTTTCCAAATGTGTAGCAACAATACCAGCCCACTTGAGAAAAATAAATCTCTTTATTTATCCATACCTAGATGATTGGCTGCTAAAAGCCATCACCACAGAGCAGACCGTGAATCATCTCAACATAGTTCTGAACACTTTCAGCTCTCTGGGTCTGCAGGTCAATTTCCAGAAGTCCACTCTCACTCCAAATCAGACGCTCCATTATCTGGGGGCAGTGCTAGACATCAAGCTAGAAAGAGTGTGTCCTTCGGAGGAACGACTATCCACAATAGCGCAGAAGTGCCACACACTTCTCCACACTCTCAGGCCTACGGTCCGTCAAATCTCTATTGTGCTCCAATGCTTTTCATTTTCCCGAGATCTCGTTCTCTGTCCAGAGAGTCTCAGACCATCTGGCACTGGCTAATAGCGAGGGGGATGTCTCTCACAGCGGTCCACCTTCTGGGAGAACAAAACTCAAAAGCAGATTTCCTAAGTCAAAGTCTAATAGACTCCCACGACTGGGTTCTTCCCAACTATGTTGTAGCAGACATCTTTCAATGGTGGGATCCGCCTCAAATAGACCAGTTCGCAGACGACTTCAACAAAAAATGCCCAGACTTCCGATCCAGGCTCTACCATCAAGGGACCAAAGAGAATGCCCTGTTGATAGACTGGTCAGGGACATTTCTCTACGCATTTCCACCAATCCCCGCGATACCTGCGGAGATCAACAAGTTCTACAGGTCAAAAACGAGGATGATACTCATAGCCCATCAAAGGCCTCGGCAATACTGGTACACAGACCTCCTCCAGTTGTCAGAACAACCTCGCAAAAGGCTGTCATGCAGACCGGATCTTCTCCACAGATTAGGGGGGGGGGAATTCTCCATCCCAACCTTCCCTCTCTGAGCTTGTCAGCATGGCTCCTGAGTTCCTACAATATGGACATCTAGGACTCTCGCAGGAATCCATGGATATTTTAAAGGAGTCTAAAAGACCATCTACACGACGCTCCTATGCGTTCAAATGGAAGAAAGTTTTACATGTGGTGCCGGCAGCATGATCACAACCCTATTTTGGCCCAGGAGGAGGTTATCTTAACTTATCTGTTACATGTTGCGAAGTCAGGACTGCAGTTTTCCTCCATTAAGGTACATTTATCTCTCATTACAGCTTCTCGTAAGTTGCCCTCTCAGAAATCTTTCTCTACTATGCCAGTGGTTAAGGATTTCTTTGAGGGCTTAAAGTTTTTCCTCCGATTTTGGAAACCCTAACCTCCATGGGAATTGAATGTGGTCTTGTCTAGGCCTACGCCCTCTGCTTTTGAGCCCATCCGCAAAGCTTCTTTAAAAAACTTTATGTGGAAGACAGCTTTTCTGGTAGCCATTACCTCGGCTAGAAGGGTCAGCGAGATTCAAGCTCTATGTTCGAGGGAACTCTTTGCGGTTTCCCACGATAACAGAGTAGTTCTAAGAACCCACCCATCGTTTTTGCCTAAGGTAGTGTCGGACTTCCACATTAACCAAACAATATTACTTCCAACTTTCTTCCCTAAACCTGTTACTCCGGCGGAGAAAGCCTTGCACTCACTGGATCTTACGAGGGTGCTCACATTTTACCTTGATAAGACTAAGTCAATCAGACAATCTGATCGCTTGTTTGTTAATTATGGACATATGAGGACAGGGGAAGCTGCTTCAAAATAGATGTGCTTCTAATGTTATATAATAGTGTGTTTACTAACCTCTTTGTGGAGTATTGCCTATACCGTATTGTAGCTGCCGATACACATGCTTTGCATAAGTTCGCCATCTAGTGTTGGGCTTGGAGTTTTACAAGTTGTCTTTCCTCGAAGAAGCTTTTTCGAGTTACAAGATTGAGTGACTCCTCGTCTCGATGATAGTGCGCATGGGCATTAAGTTCTTTGTTAGATTGTTTTCTTTCTGCCGTCAGGTTCAGACGTGTTGTCTCTTGATCCGGTGAATCTCGATTCAGAAATTTAAAACGTACTGTACTCTTTATGTAATTTTGTTGGTATTGTTTTCGATCGGGTTTCCATCTACTTGATTCGAATTAGACCGTCGGGGTCGTTTTTTTTCTCGCCCTTTAGGGGCCTGCTTCTATGTGAGTCTGATGTAACGAAATCCGTTTCAATTCTGTCCTCTGTGTCCTGCTAAATTTCTGTACCCCAATCAGCACTAGGTGTTCAATCTTTGTCTATCTCCAAGCTATCAGGAAGACAATTGTGGCGCCTGTAGATCATTTTGATCTAAGAAGACTCTTCGACACCGTAGAGCTTGTCGCTTTGAGATGGTGTCAAAACCAACAGAAGACACACCGGACATCTTCTGTGAAGAACATGCCCAAGAAGAAGTTCAGCAGGTGGCAGTTTTGTCCGTCCAAGACTCGGACTCCAAAGAACACTAAGATGACGCCAGCCACTACATGCCTGCGGTGCAGTATGTGATTACAACTGCCCCATCACACCACACAAAAATTATTAAAAAGACTCCATCACTGGTCGTCGATCCTCCACTGCCTTCAGGCCATGGTCGGATTAGAAAAGAAAGTCCGGATGACCAACCTTTGGGTTCGGCACAGATTTAAGACTAACGTGCACTCTGCTTCGACCAAACAGACTCCCACACCAATCTCTGAGTCGAGCCGAGAATCAGAAAAAACAACTTCGGAGCCAAAAAGATGAGCACCATCTTCGGAGCCGAAAAGGATTACACCACCTTCAGAGCTGATACTTTCAGTTCACCCAAAACATACAATTACGGAGTCAAAAGCTATGGGTAGTAAAGAAACTTCTTCTTCCCAGGAGTCCATAGACATTCAACCTATTTTAGAGGTGATGGATGGCAAACAAAAAATAATACTTAGTCAGAAGGACACAGGAAGATTAATTGCCTCCCCTCCACTGTCCTTTTAAAAGGAAATTGACTTTTAGAGACACCTCCATCAAATAAGGTCTTCAAGCACAAACTGGGAGAGACTTAAATGCTGAAACAGCCTTCACTACCACATTCTCCTATTCCACCTTCCACACCACGTCCACCACGTCCACAATGAGGCACAATTATCACCCCACACATCCTCAATTTCACCGCATGGAGGTCCCCAGGGTGGCATAAGACATGCTGCAGCCCTTAGAGACATTCCCTGGCATCAGGGCCGTTGGTACCAGGGGGTACCAGTTACAAGGGACTCACCTGAGTGCCAGGGTTGTGCCATTGACGTCATTGCACTTGCAGGCATGGCTCCTGAATTCCATGAGTTCCAGCATCTCAAGAGTACCCCGGAATGTAGAAACATACTTTCTAAAGTGAGAGCAGACAGCACAAACAAAACGTTTTGACTTAAATGGAAGCGGTTCTGTTGTTGGTGTCAGCAACAAAACTTAAAACTGTATGAGGCCTCTCTGGAACAAATATTACTTTACCTGTTAATGCTAGCGAAATCTGTGCTTGTGCATTCCTCATTGAAAGTGCATTTGGCAGCAATTTACACATACCAACGCTCTTCAGACATGGCCTCCCTTTGCTCATCACGCATGATTAAGCAATTGAGAGGCTTATTCAGGGTCTTTCCTCCAGTAATGTTGCCTCCTCCTGAGAGGCACCTTAACGCTGTACTCTCACAAATTAATGAAATCCACGTTTGAACCTATACATAAGGCGGACCTCAAGTTCCTTATGTGGAAGATCGCTTTCTTCCTGCAATCACTTCCACTATAAGGGTCAGTGAAATCCAAAATATCCCAACACAAAAACCCTTTGTGCATTTTACTTAGGATTTCGTTATTCTCAAAACAAACCCAAAATTAATTCCTTAACCCCTTCGCTGCCAGGCCTTTTCCCCCTCCTGTGCCAGGCCTTTTTTTGCCTATTTGGGGCAGTTCGCGCTTAGGCCCTCATAACTTTTTGTCCACATAAGCTAACCAAGCCAAATTTGCGTCCTTTTTTTCCAACATCCTAGGGTTTCTAAAGGTACCCAGACTTTGTGGGTTCCCCTGAAGGAGGCCAAGAAATTGGCCAAAATACAGTGAAAATTTCGTTTTTTTCAAAAAAATTGGAAAAAGGGGCTGCAGAAGAAGGCTTGTGGTTTTTCCCCTGAAAATGGCATCAACAAAGGGTTTGCGGTGCTAAACTCAGCAGCTTCCCAGCTTTCAGGAACAGGCAGACTTGAATCCGAAAACCCAATTTTTCAACACAATTTTGGCATTTTACTGGGGCATACCCCATTTGTGCAATTTTTTGTGCTTTCAGCCTCCTTCCAGTCAGTGACAGGAATGGTCATGAAACCAATGCTGGATCCCAGAAACCTAAACATTTCTGAAAAGTAGACAAAATTCTGAATTCAGCAAGGGGTCATTTGTGTAGATCCTACAAGGGTTTCCTACAGAAAATAACAGCTGAAAAAGAAAAATATTGAAATTGAGGTGAAAAAAACATCAATTTTTCTCTACTTTTTACTCTGTAACTTTTCCCTGCAATGTCAGATTATCGAAAGCAATATACCGTTACGTCTGCTGGACTCCTCTGGTTGCGGGGATATATAGGGTTTGTAGGTTCATCAAGAACCCGAGGAACCCAGAGCCAATAAATGAGCTGCACCCTGCAGTGCGTTTTCATTCTATACCGGGTATACAGTAATTCATTTGCTGAAATATAAGGAGTAAAAAATAGCTATCAAGAAAACCTTTGCATTTCCAAAAAGGGCACAAGATAAGGTGTTGAGGAGCAGTGGTTATTTGCACATCTCTGAATTCCGGGGTGACCATAGTAGCACGTGAATTACATGGAATTTCTCAAATAGATGTCTTTTTTACACACACCCCTATATTTGGAAGGAATAAATGTAGAGAAAGACAAGGGGCAATAACACTTGTTTTGCTATTCTATGTTCCCCCAAGTCTCCCGATAAAAATGATACCTCACTTGTTTGGGTAGGCCTAGCGCCCGCGACAGGATATGCCCCAAAACACAACGTGGACACATCACAGAAAACAGAGCTGTTTTTAGCAAAGTGACTACCTGTAGATTTTGGCCACTAGCTCAGCCGCCACCTAGGGAAACCTACCAAACCTGTGCATTTCTGAAAACTAGAGACCTAGGGGAATCCAAGGAGGGGTGACTTGTGTGGCTCGGACCAGGTTCTGTTACCCAGAATCCTTTGCAAACCTCAAAATTTGGCTAAAAAAACACATGTTCCTCACGTTTCTGTGGCAGAAAGTTCTGGAATCTGAGAGGAGCGACAAATTTTCTTCCACCCAGCATTCCCCCACGTCTCCCGATAAAAATGATACCTCACTTGTGTGGGTAGGCCTAGCGCCCGCGACAGGATATACCCCAAAACACAACCTGGACACATCCTAAATTTTGGAAAAAAAACAGAGGTGTTTTTTGCGAAGGGCCTACCTGTAGATTTTGGCCTCTAGCTCAGCCGGCACCTAGGGAAACCTACCAAACCTGTGCATTTCTGAAAACTAGAGACCTAGGGGAATCCAAGGAGGGGTGACTTGCGGGGCTCGGACCAGGTTCTGTTACCCAGAATCCTTTGCAAACCTCAAAATTTGGCTAAAAATACACATGTTCCTCTCATTTCGGTGACAGAAAGTTCTGGAATCTGAGAGGAGCCACAAATTTCCTTCCACCCAGCGTTCCCCTAAGTCTCTCGAGAAAAATGGTACATCACTTCTGTGGGTAGGCCTAGCGCCCACAAAAGGAAATGTCCCAAAACACAACGTGGACACAACATATTTTTTCACAGAAAACAGAGGTGTTTTTTGCAAGGTGCCTACCTGTGGTGTTTGGCCTGTAGCTCAGCCGGCCCCGGGGGGGGGGGGGGGGCAGAAATGCCCTAAAATAAATTTGCCCCCCCCCCCCCCACCCTCCCCCGCCGGGAGCGACCCTTGCCTACGGGGTCGCTCCCCCTGCGTGACATTGGCACCAAAAAACAAATCCCCGGTGCCTAGTGGTTTCTGCCCCCTTGGGGGCAGGGGGGGCAGGTTGACCTAAACTCAGCCAATCTGCCCCCAAGGGGGGCAGAAATGGCCTAAATACAATTTGTCCCCCAGGGGAGCGACTTTTGCCTGATGGGTCGCTCCCCATCTCTAAAAAAAAAAAAAAAAAAAAAAAAAAAAAAAATTCCCCTGGCGCCTAGAGGTTTCTGCCCCCCCCCCCCCCCCCCAGGGGCAGAAATGGACTAAAATAAATTTGCCCCCCCAACACCCCCCCCTCGGAGGGACTTCAAAGGGAAGGAAATACTTTTCCTTCCCTTTGAAGCCCCTCCGGGCCTCCCAAGTGATTGAAAAAGAAATGCTTTTGCATTTCTTTTTCAATCGCGCTGGAAGCAGAGCTTCCAGCGCGACGAGGGAGGCCCCTGTGACACATCAGCGCGAGCGCGCGCGCTGACGTCACAGGGGGGGTGGGGGGGGGGTCGGGGGTGGAAGGGGAAGGTCTTCCCCTTCCATCCCCGGCTTGGGGGGGGAAGGGGGGTGCACGGGGGGCGCGCTAGCGCACCCCCAAGTTCCCCTGTGCCATGGACGAGATGATCTCGTCCAAGGCACAGGGGAACTGTAGCCTTGGACGAGATCATCTCGTCCAAGGCACAGAAGAGGTTAAGTTCCTTCTCAGTTTCATCTCAATCAACCAGTCATTCTCTGAACATATTTTCCCAAGCCAGCATCACCAGCAGAAAAATCACTCCACACATTGGATGTGAAGAGATGTCTTAAGTTCTATCTTCAACGAACTAAAACTTTTTGCAAGTCGGATCAATTGTTACTCTTCTACGGACCTGGGCAACGGGGTTCTGCAGTGACAAAGACAACGATAGTAAGGTGGCTATCGGCAACCATTCAGTTCTTCCATTCTGCAGCAGGTGGCCTAGAGCACATTCAGCTAGGGCCATTTCTACCTCTGTGGCTCTGTTTGCTGGAGTTCCGTTAGAACAAATATGCAGTGCTTCCACTTGGAAGAGTACCCGCTCCTTCACACAGCACTACTGCCTCCAGTCCACGCCTAGGAAGGATGCGGCTGTGGGCCAAGCAGGTCTACGACACCTGTTCTAGTAAGGTGAGCCTCTATGGAAATGAAGAATTGTATTTCTATTACTGATAGTTATATCTATTGTTCTTGTAATTGTATTATCATTATTACTGTTAGAAGGTAAACATTTCTGGAAACAGTGTTGTGTTGCTATGACTGCTATGTATTTCTGATGATATATGAAGTAGAAAATTCTTTCATACCCACCATCTGCTTCACTTTTATTAAAGCCTGTGAATCTATGAACGATCCAGTACTGGATAAGAAATTAGTTAATAACTGTAGTTATCCAGTGTTGGTATCTTTCATAGATTCTCATGCGTCCCACCCTCCTCCCCTTAGAGGCTCCCTTTTACCTACTCAGGTAACATAATTCACTCTAATGCTGAAAATCTGAGGAACAGAGCTTCTTTTGGCAGTGTTCTAGAGGGTGCTGTCATCTGATTGGTGTTTGGTCCATTTAAAAAAAATGACATAGACTATCAAATCTCAGGCCTATTTTTATTGTACACTCTATGGTTGTTGTTATATACTGTTTTATAAGGTACCATGGGACTCCCACTTCAACAACGGGGAAGATTAAAGCATGTGAATCTATGAAAGATACCAATATTGGAGAACTGCAGTTACAGGTAAGTAACTAATTCTCTTCTTACCTGTAATCCTAGTTCTCTCCCAAGGGAGTCCTCATCAAAGTCATAAGCAAAGGGCCCACCTCACCTGACAAATCTCGTATACAGGAGTTAATACATGGTGGTGTTCTGTTCTTCATATCCCCATAAAAAGAACTGTCCTAACTGTCACCTCACTCTCACCTCTGGGGCCTGGTGGGATCCTGGAGATCTTAAAGGCACGGTGCCAGTTTTTGCTTTGCTATGTTTTAAATGCAGCCTATTGGCTAACAATGCCTTTGCTTTTCATTGCCGTTTCTCTTCATTAAAGCATTTTCTTTGCACTGTATGCCCCTCTTTTTCTTACTTGTAGAAATACTTGAGACTGGTTTGATATTGGTTTGAAATTTATTAAAGAAAAACAACGAAATTTGGGCATTTGTTTTTAGCCTTTAACATAGGTTGCTTAGATATGTAGATACATTTATAGATTCATTACAATTCTAGGTGCAATTTTATAGCTACATTTATATTTAGCATATATATATATATGTTTGATGGCATGCGTAGCTGCAGATACACATGCTGTGCACATCCCGCCATCTGGTGTTGGGCTCGGAGTGTTACAAGTTGTTTTTCGTCGAAGAAGTCTTTTCGAGTCACGAGACCGAGGGACTCCTCCCATTTCGACTCCATTGCGCATGGGCGTCGACTCCATCTTAGATTGTTTTTTTTTCCGCCATCGGGTTCGGACGTGTTCCTTTTCGCTCCGTGTTTCGGGTCAGAAAGTTAGTCAGAATCTCGGAAAAATCGTCGGTATTGTTTGCGTTCGGTATCGGGTTAGTTACAACAGATCGACACCGAATTAAGAAGAGCTCCGGTGGCCCTTTGTTTTTTTTTTCGATCCCCGTCGGGGCCTGGTCGGCCCGGCCACGTGTCTCTTCAAGGCTGATGGAACGGACCCCATTCCGCTTCTGTCCAAAATGCCATAACAAGTATCCATATTCAGATCAACACTTGGTCTGTAACTTGTGTTTGTCACCTGAACACAAGGAGGATACTTGTGAGGCCTGTCGAGTGTTTCGGTCCAGGAAGACACTCAGGGACCGAAGAGCAAGAAGACTGCAAATGGCGTCGGCGCTGACAGGACAAGGGCGTTTCGAGGAGGAGGAAGAAACATTCTCCACCCAGGATTCGGACTTGGAGGAGATCGATCCCGAAGAAACGCCGAAAACCGTGAGTAAGACGTCGAAACAAAGAACTCACAAGAAAACCGCTAAAGCCCAGGGGACGCCACCGCCAACAGGCCATGGCTTAACCCGAAAAATAGGTGACCGTCCATCGGCACCGAAAAAGGGCGAGCTGGTGTCGAAGTCATCCGACTCCGGTCGAGATACCGGCACACAGCAATCTCGGGCCCGAGAGAGTGGCTCCGAGAAGATTCGGCATCGAGACAGCGGCACTGCAATGGGTCGGCACCGAGAGGGCACGACGCCGAAAGTAAAGAAGGTTTCGTCCGAGCCGAAAAAAGCAGCCGAAAAGGTTTTGGTACCGAAACATCCGGCTTCGGAACCGAAAATAAGTTCCTATTCAGAGGAACAAGGAGTGTCCTCACAAATGAAGACACACAGATTTGGTCAAGAATTAGAGACAATGGAGCCAGATCACACACAAAGGCGGCTCTTTATACAAAAAGATACGGGGAAAATCAGCACTCTTCCTCCAATCAAAATGAAACGTAAACTTGCCTTCCAAGACAAGGACAAACAGCCACACGCAAAGGTGGCTAAACAAGTAACACCACCACCATCCCCACATCACTCTCCGCAACCATCACCGGTAGCCACTCCACCAATGATGCAATCCCCAACTCATACGGGAATGAGTCAAACTGACCCTGACGCATGGGACCTTTATGACGCACCAGTGTCAGATAATAGTCCTGAATGCTATCCAGCGTGACCATCGCCACCAGAGGATAGTACAGGCTACGCTCAAGTGGTATCGAGAGCAGCGGTATTTCACAATGTCAGCCTTCATTCAGAACCCATTGAAGACGACTTTCTTTTTAATACACTGTCGTCTACACACAGTCAATATCAAAGTCTTCCGATGTTACCCGGAATGCTAAAACACTCCAAACAAGTGTTTGAGGAGCCTGTCAAAGGGAGAGCCATTACTCCAAGAGTAGATAAAAAATATAAACCGCCACCAACAGACCCAGTGTACATCACACAACAGCTAACACCAGACTCTGCTGTAGTGGGAGCAGCGCGCAAAAGAGCCAACTCTCATACTTCAGGAGATGCACCACCTCCAGATAAAGAAAGTAGAAAATTCAATGCTGCAGGCAAAAGGGTGGCGGCACAGGCAGCAAACCAGTGGCATATTGCAAATTCGCAAGCTTTGTTAGCCAGATATGATAGGGCCCATTGGGATGAGATGCAACACTTTATTGAACATTTACCAAAAGAGTTCCAAAAAAGAGCGCAGCAAGTGGTAGAAGAGGGACAGAGTATCTCCAATAATCAGATACGGTCAGCAATGGATGCTGCAGACACAGCTGCTAGAACTGTCAACACAGCAGTAACAATAAGGAGAGATGCATGGCTGCGTACATCAGGATTTAAACCAGAGATACAGCAAGCTGTGCTGAATATGCCATTCAACGGACAGCAGTTGTTTGGGCCGGAGGTGGACACTGCAATAGAAAAATTTAAGAAAGACACTGACACGGCCAAAGCCATGGGCGCACTCTACTCCCCGCAGAGCAGAGGCACATTTCGAAAGACACAATTTCGAGGGGGATTTCGAGGGCAGACCACAGAAGCCACAACCTCACACACAAAGCCTACTTACCAGAGCCAGTATCAGCGGGGAGGTTTTCGGGGACAATATAGAGGAGGACAATTTCAAAGAAATAGAGGAAAGTTCCAAAGTCCCAAAACTCCTCCAAACAAACAGTGACTTCAAGGTCACAAATCCCCAACACATAACACCTGTGGGGGGGAGACTAACCAAGTTTTACACACATTGGGAGGAAATAACAACAGACACTTGGGTCAATTATCCAGCATGGTTATTGCATAGAATTTCTCAAATTCCCTCCAAACGTCCCACCGAAAACACACAGTATGTCAAAACAAAACAACATATAGATCTTCTAGGACTAGAAGTTCAGGCATTGCTACAGAAAGAAGCAATAGAATTAGTACCAAGACAACAATTAAACACAGGAGTTTACTCACTGTACTTTCTGATACCCAAAAAAGACAAAAGTCTGAGACCTATACTAGATCTCAGAACATTAAATACCTACATCAAATCAGACCACTTTCACATGGTTACTTTACAAGACGTAATCCCACTGCTCAAACAACAAGACTACATGACAACACTAGACCTAAAGGATGCATATTTCCATATACCAATACATCCTTCACACAGAAAGTACCTAAGGTTTGTATTCCAAGGGATACATTACCAATTCAAAGTGTTGCCATTCGGAATAACAACTGCGCCAAGAGTTTTTACAAAATGCCTGGCAGTAGTAGCTGCACATATCAGAAGGCAGCAAATACATGTGTTCCCGTACCTGGACCATTGGTTAATCAAAACCAACACGCTAAGACAGTGTTCACAACACACAAAATATGTCATAGAAATCCTACACAAACTAGGTTTCTCAATCAACTACGCAAAGTTACACCTTCTGCTGTGTCACACAGCAATACTTAGGAGCGACAATCAACACAGCAAAAGGGATTGCCACTCCAAGTCCACAAAGAGTTCAAACATTTCACAATGTAATACAGGCCATGTATCCAAAACAAAGAATACAAGTCAAAATGGTAATGAAACTCCTAGGCATGATGTCTTCATGCATAGCCATTGTCCCAAATGCAAGGTTGCACATGCGGCCCTTACAACAGTGCCTAGCATCACAATGGTCACAAGCACAGGGTCAGCTTCTAGATCTGGTGTTGATAGACCGCCAAACATACATCTCGCTTCAATGGTGGAACAGTGTAAATTTAAACCAAGGGCGGCCTTTCCAAGACCCAGTGCCACAATACGTGATAACGACAGATGCTTCCATGACAGGGTGGGGAGCACCCCTCAATCAACACAGCATCCAAGGACAATGGGACATACAGCAAAGACAGTTTCACATAAATCACTTAGAACTGTTAGCAGTATTTCTAGCGCTGAAAGCATTTCAACCCATAATAACCCACAAATACATTCTTGTCAAAACAGACAACATGACAACAATGTATTACCTAAACAAACAGGGAGGGACACACTCGACACAGTTGTGTCTCCTGACACAGAAAATATGGCATTGGGCGATTCACAACCACATTCGCCTAATAGCACAGTTCATTCCAGGGATTCAGAATCAGTTAGCAGACCATCTCTCTCGGGATCACCAACAGATCCACGAATGGGAGATTCACCCCCAAGTACTACACACTTGCTTCCAAAATTGGGGAACACCACAAATAGACCTGTTTGCAACAAAAGAAAACGCAAAATGCCAAAACTTCGCACCCAGGTACCCACAAGATCAGTCTCTGGGCAATGCATTATGGATGAGTTGGTCAGGGATATTTGCATACGCTTTTCCCCCTCTCCCACTCCTTCCATATCTAGTAAACAAGTTGAGTCAAAACAAACTCACTCATACTCATAGCACCAACTTGGGCAAGACACCCTTGGTACACAACACTATTAGACCTCTCAGTAGTGCCTCATATCAAACTACCAAACAGACCAGATCTGTTAACGCAACACTATCAACAGATCAGACACCCCAATCCAGCATCGCTGAATCTAGCAATTTGGCTCCTGAAGTCTTAGAATTCGGACACTTAGACCTTACACCGGAATGTATGGAAGTCATAAAACAAGCTAGAAAACCAACCACTAGACATTGCTATGCAAATAGGTGGAAAAGGTTTGTTTATTATTGCCATAATAATCAAATTCAACCCTTACACGCATCTGCTAAAGACATCGTCAGCTACTTGCTACATTTGCAAAAGTCAAAACTAGCTTTTTCATCCATTAAGATACATCTTACCGCAATTTCAACTTACCTGCAAATTACCCACTCAACTTCACTGTTTAGGATACCAGTCAGAAGCCTTTATGGAAGGCCTGAAAAGAATTATACCACCAAGAACACCACCAGTTCCTTCATGGAACCTCAACATTGTCTTAACACGACTCATGGGGCCACCTTTTGAGCCCATGCACTCATGTGAAATGCAATATTTAACATGGAAAGTTGCATTTCTAATGGCCGTCACATCTCTAAGAAGAGTACACAAATTTGGAAAACAAAACAAATATTTGTTGCTTTCCAAAAACCTCATTCAGGAAATCCAATTTCCAAACAAGGCATTGCTAGATGGATAGTTAAATGCATTCAAACCTGTTATCTCAAAGCAAAGAGACAACTGCCTATTACACCAAAGGCACACTCAACTAGAAAGAAGGGTGCTACTATGGCCTTTCTAGGAAACATTCCAATGACTGAGATATGTAAGGCAGCCACATGGTCTACGCCTCATATGTTTACCAAGCACTATTGCGTGGATGTGTTGACAGGACAAGCCACAGTAGGACAAGCAGTACTACGAACTTTGTTTCAAACAACTTCAACTCCTACAGGCTGAACCACCGCTTTTGGGGAGATAACTGCTTACTAGTCTATGCAAAGCATGTGTATCTGCAGCTACACATGCCATGGAACGGAAAATGTCACTTTCCCAGTGTACATCTGTTCGTGGCATGAGACGCTGCCGATTCACATGCGCCCACCCGCCTCCCCGGGAGCCTGTAGCCGTTTCGAAGTTGATCATGAACATTTGTAAATTTATCACTTTAAACTACATTATCTACATAGATATTTACTCCATTGCATGAACACTATTACTATAATACACAACTCCTACCTCACCCTCTGCGGGGAAAACAATCTAAGATGGAGTCGACGCCCATGCGCAATGGAGCCGAAAGGGGAGGAGTCCCTCGATCTTGTGACTCGAAAAGACTTCTTCGAAGAAAAACAACTTGTAACACTCCGAGCCCAACACTAGATGGTGGGATTATCCTTGGACACTCTTTGAAACAGTTATTCAATTTTCTAAGTCTATCCAGTGCAATATCTGTCATAGGGAAAACCATAGAATATCTGTAGTTTGAAATCTCCTGAATATAATTTTTAATTTTGTGTAGGAAACATAGCTAAAAGAAAGCAGCATTTCCTATCTATTTTTATTTATTTTTTATTCCAACTGCAATTTAGCAGTTGGCACTGTAAAAACATCTAGCTGTTGGAGGAAAAATCAAGTCCGAAACGGTGCCTACGTAGGGATAGATATTCTTTTTTTGGGGCTCCCCGCTGCAGTTACACATTGCCAAATGGAATAGTCCTGAGTTTAATATCCTAACGCATGCAGTGTAAAAACATTAAAGCAAGGTACACTTTAGAAAGAAGTCGATGGATTCTTCATTGAAGCCAGTTTTTAGGAAAAAAAAGGCCCCAACTGCAATGAAGCTGCTGGGAAGGAAGGGCAGAGAGAGGATGAGGAATATACAGGACATAGAGAGCTGCATGGAGAAAGAAGAGAGACAGGAGAAATGAAGAGTTGACGGAGATACTGAAAAGCATAAAGAAGTCCCTAAGTGGGTATCCTTCCTCAACTCCTTAAGTCTTTTGCATCAGGCAAGAGAGAAATACTGCCAGGCTGAGCCAAGATGTGATTGACAAAATCTCAAGCCATTGGTTGAAAAGATCTGGGTGAAAACAGCCAATGGTTAAAGGGATGAAACCCAAAGCCCACTCTTAAGTTTGTTGCCATCAAAATGTCTGTTTGTAGTGGCACTGTCAAACCAGACCTAAAAATGCACAGTGCCTGTATCAGTCGCGAAAGAAATGGTTTGATATGATTTTGTTTTGCATAGAGTGAATAACACGAACTTACGGTGGGTGTCTTTTTCTTTTGTTATAGGAATATGGAAGCATGGGTCTTAAAGGTCTATCGTATGCATGTAATAGCTTTTCTGAAATGAAAGATGTAGCTATAACCGTTTTGAGGTTACCAAACTGAATTTCTCAATTATAATTTTTATTTTTATTGATGGTCCTGAACACTGACTAATTTGCATGTGGGTACTTTTCAAAAGCGCATTTACCATAGAAAAGCAATTTTTAAAATATTCAAATACCTCATTTATCTTCAATCCTTTCTGCAGGCTAGATAATTTAATTTGTATTTTCGTTTTAAAAACGTTAGGTTCGATGGCATCTGTCGCTGTAGATACGCATGTTCTGCAATAGCTCGCCATCTGGTGTTGGGCCGGAGTGTTACAAGTTGTTTTTCTTCGAAGAAGTCTTTCGAGTCACGGGACCGAGTGACTCCTCCTTTTGTCTCCATTGCGCATGGGCGTCGACTCTATCCTCGATTGTTTTTTTTCCGCCATCGGGTTCGGACGTGTTCCTGTCGCTCCGAGTTTCGGAACGGAAAATTAGCTAATTTCGGAAGATTTTCGTCGGTATTGTTGCGTTCGGGATCGGCGTACTTACATTCAACACCGCATCGAAGATCGAAGAGCTCCGGTGCCCTTCGGGGTAGTTTTTCGATCCTCGGTCGGGGCCTGGTCGGCCCGACCGCGTGCTGAAGAACGCCGATGGAACGGACCCCGTTTCGTTTCTGCCCCAAATGCCACAATAAATACCCCTACACAGACCAACACTTGGTCTGCAACCTGTGCCTGTCACCTGAGCACAGCGAAGACACCTGCGAGGCCTGTCGTGCGTTCCGGTCCCGAAAAACACTCCGAGACCGTCGAGCCAGAAGACTTCAGATGGCGTCCGCACCGACAGCCCAACGGGAGTTCGAGGAACAGGAAGAGGAAGGTACCTTCTCGATCCAAGACTCAGACTCCGAAGGATTCGACGATACACAAACCGTGAGTAAGACGTCGAAAACCACACAGAGAAACATTTACAAGGCCCAGGGGACGCCACTGCCACCAGGCCATGGCTCGACCCATAAATTCGGTGACCGACCGTCGGCACCGAAAAAGGCCCAAACAGTGCCGAGATCGTCCGACTCCGGTCGAGACACCGGCACGCAGCCTTCTCGGGACCGAGAAAGTGCTGGAGACAAGCCTCGACACCGTGATGCCGGTGCGGACACGGCTCGACGCCGAGACAGCGGCACCGAAACAGATCGACGCCGAGAGGTTTCGGCCCCGAAAAGGAAAAAAGTCACCTCGGAGCCGAAAAAACACGCAGACAAAGTTTCGATGCCGAAACAAACTGCAAGCGACCCAGCTTCAGGCTCTTATACAGAAGAGCACTCGCTAACCTCCCAAATGCAGAAGCATAGGTTTGAGGAAGAGCTACAAGCAACTGATGTGGACCATACGCAAAAGCGTATCTTCATTCAGCAGGGGACAGGAAAAATAAGCACCCTTCCCCCCATTAGGAGAAAGAGGAGGTTGGAGTTCCAGACGGAACAAACACCACAACCAAAAGTGGTGAAAAGAGTTACACCACCACCCTCTCCTCCGCCCGTGATTGACGTTTCACCAGCACAAACTCCATCACACTCCCCAGCTCACACCACCATGAGCCAGGGTGACCAAGATCAGGACGCATGGGACCTATACGACGCCCCAGTGTCAGATAACAGTCCGGAGGCATACCCTACGAAGCCATCTCCACCAGAAGACAGCACCGCGTACTCTCAAGTGGTGGCTAGAGCAGCACAATTTCACCACGTAAGCCTCCACTCAGAACAGGTCGAGGATGATTTCTTATTCAACACACTCTCCTCCACCCACAGCTCATACCAAAGCCTGCCTATGCTCCCTGGTATGCTCCGGCACGCAAAAGACATCTTTAAGGAGCCGGTTAAAAGTAGGGCAATCACACCAAGGGTAGAAAAAAAGTATAAGCCGCCTCCTACGGACCCGGTTTTCATCACTACACAGCTGCCACCAGACTGTCGTTGTAGGAGCAGCTAGGAAAAGGGCCAACTCTCACACATCTGGAGATGCACCACCCCCAGATAAAGAAAGCCGCAAGTTTGATGCAGCTGGTAAAAGAGTCGCAGCACAAGCTGCAAACCAGTGGCGCATCGCGAACTCCCAGGCACTACTTGCGCGCTATGACAGAGCCCACTGGGACGAGATGCAACATCTCATTGAACATCTGCCCAAGGACTTACAAAATAGGGCAAAACAAGTGGTTGAGGAGGGACAGGCCATCTCCAACAACCAGATCCGCTCCTCCATGGACGCTGCAGATACAGCTGCACGGACAATTAATACATCTGTAACTATCAGAAGGCATGCATGGCTCCGAACGTCTGGATTTAAACCAGAGATTCAACAAGCAGTTCTCAATATGCCTTTTAATGAAAAAGAACTGTTCGGTCCAGAAGTGGACACAGCGATTGAGAAACTCAAAAAAGATACGGACACTGCCAAAGCCATGGGCGCACTCTACTCCCCGCAGAGCAGAGGGAATTACAGCACATTCCGTAAAACGCCCTTTCGAGGGGGGTTTCGGGGTCAAAGCACACAAGCCAGCACCTCACAAGCCACACCGTCCAGTTACCAGGGACAGTATAGAGGAGGTTTTCGGGGACAATATAGAGGAGGGCAATTCCCTAGAAATAGAGGAAGATTCCAAAGCCCCAAAACCCCTACTACTAAACAGTGACTCACATGTCACTCACCCCCTCCACACAACACCAGTGGGGGGACGAATAGGTCATTATTACAAAGCATGGGAGAAAATCACTACAGACACTTGGGTTCTAGCAATTATCCAACATGGTTATTGCATAGAATTTCTACAATTCCCTCCAAACATACCACCAAAAGCACAAAATTTAACAACACACCATTCCAATCTCCTGGAGATAGAAGTGCAGGCACTATTGCAAAAGAATGCAATCGAATTAGTGCCAAACACACAAATAAACACAGGAGTTTACTCACTGTACTTTCTGATACCAAAGAAGGACAAAACACTGAGACCAATCCTAGACCTCAGAGTAGTGAACACTTTCATCAAATCAGACCACTTCCACATGGTCACACTACAAGAAGTATTGCCATTGCTAAAGCTGCACGACTACATGGCAACTTTAGACCTCAAGGATGCTTATTTCCATATACCAATACACCCATCGCACAGGAAATACCTAAGGTTTGTATTCAAAGGAATACATTACCAATTCAAGGTACTGCCTTTCGGATTAACAACCGCACCAAGAGTCTTTACCAAATGTCTAGCGGTAGTCGCAGCACACATAAGAAGGCAGCAGATACATGTGTTCCCATATCTAGACGACTGGCTAATCAAGGCCCATTCGTTAATAGAGTGCTCAAATCACACAAATCATATCATACAAACCCTCTTCAAACTAGGGTTCACCGTCAATTTCACAAAATCCAAAATTCTGCCACGCAAGGTACAACAATACCTGGGAGCCATAATAGACACATCAAAAGGAGTAGCCACTCCAAGTCCACAAAGAATTCAAAATTTCAACACCATCATACAACGCATGTATCCAACACAAAAGATACAAGCAAATATGGTATTACAACTCCTAGGCATGATGTCATCATGCATAGCCATTGTCCCAAACGCAAGACTGCACATGAGGCCCTTACAACAATGCCTAGCATCACAGTGGTCTCAAGCACAGGGTCACCTTCTAGATCTGGTGTTAATAGACCGCCAAACTTACCTCTCGCTTCTGTGGTGGAACAACATAAATTTAAACAAGGGGCGGCCTTTCCAAGACCCAGTGCCACAATACGTAATAACAACAGATGCTTCCATGACAGGGTGGGGAGCACACCTCGATCAACACAGCATACAAGGACAATGGAACGTACATCAAACAAAACTGCATATCAATCACCTAGAACTTCTAGCAGTTTTTCAAGCACTAAAAGCTTTCCAACCAATAATAGTTCACAAATACATTCTCGTCAAAACAGACAACATGACAACAATGTATTATCTAAACAAGCAGGGGGGGACGCACTCCACGCAGTTAAGCCTGCTAGCACAAAAAAATTGGCATTGGGCAATTCACAACCAAATTCGCCTAATTGCACAGTTTATACCAGGGATACAAAATCAACTCGCAGACAATCTCTCTCGAGATCACCAACAGGTCCACGAATGGGAAATTCACCCCCAAATTCTGAACACTTATTTCAAACTCTGGGGAACACCTCAGATAGACTTGTTTGCAACAAGGGAGAACGCAAAATGCCAAAACTTCGCATCCAGATACCCACACAAACAATCCCAAGGCAATGCCCTATGGATGAACTGGTCAGGGATATTTGCTTACGCTTTTCCTCCTCTCCCTCTCCTTCCTTACCTGGTAAACAAACTCAGTCAAAGCAAACTCAAACTCATATTGATAGCACCAACTTGGGCAAGGCAACCCTGGTACACAACGCTGCTAGACCTATCAGTGGTACCCTGCATCAAATTGCCCAACAGGCCAGATCTGTTGACACAGCACAACCAAAAGATCAGACACCCAGATCCAGCATCGCTGAATCTAGCAATCTGGCTCCTGAAATCCTAGAATTCGGGCACTTACAACTTACCCAAGAATGTATGGAAGTCATAAAACAAGCAAGAAGGCCATCCACCAGGCACTGCTATGCAAGTAAATGGAAGAGGTTTGTTTGCTACTGCCATATTAATCAAATACAACCATTACACACAACTCCAGAACAGGTAGTGGGTTACTTGCTTCACTTACAAAAATCTAACCTAGCTTTCTCTTCCATTAAGATTCACCTTGCAGCAATATCTGCATACCTGCAAACTACCTATTCAACTTCCCTATATAAAATACCAGTCATTAAAGCATTCATGGAGGGCCTTAGGAGAATTATACCACCAAGAACACTACCTGTTCCTTCATGGAACCTAAATGTTGTCCTAACTAGACTTATGGGTCCACCTTTTGAACCCATGCACTCCTGCGACATACAGTTCCTAACCTGGAAGGTGGCATTTCTCATCGCCATTACTTCCCTAAGAAGAGTAAGCGAGATTCAGGCGTTTACTATACAGGAACCTTTTATACAACTAGACAAAAATAAAGTCGTCCTAAGGACCAATCCTAAATTTTTGCCAAAGGTTATTTCACCGTTCCATCTAAATCAAACAGTGGAACTTCCAGTGTTCTTTCCACAGCCAGATACCGTAGCTGAAAGGGCACTACATACATTAGATGTCAAAAGAGCATTAATGTATTACATTGACAGAACAAAAAACATCAGAAAGACTAAACAACTCTTTATTGCATTTCAAAAACCTCACGCAGGAAACCCAATTTCAAAACAAGGTATAGCCAGATGGATAGTTAAATGCATCCAAATCTGCTACCTTAAAGCTAAACGACAGCTGCCCATTACACCAAGGGCACACTCAACCACAAAGAAAGGTGCTACCATGGCCTTTCTAGGAAACATCCCAATGCAAGAAATATGTAAGGCAGCCACATGGTCTACGCCTCACACATTCACCAAGCACTACTGTGTAGACGTGTTATCCGCACAACAAGCCACAGTAGGTCAAGCCGTATTAAGGACATTATTTCAGACTACTTCCACTCCTACAGGCTGATCCACCGCTTTTGGGGAAATAACTGCTTACTAGTCTATGCAGAACATGCGTATCTACAGCGACAGATGCCATCGAACTGAAAATGTCACTTACCCAGTGTACATCTGTTCGTGGCATCAGTCGCAGTAGATTCGCATGTGCCCACCCGCCTCCCCGGGAGCCTGTAGCAGTTTGGAAGTTACCTTCAATTATTTATATATGTATCATCTCAACCTTAAATAGGTGCATACTTAGTCACTCCATTGCATGGGCACTATTACTACAATTCAACTCCTACCTCACCCTCTGCGGGGAAAAACAATCGAGGATAGAGTCGACGCCCATGCGCAATGGAGACAAAAGGAGGAGTCACTCGGTCCCGTGACTCGAAAGACTTCTTCGAAGAAAAACAACTTGTAACACTCCGGCCCAACACCAGATGGCGAGCTATTGCAGAACATGCGAATCTACTGCGACTGATGCCACGAACAGATGTACACTGGGTAAGTGACATTTTCATTATTTGTGTAGTTCAAATTCAGTAGTTTCCAATCTTTGCAAGATTTATTTGTAGGCCGGAGCTGTTTGGAGAAGTTACACTATTCATTAAATATTTGTAGTTCTAATGACCTATCCTAGATATCAGGAAGATAAAACAAGGTTCGATGGCATCTGTCGCTTTCGAAACACATGTTCTGCATAGCTCGCCATCTGGTGTTGGGTCGGAGTGTTACAAGTTGTTTTTCTTCGAAGAAGTCTTTCGAGTCACGGGACCGAGTGACTCCTCCTTCTGTCTCCATTGCGCATGGGCGTCGACTCCATCTTCGATTGTTTTCTTTCCGCCAACGGGTTCAGACGTGTTCCTGTCGCTCCGAGTTTCGGAACGGAAAGTTAGTTAATATCGGAAGATTTTCGTCGGTATTGTTGCGTTCGGGATCGGCGTAGTTAGTCAACACCGCATCGAAGATCGACGCGCTCCGGTGCCCTTCGGGGTAGTTTTCGATCCCCCGTTGGGGCCTGGTCGGCCCGACCGCATGTCGAACAACGTCGATGGAACGGACCCCGTTCCGTTTTTGTCCCAAATGCCACAACAAATACCCGTATACAGACCAACATTTGGTCTGTAACCTGTGCCTGTCGCCTGAGCACAGTGAAGAGACTTGCGAGGCCTGTCGTGCGTTCCGGTCCCGAAAGACACTCCGTGACCGTCGAGCCAGGAGACTTCAGATGGCGTCCACGCCGACAGCGCACCGAGAGTTCGAGGAACAAGAGGAAGAAGAAACCTTTTCGATCCACGAATCGGACTCCGAGGAATTCGACGATCAAAGAACCGTGAGTAAGACGTCGAAAACAACACAGAAGAAAAGTGACAAGGCCCAGGGGACGCCACTGCCACCAGGCCATGGCTCCACCCATAAATTCGGTGACCGACCATCAGCACCGAAAAAGGCCAAAACAGTGCCGAGATCGTCCGACTCCGGTCGAGACACCGGCACGCAGCCTTCTCGGGATCGAGAAAGTGCTGGAGAAAAGCAACTACACCGAGATAGCGGTGTAGAAGCGGCTCGCCGCCGAGACAGCGGCACCGACGAAGATCGACGCCGAGAGGTTTCGACTCCAAAAAAGAAAAAAGCCACCTCGGAGCCGAAAAGAGCTACAGGCAGGGTTTCGGTGCCAAAACAACCCGTAACCGACCCAGGTCCAGGCTCTTATACAGAGGAACAATCACTGTCCTCTCAGATGCGAAAGCATAGGTTTGAGGAAGAGCTGCAATCCACCGAAGTGGACCATACGCAAAAACGTATTTTCATACAGCAGGGAACAGGAAGAATAAGCACCCTTCCCCCTATTAGGAGAAAAAGGAGACTGGAGTTTCAAACAGACCAGGCGCCACAAACAAAAATGGTGAAAAAGGTGACTCCGCCACCCTCTCCTCCACCTGTAATTAACGTCTCACCAGCGCAAACTCCGTCACATTCTCCGGCTCACACCACCATGAGCCAAGGTGACCAGGATCAAGACGCTTGGGACTTATATGACGCCCCAGTGTCGGACAACAGTCCGGAGGTATATCCAACGAAGCCCTCACCACCAGAAGACAGCTCAGCATACTCTCAAGTGGTGGCTAGAGCAGCACAATTCCACAACGTAAACCTCCACTCAGAACAAGTCGAGGATGACTTTTTATTCAACACCCTCTCCTCCACCCACAGCTCCTACCAAAGCCTGCCTATGCTCCCAGGAATGCTTCGGCACGCAAAGGAAATATTCAAGGAGCCGGTCAAAAGTAGGGCAATAACGCCAAGGGTGGAAAAGAAGTATAAGGCACCTCCTACAGACCCTGTTTTCATCACCACACAGCTGCCACCAGATTCCGTCGTAGTAGGAGCAGCTCGGGAAAGAGCCAACTCCCACACATCTGGGGATGCACCACCCCCAGATAAAGAGAGCCGCAAGTTCGATGCAGCTGGGAAGAGTCACAGTACAAGCTGCAAACCAGTGGCGCATCGCTAACTCTCAAGCACTACTTGCGCGCTATGACAGAGCCCATTGGGATGAGATGCAACACCTCATCGAGCATCTTCCCAAGGAACTACAAAAGAGGGCAAAGCAGGTGGTTGAGGAAGGACAGAACATATCAAATAACCAGATACGATCTTCTATGGACGCTGCAGACACAGCTGCAAGAACAATTAATACATCTGTGACCATTAGAAGGCACGCATGGCTAAGAACGTCTGGGTTCAAACCAGAGATACAGCAGGCAGTGCTCAATATGCCATTCAACGAAAAACAACTGTTCGGACCAGAAGTGGACACGGCAATCGAAAAACTAAAAAAAGACACTGACACTGCTAAAGCCATGGGCGCACTCTACTCCCCGCAGAGCAGAGGAACCTACAGCACCTTCCGCAAGACACCCTTTAGAGGGGGGTTTCGGGGTCAGGCCACACAAGCCAGCACCTCGCAGGGAACACCGTCCAGCTACCAGGGACAGTACAGGGGAGGCTTTCGGGGCCAATACAGAGGAGGGCAATTCCCTAGGAATAGAGGAAAATTTCAAAGCCCCAAAACCCCTACAAACAAGCAGTTACTCAGATGTCACTCACCCCCTCCACACAACACCAGTGGGGGGAAGAATAGGTCATTATTACAAAGCATGGGAGGAAATAACTACAGACACTTGGGTCTTAGCAATTATCCAACATGGTTATTGCATAGAATTCCTACAATTCCCTCCAAACATACCACCAAAAGCACAGAATTTATCAAAACAACATTCCGAACTTCTAGAAATAGAAGTTCAAGCACTATTGCAAAAGAATGCAATCGAATTAGTACCAAACACACAAACACAGGAGTCTATTCACTGTACTTCTTAATACCAAAAAAGGACAAAACACTGAGACCAATCCTAGACCTCAGAATACTAAACACCTACATCAAATCAGACCACTTTCACATGGTCACGCTACAAGAAGTGTTACCATTGCTAAAACTACAGGACTACATGACAACCTTAGACCTCAAAGACGCGTATTTCCATATACCAATACATCCGTCGCACGGGAAATATCTACGGTTCGTATTCAAAGGAATACATTACCAATTTAAAGTATTGCCTTTTGGTTTAACAACCGCACCAAGAGTCTTTACAAAATGTCTAGCAGTAGTGGCTGCACACATCAGAAGGCAGCAAATACATGTATTCCCGTATCTAGACGACTGGCTAATCAAAACCAATTCACTAACAAAGTGCTTACAACACACAAATCAAATCATACAAACCCTCTACAAACTAGGTTTCACCGTCAACTTTGCAAAATCCAACATTTTGCCGTGCAAAGTACAACAATACCTGGGAGCCATAATAGACACAACAAAAGGAGTAGCCACTCCAAGTCCACAAAGAATTCAAAATTTCAACAAGATCATACAACGCATGTATCCAACACAAACAATACAAGCAAAGATGATATTACAACTCCTAGGCATGATGTCTTCATGCATAGCCATTATCCCGAACGCAAGACTACACATGAGGCCCTTACAACAGTGCCTAGCATCACAATGGTCACAAGCACAGGGTCACCTTCTAGATCTGGTGTTAATAGACCGCCAAACTTACCTCTCGCTTCTATGGTGGAACAGTATAAATTTAAACAAAGGGCGGCCATTCCAAGACCCAGTGCCACAATGCGTAATAACAACAGATGCTTCCATGACAGGGTGGGGAGCACACCTCGATCAACACAGCATACAAGGACAATGGAACGTACATCAAACAAAACTGCATATAAATCACCTAGAAATGCTAGCAGTTTTTCAAGCATTAAGAGCTTTCCAACCAATTATAACTCACAAATACATTCTTGTCAAAACAGACAACATGACAACAATGTATTATCTAAACAAACGGGGGGGGACACTCAACGCAGTTGAGCCTTCTAGCACAGAAGATATGGCGATGGGCAATTGTAGGAAGTTGGCTCTGTATGTGCTATTTCAAAGTAAGGAATAGCATGCACAGAGTCCAAGGGTTCCCCTTAGAGGTAAAATAGTGGTAAAAATAGATAATACTAATGCTCTATTTTGTGGTAGTGTGGTCGAGCAGTAGGCTTATCCAAGGAGTAGTGTTAAGCATTTGTTGTACATACACATAGACAATAAATGAGGTACACACACTCAGAGACAAATCCAGCCAATAGGTTTTTATATAGAAAAATATCTTTTCTTAGTTTATTTTAAGAACCACAGGTTCAAATTCTACATGTAATATCTCATTCGAAAGGTATTGCAGGTAAGTACTTTAGGAACTTCAAATCATCAAAATTGCATGTATACTTTTCAAGTTATTCACAAATAGCTGTTTTAAAAGTGGATACTTAGTGCAATTTTCACAGTTCCTAGGGGAGGTAAGTATTTGTTAGTTTTACCAGGTAAGTAAGGCACTTACAGGGCTTAGTTCTTGGTCCAAGGTAGCCCACCGTTGGGGGTTCAGAGCAACCCCAAAGTCACCACACCAGCAGCTCAGGGCCGGTCAGGTGCAGAGTTCAAAGTGGTGCCCAAAACACATAGGCTAGAATGGAGAGAAGGGGGTGCCCCGGTTCCGGTCTGCTTGCAGGTGAGTACCCGCGTCTTCGGAGGGCAGACCAGGGGGGTTTTGTAGGGCACCGGGGGGGACACAAGTCCACACAGAAATTTCACCCTCAGCAGCGCGGGGGCGGCCGGGTGCAGTGTAGAAACAAGCGTCGGGTTTGTAATGGAAGTCAATGGGAGATCTAGGGATCTCTTCAGCGCTGCAGGCAGGCAAGGGGGGGGCTCCTCGGGGAAACCTCCACTTGGGCAAGGGAGAGGGACTCCTGGGGGTCACTCCTCCAGTGAAAGTCCGGTCCTTCAGGTCCTGGGGGCTGCGGGTGCAGGGTCTCTCCCAGGTGTCGGGACTTTGGTTTCAAAGAGTCGCGGTCAGGGGAAGCCTCGGGATTCCCTCTGCCGGCGGCGCTGTGGGGGCTCAGGGGGGACAGGTTTTTGTACTCAGTCTTAGAGTAGTCCTGGGGTCCCTCCTGAGGTGTTGGATCGCCACCAACCGAGTCGGGGTCGCCGGGTGCAGTGTTGCAAGTCTCACGCCTTTTGCGGGGAGCTTGCAGGGTTCTTTAAAGCTGCTGGAAACAAAGTTGCAGCTTTTCTTTGGAGCAGGTCCGCTGTCCTCGGGAGTTTCTTGTCTTTTCGAAGCAGGGGCAGTCCTCAGAGGATGTCGAGGTCGCTGGTCCCTTTGGAAGGCGTCGCTGGAGCAGGATCTTTGGAAGGCAGGAGACAGGCCGGTGAGTTTCTGGAGCCAAGGCAGTTGTCGTCTTTTGGTCTTCCTCTGCAGGGGTTTTTCAGCTAGGCAGTCCTTCTTCTTGTAGTTGCAGGAATCTAATTTTCTAGGGTTCAGGGTAGCCCTTAAATACTAAATTTAAGGGCGTGTTTAGGTCTGGGGGGTTAGTAGCCAATGGCTACTAGCCCTGAGGGTGGGTACACCCTCTTTGTGCCCCCTCCCAAGGGGAGGGGGTCACAATCCTAACCCTATTGGGGGAATCCTCCATCTGCAAGATGGAGGATTTCTAAAAGTCAGAGTCACCTCAGCTCAGGACACCTTAGGGGCTGTCCTGACTGGCCAGTGACTCCTCCTTGTTGCTTTCTTTGTTCCCTCCAGCCTTGCCGCCAAAAGTGGGGGCCGTGGCCGGAGGGGGCGGGCAACTCCACTAAGCTGGAGTGCCCTGCTGGGCTGTGACAAAGGGGTGAGCCTTTGAGGCTCACCGCCAGGTGTTACAGCTCCTGCCTGGGGGAGGTGTTAGCATCTCCACCCAGTGCAGGCTTTGTTACTGGCCTCAGAGTGACAAAGGCACTCTCCCCATGGGGCCAGCAACATGTCTCTAGTGTGGCAGGCTGCTGGAACCAGTCAGCCTACACAGATAGTCGGATAGGTTTCAGGGGGCACCTCTAAGGTGCCCTCTGGGGTGTATTTTACAATAAAATGTACACTGGCATCAGTGTGCATTTATTGTGCTGAGAAGTTTGATACCAAACTTCCCAGTTTTCAGTGTAGCCATTATGGTGCTGTGGAGTTCGTGTTTGACAGACTCCCAGACCATATACTCTTATGGCTACCCTGCACTTACAATGTCTAAGGTTTTGTTTAGACACTGTAGGGGTACCATGCTCATGCACTGGTACCCTCACCTATGGTATAGTGCACCCTGCCTTAGGGCTGTAAGGCCTGCTAGAGGGGTGTCTTACCTATACTGCATAGGCAGTGAGAGGCTGGCATGGCACCCTGAGGGGAGTGCCATGTCGACTTACTCGTTTTGTCCTCACTAGCACACACAAGCTGGCAAGCAGTGTGTCTGTGCTGAGTGAGAGGTCTCCAGGGTGGCATAAGACATGCTGCAGCCCTTAGAGACCTTCCTTGGTATCAGGGCCCTTGGTACTAGAAGTACCAGTTACAAGGGACTTATCTGGATGCCAGGGTCTGCCAATTGGGGATACAAAAGTACAGGTTAGGGAAAGAACACTGGTGCTGGGGCCTGGTTAGCAGGCCTCAGCACACTTTCAATTGTAAACATAGCATCAGCAAAGGCAAAAAGTCAGGGGGCAACCATGCCAAGGAGGCATTTCCTTACACAACCCCCCCCCCCAAACGAAAGAGGATGAGACTAACCTTTCCCAAGAGAGTCTTCATTTTCTAAGTGGAAGAACCTGGAAAGGCCATCTGCATTGGCATGGGCAGTCCCAGGTCTGTGTTCCACTATAAAGTCCATTCCCTGTAGGGAGATGGACCACCTCAACAGTTTAGGATTTTCACCTTTCATTTGCATCAGCCATTTGAGAGGTCTGTGGTCAGTTTGAACTAGGAAGTGAGTCCCAAAGAGGTATGGTCTCAGCTTCTTCAGGGACCAAACCACAGCAAAGGCCTCCCTCTCAATGGCACTCCAACGCTGCTCCCTGGGGAGTAACCTCCTGCTAATGAAAGCAACAGGCTGGTCAAGGCCATCATCATTTGTTTGGGACAAAACTGCCCCTATCCCATGTTCAGAGGCATCAGTCTGCACAATGAACTGCTTAGAATAATCTGGAGCTTTGAGAACTGGTGCTGAGCACATTGCTTGTTTCAGGGTGTCAAAGGCCTGTTGGCAGTCCACAGTCCAGTTCACTTTCTTGGGCATTTTCTTGGAGGTGAGCTCAGTGAGGGCTGTCACAATGGATCCATATCCCTTCACAAACCTCCTGTAGTACCCAGTCAAGCCAAGGAATGCCCTGACTTGAGTCTGGGTTTTTGGAGCTACCCAGTCCAGAATGGTCTGGATCTTGGGTTGGAGTGGCTGAACTTGGCCTCCACCTACAAGGTGGCCCAAGTAAACCACAGTTCCCTGCCCTATCTGGCATTTGGATGCCTTGATAGAGAGGCCTGCAGATTGCAGAGCCTTCAAAACCTTCTTCAGGTGGACCAGGTGATCCTGCCAGGTGGAGCTAAAGACAGCAATATCATCAAGATAAGCTGTGCTAAAGGACTCCAAGCCAGCAAGGACTTGATTCACCAACCTTTGGAAGGTGGCAGGGGCATTCTTTAAACCAAAGGGCATAACAGTAAACTGATAATGCCCATCAGGTGTGGAGAATGCTGTCTTTTCTTTTGCTCCAGGTGCCATTTTTATTTGCCAGTACCCTGCTGTCAAGTCAAAGGTACTTAGAAATTTGGCAGCACCTAACTTATCAATGAGCTCATCAGCTCTTGGAATTGGATGGGCATCTGTCTTGGTGACCGAATTGAGCCCTCTGTAGTCCACACAAAACCTCATCTCTTTCTTTCCATCTTTGGTGTGAGGTTTGGGGACTAAGACCACTGGGCTAGCCCAGGGGCTGTCAGAGCGCTCAATCACTCCCAATTCCAGCATCTTGTGGACTTCCATCTTGATGCTTTCCTTAACATGGTCAGACTGTCTGAAGATTTTGTTCTTGACAGGCATGCTGTCTCCTGTGTCCACATCATGGGTACACAGGTGTGTCTGACCAGGGGTTAGGGAGAAAAGCTCAGGAAACTGTTGTAGGACTCTCCTACAATCAGCCTGCTGTTGGCCAGAGAGGGTGTCTGAGTAGATCACTCCATCTACTGTGCCATCTTTTGGGTCTGATGACAGAAGATCAGGGAGAGGTTCACTCTCTGCCTCCTGATCCTCATCTGTTACCATCAACAGATTCACATCAGCTCTGTCATGGAAGAGCTTAAGGCGGTTCACATGGATCACCCTCTTGGGGCTCCTGCTTGTGCCCAGGTCCACCAGGTAGGTGACCTGACTCTTCCTTTCTAGTACTGGGTAAGGGCCACTCCATTTGTCCTGGAGTGCCCTGGGAGCCACAGGCTCCAGAACCCAGACTTTCTGCCCTGGTTGGAACTCAACCAGTGCAGCCTTTTGGTCATACCAAAACTTCTGGAGTTGTTGGCTGGCCTCAAGGTTTTTGGTTGCCTTTTCCATGTACTCTGCCATTCTAGAGCGAAGGCCAAGTACATAGTCCACTATGTCCTGTTTAGGCTCATGGAGAGGTCTCTCCCAGCCTTCTTTAACAAGGGCAAGTGGTCCCCTTACAGGATGACCAAACAGAAGTTCAAAGGGTGAGAACCCTACTCCCTTCTGTGGTACCTCCCTGTAAGCGAAAAGCAGACATGGCAGGAGGACATCCCATCTCCTTTTGAGTTTTTCTGGGAGCCCCATGATCATGCCCTTTAATGTCTTGTTGAATCTCTCAACTAAGCCATTAGTTTGTGGATGGTAAGGGGTAGTGAATTTATAAGTCACTCCACACTCATTCCACATGTGCTTTAGGTATGCTGACATGAAGTTGGTACCTCTGTCAGACACCACCTCCTTAGGGAAACCCACTCTGGTAAAGATACCAATGAGGGCCTTGGCTACTGCAGGGGCAGTAGTCGACCTAAGGGGAATAGCTTCAGGATATCTGGTAGCATGATCCACTACTACCAGGATATACATATTTCCTGAGGCTGTGGGAGGTTCCAGTGGACCAACTATGTCCACACCCACTCTTTCAAAGGGCACCCCCACCACTGGAAGTGGAATGAGGGGGGCCTTTGGATGCCCACCTGTCTTACCACTGGCTTGACAGGTGGGGCAGGAGAGGCAAAACTCCTTAACCATGTTGGACATATTGGGCCAGTAGAAGTGGTTGACTAACCTCTCCCACGTCTTGGTTTGTCCCAAATGTCCAGCAAGGGGAATGTCATGGGCCAATGTTAGGATGAACTCTCTGAACAGCTGAGGCACTACCACTCTCCTAGTGGCACCAGGTTTGGGGTCTCTGGCCTCAGTGTACAGGAGCCCATCTTCCCAATAGACCCTATGTGTTCCATTTTTCTTGCCTTTGGACTCTTCAGCAGCTTGCTGCCTAAGGCCTTCAAGAGAGGGACAGGTTTCTTGTCCCTTACACAGCTCTTCCCTTGAGGGTCCCCCTGGGCCTAAGAGCTCAACCTGATAAGGTTCAAGCTCCAAAGGCTCAGTTCCCTCAGAGGGCAGAACTTCTTCCTGAGAAGAGAGGTTCCCTTTCTTTTGCTGTGTTGCAGTTGGTTTCCCAACTGACTTTCCTGTTCTCTTGGTAGGCTGGGCCATTTTTCCAGACTCCAGCTCTACTTTTTCACCCTGTGCCTTGCATTGTGCTCTTGTTTTCACACACACCAGTTCAGGGATACCCAGCATTGCTGCATGGGTTTTTAGCTCTACCTCAGCCCATGCTGAGGACTCCAGGTCATTTCCAAGCAGACAGTCCACTGGGATATTTGAGGAGACCACCACCTGTTTCAGGCCATTGACCCCTCCCCATTCTAAAGTAACCATTGCCATGGGATGTACTTTTCTCTGATTGTCAGCGTTGGTGACTGTGTAAGTTTTTCCAGTCAGGTATTGGCCAGGGGAAACCAGTTTCTCTGTCACCATGGTGACACTGGCACCTGTATCCCTCAGGCCCTCTATTCTAGTCCCATTAATTAAGAGTTGCTGTCTGTATTTTTGCATGTTAGGCGGCCAGACAGCTAGTGTGGCTAAATCCACCCCACCCTCAGAAACTAGAGTAGCTTCAGTGTGGACCCTGATTTGCTCTGGGCACACTGTTGATCCCACTTGGAGACTAGCCATACCAGTGTTACCTGGATGGGAGTTTGGAGTGGAACCTTTCTTGGGACAGGCCTTGTCTCCAGTTTGGTGTCCATGCTGTTTACAGCTATGACACCAGGCCTTTTTGGGATCAAAGTTTTTACCCTTGTACCCATTGTTTTGTGAAGAGGCTCTGGGCCCACCCTCCTGTGCAGGTTTTTGGGGGCCTGTAGAAGACTCTTTACTATTTTTAGTTTTGGTTGTCTCATCACCCTTCTGCTGGGGAGTCTTTGTGACCCCTTTCTTTTGGTCACCCCCTGTTGAAGTCTTGGACACCCTTGTCTTGACCCAATGGTCCGCCTTCTTTCCCAATTCTTGGGGAGAAATTGGTCCTAGGTCTACCAGATGCTGATGCAGTTTATCATTGAAACAATTACTTAACAGGTGTTCTTTCACAAATAAATTGTACAGCCCATCATAATTACTTACACCACTGCCTTGAATCCAACCATCTAGTGTTTTCACTGAGTAGTCAACAAAGTCAACCCAGGTCTGGCTCGAGGATTTTTGAGCCCCCCTGAACCTAATCCTGTACTCCTCAGTGGAGAATCCAAAGCCCTCAATCAGGGTACCCTTCATGAGGTCATAAGATTCTGCATCTTGTCCAGAGAGTGTGAGGAGTCTATCCCTACACTTTCCTGTGAACATTTCCCAAAGGAGAGCACCCCAGTGAGATCTGTTCACTTCTCTGGTTACACAAGCCCTCTCAAAAGCTGTGAACCATTTGGTGATGTCATCACCATCTTCATATTTAGTTACAATCCCTTTGGGGATTTTCAACATGTCAGGAGAATCTCTGACCCTATTTATGTTGCTGCCACCATTGATGGGTCCTAGGCCCATCTCTTGTCTTTCCCTCTCTATGGCTAGGATCTGTCTTTCCAAAGCCAATCTTTTGGCCATCCTGGCTAACTGGATGTCCTCTTCACTGGAGTTATCCTCAGTGATTTCAGAGTTGTTGGTCCCTCCTGTGAGGGAACCAGCATCTCTGACTATTATTTGTGGAGTCAGGGCTTGAGAAGCCCTGCTCTCCCTAAGTAGGACTGGAGGGGGGGAATTTCCCTCCAAGTCACTATCTTCATCCTCTGAGTTGCCATCCTCAGAGGGGTTGGCCTTTTCAAACTCTGCCAAAAGCTCCTGGAGCTGTACTTTGGTAGGTTTGGGGCCCATTGCTATTTTCTTTAGTTTACAGAGTGACCTTAGCTCTCTCATCTGTAGATGGAGGTAAGGTGTGGTGTCGAGTTCCACCACATTCACATCTGTGCTAGACATTATGCTTCTAAAAGTTGGAATACTTTTTAAGAAACTAAAACTGGTTCTAGAATCTAATTCAAACTTTTACCAAACTTTTAAACTCTAAAAGAAATGCTAAACAGGATCTAACACAAGGCCCTAGCAGGTCTTTTAAGAATTTAGAAAACTTTTCAAATTGCAAAAATCAATTTCTAATGACAATTTTGGAATTTGTCGTGTGATCAGGTATTGGCTGAGTAGTCCAGCAAATGCAAAGTCTTGTACCCCACCGCTGATCCACCAATGTAGGAAGTTGGCTCTGTATGTGCTATTTCAAAGTAAGGAATAGCATGCACAGAGTCCAAGGGTTCCCCTTAGAGGTAAAATAGTGGTAAAAATAGATAATACTAATGCTCTATTTTGTGGTAGTGTGGTCGAGCAGTAGGCTTATCCAAGGAGTAGTGTTAAGTATTTGTTGTACATACACATAGACAATAAATGAGGTACACACACTCAGAGACAAATCCAGCCAATAGGTTTTTATATAGAAAAATATCTTTTCTTAGTTTATTTTAAGAACCACAGGTTCAAATTCTACATGTAATATCTCATTCGAAAGGTATTGCAGGTAAGTACTTTAGGAACTTCAAATCATCAAAATTGCATGTATACTTTTCAAGTTATTCACAAATAGCTGTTTTAAAAGTGGACACTTAGTGCAATTTTCACAGTTCCTAGGGGAGGTAAGTATTTGTTAGTTTTACCAGGTAAGTAAGGCACTTACAGGGCTTAGTTCTTGGTCCAAGGTAGCCCACCGTTGGGGGTTCAGAGCAACCCCAAAGTCACCACACCAGCAGCTCAGGGCCGGTCAGGTGCAGAGTTCAAAGTGGTGCCCAAAACACATAGGCTAGAATGGAGAGAAGGGGGTGCCCCGGTTCCGGTCTGCTTGCAGGTGAGTACCCGCGTCTTCGGAGGGCAGACCAGGGGGGTTTTGTAGGGCACCGGGGGGGACACAAGTCCACACAGAAATTTCACCCTCAGCAGCGCGGGGGCGGCCGGGTGCAGTGTAGAAACAAGCGTCGGGTTTGTAATGGAAGTCAATGGGAGATCTAGGGATCTCTTCAGCGCTGCAGGCAGGCAAGGGGGGGGCTCCTCGGGGAAACCTCCACTTGGGCAAGGGAGAGGGACTCCTGGGGGTCACTCCTCCAGTGAAAGTCCGGTCCTTCAGGTCCTGGGGGCTGCGGGTGCAGGGTCTCTCCCAGGTGTCGGGACTTTGGTTTCAAAGAGTCGCGGTCAGGGGAAGCCTCGGGATTCCCTCTGCCGGCGGCGCTGTGGGGGCTCAGGGGGGACAGGTTTTTGTACTCACAGTCTTAGAGTAGTCCTGGGGTCCCTCCTGAGGTGTTGGATCGCCACCAACCGAGTCGGGGTCGCCGGGTGCAGTGTTGCAAGTCTCACGCCTTTTGCGGGGAGCTTGCAGGGTTCTTTAAAGCTGCTGGAAACAAAGTTGCAGCTTTTCTTTGGAGCAGGTCCGCTGTCCTCGGGAGTTTCTTGTCTTTTCGAAGCAGGGGCAGTCCTCAGAGGATGTCGAGGTCGCTGGTCCCTTTGGAAGGCGTCGCTGGAGCAGGATCTTTGGAAGGCAGGAGACAGGCCGGTGAGTTTCTGGAGCCAAGGCAGTTGTCGTCTTCTGGTCTTCCTCTGCAGGGGTTTTTCAGCTAGGCAGTCCTTCTTCTTGTAGTTGCAGGAATCTAATTTTCTAGGGTTCAGGGTAGCCCTTAAATACTAAATTTAAGGGCGTGTTTAGGTCTGGGGGGGTTAGTAGCCAATGGCTACTAGCCCTGAGGGTGGGTACACCCTCTTTGTGCCCCCTCCCAAGGGGAGGGGGTCACAATCCTAACCCTATTGGGGGAATCCTCCATCTGCAAGATGGAGGATTTCTAAAAGTCAGAGTCACCTCAGCTCAGGACACCTTAGGGGCTGTCCTGACTGGCCAGTGACTCCTCCTTGTTGCTTTCTTTGTTCCCTCCAGCCTTGCCGCCAAAAGTGGGGGCCGTGGCCGGAGGGGGAGGGCAACTCCACTAAGCTGGAGTGCCCTGCTGGGCTGTGACAAAGGGGTGAGCCTTTGAGGCTCACCGCCAGGTGTTACAGCTCCTGCCTGGGGGAGGTGTTAGCATCTCCACCCAGTGCAGGCTTTGTTACTGGCCTCAGAGTGACAAAGGCACTCTCCCCATGGGGCCAGCAACATGTCTCTAGTGTGGCAGGCTGCTGGAACCAGTCAGCCTACACAGATAGTCGGATAGGTTTCAGGGGGCACCTCTAAGGTGCCCTCTGGGGTGTATTTTACAATAAAATGTACACTGGCATCAGTGTGCATTTATTGTGCTGAGAAGTTTGATACCAAACTTCCCAGTTTTCAGTGTAGCCATTATGGTGCTGTGGAGTTCGTGTTTGACAGACTCCCAGACCATATACTCTTATGGCTACCCTGCACTTACAATGTCTAAGGTTTTGTTTAGACACTGTAGGGGTACCATGCTCATGCACTGGTACCCTCACCTATGGTATAGTGCACCCTGCCTTAGGGCTGTAAGGCCTGCTAGAGGGGTGTCTTACCTATACTGCATAGGCAGTGAGAGGCTGGCATGGCACCCTGAGGGGAGTGCCATGTCGACTTACTCGTTTTGTCCTCACTAGCACACACAAGCTGGCAAGCAGTGTGTCTGTGCTGAGTGAGAGGTCTCCAGGGTGGCATAAGACATGCTGCAGCCCTTAGAGACCTTCCTTGGTATCAGGGCCCTTGGTACTAGAAGTACCAGTTACAAGGGACTTATCTGGATGCCAGGGTCTGCCAATTGGGGATACAAAAGTACAGGTTAGGGAAAGAACACTGGTGCTGGGGCCTGGTTAGCAGGCCTCAGCACACTTTCAATTGTAAACATAGCATCAGCAAAGGCAAAAAGTCAGGGGGCAACCATGCCAAGGAGGCATTTCCTTACAGCAATTCACAACCACATTCGCCTAATAGCGCAGTTTATTCCAGGGATCCAGAATCAACTTGCAGACAATCTCTCTCGAGATCACCAACAGGTCCACGAATGGGAAATTCACCCCCAAATTCTAAACACTTACTTCAGACTCTGGGGAGCACCTCAAATAGACTTGTTTGCAACAAGAGAGAACGCAAAATGCCAAAACTTCGCATCCAGATACCCACACAGGCAGTCCCAAGGCAATGCCCTATGGATGAACTGGGATATTTGCCTACGCTTTTCCTCCTCTCCCTCTCCTTCCTTATCTGGTAAACAAATTGAGTCAAAACAAACTCAAACTCATTTTAATAGCACCAACTTGGGCAAGGCAACCCTGGTACACAACACTGCTAGACCTATCAGTAGTGCCCCACATCAAATTGCCCAACAGGCCGGATCTGTTAACACAACACCACCAACAGATCAGACATCCAGATCCAGCATCGCTGAATCTAGCAATCTGGCTCCTGAAATCCTAGAATTCGGACACTTACAACTTACCCAAGAATGTATGGATGTCATAAAGCAAGCCAGACGGCCGTCCACTAGGCACTGCTATGCAAGTAAATGGAAGAGGTTTGTCTGCTACTGCCATCATAATCCGATCCAACCTTTACACGCAACTCCAAAGGACGTAGTGGGTTACTTGCTTCACTTACAAAAATCTAACCTAGCCTTCTCTTCCATTAAAATACACCTTGCGGCAATATCTGCATACCTGCAGACTACCTATTCAACTTCCCTATATAGGATACCAGTCATTAAAGCATTCATGGAAGGCCTTAAAAGAATTATACCACCAAGAACACCACCTGTTCCTTCATGGAACTTAAATGTTGTCTTAACAAGACTCCTGGGTCCACCTTTTGAACCCATGCACTCTTGCGAAATACAGTTCCTAACCTGGAAGGTTGCATTTCTCATCGCCATTACATCTCTAAGAAGAGTAAGCGAAATTCAGGCGTTTACAATACAAGAACCTTTTATACAACTACACAAAAATAAAGTCGTCCTAAGGACTAATCCTAAATTTTTACCAAAGGTTATTTCACCGTTCCACCTAAATCAAACAGTGGAACTACCAGTGTTCTTCCCACAGCCAGATTCCGTAGCTGAGAGGGCACTACATACATTAGATGTCAAAAGAGCATTAATGTACTACATTGACAGAACGAAAAACATCAGAAAGACTAAACAACTATTTATTGCATTCCAAAAACCTCATGCAGGAAACCCAATATCAAAACAAGGTATAGCCAGATGGATAGTTAAATGCATCCAAATCTGCTACCTTAAAGCAAAACGACAACTGCCCATTACACCAAGGGCACATTCAACCAGAAAAAAAGGTGCTACCATGGCCTTTCTAGGAAACATCCCAATACAAGAAATATGTAAGGCAGCCACATGGTCTACGCCACACACGTTCACCAAGCACTACTGTGTAGACGTGTTATCCGCACAGCAAGCCACAGTAGGTCAAGCCGTGTTAAGAACATTATTTCAAACCACTTCCATTCCTACAGGCTGAGCCACCGCTTTTGGGGAGATAACTGCTTGCTAGTCTATGCAGAACATGTGTATCTACAGCGACAGATGCCATCGAACTGAAAATGTCACTTACCCAGTGTACATCTGTTCGTGGCATCAGTCGCTGGAGATTCACATGTGCCCACCCACCTCCCCGGGAGCCTGTAGCAGTTTGGAAGTTAGCTTCAACTTTGTACATTTGTATATATTATTTTAACCTTAAATAGGTACATACTTAGTCACTCCATTGCATGGGCACTATTACTACAACACAACTCCTACCTCACCCTCTGCGGGGAAAACAATCGAAGATGGAGTCGACGCCCATGCGCAATGGAGACAGAAGGAGGAGTCACTCGGTCCCGTGACTCGAAAGACTTCTTCGAAGAAAAACAACTTGTAACACTCCGACCCAACACCAGATGGCGAGCTATGCAGAACATGTGAATCTCCAGCGACTGATGGAACGAAAAAATGTACACTGGGTAAGTGACATTTTCATTACTCATCAAACAATCCTTCAATCTGACTTGTTAATTACAGCACATGTTCAGAGAAAGTAATGCAAAATAGTCATGCATCGGAAGTATTGCTTAATCAAGGGCTCCTGGTAACCTCTGAGCTATTGTCCATATGAGTTATGCACATGTGGACATTTTTCTGGAGACTTAACAACTTTCTATAAGAAGAAATGTTTTGAGATTCCATAGAAGACCTAAACAGCAACTCATCCGACCATTTACTTCTGTCTGATCCCGAGACGCCACATAACACCCCTTCAGGACTCTGATGTGTTAACTGTGATAAAGATCCGGCAACAATTTGGACAGACTTAGCTTTTCCACAGCCTCTCTGTAGTTATTCCATCTGTATAGTTGATATGACTGATGCCGCTGCAGGGATGGGGCGGTCATATGGACCAACTTGCAGAATAACAAAAATGGTTAATCTGGGTTCATTCCTATCGTATTAAAATGCTGAAGATTTGAGCAGTCAACACAATTCTATAAAGACATTTTGTCCTTCTCAACTTAGATTCCTTGATCTAGACACACAGTGGCATGATGTTGTGGTACTAGAACATTCAAGGAATGTTAGGAGCTGCACCCAATTTGCCTTTGATAATACCAGTGATTAATTTTCTGGAACTCAACAGCAGGCCAACTAGGCAAGCAACTCATCGAAGATTACAAGTGATGGCTGAACAGCGAGGCACTTTTTTCTCTGCAGTAGTTCTCTCGCTGGCTTAGTGGTGCTGTGACTCCACCTGGCCAGAATTGAGCACACCTGCATATACAGGTCACTGCCTAGCTCGCTGACAACAGTTCCAGTTCAATGTCTCAATATCTATTAACTGTATTTAGGTTGTATTTAACCTTCAAAGGTGTCTGGGTTCAAACATGGTTGAAGACGTTGAGATATCCCTTTCAGATCCCCAGGCTATCTCCATGATGTTCTTGGTGCAGGAGTGTGAGAAATGTTTTTCTTCCATGCAGAATCAATCTGGGTCCGGTGACCATTTTTAGGGTTTGCTGCACCATGACGCTGGTACCATCCTCTGCAGAGCTTATCCCAGCTGTTAAACTTTAATTGGACCTGTCTGGTCAAAGTTTTGTGGCAGGTCAGGCTGTTATCTTCTAGACTTTCCCTCGTTCTCCTATTGGCCAGAATCCTAAGACCAAGCCACCACTAGCCTTCACGCTGTGACAGGATCGGCCCATGGCACCTCTTCCACTGAAGGACGGCTGTTGACTGCACTGCTCTGATAGTCTTCAGTGTAGACACATAACGCTTTCCCAATGCCACTCTGTCTCTTTCAGTGCTGCCTGTGGAAATTATATGGGTGGCTAGCAAAGGCGAACTCGTCCTATGAGTTCAAGCCTTGTGTTGAACCTCTTCCCTTAGCCATGAGGGATGAATTTGTGGAAGAAGTCTGCCCAACCTGGATTTTAGATGTACCAAGAAAGATGATATGGATGGAACCTACCTCTTGCCTCCTTATCACACGGGTACTGGCGTTTCCTTGGATACCCAAAACAGCAGTGGCCTTCATACATTGCCATTATGTAATAACCCCCCATTTTTTTTGGACCCTTCTTCTGGGGATTTTATGTAATTCTTGTTGCTGGTCATCGATGGAGATCTGGATGCCAGCTCTGACATGTTGAGGCTTGTCTGTGGCCTTAGAGCTCAATAGATTGGAGGGTTGATGCCTTTAGATGGGTCCTTTCTTTGATCCAGGGCCTACAGACGCTGTCAGCAGGAGCCTATAGACGGCTGAGGCCCTAGCGGTGGTAATGTCTTGTGATACTGACTCCATTCCAGGCTCTGCCCGGCGTGAGACCTCTTGTAAGGCTCAGAGTAAGTGTTGAAGCTGACCATATTTATCACCATAGGTGTGGTCTTCACTCGAGGGCAGCTAACAATGAGTCTGTGCACATGTGTATTGTCCACTAAGGGAGGGGGTCACAGTACATTCTGCGAGTCTAAAGACTTCTTGGGGGAAAAACAACTGGCAAATGTCCGAGCCCAACACAAGATGGCAGGAGTATTTAGAGCATGTGTATCTACAGCACACTACATGCTGCAAACATATGCTTACTGGGTAAGTAACATTTTTCTTTATCTTCATCTACCTTTTGCTTATCAGTATTGTTGAGTCCCCAGGTAAAAATGTTTCTTCTGAATCTCAGACTTTATTTTTTATCGATTGCTGAAAGATCTGCAGAAGTAGTACCTCAAAACTCTTTTTTTGAGATGCTGCAGCTTCATAAAAAAGTGCGAATTGAAAGTGATATTTTGTTTGCATTAGTTGTCAGCCAGTTCAGATGTCCCAGCACGCTACATAATCAATTCTGCATTGCCAAAAATGTCTATTTTTATTTGTAATCTTTGCTACATCATCAAAGCATATTGTACAAGTGAACTGTTGAATGAGAGTGGTTTTATGTTTTCTCCCTTTTCTCTTTGTAGGTATTACTACAACAAGAGAATACTGCATAAAACCAAAGGCAAACGTTTTACTTACAAGTTCAACTTTAATAAACTGGTGCTAGTCAACTATCCGTTCATTGATATGGGCTTGGGAGGTGAGTATGTGCAACGGCCTCATCGGTATAGTCTAATCGGGCAGGCTGTGGTGAGGTACCTCCTCCCACTGGGAGGATAATGTTGGCATGGATGCTACTGGGGTTTCTGGTTGTGGGGGCAGGTTCGGGGACTTCAGTCAGTTATTCAGTCTGTTTTATAAATGACCGAGACGTTGATAAAGAGAAGTATAGCTGTAGAATAGTTGTTGGATCTGTGCGGTTTCTGTTTTCCTTGTGGATTTTACTTTATAATGGCCTGTCTGAGGCGATGAGAAAACTCTTCATTTTAGAATCGACATAGATTATCCATAAACCCATGTGTTGCCTAGTCACATAATTCTGGAACACCTCTTTATAAAGAGATGACTTTTACCAATTTTTAAAGCCTATTAGAATAGCACCAGACATGAAACTCAAGTATCAGCTGTTTAATTGAGGTCGAAATGTCAGGTGCCCATGTGCTTGGACAGCAAATGTGCCCACAAATGACCTTATGTGGATCCAGTTCTTAAATCTGAGATTATCATCCGAACTACTCATTCCTCCACATGTTGCATCACCGAGGTAAGCCCTTTATCTAGTGGATGTGTGTGTGTATAACCGCGAATACTGTGTATACACACACACCGGTTCCATGCCTTAACCGTAAATGCCTTTTCTTAAATACCAACCATGTCCTTCGTGCATCAGTTGTGCATACAATACAGTTGCCAAAAACAGGACCTGCTGTGTTGCATGTCTTGCTATCAAGTGTATTTATTTGTGCTCTTGATTATATGCTGACAGCACATTTGGCTTGATTCCAATGCGTTTTGCTGAACTTTGTGTTCAAATGGTTTAGAATTAATCATTTGGAACAACTGCTAGTAAACTCCTTTGAACAAGCATTCCTCCTTTGCAGGGATAATCATGTCCTTCTAAGGGTAATTATGTTCTTGTGTCTTATTTGTGGAAATGCCCTAGAAGAATATTAACATTAGGGAATTAACGTACTGGCTGGCCAAGCTGCAAATTTTCTTGAGATTTTAACTAACATTCTGTTAGCGCCTCTGCCTATGCAATAGGATACTCACCCAGCAAAAGTTCCACAGACCTTGCAGGTGACCACTTACAAACCAAGGGTCTCTGTAATCACTGCATTGAGCTTGGAAGGGGTTGTTGCCGACATGCTGGTCCTGATGACAACTTTCTTGTTAATTAAGACTTTTATCCTAGTGGGTCATACTCATGCAGTTTGGTTTCAGCCCTTGACACTCTTTGGTATACCCACTCTGTGCACTTGGGCCATTTCTTCCAGTGTGGTCTTAATTGGGGTGATTTTTGCTTTCAATTCTATGTGTACTGCGTTTTTCAACTTAATCAGCGAGAATTTTCCTAGCGTCAGACTGGCCTGTGAAGGATGCCCTTTCTAAACTCCCTAAAACAATTGAACGCCACAACACAACAAAGGCCAGAGGAAACTTCAGAAGAAGAGCAGTAACCAAAAGGAAAGGGCAGGAGGCCATCAAATTGCTCAACAAAAATTCCAAACTGACCAAACCGCTGGGCCAGTCAACTTAACAGTGGCAACTGACGAGGCATCACAAGACTCTTCCTGGGATAGGAAAGGGACATACCTCAGTATACAAGTAAATGACTTGTTCGTATTGCCTCTGCAACACAAGAGTAATGTAGTGAGCACACTAAGGGGGCTTGGCACAACTGGCAGGAAGCTACATCTGTCATATGGGTATTATATGTCTTAAAACATAGTGCATAGCGTTTGAGAGAACTCCATCAATAATGTCTACCAAAAGAGAACCCCACAGAAAACATCACTCCATTCTTCTCCCAAAGGAAATGGAAGAACTCTACTCAAATAGGCAGTAAAGTACCAAGAAAATGTAAATGGAGAGTTAATCTATTTCCTGGAATAGGACCTCTCCTTACAGACTATTTGGATCTAAGACTCCTAATCAAGTTTAAGACTTAATGTTAAAAACCACAACACTGCAGGAAGTCAAGTCAATGTTGTAAGAGGGAGATTACTTAAAGACAACAGATCTCATGATGGACTTCTACACATCCTTATTAAAATGAAACATTGCAAACATCTCTGCACTGGTAGTGGATTACCCCGACCACAAAGCAGAGTCTTGAGTTTTGGAATAATTTCTGTATTGAGAGCATTAACAAAACATTTGGATGTGGTGGCAGCACAACAAAGACATCAGTCAATCCATGTGTATCTCTATCCAGAAAATTGATTGGTTGAGGGGAACTTGTTCCAGAAAAGGATAAATAAGGTGATTGTAGGAAGCTGGCCTGGTGTGTGGTGGGTACCCAAGGTACTTACACCTTATACCAAGTCCAGGTATCCCCTATTAGTGTAGTGTTGGCAGTGTCTAGAAGCCCGGCTCTTTAGAGGTAGCAGCCAAGGCTTATCTAGGAGACATGCAAAGCTCATGCAATACCACTGTAGTCACACAGCACTTAAACACATGCAAGAAAACACTCAGTTGTTCCAAAATAAAGGTACTTTATTTTAGTGACATAATACCAAAAAGTACTAGAGGCAACTCTCCAATAGGAGGTAAGTAACGCACTAAATATATGTACTATTTATCAGAAATAGGCATAGAAAGTGATAGAAAACAGTGCAAATGCAATTTAATAGTGACCCTAGAGGGTGCCCAAACCATATACTAAAAAAATGGAATGCAAACACAGGACCCCCATCTAGGTACGTGAAATGTGTAGAGGGGATCTGGAGATACTATGAAACCCCAAAGGTAAGTACCACAGTGCCCCCTAGTGACCAGGAGCAAAGGAGTAAGTTGCTGTTTTTTCCCAAACCACCCAAAAGGAAGGAAAAGAACTAAATGCAACACCCAGACAAGACTGCAAGAAACCAGCAGTGGATTCCTGAAGAGGAAGACCTATGGAAGAAGGGGACAAAGTCCAGAAGTCACATAAGAGTCCAGGGGGAGTAGGAGCTACTACCCACCCAGCTGTGGATGCAGGAGTTGGTCGATGCTGACGTGAAGAAGTTCAGCACTGCAGCCCTGAAGTCGGTCAAGAGTGTCTGAGGGGTGCAGACGAAGGCCCAAGCTGAAAGAAGAGATGCAGTTGGATGTTGGTGCAGGAATTCCCCCAACATGCTTTGCCAAAGGCAAATGTTGCAGTTGGCGAGAATTGGAGCTGCCGGGGACCAGCAAGGCCAAGAAGGACTCCACCCAGGAGGGAGAGTCAGAAGGGACCCTCAGTGACAGAGCCCAAAGAAGCAAAGACAGCACCCACAGGAGTCACACAGGAGGTGCAGAAGAGCCCACGCAGCACAACTGGAGAAGGGGTCCACGCTGCAGAGGGCTGTGCGTCACAGGAAGGAGTGCTGGGGGCTGGAGCTACCTGTTGGCTGTCAAGAACGACCACGATCTGAAGGCCTGCACCACCTACCGCGCCATGCTCCCGAAGGCCATGAGTGAGCGATCCTCAGGCTCCTGGCGGCTGGACATGCGGTGCCACAATGGTCTTGATCGAGGGGAATGCCATGGGTAGTGGTAATGGAGTCCAAGATCTTCATTGCACTCAGTTATTGGGTCATTCGGATAAGTCCCACCACAACAAGAAGAGTAAGACATCTTCGACTTCACCATGTCCGTTTGCTGACGAGACAAGCAAGCATCTTCATTTGAAGCCTGCCTCCGTGGTTGTGCCAGTGCCTGGGTCGTATCTGCGTCCCCCTGAGTTTCAGGGACCCAGCGCGCAACCTCCCTGCCCAACTTTGAGAGTTTTATTGCTCGTGCTCCTCATTTGTGTTCAGGCCCTGCTGGTTCCGCCACCAGTCAGTCCTCTTGAATCTAATGATGGAACTGAACCGGCACTGGTTGTTCCACCTCAACCTTTCCTCGTGCCAGTCCTGATGCAGCTGCCTCCCAGCAGCGCCATCTCCATTCTGATCCCTGGTGCCAATATGAAGTCAAATGGGCGCTGGACAACGCCGGCTGGGTCCTGGTCTGATCCTGAACCTTATTCCTGTGAGCTCAGACTCTGAGGATTGGGAGGGGTCGCTGGAGGATCTCATCTTGGACTGGTGTGAGGGCCTGGCAGATGCCAGTGGTCTAAATACTTCTCCAGATATTGGCATGGTCTCACTTCCTGCTTTAGCTTTGGAGGAGGGAGACTTTTTTTGCAGTGGTGGGGAGGAGGGCAGCTGAGGTGCTTGATCTTTAGTTGCCCTCAGTGGCAGTCAAGACTAACGTTTTTGTCTGAGGTGCTTTGGAGGAAAGTCCACTCTTTCTGGCATGGTTACCTCCACGTTTTGCCTGATGTCCGTGTGTTTTGACTGTTTTCACTGGGATCCTACTAACCAGGACCCCAGTGATTGTCTTCTTTCCTCCAAATGTGGTTACTTTGGTACTTTTTAAACCCCACAATTGGCGTACTAGTGTACCCCTATAAGTCCCTGAAAGCTGCTACTTAGGAACCAAGGGCATTGGCACACCAGGGATCTCCCGTGGGCTGCAGCATGTATTCAGCCTGTGTGAAATGGTGCATGCACCCTTTCACTGCTGGTCACTGCACCAGGTCACTGTAAGTCACCCCTATGTTAGTCCCTTTCAGCCCAAAGGGCAAGGTGCATGTCCCTGTGTGTTGGGGCACCCCTGCGTGAGCAGAGGTGCCCCTACAAACTCCAGTTCCAATTCCCTGGACTTCATAAGTGCGGGGAAGCCATTTTATCTATGTACCGGCCTTTCCTGTGGTCCAGCTACATAAATGGTAACTCCAAACCTGGGCATGCTTGGTATCAGACATGTTGGAATCATACCTCAATACTGATTCCAGTATTTGTGGCATGATTTCATGCTCCCTGTGGGTTCCATAGAGGATCCCTCAGTTCTGCTCCGACCAGGCTTTTAGGGTCTGAGGGCATCCTGCGCTGCTGAAGCCCCTCAGACCTGATTCTGCCCTCCTGTTGCTTGACCAGCTTGAGGCAGGGAAGGAAGAACAAAGGATTTTCTGTGGGACAGGAGGGTTACACCCTCTTCCTTTGTAATAGGTGTTACAAGGCTGGGGAAGGGTAGCGCACCCCCTCCCCCCACACTGCCGGCTAGCTTTGAAGAGCACATTTGTTTCCCTCCGTGCATAATCCGGTTTGCACCAGTCCAGTGACCCCCAAGTCCCTGCTCTGGCACAAAACCACACAAATAAAAGGGGAGTGACCACTTCCTGTCCATTACCCCTCCCAGGCGTGGTGCCCAGAGCTCCTCCATAACTTCACAATAAATATCTGCCATCTTAGAAACAAGATGTGCAGTGTAGGAAGATGGCTCTGTATATACAAAATGAGATATAGTGTGCACAGAGTCAAGGGGTTCCCCAAGAGGCTCGACAGATACAATAATAGATAATACTAATGCTCTATTTGTGGTAGTGTGGTTGAGCAGCTTAGGCTTATGAGAGGGTAGTGTTAAGCATTTGTTGTACACACACAAGCAATAAGTGAAAACGCACACTCAATGACTTAACTCCAGACCAATAGGTTTTTATATAGAAAAATATATTTTGTTAATTTATTTTTTGAACCACAAGATTCAGTTTGTGGGTAAGTACATTAAATGAAAAGTACTTAGCATAGGTAAGTTCAGTACTTTTAATCAAATCGACATTACTTACAGTTTTCTTTAAAATGTCAAAAAGCTATTTTAAAAGTGGGCACTGCAATTTTCAACAGTTCCCTGGGGAGGAAAATACAGTACAGATTTGGCGGTAAGTATTCAACTTACAGACTCAGTTTTTGAGGCATAGGTAGCCCACCGTTGGGGGTTCGAGATAACCCCAAAAACCTAGCACCAGCAACACAGGGCCAGTTAGGTGCAGAGGTCAAACAGGAGGCAAAATAACTTGGGTTCCTATGGAGACAGGGGGCACTCCAGTTCTGGTCAGCTGGCGGGTAGGTACCCGCATTGTTAGAGGGTAGACCAGGGGGTTTTAGAGGACCACTGGAGGGGGGGGGGGGGCAAGAATACACCAAACATGCACTCTCAGCGGCACAAGGTCAGCTGGGTGCATGGTGCAAACAGTACGTCGGGTTCCCAGTGGACTTCATTGGAGGACCCCGGGGGTCACTTAAGCACTGCAGGCAAGACACAGGGGAGGCTTCAGGGGCAAGCCACTGACTTGAGGGCCGCCTGCTGGTCACTGTTGCACCCGTGGTCGGGCTCTCTCGAGTCTGGGTGCTGAGGGTGCAGTGCTTCTCCAGTCATTGGAAATCTTTGTCCCAGACAGTTGCGGTCAGGTGGGTCCTCGGGATTCCCTCTGCAGACGTCGTCGTGGAGAGATCAGCCCAGGGTGGACACTTGGTCAGAATCGCTTGGTGGGGGAGGGGTGGTCCTCTGTGGCTGGTTGGTTCCTCTGGTCACTGGCCAGGGGCGTTGGGTGCAGAGTAGTTTTGGACTCACACTTCTGGAGTGAGGTGGGAGTCCCTTTACAGGTGGTTTCTTTTCTTCTTGTTGGAAAGGTCCGCTGTCCACAGGAGTTTCTTGGTCCTCGGTAATGTAGGCAGTCCCCTGAAGGCTTTTCAGGGGTTGCTGGTCCTGTAAAACTCATCGCTTTTCTTTTGCAGGGTCTTTGAAGCAGGAGACGGGCCGGTAGGGCTGGGGGCGAGTCAGTTGGTGTCTCCTTTTCTTCTCTGCATGGTTGTCAGCTCAGCACTCCTTTACTTAAGGTTGTCAGGAATCTAAATCTCTTGGTTCAGGGAGCCCTTGAATACAAGTTTTAGGGGTGTTTTTAGGGTTCGAGGGCAGTAGCCAATGGCTACTGGCCCTGAGGGTGGCTACACCCTCCTTGTGCCCACTCCCTTTGGGAAGGGAGACACATTCTTATCCTTATTGGTCCTAATACTCCAAAGCAAGATGGAGGATTTCTCCAGGAGGGGTCACTTCAGCTCTGGACACCTTAGGGGTTGTCCTGGTTGAGTGGGTGACTCCTCCTTGTTTTTCCTCATTATACCTCTGGACTTGCCGCCAAAAGTTGGGGCATGTCCGGGGCAGGCATCTACACCAGCGCGAGTGCCCTAGGGCACTGTAACACGAGGCCTGAGCCTTTGAGGCTCACCACCAGGTGTTACAGTTCCTGCAGGGGGAGGTGTGAAGCACCTCCACCCAGGACAGGCTTTGTCTCTGACCACAGAGTGCACAAAGGCACCCACCCCATGTGGTCAAAAACTTGTCTGGAAGTGGCAGGCTGGCATAGAACAGTCAGTCCTACACTACCAGGCTGGCTGACATACAGGGTGCATCTCTAAGATGCCCTCTGTGTGCATTTTTAAATAAATCTTACATCAATGTTGGTGAATTGTGCTGAGAAGTTTGATACGAAACTTCCCAGTATTCAGTGTAGCCATTATGGTGCTGTAGAGTTCGTAATGACGAACACCCAGACCATAAACTCAGTATGGCTACCCTGCACTTACAATGTCTAAGAATGGACTTAGACACTGTAGGGGCATATTGCTCATGCAACTATGCCCTCACCGGTGGTATAGTGCACCCTGCCTTAGGGCTGTAAGGCCTGCTAGAGGGGTGACTTACCTATGCCACAGGCAGTGGTTGGTGGGCATGGCACTCTGAGGGGAGTGACATGTCGACTTTCTTTTCTCCCCACCAGCACACAAGCTGCAAGACAGTGTGCATGTACTGAGTGAGGGGTCCTTTAGGGTGGCATAACACATGCTGCAGTCCTTCTGGATCTTCCTTTGCCACGGGGCACTTGGTACCAGGGTAACCTTTTATAAGGGACTTAACTGTGTGCTGGGGCTGTGCCAGTTAGGTAAACAAAGGTACAATATTTGGGAAAGAAAACTGGTGCAGGGGCCTGGTTAGAAGGGTCCTAGCACACTTCCAATCAAAGCTGGCATCAACACTAGGCAAAAAGTGAGGTGCTAACAATGCCAACAGTGGCATTTTTCCTACATGCAGAGTCGTCCGGGAGCATCTGGTTGGTCAAGACAGTTGACCGACGTCAGTGACCCCTCTCTGTTAGGTGGTCACCCTGCAGAGCAACCAGCCCCCCTCTTAAGGCTATTTAGGTACTCCCTTGTGGGTGGGTCCCTAGATTCGGCGTGCAAGACTCCACCGGGACTCATCCGCATTGACCTCTTATGCTTCTGACCACTGGAATTGCTGCTGGACTTCACAGGGACCAAACAAGCCTACAACTCCCGAGACCACCTTGCCTTGCAAAATTGTGTTCGATGGCATATGTGGTGGAGATACACATGCTTTAAATAAGTCTGTCAGACTGTTGGGCTCGGAGTGTTACAACTTGTTTTTCTTTGAAGAATATTTTTGAGTCACAAGATCGAGTGACTCCACTCCACATAGAGAGTGCACATGGGCATCGAGTACTTTGTTGTAGATTGTTTTCTCTCCGCTGTCTGGTTCGGACGGGTTTCCTCTTGTGCCGGTGGATTTCGTTCAGTATGTTTCGAACTTAAAGTTCTATCGACGATGGTATCGTTTTCAATTGGATATTTCCAACTTTTATGAATAGATCTGAATTTCATGATCTTGGTCGGTTTGACGCCCTTTGGGGCGTCCACACTCTTTTTAGGTCTGGTTCGACCCTGGGCTATTGGAATGTACTCTGTTCAGATTCTGTCCTCGATGTCAAAGTTTCCATACACTGATGTGTAATTTGTGCGACTTGTGACGCTTGTAGGTCTTTTCGATCCAAAATGACCCTCCCGCGCCAAGGAGCATGTCGGTTAGAGATGGCATCCAAGACAGCAGACAACACACCGACATCTTCGGAGAAGAGTACACATAGAAAGAGGTTGGACATCAAGCAGTACTATCGATCAGAGACTCTAAATCGGACCAAGAATCGGATTTTGAGAGTCAGGCCATTCCAGCAGTGCAGTTCATGAGGACGCCAGCATCAGCTCACCATGTGAAGACATTTAAAAAGACTTCAAAATTGGTCATCGGTCCCCCACTTCCCTCAGCCGTGGTAGGATCTGAAAAATACATTGGGATGCCCGCTCCCCGGTTTGGCACCAAAATTCAAAAGGACTAAAATGCCTTTAGCATCGACCAAAGAGGGGACCACATCCCAATCTGTTTCCGGATTGAGTCGAACATTCTAATCGACCACTTTGGAGCTGAAGAAACTGACATTATCAATCCACTTCGGAGCTGACACTTTTGGCTTGGAAAAAGCATTCAGTACAATTTACAGTTTCCCCTTAGGATATTTTTTCTGTAGAGCCTATCTTAGAAGTGATGGACGCTCAACAGCACAAAATTCACATACAAAAGGGAACCAGAAGAATCATGGCTTCTTCTCCTATCTCAGTCAAAAGGAGACTTAAATTCCAAGAAACACTGGATGCTGCGCCTCCCCCTTAAAAAGTCTCCAAAGAAAAAGACAAGGCTCCAGAACAACCTCCGCCACCTCACTCTCCTGTACTTCCCTCTACTCCAACACCACAATCACCTCCATCCGTTATTCACCCACAATTTTCTCCTCAAGCATCATAATCATCACCACATAGAGATGACTTGGGTGATGTTCCGCAAGATGTGGATCCATGGGATCTCTACGATCAGATCCCATTCTCCCTAATGACCCAGACCTTTATCCAGCAAGGCCTTCTCCTCCTGAGGGTACAACTGCATATAATCAACTAATTGAAGGGCAGCAGCGTATCATAATGTGCAGATTCATACGGACCCAGTCGAAGAGGATTTCCACTTTAAGACTCTTATTAACACACACAAAGAAGCTCAGTTTCTTCCCATGCTATCTAGCATGCTCAGACATGCCAGAGACCTATTCAAAGAACCTGTTAAGGCATGAGTCAGCACACCAAGGGTAGACAAGAAATGTAAAGCTGCACCCTCAAATCCAACTTTCATAAAGACACAACTACTACCAGACTCTATAGTGGTAAGTGCAGCACGAAAGAGGGCTAACAGTCATTCCACAGGGGATGCTCCTTACCCAGATAAGGAGAGAAAAAAAACTTGATTCAGCAGGCAAGAATGGCTGCTCAAGTTGCTAACCATTGGAGAATTGCAAATTCTCAGGTACTCCTGGCGAGGTATGACCGGGCCCACTGGGGCGAAATTGAAGATTTATTACAGTATCTTCCACAGGAACACCAAAAGAGAGGACAGGAGATACTTGCAGAAGGACAGGCCTTCTCCAGTAACTCAATCAGGTGTGCCATTGATGCCACTGACACAGCAGCACGTGGGGTGAACACTAGTGTTCTCATAAGAAGACATGTCTGGTTGAGGTATTCAGGATTTACGCCAGAAATACAGCAGGCAGTCTTGAACATGCCTTTAGACATGGAACATTTATTTGGACTAGAGGTAGACACTACTATTGAAAAATTGAAGAAGGACCCTGAAACAGCTAAAGACATGGGGCCTTATTAACTACAACCTCCCAGGGGCACTTCATGTAGGCCACAATTTGGGGTGGTTTCAAACCATCGGTCACTAAACCTTCCACTGCTCAAAATAAGCAAGGACACATTTTTACACCAGGGGTTCCTTGGGAGAATCCTATAGAAGCACAAATAATGGAGGTAGAGGTAAAGCATCCACCTCTAGAGGACCTCCCTGACTGTTTACAAATTCCCACAGTACATACATCTCCAATGGGAGGAAGATTGGCAGATTTTTAACCCCAATTGGTCAATATCACCACAGACCAATTGGTTCTATCAATTATCCAACATGGTTATTGTCTAGAACTCATTTCCACTCCACCAAATACGCCTCCTCGTTCTCGCAAGCTCTCACAAGACCATCTCGTTCTTTTAAAAGAGGAGGTACAGACCCTTCTTAAAGGGGTTATAGAACCAGTTCTCCTATCCCAAAGGGGCTTAGGCGTATATTCACTATATTTCCTCATATCAAAGAAAGACGGTTCTTTAAGACCAGTTCTTGATCTAAGGCCTCTCAACCTATACATACTTTCAGAGCATTTCCATATAGTCACTCTGCAAGAGGTTAGTTGTCTGTTACAGCCAGGGGATTACATGACAGCATTAGATCTCAAAGATGCTTATTTCCAAATCACATTCCCGTACATCCAGCACACCACAAATATCTGTTTTGTCATTGCAGGGAATCATTATCAATTCAAAGAACTACCAATCTGGGTAACAACCGCCCCAAGGGTATTCACAAAATGCTGCTCAGTTGTAGCTGAATTTCTAAGTCTGCAACACATCCACATTTTCCCATACCTAGACGATTGGCTCATAAAAGCCAATACCAACCAAAAATGTCAGGAACATACTCAGTACACCATAAATCTTCTACACACTTTATAAGAGTTACAATAAACTATCTCAAATCCCATCTTCAACCTTCACAGATACAGCCTTATCTGGGAGCAATTCTGAATACTCATTCAGCATTGGCATATCCAAACCCAGTAAGGATTAAGGCTTTACGAAATCTCATTGCTCAATTACAACAGAATCGTACTTACACAGTAAAACTAGTGATTAACTTTTGGGTATGATGGCCTCGTGCATTGCCATTGTTCCCCATGCAAGACTACAGATGCGTCCAATACAGCAGTGCCTGTCTCGTTGGTGGTCGCCATCACAGGGTCATCTTTGCGGTGTAGTGTTGTTGGACTGCCAGACTCACTGCTCTCTGCAATGGTGGAATCTTACCATCCTCTCAAAAGGTCAGCTTTTCAGGACCCTGTGCCTTGGATTACTCTCACAACAGATGCATCACAGACTGGTTGGGGAGCTCACCTCAACAACCTTACGGTACAAGGGAAATGGGATCACATTCAACAAACTTAATACATCAACTACTTGGAATTGCTGCCTGGCGCTCAAAGCATTTTTGACACACATCTCCTAGATGGTGGTATTAGTTTGTACAGACTGTGAGGATGAAGGGAAGGGGGGGTTTGGGGAGGGAACAGACATTCATCTCAATTGTACCCTCTAGCGCAGACAATTTGGAAGTGGGGGATTCACAATCGCATTCAATTACAGGCAGAATATCTCCCAGGAATGGACCATCAGTTTGCGGACCTATTATTCAGGACACCGCAACAAGTCCACAAATGGGGAAATTCACCCACAAGTACTTCACCAATACTTTCACGTGTGGGGAACAGCAGAAATAGATCTCTTTGCCACTGTAGAAAACCCAAAGTGCCAAACTTCGCATCCAGATACCCACACCCTCAGTCCAAGGACAATGCTCTATGAATGAATTGGTCAGGTATATTTGCTTATGCTTTTCCGCTCTCCCACTCATTCCATTTCTGGTATGCAAATTGAAACAAACATCACTAACTATGATCCTTGAAGCTCCTACATGGGCATGTCAACCTGGGTACACAACACTATTGGATCTGTCTGTAGATCTCCATCACAAACTTCCCAACAGACCAGAACTTTTGACTCAAAAGAAAAGTCAAATCAGACACCTGGACCCCAAAACACTCAATCTTGCGATAGGGCTCCTGAAGTCAGTTTGGATATTCACAACTTCCTTACCAATGTATGGACATTGTTAGAGAGGCATGCAGACCTGGAAAAAAGACAGTGTTATGCTGCAAAATGGAAGTGTTTTGTGCATTACGGTCAACCTAAACACATTGAGCCACTCAAAGCGTCAGTACAAGACATTGTTAGTTACTTGCTACATTTACAAAAGGCAAATTTAGCATACTCCTCAATTAGACTTCATTTAGCCATCATAGCTGCTTACCTCCAAAACAGCCAACATATTTCTTTGTTCAGAATTCCTGTTATTACCGCATTGATGGAAGGACTTAAGAGGGTTATTCTACCCACGGTTCCTCCAGCTCCAGTTAAGAACCTTAACATTGTCCTTACTAGACTAATGGGTCCACCATTTGAACCCATGCATTCCTGTTCTTTTCTTTCATGGAAAGTTGCATTATTAGCTATTACTTCACTAAGACGTGTCAGTGAAATACAAGCGTTCACTTTAGAAGATCCTTTTTTCCAAGTAAATAAAGATAAAGTAGTTCTTAGACAAACCCAAATGTTTACCTAAAGTAGTTTCACCAGTTCACATTAATCAATTGAGTTACCTGTTTTTTTCCCCACAACCAGACTCAAGTCGCTGAAAGAGCTCAGCATACACTAGACGTCAAACAAACTCTTAATTTAAGTATTACATTGACAGGAGAAAAAGTTTTAGAAAGTCAAAACAAAAACAACGTTTGTAGCTATGTTAATGCCTCACAGAGGTAATCATATCTCAAAGAATGGTTTAGCTAGATGGATAATCAAGTGTATTCAAAGCTAAAATACAATCACCAATGATTCCTAAAGCACACTCTACCAGGAAAAAGGTTGCTTCTATTGCCTTCTAGGAAACATTCCAATAGCAGATATTCCAAAGCTGCTACTTGGTCTACACCTCACACATTTACTAAACACTATTGTGTAGATGTTTTAACACGCCAAGAGGCAAATGTTGGACAAGCAGTCCTCAGGACACTTTTTCAAGCTACTCCAACTCCTACAGGCTACCCGCCGCTTATTTGAAGAGGGCTGCGTTAGTCTATGCAAAGCATGTATATCTACAGTTACACATGTCATTGAACGGAAAATGTTACGTACCCGTAGACATCTGTTTGTGGCATGTAGTGCTGTAGATTCACATGTGTCCTCCCTCCTCCCCGGAACCCTGTAGTTGTTGTAATACAATATATTGTAAATGTATACACATTAAATGGACATTTTTTTTACATTTACTATCTGTATCTATATATGCACTCTTTACCTCACCTGTCTGCAGGAAAACAATCTAACAAAGGACTCGATGCCCATGCACACTATCACCGAGAGGAGGAGTCACTTGATCTTGTGACTCGAAAACATTCTTAGAAGAAAAACAACTTGTAACACTCCAAGCCCAACACTAGATGGCGGACTTACACAAAGCATGTGAATCTACAGCACTACATTCCATGAACAGATGTCTGCTGGGTAAGTAATATTTTCCTTGTTTGGCTCCTTCCAGAAAATTGCAACAGTTCCACAGATGTGCATCCTCTGGGGTCGCCAAGACTTTAGCTGCACCAAAGAGGCAAGAAGTAATCACCCCTTGAGTGAAAGAGTCCCTCCCCTGCATCCTAAGGCAGTGTTGTTCAGCTGCTGGGATCTGCTCTCCACAAGAACTGCGTGGATCCTCTAACACAGGTGGTGGTTCTGAGTGGTCCTCTTGGTCCTCTCTACCCTCTGTCTAACTTGGGAGATGGTGAGCCCTTTCCTCTCCTGGCAGAATAGTAGCCCTGTGCATCGCAACTCTTGCAGCAACCAAGGCTTGTTGACGCCTGCTGCAAAGGATCTTCAGGCTGCACTTAGCCCCAACCTTCAGCACTTCATCTTTGCAAGGGCCACCTCCCCTCTGCTGCTCCAGCGATATGGGACCCCTCTCCAGATGTGGTGACTGGGCCTCACTGCAACTTACTGTTCCTGCAGCCAGTGGGTTGCCTGTGTAGGTTATGACTACTTCTCTCGTAGGGGATTTCCATGATAGTCATAAGCACTGAATAGTTCCGCGCGCCTGCGGGGACCCCGGAGCACTGTTGTGTAGTATATTCTTAAGTGCAATCATCAGCTCCTTGACAAAAAAGGTCTGTGAAAAACACTTAAGAATAACAATGTGCAGCCTATGTGAACAGCTACACAGGCCAAATTGTTAGAAGAAAAAACAGTTGTAGTGTAAATTCACGTTTAAACCTCTATTTATTCTATAAATACATAAATAAATACATTCTCATATTTTATTTGCACCTCTCATGAGAATAAAACAATGTAGGGCAGTGTAGCCCATAGGCTGCCATTATACAGAATGAAAATAGAGCTGTGCCTTTAAGAAAGTAAAGTCTTCCTGTTTCCCATCATGCACAGCAAAAGGCAGTTGCCTCAGTTCTTTTTTCCGGCTCCTTTCTGACAGGACCCTGAAGCATTGAGCTCTACCTCACAAAATCCTTTTGTGACGGAAATTCATTTAAAATCTTTTGAATTTCAATTTCACTCGACGTTTTTAACATTGAGTGATCATTTTCTATTGTTTTCTGTTAGATTCTGACAGAATTTTGAGGTTTTTCTACTTCAGAAATGCCTTCACTGTTTGACAAATGCCCTTCTTGTGGCAGAAAAAAGGCCAAAACAGATCCACATCGGGTCTGCATAATTTGCCTTCCTTCCAGCCACAAACCGGAGTCGTGTGACATCTGCAAAACCTTCTCCAGAAGGACCCTTCGTGACAGGGAGAAGATCCGACTCCAGGCGAAAGAGGACAGGAGGAAAAGTGGTCATTCTACCACAGAGCGAGGAGAAGGTCAGTCTTCTACCAGGGCTCACACTGTTTCCTCTATAACTCCGACCAGACCGGCTCAAAAACGGCACAGGTCTCCGACGTCGAGGGCGTCGACGTCGAGGCAAGGAACGGCGCCAACATGCTCGCCGTCGAGGAGTGGTTCGCCGGCGAGAAAGAGACATCGCTCGCCGTCGACGACGATTTCGCCGGCGAGACGGCGTGGACTTTCGCCGTCGAGATCTGGGTCGGCGTCGACACGGCGAGGACGTTCCACGTCGAGGAGATCTGAATCCGGCTCGCCGTCGACACGGCGAGAGCGATCAACGTCGAGGGGTGCTCGACGTCGTAGGCGTTCACCGTCATCGAATCGACGTCGAAGGGCACTCGCCGTCACCGTACTTCGACTTCGAGGAGTGTGTCGACGTCGAGACAATCAAAAAGACCTAGAAGGGTTTATACAACCTCAGAATCCTCGGCCTCACTCATCCTCCTTCCAGCGTCTCCACAACTCTCTCCTCGACAATCACCATTGCCACAGACGCCGGTAACACCTACGGCGCCTCTTCCGGACATTCCTCTAGACGCTCTTCTTCCTCTCGGCACCGTCATGAATCACAGAGATCTCAGCATTCACATCACAGGCGTTCTTCTTCGTCTACACGGGACTACTCTCCAACCCTATCGGACTCACCGTCCCCGAGAGTGTCCCCCATAGATGATGTGAATACGTTCCAGGAGGTCTTAGTACGAGGGGCGACCAAGCTGAACATCCCGCTGGCGGTACCTGCCCCATCGACGTCAGTGATCTTCGAGACTTTGCATCACAGGACATCTTCCAGACCTTTGCTTCCACTGGTTCCAGGTCTCCTCGAACCAGCAATGGATATTTTCCTTGCACCGGCCGCAACAAAGTCTTCTCCTTCCAGACTTATTAAAAAATATCGTCCACCAGAACAAGATCCTCTATTCTTGAGGTCGGACCCAGTACCTGATTCGGTGGTCATAGTAGCGGCAAAGAAACTGCATTCAACCTCACCGTCTTCTTCTTCGCCTCCAGATAAAGAGAGCAGAAAGATAGATGCTGCAGCACGAAAAGTATGTTCTACTGCAGCCGTCACGATGAAGGCAGCCAGCGCTACTGCGTTATTAGGGCGATACGACCGTGCCCTCTGGGACTCTTTAATGCAGTTTGCGGAACATCTTCCTAAGGATAAAAGGGAAGATTTCCTGGAGGTCGTGGGTGAGGGAGCCATGGTTTCTAACCAAATTATAAGTGCTGCAGCTGACTCTTCGGTGCTATCCGCACACAATTATGCACACGGGATAGCGCTCAGAAGGCATGCATGGTTGAGACTTACATCACTCAAACCTGAAGCGCGGCAGCGAATACAAAACTTGCCTTGCTCGGGCTCCACCTTGTTCGGTTCTCATGCCGATGACGAGATGGTTAGAATGAAGGCTGAACTAGATACCCTGAAAGCGGTAGGCATGGAAAGACCGAAAGAACAAAGAAAGGTTTTCCGGCCATATCAACGACGACTTTTCACACACACTGTATCAGTCGCCACACTGGATGTCTTCGCGCCCCCAGCAGCAGCAACAACAGCAGCATCAAAGGGGTTTCTCCACTCAGCGAAGGTCGACAAGGGGTCGTTCAACACCTCAAACTCGGGCAAATCGACAGGCTCCCACGTCTAAGCCCTGAATCTTTGCTTCCCCCTCCTCGTTACTTCCCCCTACCGGAGTGGATATCTCAAATCATCTGGACGAGTGGCTACGCATCACAACAGACGCCTGGGTATTGAATATTGTGAGACATGGTTACGCTCTCAGATTCACCAGTTCTCCACCATCTGTTCCACCCAAAACAGCCAACCGCCATCTCGAAGCTCTTCAGTTAGAGGTCAATATTCTATTGCAAAAAAGAGCCATAGAACCCGTTCCCATCAGCCAGCAAGGGAAGGGGATTTATTCTAGATATTTCCTTGTACCGAAAAAAGACAAACAAGAGTTTCGTCCCATTTTAGATCCGAGGACAGCAAACAAATGGATTTGCAAAGAAAAATTCAGGATGTTAGCCTTACACCAAATTTACCCACATCTACGTCAGGGCGACTGGCTCTGTGCAATAGATCTTTGCGACGCTTACTTTCATATCCCAATAACCAAGAAACATCGAAAATTCCTAAGGTTCACCGTCGGAAAACGCCATTACCAATTTGCAGTTCTACCTTTCGGCCTAAAATCAGCGCCGAGAACTTTTTCCAAATGCATGGCGGTAGTAGCCGCCCACTTGAGGAAACAGCGAATATTCGTCTACCCCTATCTAGACGATTGGCTCATAAAGGCCTCCAGTTGTCTCGAGGCACAACAGCATTTCGAATGGACTCTACAACTGCTGCAAAAACTTGGTCTTCAAGTCAATCTCCTGAAATCTACAGCAACACCTGTTCAGAGGTTGCATTACTTAGGGGCCATTGTAGATACCAGGCTAGGAAAGGTGTTTCCTTCAGAGGAACAACGGTTATCGATTCTCCAAAAGTGCAAACAACTGCAGGAAAGACCTCAAGCCACTGCAAGAATAATAGCTTCTCTACTGGGCTCGATGGCATCTTGTATCCATCTGGTTCCCAATGCTCGCCTCCATATGAGACCATTGCAGGAAAATCTGGAGGATCAGTGGTGTCAACTGAGGGACGATTGGGAGAACAAAGTCCTTCTTTCTCCTCACACCCTACAATCCCTCAAGTGGTGGTGTTTACCCAGCAATCTTGGTGGGGATTCCGTTCCAACAACGGCCTCCATCTCAAACCATCGTAACAGATGCGTCACTGCTTGGATGGGGGGCGCACATGGAACATCTTCGAGTCCAAGGAGAGTGGTCACAGAGAGAGAGTGTCTCTATCACATCAACCTGCTGGAACTTTGCGCAGTCCACCTTGCGCTCAAAGCCTTCCTTCCCTCTCTGAGAACAGAAACTTTCCTTCTCCAGACAGACAACGTGGCCACTATGTACTACGTGAACAAACAAGGAGGCACCAGGTCCAGAATTTTATCCAGAGAGGCTCGGACAATCTGGCATTGGCTTCTAGCCAGGAACCTGTCGCTAGTGGCAACTCACCTGCCCGGCATCCAGAATGTTCAAGCGGATGCCCTCAGTCGGGTAATGGACGAGAACCACAAATGGGTACTACACGACGACGTCGTTCATTCCATTTTCGCACTCTGGGGTACCCCCTCTACAGACCTTTTCGCAACCCCAGACAACAAAAAATGCCAAAACTTCGCCTCCAGATATTACCATCCAGGGACATTGGGGAATGCCCTATGGATAAGCTGGTCAGGAGCATTTCTTTACGCCTTTCCACCGCTTCCCCTGATTCCGGTGGTCCTCCAGAAGCTGTCCAATGCTCAGACCAAAATGATCCTAATTGCTCCGGAGTGGCCACGCCAGTGGTGGTTCCCAGACCACCTTCACCGGTCACTCAAACCACACATCAGGCTACCATATCATCCGGACCTGCTCACGAAGTTCAGAGGGCAGATATCTCATCCCAACCCCTCATCGTTGAGTTTGGCAGCATGGCTCCTGAGCTAGTGCAATATGGACACTTGAACCTACCTCAGGACTGTATGGAAATTCTGAAGAAAGCAAAGCGCCCTTCCACACGATCAGCCTATGCAAGCAAGTGGAAGAGATTCTGCATTTGGTGTTTACACAACAACATTGACCCGGTTTCCTGTGGAGAACAATCTATCCTGCCATACTTGTTAAGTTTGGCAAAATCGGGCTTACAACTGTCGTCAATAAAAGTTCACTTGGCGGCTGTCACGGCATACAGAAAGAGTCCTTCACAAACTTCCTTTTTTTGGATTCCGATTATTAAGGATTTCCTAGAAGGTTTAAAGAAGGTTTTTCCTCCCATTAGAAAGCCTTCTCCACCATGGGAACTGAACGTTGTCTTATCACGTCTGATGCTGCCGCCATTCGAGCCGATACATAAGGCATCGCTGCAACATCTCACATGGAAAGCTGCTTTTCTGGTGGCAATCACTTCAGCGCGTAGGGTCAGCGAAATCCAGGCCCTTTGCGCTCAGGAACCCTACACGGTTTTTCATTCTGCAAAAGTGGTAATGAGAACTCATCCAAAATTTTTACCTAAGGTAGTCTCAGACTTCCATGTGAACCAAACAATTTCATTACCGACTTTCTTTCAGAATCCAGCTACTCCTGCTGAGAGAACTCTGCACTCTCTGGATGTAAAGAGAGTCTTGAAATTTTACTTGGACAGGACAAAAAGCTTACGAAAATCACAACAGCTTTTTATTAACTATGGCCCAATCAGAACAGGTTTGGGCACATCTAGACAATCTTTATCCAGGTGGATTGTTTCATGTATAATGTTATGTTATCAGTTAGCAAACAAATCCCTTGGTGGTAGGCCAAAAGCCCACTCTACCAGAGGGAAAGCAGCTACTGTAGCCTTGATGAGAAATGTCCCTTTGGCAGAAATATGCAAGGCTGCCACTTGGAGGTCGGTCCATACCTTTACTAAGCATTACTGCCTTGATACAGACGCTAGGGCAGATGCTCAGGTTGGACAGGCTTTGCTCAAGAATTTGTTTGCATGATTCATGTTTTTCTCAGTATTCTTATATCTACTCCACCGCGGTTATGGGGATGGGCTTGCTACTCTATTCAGTGCTTATGACTATACATGGAAATCCCCTACGAGAGAAGGAATGGTTTCTTACCTGTAACTCCAGTTCTCTCGTAGGGGTATTTCCATGATAGTCATAAGCAACCCTCCCTCCTCCCCGGTGGAGTTGACATAGAACATGAATATTATGGAGGTTGGTACTCCAACAAATGTTTTGTTTTTCTTCATGTCAGGTTAACAGCCTCCAAAAAAGAACTGAGGCAACTGCCTTTTGCTGTGCATGATGGGAAACAGGAAGACTTTACTTTCTTAAAGGCACAGCTCTATTTTCATTCTGTATAATGGCAGCCTATGGGCTACACTGCCCTACATTGTTTTATTCTCATGAGAGGTGTAAATAAAATATGAGAATGTATTTATTTATGTATTTATAGAATAAATAGAGGTTTAAACGTGAATTTACACTACAACTGTTTTTTCTTCTAACAATTTGGCCTGTGTAGCTGTTCACATAGGCTGCACATTGTTATTCTTAAGTGTTTTTCACAGACCTTTTTTTGTCAAGGAGCTGATGATTGCACTTAAGAATATACTACACAACAGTGCTCCGGGGTCCCCGCAGGCGCGCTGAACTATTCAGTGCTTATGACTATCATGGAAATACCCCTACGAGAGAACTGGAGTTACAGGTAAGAAACCATTCCTTCTGCTGGCTTTTCTGACTGCTGAAGGTCAGCTCTGACTCCCCTCCGAGGGCTAAGTCCCCTGGATCTTGCTGGTCCGCTTCTTCTCTGCAAATCCTCTTCTGCCCAGATTTGCATTTGCCATGTCTTTTTGGTTGTCCTCCTGACCATCTGCAACCCAGCGACCAGCATGGGACATCCTCTGCACGACTCCAAGGACCTCCTTGCAACTCCTGGGCTCCACAGCTGATCTTCAACTTCCCTCATCGACCTGGATCTTCATTTGCAGAAGGGTGGGTAGTGGCTCCTGCCCCACCTGGACACTCCTGCGTGGGCTGGACCCTGTCTCCTTCGCTTGCAGGTCCTCTTCTTCCTGAATCCAACATTAGATTTTACTGGACTGCTACTTTTTGCACTGGTACCAGTTTGGATTTATTGTTCTGAGTTGTTTGATACCAAACAACCCAGAGAATGGCCATCATGTAGGTGTGAAACTTGTACTGACCAAGTCCAGCACATGCATGTAAAATGGCTGCTCTCTTCACTTACTGTGTCCCGGGTTTGGCAAGGCCCTCAGGGGTGTACCCTTGGTACCCTATGCCTTGGGGACCCAAGTACCTTTTACTAGGGACTTATAGTGACCGCTAAAGGTGTACCAGTTGCCAATGCATCACTACAGTTTTGGATAAGAGATTTGGCCCAGGGAACCTGGTTAGCAGGGGCCCTGGGCACTAACAACTTTGAAACCACATCAAATGCTAGGCAAAAAGTGTGTGTGGGTGGGGAGGGGGGGGGGGGACACTGGCCATGTCAAAAGAGGCACTTTCTCATTTTCCCATGCCATCGTTTTCTGTAATTTTTTTAACTCTACGCCATCTGTCCTCTTCAAGACAACTCTTCCCTCAGGTTCCAGGCCTCCTACAATCAATAATGGACATTTTCCTCACTCCAGCATCTTTATGTGCTGCTCCAGCAAGAATCCTAAAGAAATACAAGGACCCAGATCAGGATCCTTTATTTCTAAGAGCCGAGCGTCCACCGGACTTTGTGTCTTCCTGGCTGCAGCTAAGATGACATTCTATTGCTTCCTCATCATCTGTACTCCCAGATAAGGAAAGTAAAAACATTTTCTCTTTGGGGAGAAACGTGAGGCACATCAGCGTCCTTTATGAAGATATTGAGCGCATCAGCGCTTTTGGGTAGATATGACAGGTCTCTCTGGGATTCACTATCCAGATTTGTTAAGAAACCACCCAGAGAGGATAGGCAGGATCTTCAAGAGAGCCTATAGGAAGGAGGCCTAATAGCAAACCAAATACGTAGCGCAGCTGCGGACGCCTCAGATTTAGCGGCTCACGGATAAGCCCACGGGATATGTGCCAGACATTCATCTTGGCTTCGCCTGACAGGTCTCAAACCTGAGGCACAACAGAAGATCAGGCAACTCTGTATTTGAGTCTCACACAGATAATGAGATGACCAAAATGAAAGCAGAGCTAGATATGCTCAGGGCTGTAGGTCTGGACAAACGTAAAGTCTTCCGTAGAAGTTACAGACCCTACAACAGGTGTCCCTACCATTGGAGTGTTCAAAGCCCTCACTGGGCTACAAGTTAGCAAACCCCCCCCCCCCCCCCCCCCCCCCCCTTATCAGTCCCACCGGCAAAAACATCTCGCCATCAACAACTGCTCCTATGAAATCAAGTTGCCACATTACTTCGAAAAAAGAGCTATCGAAGGGCTCCCACCTTCTCAAAGGCGACAAGGAGTATACTTGCTCTACTTCCTTGTGAGGGAAAAAGGTCCAAACAAAGACTTCAGACTCATTCTAGACCTAAGAATTCTCAACAGGCACATTAGAAAGGAAAATCAAAATGCTTGCGCTGCATCATATTTACCCTCTGCTCCATCAAGCTGCAGGATGCCTACTTTCACATCCCAGTAGCAAAGAAACAACGGAAATTCCTGCATTTCACAGTCTGATCCAAACACCAGTACTAAATACTACCCTTCAGCCTGAAGTCTGCTCCTCGCACGTTTTCCAGTTGTGTGGTGGTAATGGCAGCACACCTGAGAAGGAAAAAAATCTTCATTTACCCGTACCTCAACGATTGGCTAGTGAAAAGCTCCTCTCCAATTTAGACAATGCAAAATTACAAAATCTGTTTGGGGGCCCTCCGATTATCTCGGTCTTCAGGTCAATCCAGACAAGTCTATACCCGACTGCCAGACAAATAGCTTTACCACTGAGTTCCATGGCCTCCTGCATTTTAATTGTTCCCAATGCCAAAATGCCTATGAGACCACTGTATTAAAATCTGGAGGATCAATTTAGTCAATTCACAGACAAGTGGGACCACAGATTAACTCTGTCACCATAGGCAAAAAACTCACTACTATGGTGGACTCATCGGCAGCATCTGCTAGCAGGTGTCCCTTTACATCAGGACATTCCTACTCAAACTGTGGTAACAGATGCAACTCTTACGGGTTGGGGGACTAACATGGGCTCTCTTCAAACTTAGGGCTTGTGGTCGGACAAAGAACCGCAATACTACATCAACTTGCTAGAGCTGCAGGCAGTTCACCTAGTCCTCCAGTCCTTTTACCCATCCATACAACACAGCGCTCCCCTTGTCCAACCTGACAACACAACCAGAATGTACTATCTGAGCAAGCAAGGGGACCCTCGATCTTGCTCTCTATCTCGGGAAGCACAGACCACCTGGAACTGGCTAATAGCGAGGAAGTTGTCAATCACAGCGATTCACCTCCCATGAGTCCAGAACACAAGCGGACTCCTTCAGTCGAAGATTCACCGACACATCCGAGTGGGTTCTTCACGAAGACGTCGTGCAAGACATCTTTCAAGAATGTGGGTATCCTCAAATAGACCTTTTTGCTGACGAAAACAACAAGAAGTGCTGAGGCTTCGCATCCAGGTTCTACAAACCAGTGACAAAAGGGGAGTGCCCTATTGAGAGACTGGTCAGACATTTCTGTACGCTGTTCCACCAATTCCTCTGATACCGACAGTCATCAACAAGTTCTACAGAGCCAGGATCAGAATGATCCTGATAGACCCAGAATGGCCCCACCAATGGTGGTACACGGATCTTCTCCATCTATTGGAAAGGTCACACAGGAGACTGCCGTCCGACCAGATCTCCTACACAATCTTGAGGGGAAGATATTCCACCCCAACATTCCCTCGCTGAGCTTGACAGCATGGCTCCTGAATTCCTGTAATATGGTCACCTAGGTCTTTTGCAGGAATGCATGAACTTCTTCAAAAAGTTTAAAAGACCATCGACAAGGTGTTCCTATTCATTTAAATGTAAAAGGTCATATGTGGTGGATCCAGAATGAGTTCCATCCAATTCTGGGTCTGGAGGATGTCATACTACACTACCTCCTCCTAGCGAAATCAGGTTTGCAGTTTTCATCGATTAAGGTACATCTTGCAGCTATAACTGCTTATCCAAAATCACCTTCTCAGACGACATTCTTTCAAACGGGTGTTTTTTAAAGATTTTCTAGAGGGCTTAAGAAAAGCTTTCCCTCCTGTTCATTCACCTTCTCCTCCTTCGGAGCTGAATGTAGTACTATCAAAACTCATGGGTCCTTCCTAGGGTCCCTTGCTGAATACTGCCCCTCTACAGGGGAGCTTCCTATTGGACATAAAATTGGTTTTGCCACGGACAATCGATGCCGGATCTGGCTCTTCAGCATTACAGTTGGAAGGTATCCATGATTACATATGCTCCTTAATGTATCTATGTATGATTACTTACCTATTTTGTCTCACCTGGATGACCCATGCTACGGTGTGGCTGTATTTGATGTTTTACCCCTTTTCTGAAATAAAGAATTACAACACAAAAAAAAAACCTCCTGGGTCCACCTTCTGAACCTATACATAAGGCTTCTCTAAAACATCTTACATGTAATACGGCCTTCCTTGTCGCTATCACTTCAGCACGCAGAGTTAGTGAAATTCAGGCTCTCTGTGCTAAAGAGCCTTACCCAGTTTTCCATGATAGCAGGGTAGTGATGAGGACCTACCCTAGTTTCAGTCCCAAAGTTGTATCTGATTTCCACATTAACCAGACTGTCTTACTTCCTACATTCTTTCCTAAGACTTCCACACCAGCTAAAATAGCTTTGCATGGTCTAGATCTAAAGAGTATCAAGGTTTTATGTAGATAAGACATCAGACAAGACTGATCATATGTTTGTGAACTATGGTTCTATGAGAACAGGTATCACTGCCTCTAAACAACCCATTTCAAGATGGATAGTTTCTTGCACTGTATTTAGTTACCAGTTGGCTAACACTCAATTGGCTTCCAGGCTCAAAGCCCACTCTACAAGGGGCAAGGTGACAACAGCAGCCCTTATGAAAATGTCACCATCTCTAAAATCTGCAAAGCTTAGACGTGGAGATCAGTGCATACTTTCACAAGGCATTGCTGTCTAGATTCAGATGCCTTCATAAGAAATGTATTTAAATAAACAGGTCAGCTGCTTTTGCTTACTCTTGCTTCGTCTGCAGGGGTGTGGGATGGGCTTGCTACTCTATTGTGCTTTTGACTATTGATGAGGATGTAAGAGAAGGATAAGTTACATACCTGTGATCCTCTGTGTCTCCCAGGGGAATCCTCATCAAAATCATAAGCAACCGGCCCACCTCACCGTACAAATCTCAAATACAGCAGTTAGTACATGGTGGTGTTCTGTTCTTCATATCACCGTTGTAAGGAAATGCCTCCTTGGCATGGTTACCCCCTAACTGTTTGCCTTTGCTGATGCTAAGTTATGATTTAAAAGTGTGCTTGGACCCTGCTAACCAGGCCCAGCACCAGTGTTCTTTCCCTAAACTGTACCATTGTCTCCACAATTGGAACAACCCTGGCACTCGGGTAAGTCCCTTGTAACTGGTACCCCTGGTACCAAGGGCCCTGATGCCAGGGAAGGTGTCTAAGGGCTGCAGCGTGTCTTATGCCACCATGGAGACCCCTCACTCAGCACAGACCCGCTGCTTACCAGCTTGTGTGTGCTGGTGGGGAGAAAATGACTAAGTCGACATGGCACTTTCCTCAGGGTGCCATGCCAACCTCACACTGCCTATGGCATGGATAAGTCACCCCTCTAGCAGGCCTTACAGCCCTAAGGCAGGGTGCACTATACCACAGGTGAGGGCATAGGTGCATGAGCACTATGCTCCTACAGTGTCTAAGCAAAACCTTAGACATTGTAAGTGCAGGGTAGCCATAAGAGTATATGGTCTGGGAGTCTGTCATACACGAACTCCACAGCACCATAATGGCTACACTGAAAACTATAAAGTTTGGTATCAAACTTCTCAGCACAATAAATGCACACTGATGCCAGTGTACATTTTATTGTGAAATACACCCCAGAGGGCATCTTAGAGATGCCCCCTGAAAACATACCCGACTTCCAGTGTGGGCTGACTAGTTTTGCCAGCCTGCCACACACCAGATATGTTGCTGGCCACATGGGGAGAGTGCCTTTGTCACTCTGTGGCTAGTAACAAAGCCTGTACTGGGTGGAGGTACTTCTCACCTCCCCCTGCAGGACCTGTAACACCTGGTGGTGAGCCTTTGTTACAGAACCCCGGGGCACTCCAGCTAGTGGAGAGGCCTGCCCCCTCCGGCCACGGCCCCACTTTTGGCGGCAAGGCCGGAGGAGATAATGAGAAAATCGAGGAGGAGTCACTGGCCAGTCAGGACAGCCCCTAAGGTGTCCTGAGCTGAGGTGACTCTGACTTTTAGAAATGTTTTCTTGCAGATGGAGGATTCCCCCAATAGGATTAGGGATGTGCCCCCCTCCCCTCAGGGAGGAGGCACAAAGAGGGTGTAGCCACCCTCAGGGCTAGTAGCCATTGGCTACTAAACCCCCAGACCTAAACACACCCCTAAATTGAGTATTTAGGGGCTCCCAGAACCAAGCAAGATAGATTCCTGCAACCTGAAGACGAAGGACTGCTGATCTGAAAGCCCTGCAGAGAAGACGGAGACACCAACTGCTTTGGCCCCAGCCCTACCGGCCTGTCTCCCCACTTCAAGAAAAGAGGCAACAGCGACGCGTTCCACAGGGTCCAGCGACCTCTGAAGCCTCAGAGGACTACCCTGCATCTAAAAGGACCAAGAACTCCCGAGGACAGCGGCTCTGCTCCAAAGAAGAAATATCTTTGCAACAAAGAAGCAACTTTTAAAGACCACACATTTCCCGCCGGAAGCTTGAGACTTTGCACTCTGCACCCGACGCCCCCAGCTCGACCTGCGGAGAAACAACACTACAGAGAGGACTCCCCAGCGACTGCGACCCCGTGAGTAGCCAGAGTTCACCCCCTTGAGCCGCCCCAGTGACGCTTGCAGAGTGAATCCAGAAGCTCCCCCTGACCGCGACTGCCTGCTTCTAAGAACCCGACCCCTGGTAAAGACACTGCACCCTCAGCCCCCAGGAACTGAAGGATCCGACCTCCAGTGCAGAAGCGACCCCCAGGTGGCCCTCTCCCTTGCTTAGGTGGTGGCTACCCCGAGGAGTCCGTATTACCCCCCCTCCCCCGCCACATGCCTGCTTCGCCAAAGAGACCCCTGGGTCTCCCATTGAAACCTATTTCAAACCCAATGCCTGTTGGCACTCTGCACCCGCTGCCCCCGTGCCGCTGAGGGTGTATTTTTTGTGCTGACTTGTGTCCCCCCCCCCCCGGTGCCCTGCAAAACCCCCCTGGTCTGCCCTCCGAAGTCGCGGGTACTTACCTGCTGGCAGACTGGAACCGGGGCACCCCCTTCTCCATTGAAGCCTATGCGTTTTGGGCACCTTTTTGACCTCTGCAACTGACCGGCCCTTAGCTGCTGGTGTGGAAACTTTGGGTTTGGCCTGAACCCCCAACGGTGGGCTACCTTGGACCCAACTTTGAACCCTGTAGGTGTTTTACTTACCTGTAAAACTAACCAATACTTACTTCCCCCAGGAACTATTGAAAATTGCACTGTCTAGTTTTAAAATCGCTTATTGCCATTTTTGTGAAAACTGTACATGCTATTTTGCTAATTCAAAGTTCCTAAAGTACCTAAGTGAAATACCTTTCATTTGAAGTATTACTTGTAAATCTTGAACCTGTGGTTCTTAAAATAAACTAAGAAAAGATATACTTTTCTATACAAAAACATATTGGCCTGGAATTGTCTTTGAGTGTGTGTTCCTCATTTATTGCCCGTGTGTGTACAACAAATGCTTAACACTACCCTTTGATAAGCCTACTGCTCGACCACACTACCACAAAATAGAGCATTAGAATGATCTCTTTTTGCCACTATCTTACCTCTAAGGGGAACCCTTGGACTCTGTGCATGCTATTTCTTACTTTTAAATAGTACATACAGAGCCAACTTCCTACAGAGGCCAGTACCCCAGAGGCAGGGGAAAATGTCAAACACCTAAACAAGCCTCACAACAAAGTAAACAGTGACTTGTGCCATTCCCTTCCAATCCACACCTCCCCTGTGGGAGGAAGACTGCAAAGGTTCCACAACAATTGGCTATCCATTACCACAGACAACTTGGTAATATCAGTTATCCCCAATGGCTATTGCCTAGAATTGATACAAACTCCACCAAACAGTCCACCAAAACCACACAAACTATCCACAGAACATATCACTCTGTTACAAGAAGAAGTCTAATCTCTATTACTCAAACAAGCAATAGTACCCGTGCCACAAAATCAAGTAGGGACGGGAGTTTACTCACTGTATTTCCTCATTTCCAAAAAGGATGGCACCCTAAGGCCAATATGAGATCTCCTGGGGGCTGCGGTAGTCGCAGCCTACCTAAGAAGACAACACATACATGTCTTTCCATATCTAGATGATTGGCTGATAACATCAAACAGTCATACTCAGTGTCAAAAACATGCACATTACGTAATACAAACCCTGCACATGCTAGGGTTCTCAAATTACCAAAACTCACAACTACAGTCTGTGCAAATACAACAGTATTTAGGGGCAGTACTAAATACTCAAAAAGCGATTGCAAGTCAAAATATGCACAGAACACAAGCATTCTAGAATATAATAGCACACATACAAACAGGTCAACAGTACACTGTCAAATTTGTCATGAAAATATTAGGGATGATGGTATCATGTATTGCAGTTGTTCCATATGCAAGACTAAACATGCGGCCCTTGCAGCAGTGCCATGCACAACAATGGTCACAGGCACACGGTCAACTTCAAGATCTAGTGTTGATAGACCGCCAAACATACATGTGCCTTAAGTGGTGGAATTCCACATCTAAACAAAGGGCAGCAATTTCAAGACATTGTGCCTCAGACCACAATCACAACAGATGCATCAATGATTGGTTTGGGAGCTCACCTCAACAATCACATCCAAGGACAATGGGATGCCCAACACAAACAGCTATACATAAATCACTTAGTTGTTAGCAGAAATATCCACAGCATGGAAAATGTCACTTACCCAGTGTACATCTGTTGGTGGCATGTTCCACTGCAGATTCACATGCTGTGCATACTTCTGCCATCTAGTGTTGGGCTCTGAGTGTTACAAGTTGTTTTTCTTCAAAGAGGTGTTTTCGAGTCACAGGATCGAGTGACTCCTCCTCTTCGGCTCCATTGCGCATGAACATCGACTCCATGTTAGATTGTTTTCCCGCAGAGGGTAAGGTAGGAGTGATAGAGTATAAAGAAAAGAGATGTCCATGCTAATGGAATGTACACACACACACACACACACACACACCATAACCCCCCCCTCCCCCAGCGTGTGGGCAAGAATATTCAGTGCTTACGACTATTGATGAGGATACTCCTGGAAGAGAACTATTGTTACAGATAAGTAACTTGTTCTTGTTTGTAGGCAGGGATTAAAAGACAAGATTTTTCTATTGAATGCTGGTGTTGGATGTTCTTGTGGTGCTTCACTAAACAGCACAACAAGGCACTTGGATGTTGCCAACATGGAGTATCTTTGAACTTGAAACTGAATTATCACCTGAACACAGGATCTTACAGTCAGTTGAGCTCAGTTTTACTTCTTTATCCTACAGGGATTCCCTGCCTCTTGCACCGGACCTGCTCAGGTGCTGAGCAGGTCTTATGTAAGTGTTCAGTACAAAAAAAAATACAAAAACTCTTTGTGGACCCGAGAGGTATGGCTAAGAATTTATAAACGGTATATATGATGGAGAAGCACCTTCACAGTTAAGTATGCTTTTCTTCTTATTAGATCTTTTATAGATCCACGTGCTCTTTGACTCGAAGACCAAGCAGGTGGTAGCTTCATCAGTTATTGAAAATTGCTTGTCCCACAGCATCATTATTTCTTGCTTCAGCATCTAACAGGAATCATTGCAAAGAAGGTCTGTGACTATTTCCAGGAGGCAGCCTGTCCGATGTTGACGAGTGGGTTGTTAACCAAGAAATTCATCTGTGGCACTCTCCTTGTTGCCGAATGGGCAGTAACCCTCCAAAGCAGCTGTTTGTACTCCTTGTAGTTGGAAACGTCAAGCCATCTGGCCTTGGTTGCCACCTACCCCTTATGGGGCTGTCCAAAAGCCACACATAGATGGGGTGGGTAACTGTAGAAGCTCCGTGGCCTCATGGCACTCGGCAGAGTAGAGTACCCTCTGCCCTAGATCCGGGTGATTCAACGAGCACTGGCTCAGGCATTTTGTGGTCATGACACCACGATTGACTGGAACCTTTGGTGTGTCTGAATCATACAAACCATTCCTAAGTGTCTGAACTCTAGAACTGCAGGAGCCAAGCCAAGCGGTTGAAAGGTCTGGTTGTGTTTCAGGATCCTGCTTTATGCTTTGCCAGGAGGCAACTGGTTGACGGCAGTGGAAGGGGAAAGCACCCCAAAAAGCAAAGCATCTGGAAGAACTGGGTTTTCCTGGTCCAGTTAATCCTGCGCACTCGACAGTTTTAAAGATGTCCTAACTTTCTTTTCAGCACTCCTGGTAGTCCCTCTGAGGGAGGCCGCAGATCAGCTGTGATAGACGGAGAGTGCGGCAAGTTCCAAAGAGAGGTCTTTTTTGCTCTACAGCCTGGGTGTGGCGCTTTGACCCCATTCAATGCCGACTTAGCTGTACTGGATTCCTGTGGGACATCGAGACTTTACGCTTGTAGGTTTCCGTCAGCCAGGTGCTCGTGTCTCAGGAGGGCCTGGTGACCCCATTGTAGAAGGCCCCCCAACCATCTTATTGCAGGCTGATTGCCAGTTACCCAGAAGTGCCATCACCCATGCTGTGGCTGCATTTTCAGTAATTCAGGAAGTAGCTCTCCCTTCTTGGTCCGCTCACCTCATATGGTCCGCAGTGTGCATTTAGTTTTTGAAACAGGCAGTCAGTCTTTTTGTAAGATGGTTTTCAAATATCCTGTTTAATTAAATCTAAATTAAACGGAATGAAAACGTTGTCCCGGTGATGGTTCAGAGTCCAAAATGTTGACTATTTGTACAGTCTGACAGGACGATTTGTATTGTATTCACTGTATAGTTAAATTTGTCTAACCCGTTCTTAGTTCTGTTAGCGAATTATGTATAATTATTTGTACATATTTTATTCACCATTACCTTGGTCATGCTACTAGAATCTTAATGGACCTATGTTAAAATGTTTTTGTAATAAAGAACCTGAGAGAGGTTTTTATAATTCTCTCGCCAGACCCTTAGTTTATTAGAATAGTGATAGTTTTTATCATGTTGATGTTTTAAAAACGGTATTGGATTAGGCAGTGCTGCTGCATTTTCTGCCCAATTACGGTTTACCACACTTTTCACACAATCCACAATTTAGTGCATATTAAGAAGATTTCTGAAAAAGAAATTGTAGCGTAAATGTATCAAAGGTTACTTTAAAAAGAAAAGTTCCAGACGCAGTACTTTGCAGTGGCAGACATTGAAAGGTTTGCTGGTCACCATCACTCGCTGATTGTAGCGTTTAAGCGTTAAACGAGCCCAACCATTCAGGGCCGAATTCAGAGGTAAAGTTAGACCAAAAGTCTAACGTAGATCAAAAGTCTAAATTTACTAATGTTCGTTATTCACAAAGGTAAAGTTAGACCAAATGTGTAAGTCGGTACTCACAAAGGGTGTGCTACTTCTAGTAACGGTACTACTAGTTAAAGTTCGACTTCTGGTCTCACTTTATCTTTGTGAGTACAGAAAAGTAGTAAAGTTAGGCTTTTAGTCCAACTTTACCTTTGTGAATTGGGCCAGAGTATTCCTGTGCATTAAAAGAAGGAACAGCGGTGAACGAATCCTGCCGTAGATTTTGCATTATGCTGCATGCCTTGCCTTTTTGTAGCATAATTTAGATCTGCATTGCCACATCATTCTTAATGGTCCTTAATATACTGAAGGTGGAGAAGCTCATAAAGTACCTGTCGCCGAGAGCACTTCGCCTCTAGGACATTACTTGTGCTTGGTAAGAGTTTATCCTCGAGGAGAGACTAGGACTAACCCTCTTGTGTCTCTTTCAGGTGGACCCGTTCCCCAGAGTGCTCCGCCTGTGCCATCCGGCGGGACGCATTTCCGTTTTCCACCTTCTACACCCTCCGACATCTTGTCTCCCAACGAAGACTTGCGCTCGCCAATGTTTTCGTCGGTGGCCCGGCGCCTGGGCCGTGGTTCAGTCAGTGACTGCAGTGATGGCACCTCGGCCAACTCCGAGGTGGAGGAGAGCATCGCAGAGGAGCAGCGGCGTAGTCTTGAAATGAACTCTTTCCGCGGGCCGCCTCTGCCATCCCACGCTCGCATGGCACACGAGAGCATCTTCAGGGTGTATCCCCGTTCCAGAGTCCCTGATCCCTTGAGCCCATTCCCCGTCTCACCCATGGGTGCTCCGAGCGGCCTCCTCCCTCCGCAGCTCTCCCCGGCTCTGCCCATCACACCCAACCACATGAACTACACCCCGTCGCCGACTCTGAGCCCCATGTACCCCGGAGGCAGCCACTTCTCCTTCAACACCGACGACATGAAGCGATACCTGCAGGCTCATCATCAAAGTGTCTACAACTACCACCTGAGCCCCCGGGCCTTCCTGCATTACCCAAGCATTGTGGTGCCCCAGCCGCAGCGGCCGGAGAAACCCCTGCATCTGCCCCCTGAAGACACTACATCCTTCAAATTCAAGCTGCAGCCCCCGCCGCTGGGAAGGAAGAACCGGGATAAACAGGGAGCCGGGCAGGCGGACGGGGCGGGCAGCAGCAGCTGTTTCCACGCCTCCGAGTATGCCAGCACAAGCTTGCCCCCTGGACTGCCACAGATCAAAGTGGAGCCCATATCAGACATGGAGTCTGATGAAGATCTCAATGTAGAGGTGACTGACAGTGACAGTGATGAGGAGGTGTTCAAGACCCCCCCTCCGCCCTTGCCGCCAGTGCCCGAGGAGAGGCCTCCCTTGTTAAAGAGGGAAGAGGAGTCTCCCGCTGCCCCCTGGGAAAAGAGAGGGCTGGAGATCCACCCCGAGCCGGAGGAGAGCGCGCAAAGTGGCAAGTGCATTCCCCTGAAGCTGCGTTTCAAGCGGCGCTGGAGCGAGGACCAGCGGATGGAGGCGTGCACGGAAGAATCCGACAAGAAAGTCCGGGCTGAGGACGCTGTGGGGGCCCGGCCCTGCTCGCCGGCCCGGAAGCAGTCCCTGAGCAGCGCCCCGGAGAGCTCGCCAGTCCGACGTGTCAGCACCGACCTCCAAAGAGCCACCGCCGAGCTCTCTCTGGAGAACAGGGATTCCTAATCCAGCCATCTCCAGGCCAGCCGGCCTTTGAACTGCGTCCCCTCTTGCTTGGGCGAGACATGTTCTGGGTTTATTGAGGAAAAATGGAGACTGAAACAGACTGAAGAAGTAACACATTTTGCTGCCTTATAATCTCAGATAGGGAAAGGGGCTGTGGGTTTTTTAATCATTACTGTCAAACCATCCTCAGGCTTCATTGACCTGCTCCTCCCCTTCATTTTTCCAGCCCTACCCCTCTTCTTGTTTATATATGTTGTCCATAGCTTTATATTCAGTGTATGAAATCTTTCTACCGTTGTTTACTTTATCCTTTGGCTCTCACTGGGGGTATCGGTGGGGAGGGGAGGAGGGTGAAGTGGAACTATATTTTCCTCAGTTTTTTGAGACTGTATCCAGGTATACACTTTTTTGTAAGAAACTTTTTAAATGGTTGTTTTAAAAACATCTTTCATACTTGCCTTGTTTAAACAAAAAAACTAATGTGGAATTCATTTGATTCTTGTGAATATTTTTTTAAATATGACGTAAAATAAGGAAGTGGGTTTTATAATGTGTTTTACTTTCTTCATGGGGGTGAGAAGAATTATGAGGTTAATTCTGGCTTAACTTTTAAAGTAGCCAAAGATCTGTAAACACATGAGATCAAAGCAAGCAGGAAGAATAAAACCAGTATTACTTTGGAAATGTGTAGTGTATTTCAAGCTGCAGTGGGCTGGCAGCAGGAGTGTATCGATTCTGATAATGTGGAATATTCTTCCCCTGTACGTCCTCTCAGCCTCCAGTTAGGATCGGAGTTGTGAATTTTTATCATTGTGACGAGTTGAACAGTGCCTGTCCCTGCACGTAATGATGGTGCTCTGGTGGTTCTCAAGACCTTTTCCCCAAAACTGCTTATGTGGAGCGCCATTTGAATTGCCTGCACTTGAAGCGCTCGCATTAGCTCCTCACACAGGCAGCGTAAGGGCGGGGCCCAGGCGCTGCGATAGCTCCGCTCTTGCATTCCATAGTGCGGTTGCTGGACACGGCCGAGAGCCGGTCTGTGCTCTTTCATACCGGAATTGATTTCTTGCCAGTGCTTTTCGACATTTCTGCAGTGGTGCTTCTAAAGTCACAGGATACGACTGAGCCCCTTCGAGACTACTTCTGCTATAAAGTGCCTGGGAATGACTAAGTACAAGAGCAGGTACCGAGTGTGTGGGGTGCAGCCGCTATCTCATCATGCCTGGCGTGGATTAAAGAGTGAACTCTTCATTGACCTCCCTCCCAAGACAGGGTATCGTCTTCACTAAGGCAAGTGCTAAATCCAGAAGTCTAGTTAGCTCTTTGAAATAGATTACCTCATATGTCCAGAGAGAGGTTACCTCATACATCCAGAGAGGGTGGAAGGCGAATGGATGATCGAGCAGTGCCTAGGAGCACCACCTATACCCCCGCCACTCATTGGCTGCATTTGGGTGGGGTAGAGCATAACTGCTTTTCATTGGATTGATGCTCAGGGAACATTGTCACATTAAAACCCTTCATTTTGAGTGTGGGCAGAATGTAAGATCAATCTGGTTATATAGACTGTGCGAAAGCAATTAATAAGCAAAATTTAGTTAGTTTTACCAAACGTTAAACTTAAGCGAAAATCTGCACTTGTTCTAGACTTGCAGCCTCCCTTCCGCTTTCCTTGGTGCTTGCCTGTACACCAGTGTTATGGTTGGTGTATCGTAACATAGACCGCTTTGTGTATTCCTGCTAGTATGGCATTTGTCAAGTTGGCTGTTAAGAGTGCTTGTTTGCTTCCTTAAAACTTGATGGTCTCATTTAAATTTTATGAGCCTGTGATCACAAAAATGCCAAATTACGTGGCCCAAGTTTACCTTAGGCAGGTGATGTTTGGGCTATTTTTGAACTTAGAACACATGACTTGCTGGACAAGTTTTCTTTATGGTAATTGTGCTTCTGTGGTTCCCGCCCACAGCACGCTTGTATATCCCAATCCTCCCACAGCATTCATTATTTTGTTTGGCCTTAAGAAAAGTATAACTTTAACAACTCTTTCTAAACTAACTGGAAAACTTCACTTTCTAGAGTGCAGCCTTGGTGTAAATTTAGTCAAAGTGGCCAAATGCAACAGTTCAGGAATTGGCCACTTCCTGCCCGGAGAGGACTGTGTTCACAAGAAGGGAGGGAGAGAATTAGGCAGAGCATTTCCCTGAGTTCAGGCGAAAATAAAATAGGAAGGAAACCATGTTCAGGCCCAATATCGTTCTCCAATCAGATGAGTAAATCACGAATTCACAATTTGATTTTAAAATATAAGCCTTACTTTAAATATTGTAAATGTATATAGGAGACATCTGCATTTTACAAATGTATTATAAACAATAAAACATTTTTTGAAATGTTACAACTTATAAGTGTGCCTGTATTAAAATGTTGATTGGTGGCGTTTATATTTCTTCGATCATTCTAGTGCTGTGCTCCTACCTTATCAAGGTCTCGACAGTGGCAGTTTTTTAGCTGGGAAGAGAGAGTTTAGGTTCCATTAAGCAATGTGGTGCAAGCATTATGCTTTTAATATTTTCTTAGCAAACTAGCAGCCAACATTACAAAGGCTTAACCTTTCAAGCAACACTTCCCAGATTACTTGGGTACAAGTAGATTAATGAAATAAACAACGTAGTGATTTGAAGCAACCAATCAGGAAGTCCCACGTCCTCATAAATCTCTGTCAATCACATTAACCATCTGTTTCTTTGCAGTAAATTGCTAATGGTATGCATTCAAACATCTCTTATGCAGAAGCCCCCCTTCCGCATGGTAGGATCTTCATTGATAGTCATAAATGTTAAAACATTTTCCTACTCTGTTCTGGAACCCTAGAACACTTTCCATACAAATAGCCGGATAGGATTTTAAAATGTAAAAGCTAAAATGGCACCCTGTCCCTTTATGCCTACTCAGTCAGTTACCTCACAGTCTGTTCTTTTCTTTCACCTCATGTGAGTGAGCTCTCTGAAAACTGTTTCTCTGAGCATCTTTTGGATCATTAAAAACTTTGAAAGTATTTGTTCCCTACATTTTCCTATTACCATGCCTTCAACCTTCGTTAAGTGTTCATCTTGTGGGAGAAAAAGTTTGTGCTTTGACCCTCCATTTCGCACTAAAGTGTAAATTCTGATGTGTACTTGTAACAGAATTTGGATCTGGAAAGCTTTTACCAGCATTGCTGCCTAGTGCCTTTCAGTGGTGTGATGTGGCTCTGCGTTGACTCTGTATTGCCTGGGAGCTACAGAGCGGATCATGTGTAAGTCCCAGTCCTGCCCTTGACAACTTTCCATTTCTTTCGACACGGATCTCTGCTCCCAATTTTGTCAGCCATGGATGACTCCTAAAACAGAAACATCCAGTGTGCTTGGGAACAGTGTCACCTCCTCAGATTACAGGTTTCTGCTGCGACTGAGGAAAACAAATGTTGGTCATGGACCCGCAAACAGTGTGTCTCTGGTGTTTGGACTAAGGGCACATCTCGAAGTCACGTGACAAGTGTGCACTCATACACCCGAAGGTGATCCAGGACCAAGAAATAAAGCTGTATGTCCTTGAATACAAGAAAGTAAAGGGCCTCGCATAAGACTTGCTTCCACTATAAACCAAGGGCGCAGACTTGCCCCTGCAAATGGTCTACTTCACAGTTACAGTCCTCCATTACATCAAAATCCAAGTCCAAATGTAAGTGCAAGAAAGCAAAGCGAACCCAACCCCATTTTGCCACTCGCTGTTCAAAGAGAAGGGACAATGACACCACTATGGCAGCCTGTCTCCTTCCAGCTCTCCGATTCCACTATTGATCCTGATGTGCTGAATTTCTTGGGCTTTCACAAATTGAAGCTTTTAACACCTTAACTGCTAAGACTTTTTCCTCCCTGTGCGGGGGCAATTTTGACTATTTTGGTAGTCTGCACCTAGGCCACATTCTAAAGTTACTCGGGGTTTTTAAGGGGGCGGGGATAGAAAAAACGGTTCAGCAAAACAGGGTCTGGTTAGTTTACTCGTAAGGGCATCAACAAAAGGTTTGCTGTGCTGAAAACACCATCTTTCCAACTTTCAAAAACATGTAGAGCTGCATGGGAGAACCATTTTTTCAGTTTTGGCTTTTTTCTAAGAGATAGCTAGTTTTTGAGAATCTTTGTATTTTCAAACTACTTGCAGTTTGTTGTGGAAACAGGTGTGAAACCCTTGGATGATGCTGGAGAGCTATACATTTCTGAAAAGTAGCCAACAGTCTGCATTTGTCATTTGTGTAGATCCCAAGGAAAGTAACTGTTTAAATATTAGAATGTGAAATAGGCAAAAATAGCCATTTGTGGCAGTGTTTTCATGTCACTTATTGTCACATTGGCCAATTTCCAAAAAACGGTTGACCCGTGCGCTCGCTAGAGTCTTCTAGTTGTGAGAATATTTACGTTTTGCAGGCTCTCAAAGAACCCAAGGTACCAAGAATGAATAACTTAACTGCGCCTTACAGTGGTATTGCAGCATGAATCTTTTCTGGATTCACATGCTGTGCTTTATTCTGTCATCTTGTGGTTGGGTCCGGAATTCTCAACTATCTTGTAGTCCTTCTCTTTTTGATTTTTGTTTGTTGGTGGGCATCGATGGAACCTCCATTTGGTGTGCTCTGTGATGTCGTTGCCATCTTCAAATTCTTTTATTTTCCCAGCTGTTGGGTCTGAATGTTTGCAGAAGGACCTCCAATCTGAGGTAAAGTTGTATAAGGTTTCCGAAGAACTTAGCTAAGATCATTACTGAAATCGAGGACCATCACAACCAAAGAGCTATCAGATCAGAAATCAGCAGAGGAAATCGATTTTTCCTTGATGGTTTTTTAGAATGCCTGTTCGGGGGGCTCCCTGTCTGGCCTAATTGAGAAGATTCCATTCCAGTTCTGCTAGTATTGTCACCACATGTTCCCGCAGAAGGTCAAGCATCCGGTTTGCAACCTCTGTCTTCCTGTTGAGCACAGAAGCAAAGACTGTAACGCCTGCTCCGTCTTTGCGGCTAAGTCTCTGAAGGTGAGAGCAAGACAGAGAGTGGTCCATCACACCATGCAGGGCCAGCAGACAACCCCCCATCCCTGAGGGGAGCTAGGTCTCTTGAGTGAAGAGAAGAACGTTACTGAGGAAGCAGAAGGGGAAACCTCAGATGGCGATATGCTGATCATTGAAATCGAAGAACAGGTGACAAAGATTGAGGTAGGAGATCCATCTGCCTAAAAAAAAAAAATCATCAGAGTCACGAAGATCTGACTTGAGGGTGTCGAAGGGAGCCTCGGCATAGAGGCATTCACCAACCGCACGCACACCCCAAGAGGAGGAGTCTCACAGATCCCTTGAGGGGGACTCCAGTGGAGGAAAAACTCCAAAGAAACCCAGGTCGTCGAAGGACTTACTGAGAAAAGATGTGTCGAACTCAGACAGCTCAAGAGCTGAACACTCCACAGCTGATACGTAGTTGAAAGAATCTTCGTAGAAAAGAAAGACTCTGTGCCTCGACCCCGAAGAACGGGCCACTGAAATTGAGAAAAAGAGGCGCATTGAGGCCGAGATGTCCACCCTTCTCCAGAAGGACTTTAATGAGACCCTGAAGGAGTTCAGGATCCAGCCAAAAACGTGGATGCCAAAGGAGGCAACAGAGAAGGAGATCAAAGAATTCCAACCTCTGCTCACTTTTGAGCCTTAAGAAGAGGAGGAAGACCTCTTCTATTAAAAAAAAAAAAAAAAAAAAGCAGGCAGGGATGTATCAGAGTGCGGAGAATTCCGAATACAATGAACCTCAGTGGAAAAACCTAGAAACGCTCACCTGAGGAAGGACTTGAATGTTCTCTATCAAGACCTTCGCCTCCGAATGACATCGGAATGTACAACAGTGATCTAGCACCCAGCTGACGGGTGTGATGTGCAGCTTGTAGGAAAGTAAACTTCTTTGCAGATGTCCCCCTCTTTTTTTTGCCCACTTTCTAGAACTACTAGATACTGATTTTCGACTTGATAGTGCACTGAGGCCTGCTAATCAGACCTCCGTGCCAGGAAGTGCATTATAATACATGTGGGGACATAGCTGGATGAGCAGATATGGCCCTGTGATGCCTAGTTCTAATCCTAGACCTTGCGCGTGACCGGGCAGCCATCTTGAAACATGTACTGGACACTGGTCAGCACAAGTGACCCATCTATATGATGGCTGCATGGAAAATAGTGGTGTTTGGTATCAAACACCTCCTCTTAATAAATCCATATTGATGCCAGTATTGGATTTATTATGACATGCACCCAGAGGGCACCTCAGAGGTGCCCCTAACACCTACTAGTCCTCTAGTGTCCTGTCTGACTGGTTGCGACCAGCCTGCCACCAGAGACTAGTTTCTGACCCCCTGGAGGTTAGAGCCTCTCCTCTCCGAGCCAAGAAAGAATGACTGCTCTGACAGAAGGTGTTATTACCTCCTCCGACACAATGGCTAGTAATTTTGCTTACCAAGGCCAGGGACTTGAAAGTCCCTGCCAGCGACTCCCCAGATCTGTGAGGGACAACCCCCTGCCCTGAGGCTTATCTGGCATCCGGACAGGTGAGAAAATTAGCTATGCGGGTGGTTGCATTGCCCAGCTTGACACACCTTTAGTGTGACCAGCCTGAAGTGAACATGAAATTAGGAATTCCACCATCGTGTGTGTGTGTGTGTATGTGGTGGAATTAGGAATTTTGGGACAGGGTGAGGCCCACTCCCCAAAGGAAGTGGTCATCTAGGAAGTTTAGTGACCCCAGGGGTAAGTAGCCCATTGGCCACTATCCTTCACTCCCCTTAATGCCCATAAATTGAGTATTTAGGGGACCCCCTGACACCAGGGCTTCAGATTTGCTGGAATAAAGGAGGACAAGAAGAGCCATGAAAAACCAGAACTGAGGAGCAGCAAGTGACTTGGCCCTCACCCTGCCGGCCTGCCTGATGTCCTCGACAGTTGCGCCAAAGACGACTCATCCTGCATCTGTTCTGTCTCCAAAAGTCTGGGAGGACTGCCAGCACTTCGAAAAGTAGCCAGGATCTCCCGCGGAGTAGCGAAGCTGCATCCTTGCACGCTGCAGGTATCAAAGAAGACTCATGAGGACTCGGGACCACCAAAACGCAACACGACAGCACCACTGCACCTGTGCCTTGTAGCCCGAGTATAAGGGGGCCAACGGTGCTAGCGTGGTCCTCAGGCCCGCCAAAGCCCACCTTGGGTTTGCTAACAGTGGACTGTCCGACACCTGCATCATCTTTCTGCAGCCTCCCTCCAACCGTGACTATCTCCTGCACCAGAACCAGATGCCAAGATGCTACTGCACTCAAGCCCTACAGCCTGGGAAGTGAGTGAATGGTGTCTGTGTGCTTGATTATCTGAAGGGTCAAGCCCCCTTGTGGGTTCCTTCCAACTGGCCCCTCTAGTCCCTGCTTGGAGCCTCTTTCTAACCAAGTCAATCTCCATTGAAGTGAATGGGACACCTGAGGTGTAGCAAACCTCTGTGCCCGGCACCCCAGAGCTCCTCAAGGTGACATGTTATGACCTGGGACCTTGCCCCAGTCTCACTTCAAGTCCAGAAGAACAGTCCCTTGAGTAGTTTCCGAGTACCCGTATGCAGTGTCTGTTTCTTTACCATGGTATAACATATGGGCACCTGTCGCTTTAACACACACACCTGCGCCTGACGCCCCAGAGCTCCTGAGGCGGCGTGTTGGTGTGGCTTTGGACCGTGCACCCTACTTACCTGAACTCCAGAAGAACAGTCCCGTAAGTTAAGCGCCTGAATGCAGTATGTCTTTTAATGTTACTAATGCACTAATTACCAATGTACTAATGTGGTAATGTAATAGGATAACATTACCACTCCAGAAATTGCACTGTCAACTTTTGAAACGTATAAAAATTCATATCTTGAAAAGTACTTAACTGATTCTGATCCTGGTATCTAAATCCATATAAAAATAAGTGTCATTTTTATAAGCTGGTGTCCGATTTCTTTGAGTGTGTTTCGCTTATTGGCTCAATGCTTAACACTGTCCTCTAATGAGCTTAACTGCTTGCTCTCACTATCACAAAAGAGAGCTTATAGGGTTATTTTTTAACCCATCAGAGAATAAGGGTCCCCATGAACTATCTGCAGAGGTTCACCCCACATTGGTACACTACAAGGATAGCCAGCTTCCTACGCAGCTGGAGAAAGACCTTCCACAATCGTGTTTCCTACTGGAAACAATGATGCCTAGTCAGGCAAGAGGTCCATTCCTACCCATGCTCCCTAATTTCCTTGACCAGGAAAAGGAAGACTTCAAGGAGCCAGCAACTTGTAGAGCAGTGACTTCAAGGGCTGTGAAAAATAAATATTTTTCCAAGGATCCTGCTTACAATAAGGGCACTGTCCCTGCAGATTCCATAATCAAGTCCACAGCCAGGAAGAAGGGCGAACATCCCCTTAATCTCTGGATCGTCTCCTGATAATGAGCGTAGTAGAATGGACGTGAAAGGATGCAGGTTTGAATGCAGTGCTCCCAACCAGTGATGCTTTGCAAATTCTAATGCACTGCTGAATGGACACCCCCTTCAACACTGAGAGGAGATGGGGGACACATGAAGCACCTCCTAGGGCAATATCGAAAAATAATGGCAGCAAATCTGGCAGAAAGTGGCAAGAATATCACTAACACTTGCCTGAAATCTGCATTGGATGCAGCTGATACATCAAGCTGCCAAATGATGACGGGCATTACACTATGGCACAACAGGTTTTCCAGAGTGGCAACCAGTTTGACACAACAAAACTGGTAGTATCAATAGCAAGGACTCCAGCCCTTTCAAGGAAGAGTCAGAGGACGGGAACAGCCACCCGAGGAGTCTCATCCTCCACAGATAACTGCCTTGACAAAAACAAATACCCTTTCACAAATGCCATCAGTGAAAGTCAGACGAATAATCAAAACTTCTACACAGAACACCACTAGGAGACAAATTAAAAAACTTTCTCCACGAGCGGAGAAGATAACTTTAGACAAATGGGTACTAATCATGTTAAAATTCATATATAGCATAGAGCTAATTAAATTGCCACCGGCAAGGGGACCAAAAACGATGGTCCATTCCAAGGAAAAAACAACGCTTCTCCTCAAGGAGGTAGAGGAATTACTGTCCAAATAAGCAATATGTTGTGTCTGGAGTCAAAAAAACATCAAAGGAAATTACTCAATTTCCTGATCCAAAAGGTAGACGGGTCGCTGCAACCAATTCTAGATCTCAGTACATAATGCAATTTATTACAACTCAAAAATTCAAGATGACAACTCAACAAGGGGTCATGCCATAGTTGCAATAAGGAGATTACATGGCAACAGTAGACTTAAAGGATGCCTATTTGCACATTCCAGTGAATGCAAGGCACAAAAAATATCTTAAGATTTACGGCGAACAGAAGGCGTCAATTCACATTACTGGCATTAGGAATAAAATCAGCATCAAGAGTGTTTACAAAGTGTTTGGTGATAGTAGCAACACACTTGAGAAGAATGGGAATCCATGTGTATCTGTACTTGGAGTGGTTAGTAACCGCAAACTCCTACTACAAGTGGAAACAGGATATTCAACAAGTAATGACCCTTTACACATTGGGATTCTCGTTGAACATGGAGAAACCTTCTCCAGAACTGGAACAAGAGAAATCTCTTGGGAGCAAGAATCCACTCAAATCAAGGGAAAACTTTCCCCAACAAAGAACTCAATCCCTAGTAACATTTCTGGCAATGAGGACATTGGGGAAATTATTAGGAAATATGGCATCATGCATCCCTTTAGTACCATATGCAAGACTTCTCATGAGACCAATACGGAATGGATTCAAAACCAATGGTCACAGGCAGCTGGTAGTTAGAAAATCTAGTGGTTGTCTCGCAAAAAATAGAGGAAGAAATTGCATGGTGGAACAGAGAACACATCACACCGGGGAGGACATTTGCACAGCCAAATGCAACAGTGACAATAACCAAGGACGCCTCTCATATGGAATGGGGAGCTCACATGGGCACACTCAAGGTATGAGGAGTCTGGAAGGAACCGGATGCAGTACACATCGACATCCTGGAATTGAAGACAGTGTTTTTAGCCGTAAAAGTTTTCCAGAGACCTCTTAGGGAAACCAATATTAATTCAAATGGACAATACAACCATAATGTTCTACATTAACAAATAGGGAGGGGCACTCATATACCACCCTTATCAAAACTAGCTCAAGAACTATGGAAGTGGGCAATACAGAGAAAGATGGAAATCCAAGCAATACTTCTGCCGGGAAAGAACAATGTAGAAGCAGACAGAAGGAGCAGAAATGCCTTATGCTCCCATGAATGGGAACTGAACCAGGAAGGATCTTTCAGAAACTGCGAACACCAACAATAGATATGTTTGCAACACCATGGAACACAAAATGGCAAAGCTTTGCCTTCAGACAGCCACACACCACCTGTCCCTAGGGAATGCACTGTTGATAAACTGGTCAGGGATATTTGCGTACACTTTTGCCCCAATTCCTCTGTTTCACAGAGTGATCAGTAAATGCAAAATGAGCCGGATGACACTCCTTTTGATTGCCCCAAAGTGGGCAAAACAAACCTGGTTCTCAGAGCTAATGGGACTAGCACAAGGAAGCTATCAAAGGCTACCAAAACAACAGGATCTGTTGTCAACGGAACGGGAAGGATAATAAAGCCAGAACCAGAGTCTTTGTGTCTAACAGCATGGCTCTTGAAAACTTGAAATTCAGACATTTAAAGCTGCCGTAAAGAACAATGGCAGTTCTAAGAGAAGCAAGAACGCTGACCATAAGAAAATGTTACATGGCAAAATGGAAGAATTACTCACAATTGTGTATTAAGGAAGAGCGAGGGAAAAATACAAAGGACAAGACAGTGTTAAGATATTTTACTTACCTCCCAGAGGAAGGACTTAAACATGCGCATCCTTAAAGGTTCACCTAGCAGCAATAGGACATGTTGGAAGAAGTTTGTGCACATTACCTGTAATAAAGAGATTCTTGGAGGGAACAAAGAGAATATCACCCCTGAGAAAGTTGCCAGTCTCCACATAGAATCTAAATGTGGCACACACTCAGCTAATGTAAAAACCCTTGGAACCTTTGCACAAGGCTACATTACAAATGCCAACATTAAAGACTGCTTACCTAGTGGCTATCACTTCATTGCACAGAATGAGTTGCAAGCATTTAAAATACAAGAACCCTGTTTTCAAATTCACAAGTACAGGATTGTCATGAGAACAAACCACAGTTCTTGCCAAAAGTCATTTCACAGTTTCACAAGAATTAAAGTATACAAATCCCAAGTTTTTCCCCAAAACTAAAGATGTATATGCTTAAAGAACGTTGCATGCATTAGACGCAAGACGCGCCAAAATGAACTGCATAAAAAAGACAAGGCCAAACAGGAAGGCTAAACAACTGTTTATAAAATTAGCAAATAGTTTTTTCTATTTTTTTAGGCAGGCTGGTGACTAAGGACACAATCACAAGATGGGTTGTGCAATCAATTCAGTTGGCCACACTTAAACAGAAGAAACTTTTAACTTTGGCACCGAAAGCACATTCGACACGAAAGAAAGGGGCAACCATTGCATTTCTGACGAATACATCATTGTTTGAAATCTGCATGGCAGTAGCGTGGTCATCAGTACACACAAAAGATTACTATATTGACATACAAATGAACAATGAAGCACAAGTAAGACAATCTGTTTACAAATCAGTGCCCTTCTTCAACCAAACCACCACAAGGTTAGAAACCGCTACAAAATCAGTGCGCACATCATGTGAATTAAAAAAAGATTCATGCTGCAAAACATTTAGGGCCAGATAGAAAGCTTTTTGCATGGTGCAAACTGCAAAAGTCTAAGTTTGCGCCATGCAAAAAGCCTTTTGCGATGCACATTCACAATTTGAGAGTTGGTACCGACTCGCAAATTGTGAATGTGACTCGCAAATAGGAAGGGGTGTTCCCTTCCTATTTGCGACTCGCATCGCTATGCTAAATTGCTTTGTGACCGTGAATGCGGTCGCAAAGCAATTCGCAGTTACCACCAGTGTCACTGGTGGTAACCCATTCGCAAAAGGGAAGGGGTCCCAATGGGACCCCTTCCCCTTTGTGAATGTTGCCAATAAGGGTTTTTCAGAGCAGGCAGGGGTCCAATGGACCACTGCTTAATCTGAAAAACCGAAACCAAAAGGTTTCATTATTTTTTTTATTTTGCAACTCGTTTTCCTTTAAGGAAAACGGGCTGCAAAATAAAATAAAAAAACTGCTTTATTTAAAAAGCAGTCACAGACATGGAGCTCTGCTGACTTCAGCAGGCCACCATCCCTGTGAGTGCAGGGACTCGCTATGGGGTCGCAAAATGCGATCCACCTCATTAATATTAATGAGGTGGGTCTTTGGGCACCGACTCGCAATTTCCGATTCGCAAAATCGGACTTTGCTACATCTGGCCCTTAGTTTCTTACCTCTAGGTGTAGTTTTGCAGCTTGAAGAATTTTCTGGATTCACAAGCGACCCACCCATTTTTGCCAAGAAGATGGAAGAAGGAAGCATTTTACAAAAAAAAAAGAATCTAAAGATGCCAACCAAAGGTGGGAGCTTCCTGAGGAAGCAGGACAAGGTCACAGGGGACTCCAAATATAGGTTCTCTCGACACCCACCAACAAACAAAAATCAAAGATGACTACAAGGTAGTGGAAAATTCCAGACCCAGCCACTAGATGGCAGAATAATGCACAGCATGTGAATCCAGAATATTCTTCAAGCTGCCAACTACACTCCTAGGTAAGAAACTTGCGTTTTTCACAGTGTTCCAAGAATAGAGCAATTCATAGAGTTAAAACATAGAGTGAAAGATTAATATGAAGGAAACCTATATATTTCTGAAATGTACACCAGATGCTGAGCTGAAGAGCAGTGGTTATTTCTACATCTATGAATTTGTGGGTACCCATAATAGCATGTGACTGAGGACATTTTGCAGAATGTCTTTCTTGCATACTGATTTTCATTTGGAAGACACAAATGCTAAGAATTCCTGTTGATAATAACAAATGTTCTACAGTTCTGTAGTGCCACACATCTCCTGGTTTTAAATAGAAAACAAATAGTACTCTACTTGCGTGGCTGGGCCTGGCACCTGTGACACAATAAACCCCAAAACATGTCCCGGTGGCATCATGTTTTACCCAGCATATTTCATGTTTGTTTTTTTGTTTTGTTTTTTTCTTTCTTCTCTCTCAACATGGGTAGCTGCAGATTTTGGGTTGTAGTTCAGCCACCACCAAGGAAAACCTACCAAACCCAGACATTTCGGAAAAGTAGAAATCCAGTAGACCTCAGAGTGGCATGACTTGTATGGCTCTCACCAGGTAATTTTACCAAAAGTCCCATTCAGACTCAAACTTTAGCAAAAAACATGTTTCTATGACAGTTATGGAATCTACCAGAAGCCACAGATTTCCTCACTCACTCAGCTTTCCTGATACAAATTGTACCTCAGTTGTGTGGGTGGGCATAGCCCTAGCAACAGGAAAGGGCCCAAAACTCAAGATGGACACATCTTTTCCCACTGAAAACTGAACTATGTTTTTTTTTGTTTTGTTTTTGGCAGTTTGGATAGCTGTGGATTTTGGTCCCTAGCCCAGTCGGTACCTAGAGAAACCAACCAAACCTAGAGGAGTGTTGATGTCGAATATCTAGACATACAGAACAATCAAAGTCAAGGCGAAAACAACTTTATCATCTCCGGACTCTGAATACAGTATACTCTTTCTTCTCTGATAGTGCTGCCAGACTCTCCCACTCCTCTGTTCCCACCTCCACCACCACCACTTCTTCCGCCTTTACTGCCTTCTCCAGCACCACTTCCACTGGTGCCTATTCCTCCACCTCAGCCTGTGGCAGCCCCTCTTCCGAGGCATAGATTTTCTCTGCAACAATCGTATTCAAGAACTCAGCATTATTATATCCACCCCAGCGAATGGCACAGGTACTGGTGCTGTTCATCCCGACCATCCTCTAGACACTCGCCCTCATCGTGCGTTGTATATGATGTACAAGGTCAAGACACCATTCGACCTATTATTCCACCTCCTCTTCCAGCGCAGTGAGAGACCCTACCCTCCACAACCATTTGTTTCTCAAGCGGATGATGTCACTACCTTCCAGGAGGTCCTGGCGAGAGAAGCTGTGAAGTTAAACATCCCCATGTCGGTTCCAGCACCATTGATATTGGTCCTATTCAAAATGCTTCACCCCGATCTACGTACAGGCCTCTCCTTCCTTTGGTTCAGGATCTGTTGGAACCAACGATGGACTTGTTCCCTACTCCAGCTTCAGCTAAATCTGCTCCATCAAAGCTACAAAAGAAATACAGAACTCCAAAGCAGTACCCAATCTTTCTCCGCCCGCTCTCAGATCCTGTGGTGTTCCTGGTGGCTAAAAACACATTCAAGTCCTTCATCTTCTACTGTACTACCGGACAAGGAAAATAAGCTGGATTCAGTGGGCCGTAAAGCATGTAGTACAGCTGCTACAACCATTAAAGTAGCGAGTGCATTGCCTCTTCGGGGCAGCTACGACAGGGCCTTATGGGAGTCAGTGCAGAAATTTGCTGATGACCTCCCCCAAAGACAAAAGGGAGAACTTCTTGAGGTTCTCAATGAGGGGTTGAATGTCTCCAATCAGATCGGTGCTGCAGCTGATTCATCCTTGCTAGCAGCCCCACGAGTATTGTCATGGGATGGCATTACAAAGACATTCCTGGCCTACAGCAGGCTCCAAGTCATACATTTTTACTTCATAGCCCCCCTCCCACCCCCCACCCCTTTCTGTTACACACTCCGATTGAGGAGAGGGGAGTATTTTCCATTTTCTGACAGAGTGGCAGTCCATCATAAAAGATGACTGGGTAATAAATTGTTCTGAAGGGTATTCTTAGGTTCAGAGTCCTTCCAAGGATTATTCCACCAAACTCATCCAGTCACCATCTACAGATGCTGCACTTGGAAGTCAACATGCTTCTATAGAAGCATGCAGTGGATACTGTGCCTCCTAAACAACAGGGAACAGGCATTTATTCCAGATACTTTCTGGTGAAAAAGAAAGTCCCCAGAAAAAGGTTCAGACCTATTCTCAATTTGAAACTGGCCAACAAGTGGATTTGACAAGAGAAGTTTTGAATGCTTGCACTGCATCAGATTTATTCCCAGTTACACCAGGGAGACTGGCTCTGCTCGATAGACCTCCAAGATGCGTACTTTCATATACCAATAGCCAGGAAACATCACAAATTCTAGAAGTTTGTTGTGGATCATGACCATTACCAGGGAAAGTGCTTCAGTTCGGCCTCAAATCAGCCACCAGAACCTTCTCGAAGTGTATGGCAGTGGTAGCTGTCCATCTCAGGAAGCATTGAGTTTTCGTCTAACCCTACCTAGACGATTGGTTCATCAATGCGTCGACTCCACAGGAAGCCTGTCTGCATTACCGGTGGACAAGCAATCTCTTCCAAAGATTAGGGCTGCATATCAATCACAGCTAGTCACCATGTACTCCTGTTAGAGACTGCATTATTTGGGGACCTCCACCAATACCAGTAGAGCAAGAGTGTGTCCTTATGAAGAGAGACTCTTCTATCAGTCTGTCTGCAGTGTCATTCTCTCATTAAAGCCTCTTGCCTCACAATGAGGAAAGTGTCATCTCTCTTTCTAACTCCGAATGCCCGTCTCCACCTGCCTTCTCTTCAGGAATGTCTTGAGGACTGGTGGGACCAGCTTGCAGGCCAATGGGAGGACAGGATCCCCTCTGCCCCTCTCCCCCAATGGAGCATAATCGCTTAAATAGAGGTGCTCTCCGACAAATCTGCTTCAAGGGATGTAATTTCATCAGGCTGTTCCTTCCCAGGCCATATTAACAGTTGCCTCGTTACAAGGATAGGGACCACACATGGGTCACCTCCAAATCCAGGGAACACTGTCTCAAGGGAGATAAAACTTACCACATCAATCTCCTCGAGTCCCACCCAGTTCACCTGTGGTGAAAGCTTTTCACCCATCACTCTAGACTCAATCCTTTCTTGTTCAAACAGACAACCATGTACTACATCAACAAGCAGGGGTGAACGCGGTCCAAACCTTTATCCCACAAGGCCCAGACAATTTGGAAGTGACTGATAGCCAGAGACCTGTGGGTCCCGGCATCTCATCTCCTAGGTTTTCAAAATGTTTAAGCAGACTCCCTTAGCAGAGTCCTGCAGGAAAGCCACAAATTGGTCCTCAAGACGTTGTGCAAAACATCTTCAGGCTGTGGAGCGCTCTGCACATCAACTTGTTCTCTACCGCAGAAAATGCCTAGGCTTCACCTTGAGGTTCTTCCAACCCGGCACACTGGGGAACGCCCTATGGATCGACTGGTCTGGCAAATTTCAAAACTAATTTCCCCTGATTCCTTTGGTCCTCATCAAATTGTCTTACTTGAGAGCCAGAATTATCTTGATTGTCCCAGAGTGGCTATGCCAATGGTGGTTAATGGACCTTCTTCACCGATCAGGCCATCCGCATCTCAAGCTGCCATGCAGACCGGATCTCCTCACAAAATTCAGAGGCCAGATGGGTCACCCCAATCTCTCCTCTTTCAACTTGGAAGCATGACTCCTGAGCTAATTCAGTATGGACATCTGAACCTTTCGCAAGGATGCATGAACATTCCCAAGGAGGCTAAACAACCATCAGCCTTGTTTAGCCTATTCCTTCAAATGGAAGAGGTTTTGCATTTGGTATCCCCAAAAACCTGCCAAGAAATCGGCATTCTTCCGTACTTGCTTCATTTTGCTAAATCTGGCTTACAATTCTCTTCCATAAAAGTTAATTTGGTAGGTTTTACCTACTTGCAGAAAATGTCCATCACAAATCTTTTTTCAAAATACACATTATGAAGGATTTTTATTTTTTTTATTTTTAGAAAGGTTGAAGAAGGTTTTCCCTCACCTTAGGCATCCTTCCCCTCCCTGTGAGCTCAATATAATTCTATCACGCCGCAAGCATGACGCTTTTGAACACATTCACAAATCATCCTTGCAACATCTCTCCTGGAAAACTGCTTTCCTCATGGCTATTACAACAGCACATAGGGTTAGCAAAATCCGGCGCTGTGTTCTCCTGAACCATACACCCTTTTCCACTCCAATATGGTAGTAAGGAGGACTCGCCCAAAATTCCTTTCTAAAGTCATTTTGGATATTTAACCTCAGTCAGACAATTTCCTTAACAACTTTCTTTCAGCATCCTTCCATACCTGCTGAAAACTCTCCATTCCCTAGATGTTAGGCAAGTCAAAGTTTTACCTATACAACACAAGACATATGTAAATTGGACCAATTATTTGTTAACTATGGCCCGGTCCTTACACCTCTAGCCACTTCCAAACAGTCCATCTCTGGATGGATAGCATCTTGCATACTATTATATTATCGGAAAGCAAACAAGGTACTATACAGTAAACTTAAAGCTCACTACCAGGGGAAAAGCAGCTACTGCCTCTTGATGATGTAGGACGGCCATATAGGCAACATCATTCTACATAGCAACTGTTAGATTGCCACATTCCTTTCAAGGCCTGGGTGTAGCTTTGGCAGCAATGTGCAGCCCTACAAGGGCATCAGTCTTTCCCGTCCCCTGCAGCAACAACCACAAGCCACTTTAGGTTGACATTGGAGGCAGGATCCACCATTTTCTGCCATGGGAATGTGGACAATCATCAGAGGGGTCCTTTCAATTGTTCAGGATGGCTATGACCTACCCTTTCTTTCTGCTGTGCTAGTCCTTTCTGTTCCCCTACCCCCGCTCTCCCTAACGTCCCTGGGGAACAGCTATCCATTCTGTTGCAATAAGTTTGAGTTTTACTTTCGTGCTCGCCCGGATCCTTTCTTCCCTTGACCCAAGTGACTGGATAGTGCCCTTGGACTTACAGGGTGTGTATTTTCATATACCCATCATGCAGTCCCACAAATAGTACCTGTGGTTCAAGGTAGGTCAGAAGCATTCTGAATTTGCTGTGCTCTCCTGCCTCACCATTGTCCCTTGGGTGTTCAAAATAGTGGCCGCTGCCCATCTTCAAAGGCTGGAGATATCAGTTTTCCTCTACTTCGATGACTGGCTGTTGAAAGCAGGCTTGACACAGTCTGCTGTAGGACACCTCCAAACAACAGTGAACCTGACATCATTGGGGTTCAGTTAACAAGCCAAAGTCGCACCGTACTCCTTGGCAGAGACTTCTCCTTATTAGAGCTGTCCTGATCATGGTACAGTTCAGGGCCTTCCCAATAAGTCCGGGACTGTTGGGCTTTGATCACAATGTTTCGGCTTCAGTCCTGGATCTGCTCCTGCATTCTTCTTGTCGACTACGCCTGGTGGCGTATGCAGGTTCTGCAATGGAATCCACAGTTACAATGGGCCCAGCTCCAAGGAAACCTATCAGATAGCCTATTAGCTATCATTCATATTTTGGGCAGGACTACATATGATTTACAGTGTTGCTGCTCGACTGCTGTTTGAGATGCAGCATGCCCCTCTCCCTTCCCCATCAAGAGTGGTCAGTGGTGACTGTTACTTCTGATAAATACTTCTTCCGGCATATTACTCATGTTTTGAATATCCCACATCAGTCTGAATTTGGAAACTTTTTGATAACTCTGCCACACCTGTAGTGGATGCCAGAGTCACCTGTGTGCCACATGCGGCTCCTTGTGACATCACTGGAATCATGGAGCCCCCCATTTGTGTGCTGACATCAGTTCTTTTTCCCCACAATGTTGAAGCCTGCAGTTTCTATCAGCAGATGCATCCAAAGGCGCTCAAAGAACGTGCCGTAAAAATGTTCTTGGCATGAGTGAGTGATGAGCTGGGGATGTTGAAAATCTCATCCACGGTCTGTTTCCATCCTCAAAATAACTGAAAAAAGAGACCTGAGTCACCACCACCAAGAACTTTGGCATTTACTCAGGAAACAAAGCAATGGCGATCAGCAGGTGACCGGACGCTGGCAACTCAGTCAGACCTTGCGCTGGCCAACCTATTTGCTGGCACTGGTTTCTGTACAAGCTGTGGCACCAACTCCTAGGCCCCAGTCAGGTCAGATTTATCCGACATTCCCAACACTTGGGATGAATCCGTCTCTGTTTTTAAACTTTTTCAAAGGACCCATCCAGTCAGCCTGGCACCATACACTTTGGATGACAGGGACTTAATCGGCAGAATTCTGCAACGATCCTACCTGAGCCAGACCCTCTTCAATGTATACGTGATCCCTCTAGCCAGCATCATCCATTCTTACAACATCCTCTCCTGTGCTGATGACACGCAATTCATTTTCTCCCTCAAGGAGAAAGCTGTTCAGTACTTGGATCAAGTTCAGTGCTTGTATAACTGAAATCTCCCACTGAAAAAGGACCAACTGTGTAAAGCTGAACACCGACGAGACTGAAATTATGATCTTCGTGAAGCGCACATCATGATGTGACACCACCTGGTAGCCAACAGAGCTAGGACTGACTCCTATCACCACCCACGCAAAGAGTCTCTACATCATCATTGACGGCCATCTTGACATGACTTCCCAAGTCAATGTTGTCACTACCTCATAATTCCATACCCTGAAGATGCTGAGGAAGATTTTCAAATGGCTTCCAATCAACATGCAGAAAACCGTCACAAGCTGGACTACTGGAATGCCCTCTATGCGGAGATCAAAAAACCTAACCAGAGGGCTGCAAACCATTCAGAACTCGGCAGCCAGATTTACACTTAACCTCCCACACTGCACTTACATCATACCACAGTGGAAGGAGCTTGTCTTGCAGCCACTCACAAACAAGCACAATTGAAACTCCTCATCTACACATTCAAAGAACTACGTAACACTGGCCCAGCATACCCCCCACAATCGCATCTGCTTTCACAAACCTTCCAGACAACTCTAATTGTGTGGACTCCTACTTGTACAAATCTCATACATACGGAAAGCCAGGTCTGGTGGTCATTCCTAAAACACTCCTAAAGCATGGAACAACCTGCTGCTACACTTAAGAGCCTCCTCCTCACCTTGGATTTCACAAGAAGCTGAAGAACCTGGCTTTTTGAGTATCCCCACTAGACCATAGGGGTGGCTAGATTCACACCTGCTCAGCGCCAGGATACCCTTCTGGGTGAGTATGCTCTTCAAATCTGCATAACATAACAAATATTGAATAGAGCTATTCTCCCATCTGCCAAACCAGCACGCCCCATGTACCGATGGCCTACTCCCGGGTTGGCTTACCTGACGCCTTAACAAGCTGCGCCCTTCATTCTGTCCTTCCAATACCCCAGGTGTCTTTGTCAAATCTAGCATAGCCATTGCCAAAGATGATGCCACCACCTCTAGATGTTCCAGCTTCTGTGTCTATGGTGCAGGACTGAATTCTCTCCGATGACGCAGTCTTTTTTCACCAGTGCCGTTAACCCCTCCAGTGCCACATATGCAGACTCCACAATAAACTCCATTGGAGCCTCTCCCATCACACTTTACCTATATTACACCACTGTTGAACAGAGGCAGGACATGAACAAACGGATCCAGATTTTGAAGGGTTAAAAGATGCCAGTGGCCATGATACTTCCCCGGAAGGGGAGCTACTATCCCCAACTCGTTTTCCCCCTCCAGAGGTAATCTCTTGTCACTTTGACTTATGCTAGAGCTACAAAAAGCAGGTCTAGCATTAGTCAAACATCCTGGCGGAAGTCCTTCCCAGTACCTTCCACTTGTCTGAGACATTACTTTCTTTTAACGAGTGTAGGGAAATGCCTCCCTTGGCATGGTTACCCCCTACCCTTTTGCCTTTTGTTGATGCCAAGTTATGATTGGAACCCTGCTAACCAGACCACAGCACTAGTGTTCTTTCCCTAAACTGTACCTTTGTTCCCACAATTGGCACAGCCCTGGCACACAGATAAGTCCCTTGTAACTGGTACCCCTGGTACCAAGGGACTGTGGCCAGGGAAGGTTTCTAAGGGCTGTAGCGTGTATTATGCCACCCTGGGAACCCCTCACTCGGCACATGCACACTGCCTCACAGCTTGTGTGTGCTGGTGGGGAGAAAATGAATAAGTCGACATGGCACTCCCCTGAGGGTGCCATGCCCACATCCCACTGCCTGTGGCATATGTAAGTCACCCCTCTAGCAGGCCTTACAGCCCTAAGGCAGGGTGCACTATACCACTGGTGAGGGCATAGTTGCATGAGCACTATGCCCCTACAGTGTCTAAGCCAAACCTTAGACATTGTAAGTGCAGGGTAGCCATAAAAAGTATATGGTCTGGGAGTTTGTCAAAAACGAACTCCACAGTTCCATAATGGCTACACTGAAATGGGATGTTTGGGATTTATTGAAAAATGCACACGGAGGGCATCTTAGAGATGCCGCCTGTATACCAGTCTGACTCCTAGTGTTAGGCTGACCAGTTCCTGCCAGCCTTCCACAACCAGACGAGTTTCTGGCCACATGGGGTGAGTACCTTTGTCACTCTGTGGCCAGGAACAAAGCCTGCACTGGGTGGAGGTGCTTCTCACCTCCCCCTGCATAATTGTAACACCTGGCATTAAACCTCATTAAAGGCTCATGTCTGTTGTTAGAGCGCCCCAGGGCATCCCAGCTAGTGGAGATGCCCACCCCTCCGGACAAGCCCCCCACTTTTGGTGGCAAATCCGGAGGAGATAATGAGAAAAGCCAGTCAGGACAGCCCCTAAGGTGCCCTGAGCTGAGGTGACCCCTGCCTTTAGAAATCCTCCATCTTGGCTTTGGAGGATTCCCCCAATAGGAATAGGGATGCACCCCCCTCCCCTCATGGAGGAGGCACAAGGAGGGTGTAGCTACCCTCAAGGACAGTAGCCATTGGCTACTGCCCCCCCCAGACCTAAACACACTCCTAAATTCTATATTTAGGGGCGACCCTGAACCCAGGAAATCAGATTCCTACAACCTACAACAAGGACTGCTGACCTGAAAGCCCGCAGAGACGGCGGAGGCGACAACTGACTTGGCTCCAGCCCTACTGGCCTGTCTCCAGACTCACAAGAACCCGCACAGCGACGCATCCAGTGGGACCAGCGACCTCTGAGGACTCGGAGGACTGACCTGCACCTGAAGTAACCAAGAACCTCCCATGGACAGCCGCTCTGTCCAGAAACAGCAACAAAATTGCAACTTTGAAGCAACTTTATAAAGAGACTCTCACACTCTGCACCCGACGCCCCCGGCTTGAGTTCAGGACAACAAACACCGCAGAGAGGATTCCCAGGCGACTCCAACGACGTGGACACCCTGAGTCGAATTCCCTGCACCCCCACAGCGACGCCTGCAAAGAGGATCCAGAGGATCGCCCTGACCCGCGACTGCCTCTTAACAAAGGAACCCGACGCCTGGACCAAGCACTGCACCTGCAGCCCCCAAGACCGAAAGGAACCGCCTACCAGTGCAGGAGTGACCAGCAGGTGGTCCTCATCCTAGCCCAGTCGGTGGCTGGCCCGAGAAGCCTCCCTGTGCCCTGCCTGCATCACCAGAGTGACCCTGGGTCCCTGCATTGATTTCTACAGCAAACCAGACACCTACTTTCCACACTGCACCCGGCCGCCCCTGTGACGCTGAGGGTGTGTTTTGTGTGCTTGTGTGTCCCCTTCCCCCCCTCCCAGTGCTCTACAAACCCCGCGCCTAGTCTGCTCCCAGAGTACGCAGGTACTTACCTGCTAGCAGACTGGAACCAGAGCACCCCTGTTCTCCATAGGCACCTATGAGTTTTGGGCGCTCCTTGGACCTCTGCACCTGCCTGGCCCTGTGTTGCTGGTGCTGTGGCTTTAAAGTTGCCTTGAACCCCCAACGGTGGGCTGCCTATGCCCAGGAGACTGACTGTGTAAGTGCTTTACTCACCTGAGAAACTTATGTTTTCTTTCCTTCCCAAGGAACTGTTGATTTTTGCACTGTCCACTTTTAAAATAGCTATTTGACATTTTAACCAAAACTGTGTGTACTGTTTAAAATCAAAGTTCTATACTTACCTGTGTGAAGTACCTTGCATTTTATGTACTTACCTCTAATTTGAATCTTGTGGTTCTAAAAATAAATTAAGAAAATATATTTTTCTGTATAAAAACCTATTGGCCTGGAGTAAGTCTTTGAGTATGTGTTCCTCATTTATTGCCTGTGTGTACAACACATGCTTAACCCCTTTGCTGCCAGGCCTTTTCCCCCTCCTGTGCCAGACCTTTTTTTTTGCCTATTTGGAATAGTTCTCGCTTAGGCCCTCATAACTTTTTGTCCTTATAAGCTACCCACGCCAAATTTGCGTCCTTTTTATTCTAGAGGTACCCAGACTTTGTGGATTCCCCTGAAGGAGGCCAAGAAATTAGCCAAAATACAGTGAACATTTAGTTTTTTTTAAAAAAATGGGAAAAAGGGGCTGCAGAAGAAGGCTTGTGGTTTTTTCCCTGAAAATGGCATCAACAAAGGGTTTGCAGTGCTAAAATCACCAGCATTCAGGTTCAGGCAGACTTGAATCAGAATACCCAATTTCTCAACACAATTTTGGCATTTTACTGGGACATACCCCATTAATGTTTTTGCGTGCTTTCAGCCTCCTTCCAGTAAGTGACAGAAATGGGCGTGAAACCAATGCTGGATCCCAGAAACCTAAACATTTCTGAAAACTAGACAAAATTCTGAATTCAGCAAGGGGTAATTTGTGTAGATCCTACAAGGGTTTCCTACAGAAAATAACAACTGAAAAAAAGAATATTGAAATTGAGGTGAAAAAACAGCAATTTTTCTCTACGTTTTACTCTGTAATTTTTTCCTGCAATGTCAGATTTTTGAAAGCAATATACCGTTACTTCTGCTGGACTCTTCTGGTTGCGGGGATGTATAGGGCTTGTAGGTTCATCAAGAACCCTAGGTACCCAGAGCCAATAAATACCGGGTATACAGCAATTCATTTGCTGAAATATAAAGAGTGAAAAATAGATATCAAGAAAACCTTTGTATTTCCAAAATGGGCACAAGATAAGGTGTTGAGGAGCAGTGGTTATTTGCACATCTCTGAATTCCGGGGTGCCCATACTAGCATGTGAATTACAGGGCATTTCTGAAATAGATGTCTTTTTTACACACTCTCTTATATTTGGAAGGAAAAAATGCATAGAAAGACAAGGGGGGCAATAACACTTATTTAGCTATTCTATGTTCCCCCAAGCCGCCCGATAAAAATGATACCTCACTGGTGTGGGTAGGCCTAGCGCCCGCGACAGGAAATGCCCCAAAACACAACGTGGACACATCCCATTTTTTGACAGAAAACAGAGGTGTTTTTTGCAAAGTGCCTACCTGTAGATTTTGGCCTGTAGCTCAGCAGGCACCTACGGAAACCTACCAAACCTGTGCATTTTTGAAAACTAGAGACCTAGGGGAATCCAAGATGGGGAGACTTGTGGGGCTCTGACCAGGTTCTGTTACCCAGAATCCTTTGCAAACCTCACAATTTGGCTAAAAAAACACATTTTCCTCACATTTCGGTGACAGAAAGTTCTGGAATCTGAGAGGAGCCACAAATTTCCTTCCACCCAGCGTTCCCCCAAGTCTCCCGATTAAAAAATTATACCTCACTGGTGTGGGTAGGCCTAGTGCCCACAACAGGAAATGCCCCAAAACACAACATGCACACATCCCATTTTTTTGACAGAAAACAGAGGTGTTTTTTTGCAAAGTGCCTACCTGTAGATTTTGGCCTGTAGCTCAGCCGGCACCTAGGGAAACCTACCAAACCTGTGCATTTGTGAAAACTAGAGAACTAGGGGAATCCAAGATGGGGTGACTTGTGGGGCTCTGACCAGGTTCTGTTACCCAGAATCCTTTGCAAACTTCAACATTTGGCTACAAAAACACATTTTCCTCACATTTCGGTGACAGAAATTTCTGCAATCTTAGAGGAGCCACGAATGTCCTTCCACCCAGCGTTCCCCTAAGTCTCCCGATAAAAATGATACCTCACTTGTGTGGGTGGGCCAGGTGCCTGCAACAGAAAAAGGCCACAAACTTGTAGAGATTATGGGGATAGCACAGCGAGTTGATAAGCACATATTCTTTTATACATCTTTAGGCTGACTCTGCTATGGGGACCCAGACAAGTGAGGTGTCATTTTACTTGGGAGACTGAGGGGAACGCTGGGGAGTCGGAATTTTGTGCTGGAGCGGCGATCGTACAAACGAAAGTCAGGAAAATATGCCTTTTTAAGCAAATTTTGAGGTTTGCAGAGGAGTCTGGGTAAGAAAATGTTCACTCTCGGGCACCCAACCTTATATACACACAAAACTGCTTAGTCAGAGGACAACTCCACCCCTAGCATATTCAAGGTCCTCTGCGGCCTTCAGAATATTTCAGGGATACACGTGTGGTGGGAGAAGGTACAGATGCAGCTGGCAGGAGGTGGCAACGACCTGTACGAACCTGTTCTGGCAGTTACTGATTAAGCACAAATATTCTCGGAACTACGGTTAGAACAAGTAAATTACAGCGATAAGCAGATTGCAGCCCACGGCTGTGAACACAAGGTCAATCATCAAAGTTCAGGAGGTTTGTCGAGCACATGGTAACATAATAATGATAAACAGATGCCTAGCAGCTATGGTGTATGATTAAGTTTATGTACATTTTCTCAATCCCTCCTTTTGCCATTGTGAGGCAAGTTTGAACGTCATTCAGTGTCTATGTTAATGGACATAAGGTCTTTTATCTCCTGCTCAAGGGACAGCATAGCCGTGTGTTGAGGAGAGCAAACAGGCCAGGGGGCAAGGGATGCCATACAGCAACCGTACAAAGCAGGTAGGCACTGTACACAAAGACAACAGGTGAGGAATACAGCAGCAAGCACAAAAAGGAATATTAGTATCTTCCAGCCCCATTGGGAAATCAAACCCCAAAACCAGTCGGTTAAGGACCATGTTCCTTCGTCTTGGTGTATTGTGGAAGCTATCATATGCAACCTTTGAATAGCTTTATACACTGAAGGGGCATTGTCTGGTATATAAACGCAGCAGCTCGATCCGATCAAAGTACAAACTCCACCACGGTCCGCCAAGATGATGTCAAGAACCATTCTGTTTTGAAGAGTAACAAGGCAGTCAGCAGCGAGCTCTGCAGTGATGTTACTCAGAGCTCCTGCTGTTTCATTTATTGTTGCTTCCACGACTCGTGTGAGATGTCTGATATCTCTACTGTTCATCATAGGGCCCCAAAATGGAAGGACTCCTTTAAAGTAGTCCAAGGCTTCTTGTGCTCAGGTATCTTCTGCAGATATTACCCCTCTCCGAGTCCTGTGGTGTTGAGGGCCAGCTGTGTAAGTTGGTGGTAGTAACCAAGCAATGTAACACGTGACGGTCCAGGTGGGTACCAAGGAGGTGTAGGCATTATTACCACAAACAAAATACGAGTTTTGTGATGGTATCATGGTAGGCCAATTAGTTCCATTCAATATTACTGTAGCATTACAGTAACTGGCACCTACACTTCTATTACCACTTTTCTGAAAACAAAGTGTAGCCTTGACCTGTGTTACAAAAAATCTTCGGCCAATCCGGGGCGTGGTATTAAAGGATAAAACATGTGTGTCAGTAGACCTATTTCGTCGGTCAGCATATTCTGACTTTTCTTCCTTTGTTCCATAAACTCTCGTTCCAGTGGGCCAGCATAACCGGTATAGGTGGGTGACCAATAGTCTGGAATTAGTAGCATCCATTGAGGTAGCCCAAATGGCTGATAGTTCATACCAGGCGCTGCAGGAGCCATCAAAAGAAAAAGGGAATGAAATATATGGCAACCTTCTTTGCACGGAACTCGGTAGCAAGCCACATATCCAACAATTTGTTCTATTTACAGCCAGCTGATGTTGATGTAACAGATATGAAGGTATTGTTTTCATATTCCTTACGTCGTCCTTCCTCATGGGGTGGTAAGGAAACATGGCTGTGTTCTGAAGGCGGTGGCGTAGTTGGTGAGACTTCTGAATCAGAATCATGTAATACCCACCCAATGCAGGACAGAAGTACCATAAATAGTATTGTTATGGTGAGACAAGCGATACGTGGGCCTAATAGTCTTTTTAAATTACTTATTTTCTTCTTTTTCCTCTTGTCTTCTTGTATAACACCCATTTCTCTTTATTGCTTGTCCCACTAGCAGTTCAGTCCGACCTAAGTGCTGCCCGTGACTGGTGGTTGCTTCACTGTAGGGTGATACCAGCAGTCCTATTGACACACTCTGGTCCGCCCCGACAGACAAAATCACGGCCCTGCAGCTATCGTCAGACTTAGTACAGGGGACAAGCAATCAGTTAATTGTTCATTTTCTTATTTTCGTGGGCGGAAATCGTATCTTGTGGACTGTGGTATGGTATGGTCAGGAAACAATTGTTCAGTGTGACCAAAATCTGAGGGAACCTCCTGCAGCACACTGTCGTTCTGTTTTTTATCACTCCGCGTAGTGTTGCTGAAATGGTCCTCAGTCGTCAGGTGGTCACCACTTTTTATTTCATCAGAGGGTATGAGTAGGGCTACTTTCTTACAGTGGGATGCATGTATCCAATTCTTAGCTCCCTCGACTTTAACTGCTGTTCGAGTAGCAAGAAGGACCTGTCGCGGACCTTTCCATCGAGGTTCGAGACTCTTTTTCCTTTGGAAATTCTTTGTGAGAACCCAGTCACCAGGTAGTATCTTGTGACCTGAATCAGTGGATACAATTGGGAGTGCTTCACGCACCTGTTGGTGAATAGAACGCAAAGAATTAGTGAGTTCATTTAAATAGTCCATCAAAACAGGATGTTCTAGTTCTGAGTACTTGTGAGGTCGAGGGACCACCCAGACATTTGCTGGCCTTCCCATCACTATCTCATGGGGTGACAACCCTGATCTAGAGTGAGGCGTCATCCTGACAGACATTAAAGCCAGGGGCAACGCGTCCGGCCACCGTATACCGCGTTCTGCGCATATCTTTGACATCTTCAATTTAAGTGTGCCATTATATTTTTCAACTAGACCTGCTGACTGGGGGTGGTTAGCTGCATGAAACTTCTGGCGGAGGCCCAACGCTTCACACACCCTTTTCATCACCTGCCCTACAAAATGACTCCCATTATCTGACCAGACACACCTTGGGACCCCAAACCGTGGGAAGAACTCCTTCAGAAGTACCTTTGCTGTAGTAAGGGCAGTATTATCTTTAGTAGGGTAAGCTTCTACCCACTTACTAAACATACAGACCACAACTAGGACATATTTGTAGTTGTTACACCTTTCCATCTCAATATAATCCATTTGTAGTACTTCAAAGGGACACGTTGGTGGTGAAAAATGCCCAGCGGGGACTGAGGCACCCTTCCCTATGTTATGTTGTAAACAAATCATGCAGGATTGAACCAGTTGGTCAGCTACTCTTCTGATATTTTTATTAGACCAAACCGGATCAAGCAAATTACAGATGCTTTTCGCACTAACGTGTGCAGGACCATGGGCCATAGTCACTACTGGCAGAACGAATGCATCGGGTAACATCCATCTTTCCCTCTGTGACAGATCTGTCCAGCACAGCGTATTTTCATCTAACTTGGCCTTCCCTTCTTCCCATTCCTTTCTCTCCTGTTCAGTTGCCTCATCCTGTATCTTCCTGACACTCTCTACCGTGTTCCAAATATTTCATGGGGACAAACCTTCTCTGTACTATCTACCACATACATGTGTCCTGTCTTTGCATACGCTGTATCTTTTGCTGTCTGATCGGCTAGGGCGTTGCCCCGTCCAGTTTCATCTGTCACCTTTTTGTGTGCACTACACTTCATGATAGCCATTGTTTTGGGCAATGCCAGGGCAGAAAGTAAGTTAGTTATAAGGGTCCCATGTTGAATACGTGTCCCATGTGAGGTGAGGAATCCTCGTTCTGCCCACAAGCGACCAAAATTGTGTGCTACGCCAAATGCATACTGGCTGTCCGTGTAAACATTCACATTAAGTCCTTTACTTAACTCACAGGCTCGTGTTAGAGCTATTAATTCTGCGGCCTGAGCAGAGTTATGTGGTATTCTAGCTGTTTCAACTACAGTGGTAGCTGTTGTAACTGCATAGACTGCAGAGGTAGTGCCATCGGGTAGCTTGAAGCATGAGCCATCTACGTATAATATGCCATCAGAGTCTTTCAGTGGAGTGTCCTGTAAGTCCACTCTCCCTTTTGTTTCATCCTCCGTCCGGAGAATGCAGTCATGTATGTCATCATAAGAATCTTCTGTTTTTTCAGTAATTGGCAATAAAGTGGCAGGATTGAGCGTGTTGCACCTTTTTAATGTTATATGACTAGCTAAAAGTGTCAGTTCATAAGTAGTTAATCGTGCATTAGTAAGATGCTGTGCTTTTGTTTTGTTTAATAGTGCGTCAACAGTGTGTGGGACCAACAGGGTGAGGGGTGAATCCATGACTATCCCGGTCGACTGGTGCACTGCGACCGCTGCAGCGGCTACTGGCCGTAGACAACTCGCGAGTGCACGGGCCACTGGATCCAGTAGAGCCGAAAAATAAGCACAGGGGCGTTGTTTGCCGCCATGCTCTTGGGTTAACACTGATAGTGAACATCCATTTCTCTCGCTCACATATAACTGAAAATCTTTACGATAATCAGGCGTACCCAGTACAGGTGCTGTGCAGAGTGTACTTTTCAATTCATCAAAACCAAACTGAAAATCGTCATTCCATTCAATTGTTTCAGGACAATCTTTGTGGGTGAGATGCAAAAACGGTTTTATCAAAAGAGAATAATTAGGAATCCATTGACGACAGAAGGAGGTAATACCTATAAAGGCCCTAACCGCTCTCTGTGTCCTTGGAACCGGTATGTCTCGTATACCTTGTATTCTCTCAGCCGTCAACGTACGTCCCTCCTTAGACAGGAGGTGTCCTAGGTAGATAAACTCCTGTCTACAATATTGCAATTTGGAGAGGGAGACCTTATGGTGATGGTGTGCAAGATGTTTCAATAAGGCTACAGTATCTGTTTTACAATTTTGTTCTGAAGTGGATGCTATTAAAAGGTCATCCACATATTGAACCAGCGTCGAGGAGCAAGGAAAAACGAGGGTATCTAATTGACCATTGAGGGTCTGGCTAAAAATGCTAGGTGATTCAGTATAGCCTTATGGAGCGCGACAGAACCGGAAACTGCGACCACCCAGTGAAAACCCAAAGATGTGTCTGCTATCTGGATGAATGGGAATGCTAAAGAATGCATTCTTAAGATCGAAAACAGAGAACCAAGTAGCGGAGGCAGGTATCATTGTTAATAATGTCGTAATGTCAGGAACAACAGGGAACTGGGGTATTACAATCTTATTGACCGCCCGTAAATCAATAACAAATCGGAGTTCTGGAGACGCGGTGCCATCAGATAATTTTTTATGAACAGGAAGGACAGGACTGTTACAATCATTACCACGCGTTTCTTCAATGACACCCAAATCAATCAACTGGGTCACAATATTTTTGAGTTGTTGTTCAATGTGTTGGGATAATTTGTATTGGGGAAGACGAGGCAATTTGGCATTGGATTTCAAGCGTATGACATACAGTGGTATGTCCAGACATCCAACATCGTCCTTATGTGTGGCCCATAAAATTTCTGGCAAACCTCGAAGTTCGGGTGGAAGTGGTTTTGACAAAAATTGTGACGGGGAAATATTTGGACCTAAAGTGACATGAACTCCATCCGGAGAGCATTAAATGGTGGCGTACAATTTCTTTAATAGGTCCAAACCCAATAAATTCTCACTACAGGCCGAAGTAAGAATGAGAGGGGAGCTAATGGTGTAAGGACCTATAGCAACATGCAGCGGCTGGGAGACGGGGTTAGCCACCGGAACACCAGAAAAACCCATAGAGACATTAATATTGCCAGACAGAGGGACCCCTTTGACCTCTTCCTGTTTAACAGAACTTTTGGTGGCCTCAGTATCTACCAAAAAATCATGTGAAGTACCGTCTAATTGTACCTCAACGTGAGGGCCATTCTGCCTAACAGGAATAGAAACTGGTCCCACCCCCCTCTGTCGAAGGCTGTCCTAGTCAAAGGAGGACCCCTGACCTTCATACGTATCATAGTCGTCATTAAAATATTGACGCTGGGAAGAAGCATCAAAAGAATTCAGGCCGGGGGTACTGTGGGACCGTGAAGGGGCCTGCTGGCGGGGTCTGTCTGCAGGACCAGACCTACCGCGTGGTCTGTTGTCCTGTTGCGGTGGGGGCATGGGGCGGCCTGTGGAGTTGTCTTTATTGGGGCAGTCATTCTTCCAGTGGCCCTCCTGCTTGCAATAGGCGCACTGATTGTAGGAGAGGGAAGAACGGGGAGGGCGTTGGGACTGCCTTCTGTCATTGGGAGGTCCTTGTGACCTTGATCTGGACTGCTGTTGACGGGGCTGAGGGTAGGCCTGCTGAAATAACACCTTCGTTTTCAACTCCTTCGTTTTTTTCTCGTTCTTTTCTTGTTCTTCTATCTCCCTATTCTCATTATATTGGGCCATTATCAGTATTCCAGTGGCAGTAGAGACTGGCCACGTACTTTCACACAATTTCAATTTTCCCTTTATGTCTGGTAATAAATTGTCCACAAATTTGTCAACAAAGAGTCTTATCCCCCCTTCAGTAGTCATGTCTTGTCTGCTGTAATCAGGAAAGACACCCTCAAACCTTGTATAAAAGTCTGAAACACCCTTGTCCTTTTTCTGTTTACAGGCGGCCAATTTATCCCAATTTATCCTGTGTGGTGCAAGTATGGTCTTCATTAAATCCAAAATACGCAGTGGGAGAGCCAATATAAGTGGGTCTTGTTTCGCTCCCCCAATCCTGTCCCTTTCTGCTGTTTGCAATTGGTCCCACGTGCCCCCTAGTTCAGCATGGTCGTGCCTCCGTACTTTTGACCATACTTCCTGCGGGACTACTGTTGTCATTAACATGTCAATATCAGACAACGTCATAGTACAGGATTCAAGAATTTCTTGCAGTTCTTTATAATATCCTGCAGGATTCTTACGGGGGTCAGGTAAGGCAGCTTTTAGGGTATATGTTTCAGATCTTTTCCATGGGGTGTGTACCCACATTTGTTGAAAATACCCTGCGGTAATAACTTGGCCAGCGTTATCCATCACCGGCTCTCGCCAAACCGGCGGAACCTCTCTCATGGGAAACATGGATGCCCTTATAGAAGGGCTACATGTCCACAGGCGGTCCCTATATACGAGAAGAGTAACAACATAATCATGTAGACCAGAACCAAACGGCAGTCCAGTAGAGCGCGTTTTCGGAGGTCCACCAGTCCTGCGGGAGCAGAGGAACCATCATCCTCATATTCTTGTATTATAATGTTGCACATAAGGGTAGCTGCATGTAACTGAACTAAACTATCCCATTGTTTCATAGTGTGGACAATGTCCCTGACCCCATAGTCATTCCAATTAGTCATCCACCTCCGTGTCATTTCTTCAATGACATCTTCCTCTTGTGAATTAGAGAACCAGTGTCCGCGGAGGGTGCGCTTTCGCGGGGTCATGGGACGGGGGGTATGTGTGGTGTCTAAACAGGAGTCAGGGGTGGGCCAAACGGGGGCCTGTCGAGGGGTGTGTACAGTCGGGCGGGGTGTATCCTCTATAGGTCTGGTGACAGGAGGGGTGGTGGTGGGTGGCGGAGCACTCGCCTGAGATCCAACCGGGGGTGCACAATAGGGTCACCTGGTGCAGGTTGAGGATGTAGTGTAGGATATATTGGTGGAGTATATAACGGGGGTTTATCTAACATATAGTTTAAAAGGAGGTCTTCCTCTTGTGGCTTATCCACTACTGTCCTGGAAGAGTAACACTTATCAGTTTGTAAGTGAAGCCTTCGGTCATGTTCTAAAATTTTCTGTTGATGTTCAGCTACGTCAGAGTCATATACCTTTTCAGTCACCGTCCTGGTCTTATGTCTCTGTAATTCTTTCTCTGCCTTCCTACGTCTTTGGTCTGCTTCTTTCTGCCAAGTCCGTAGTGAATCAAACATCCCTGGTCTACTTTTTGTCACAAACAAACGTTCCTGTAAATAGTCTAATTCATCTTTATCAAATGTCCTGTGAATAGGCCATTGTAAATCAGAACTACCTTTGGTTCTTTTTCTCCATATATCAGACCAGATAATCGGACCTATGCCATATTTCACATATATATCATGATTCAGAGTCCCGGCCGGAGGAGCGCGGCATGTTTCCTCCAGGCGGGAGTCCGTACTGCAAAGACAACAACACAATTTCCTAAAACAACTGAACGCTGGCATACTTCCAGTATTTTTTTTTTTTTTTTTAATTCTTACACCAGTGGTTTGAATACACCAAATGAGTGGCAAATATGCCCTTTGCTTCTGATATACTTAAATGACAACTGAGGTCAGTCTTACCACTGACGTCGATCTTTGCAAAGAGCGATAGAAATGGTACAATACTCACAGACCTATTTTTAGACAGGAATCTTTCAACTCCCGTCCTTACCTGACACTTCTGTTATAGTCCGACAGTTGGGGACTTCAGTAGTTCACAGAAAACAGAGACCCGAATTCAGACAGCGCCAGGAGAAGTCGAGCCGGCTGGAAGACCCACAGTGGAGATCCGCAGGTCCACGACAGAGAACGAAGCTCAGAATCCGGTGTGGGGCACCTCCCTTGGAAATCCAATCGTGAGTCCTCCGTCATCTGGTCGGTCCCCTGGATGCCTGACTCGGGTCCCTGTTCGGGAGCCAACTGAGGAACCAGGAAAGATAGAATCCCCACCCGGGGTCTCCTTCCCAGCGGTGGAGGGACACCCTAGTCCTCAGGGTCCGTTTAGCAGAGAGTACACAAATCAAGCAGAGTCACCAACTGGAGGAATAAAGAGAAGTTTATTACATGGATCATGGCTCGAGCTAATACAGAGTCCCAGGACAGTCAAGTGACTATGTGCTACGGAGGCTTCCCCTTCACTCTGGGGCACCCAACCTTATATACACACAAAACTGCTTAGTCAGAGGACAACTCCACCCCTAGCGTATTCAAGGTCCTCTGCGGCCTTCAGAATATTTCAGGGATACACGTGTGGTGGGAGAAGGTACAGATGCAGGTGGCAACGACCTGTACGAACCTGTTCTGGCAGTTACTGATTAAGCACAAACATTCTCAGAACTACGGTTAGAACAAGTAAATTACAGCGATAAGCAGATTGCAGCCCAAGGCTGTGAACACAAGGTCAATCATCAAAGATCAGGAGGTTTGTCGAGCACATGGCAATATAATAAAGATAAACAGATGCCTAGCAGCTATGGTGTATGATTAAGTTTATGTACATTTTCTCAATCCCTCCTTTTGCCATTGTGAGGCAAGTTTGAACGTCATTCAGTGTCTATGTTAATGGACATAAGGTTTTTTATCTCCTGTTCAAGGGACAGCATAGCCGTGTGTTGAGGAGGGCGAACAGGCCAGGGGGCAAGGGATGCCATACATCAACCGCACAAAGCAGGTAGGCACTGTACACAAAGACAACAGGTGAGGAATACAGCAGCAAGCACAAAAAGGAATATTAGTATCTTCCAGCCCCATTGGGAAATCAAACCCCAAAACCAGTCGGTTAAGGACCATGTTCCTTCGTCTTGGTGTATTGTGGAAGCTATCATATGCAACCTTTGAATAGCTTTATACACTGAAGGGGCATTGTCTGGTATATAAACGCAGCAGCTCGATCCGATCAAAGTACAAACTCCACCACGGTCCGCCAAGATGATGTCAAGAACCATTGTGTTTTGAAGAGTAACAAGGCGGTCAGCAGCGAGCTCTGCAGTGATGTTACTCAGAGCTCCTGCTGTTTCATTTATTGTTGCTTCCATGACTCGTGTGAGATGTCTGATATCCCTACTGTTCATCATAGGGCCCCAAAATGGAAGGACTCCTTTAAAGTAGTCCAATGCTTCTTGTGCTGAGGTATCTTCTGCAGATATTACCCCTCTCCGAGTCCTGTGGTGTTGAGGGCCAGCTGTGTAAGTTGGTGGTAGTAACCAAGCAATGTAACACGTGCCGGTCCAGGTGGGTACCAAGGAGGTGTAGGCATTATTACCACAAACAAAATACGAGTTTCGTGATGGTATCATGGTAGGCCAATTAGTTCCATTCAATATTACTGTAGCATTACAGTTACTGGCACCTACACTTCTATTACCACTTTTCTGAAAACAAAGTGGAGCCTTGACCTGTGTTACAAAAAATCTTCGGCCAATCCGGGGTGTGGTATTAAAGGATAAAAAATATATGTCAGTAGACCTATTTCGTCGGTCAGCATATTCTGACTTTTCTTCCTTTGTTCCATAAACTCTCGTTCCAGTGGGCCAGCATAACCGGTATAGGTGGGTGACCAATAGTCCGGAATTAGTAGCATCCATTGAGGTAGCCCAAATGGCTGATAGTTCATACCAGGCGCTGCAGGAGCCATCAAAAGAAAAAGGGAACGAAATATATGGCAACCTTCTTTGCACGGAACTCGGTAGCAAGCCACATATCCAACAATTTGTTCTATTTACAGCCAGCTGATGTTGATGTAACATAGATATGAAGGTATTGTTTTCATATTCCTTACGTCGTCCTTCCTCATGGGGTGGTAAGGAAACATGGCTGTGTTCTGAAGGCGGTGGCGTAATTGGTGAGACCTCTGAATCAGAATCATGTATTAGCCACCCAATGCAGGACAGAAGTACCAAAAATAGTATTGTTATGGTGAGACAAGCGATACGTGGGCCTAATACTCTTTTTAAATTACTTATTTTCTTCTTTTTCCTCTTGTCTTCTTGTATAACACCCATTTCTCTTTATTGCTTGTCCCACTAGCAGTTCAGTCCGACCTAAGTGCTGCCCGTGACTGGTGGTTGCTTCACTGTGGGGTGATACCAGCAGTCCTATTGACACACTCTGGTCCGCCCCGACAGACAAAATCACGGCCCTGCAGCTATCGTCAGACTTAGTACAGGGGACAAGCAATCAGTTCATTGTTCATTTTCTTATTTTCGTGGACAGAAATCGTATCTTGTGGACTGTGGTATGGTATGGTCAGGAAACAATTGTTCAGTGTGACCAAAATCTGAGGGAACCTCCTGCAGCACACTGTTGTTCTGTTTTTTATCACTCCGCGTAGTGTTGCTGAAGTGATCCTTAGTCGTCGGGTGGTCACCACTTTTTATTTCATCAGAGGGTACGAGTAGGGGTACTTTCTTACAGTGGGATGCATGTATCCAATTCTTAACTCCCTCGACTTTAACTGCTATTCGAGTAGCAAGAAGGACCTGTCGCGGACCTTTCCATCGAGGTTCGAGACTCTTTTTCCGCTGGAAATTCTTTGTGAGAACCCAGTCGCCAGGTAGTATCTTGTGACCAGGATCAGTGGATACAGATGGGAGTGCTTCACGCACCTGTTGGTGAATAGAACGCAAAGAATTAGTGAGTTCATTTAAATAGTCCATCAAAACAGGATGTTCTAGTTCTGAGTACTTGTGAGGTCGAGGGACCCCCCAGACATTTGCTGGCCTTCCCATCACTATCTCATGGGGTGACAACCCTGATCTAGAGTGAGGCGTCATCCTGACAGACATTAAAGCCAGGGGCAACGCGTCCGGCCACCGTATACCGCGTTCTGCGCATATCTTTAACATCTTCAATTTAAGTGTGCCATTATATTTTTCAACTAGTCCTGCTGACTGGGGGTGGTTAGCTGCATGAAACGTCTGGCGGAGGCCCAACCCTTCACACACCGTTTTCATCACCTGCCCTACAAAATGACTCCCATTATCTGACCAGACACACCTTGGGACCCCAAACCGTGGGAAGAACTCCTTCAGAAGTACCTTTGCGGTAGTAAGGGCAGTATTATCTTTAGTAGGGTAAGCTTCTACCCATTTACTAAACATACAGACCACAACTAGGACATATTTCAAGTTGTTACACCTTTCCATCTCAATATAATCCATTTGTAGTACTTCAAAGGGATACGTTGGTGGTGAAAAATGCCCAGCGGGGACTGAGGCACCCTTCCCTATGTTATGTTGTAAACAAATCATGCAGGATTGAACCAGTTGGTCAGCTACTCCTCTGATATTTTTATTAGACCAAACCGGATCAAGCAAATTACAGATGCTTTTCGCACTAACGTGTGCAGGACCATGGGCCATAGTCACTACTGGCAGAACGAATGCATCGGGTAACATCCATCTTTCCCTCTGTGACAGATCTGTCCAGCACAGCGTATTTTCATCTAACTTGGCCTTCCCTTCTTCCATTCCTTTCTCTCCTGTTCAGTTGCCTCATCCTGTATCTTCCTGACACTCTCTACCGTGTTCCAAATATTTCATGGGGACAAACCTTCTCTGTACTATCTACCACATACATGTGTCCTGTCTTTGCATACGCTGTATCTTTTGCTGTCTGATCGGCTAGGGCGTTGCCCCGTCCAGTTTCATCTGTCACCTTTTTGTGTGCACTACACTTCATGATAGCTATTGTTTTGGGCAATGCCAGAGCAGAAAGTAAGTTAGTTATAAGGGTCCCATGTTGAATACGTGTCCCATGTGAGGTGAGGAATCCTCGTTCTGCCCACAAGCGACCAAAATTGTGTGCTACGCCAAATGCATACTGGCTGTCCGTGTAAACATTCACATTAAGTCCTTTACTTAACTCACAGGCTTGTGTTAGAGCTATTAATTCTGCGGCCTGAGCAGAGTTATGTGGTATTCTAGCTTTTTCAACTACAGTGGTAGCTGTTGTAACTACATAGGCTGCAGAGGTAGTGCCATCGGGTAGCTTGATGCATGAGCCATCTACGTATAATATGCCATCAGGGTCTTTCAGTGGAGTGTCCTGTAAGTCCACTCTCCCTTTTGTTTCATCCTCCGTCCGGAGAATGCAGTCATGTATGTCATCCTAAGAATCTTCAGTTTTTTCAGTAATTGGCAATAAAGTGGCAGGATTGAGCGTGTTGCACCTTTTTTATGTTATATGACTAGCTAAAAGTGTCAGTTCATAAGTAGTTAATCGTGCATTAGTCAGATGCTGTGTTTTTGTTTTGTTTAATAGTGCGTCAGCAGTGTGTGGGACCAACAGGGTGAGGGGTGAATCCATGACTATCCTGGCCGACTGGCGCACTGCGACCGCTGCAGCGGCTACTGCCCTAGACAACTCAGGAGTGCACGGGCCACTGGATCCAGTAGAGCCAAAAAATAAACACAGGGGCGTTGTTTGCCGCCATGCTCTTGGGTTAACACTGATAGTGAACATCCATTTCTCTCGCTCACATATAACTGAAAATCTTTACGATAATCAGGCGTACCCAGTACAGGTGCTGTGCAGAGTGTATTTTTCAATTCATCAAAACAAAACTGAAAATCGTCATTCCATTCAATTGTTTCAGGACAATCTTTGTGGGTGAGATGCAAAATCGGTTTTATCAAAAGAGAATAATTAGGAATCCATTGACGACAGAAGGAGGTAATACCTATAAAGGCCCTAACCTCTCTCTGTGTCCTTGGAACCGGTATGTCTTGTATAGCTTGTATTCTCTCAGCCGTCAACGTACGTCCCTCCTTAGACAGGAGGTGTCCTAGGTATATAACCTCCTGTCTACAATATTGCAATTTGGAGAGGGAGACCTTATGTTGATGGTGTGCAAGATGTTTCAATAAGGCTACAGTATCTGTTTTACAATTTTGTTCTGAAGTGGATGCTATTAAAAGGTCATCCACATATTGAACCAGCGTCGAGGAGCAAGGAAAAACAAGGGTATCTAATTGACCCTTGAGGGCCTGGCTAAAAATGCTAGGTGATTCAGTATAGCCTTGTGGAGCGCGACAGAACCGGAAACTGCGACCACCCAGTGAAAACCCAAAGATGTGTCTGCTATCCGGATGAATGGGAATGCTAAAGAATGCATTCTTAAGATCGATAACAGAGAACCAAGTAGCGGAGGCAGGTATCATTGTTAATAATGTCGTAATGTCAGGAACAACAGGGAACTGGGGTATTACAATCTTATTGACCGCCCGTAAATCAATAACAAATCGGAGTCCTGGAGACGCGGTGCCATCAGATAATTTTTTATGAACAGGAAGGACAGGACTGTTACAATCATTACCACGCGTTTCTTCAATCACACCCAAATCAATCAACTGGGTCACAATATTTTTGAGTTGTTGTTCAATGTGTTGGGATAATTTGTATTGGGGAAGACGAGGCAATTTGGCATTGGCTTTCAAGCGTATGACATATTGTAGGAAGTTGGCTCTGTATGCACTATTTCAAAGTAAGGAATAGCATGCACAGAGTCCAAGGGTTCCCCTTAGAGGTAAGATAGTGGCAAAAAGAGATAATACTAATGCTCTATTTTGTGGTAGTGTGGTCGAGCAGTAGGCTTATCCAAGGAGTAGTGTTAAGCATTTGTTGTATATACACACAGGCAATAAATGAGGAACACACACTCAGAAACAATTCCAGGCCAATAGGTTTTTGTTATAGAAAAATATATTTTCTTAGTTTATTTTAAGAACCACAGGTTCAAATTCTACATGTTATATCTCATTTGAAAGGTATTGCAGGTAAGTACTTTAGGAACTTGGAATAATTACAGTAGCATATATACTTTTCACATAAAACACAAATAGCTGTTTTAAAAGTGGACACACTGCCATTTTCACAGTTCCTGGGGGAGGTAAAGTATTGTTAGTTTTTGCAGGTAAGTAACCCACCTACAGGGTTCAGATTTGGGTCCAAGGTAGCCCACCGTTGGGGGTTCAGAGCAACCCCAAAGTCACCACACCAGCAGCTCAGGGCCGGTCAGGTGCAGAGTTCAAAGTGGTGCCCAAAACGCATAGGCTTCAATGGAGAGAAGGGGGTGCCCCGGTTCCAGTCTGCCAGCAGGTAAGTACCCGCGTCTTCGGAGGGCAGACCAGGGGGGTTTTGTAGGGCACCGGGGGGGACACAAGTCAGCACAAAAAGTACACCCTCAGCAGCGCGGGGCGGGCGGGTGCAGTGTGCAAACACGCGTCGGGTTTTCAATGGTTTTCAATGAGAGACCAAGGGGTCTCTTCAGCGATGCAGGCAGGCAAGGGGGGGGCTCCTCGGGGTAGCCACCACCTGGGCAAGGGAGAGGGCCTCCTGGGGGTCACTCCTGCACTGGAGTTCCGATCCTTCAGTTGCTGGGGGCTGCGGGTGCAGGGTCTTTTCCAGCTGTCGGGATTTTAGAATCAGGCAGTCGCGGTCAGGTGGAGCCTCGGGATTCCCTCTGCAGGCGTCGCTGTGGGGGCTCAGGGGGGACAACTTTGGTTATTCACAGTCTTGGAGTCGCCGGAGGGTCCTCCCTGTAGCGTTGTTTCTCCACCAGTCGAGTCGGGGTCGCCGGATGCAGTGTTGCAAGTCTCACGCTTCTTGCGGGGATTGCAGGGGTCTTTAAATCTGCTCCTCTGAAACAAAGTTGCAGTCTTTTTGGAACAGGGCCGCTGTCCTCGGGAGTTTCTAGTCTTTCTTGAAGCAGGGCAGTCCTCTGAGGATTCAGAGGTCGCTGGTCCTGGGGAAAGTGTCGCTGGAGCAGGTTTCTTTGGAAGGTAGGAGACAGGCCGGTAGGACTGGAGCCAAAGCAGTTGGTGTCTTCTTTCTTCTTCTGCAGGGGTTTTCAGCTCAGCAGTCCTCTTCTTCTTGTAAGTTGCAGGAATCTAAATCTTTAGGTTCAGGGAAGCCCTTAAATACTAAATTTAAGGGCGTGTTTAGGTCTGGGGGGTTAGTAGCCAATGGCTACTAGCCCTGAGGGTGGGTACACCCTCTTTGTGCCTCCTCCCAAGGGGAGGGGGTCACAATCCTATCCCTATTGGGGGAATCCTCCATCTGCAAGATGGAGGATTTCTAAAAGTTAGAGTCACTTCAGCTCAGGACACCTTAGGGGCTGTCCTGACTGGCCAGTGACTCCTCCTTGTTATTCTCATTATTTCCTCCGGCCTTGCCGCCAAAAGTGGGGCCGTGGCCGGAGGGGGCTGGCAACTCCACTAGCTGGAGTGCCCTGCGGTGCTGGAACAAAGGGGGTGAGCCTTTGAGGCTCACCGCCAGGTGTTACAGCTCCTGCCTGGGGGAGGTGTTAGCATCTCCACCCAGTGCAGGCTTTGTTACTGGCCTCAGAGTGACAAAGGCACTCTCCCCATGGGGCCAGCAACATGTCTCGAGTGTGGCAGGCTGCTAGAACCAGTCAGCCTACACAGGTAGTTGGTTAAGGTTTCAGGGGGCACCTCTAAGGTGCCCTCTGGGGTGTATTTTACAATAAACTGTACACTGGCATCAGTGTGCATTTATTGTGCTGAGAAGTTTGATACCAAACTTCCCAGTTTTCAGTGTAGCCATTATGGTGCTGTGGAGTTCGTGTTTGACAGACTCCCAGACCATATACTCTTATGGCTACCCTGCACTTACAATGTCTAAGGTTTTGCTTAGACACTGTAGGGGCACAGTGCTCATGCACTGGTGCCCTCACCTATGGTATAGTGCACCCTGCCTTAGGGCTGTAAGGCCTGCTAGAGGGGTGACTTATCTATACTGCATAGGCAGTGTGAGGTTGGCATGGCACCCTGAGGGGAGTGCCATGTCGACTTACTCGTTTTGTTTTCACCAGCACACACAAGCTGGCAAGCAGTGTGTCTGTGCTGAGTGAGGGGTCCCCAGGGTGGCATAAGCTATGCTGCAGCCCTTAGAGACCTTCCCTGGCATCAGGGCCCTTGGTACCAGGGGTACCAGTTACAAGGGACTTACCTGGATGCCAGGGTGTGCCAATTGTGTAAAACAAAAGTACAGGTTAGGGAAAGAACACTGGTCCTGGGGCCTGGTTAGCAGGCCTCAGCACACTTTTAAATCAAAACATAGCATCAGCAAAGGCAAAAAGTCAGGGGGTAACCATGCCAAGGAGGCATTTCCTTACACATCCCCCCCCCCAAACGAAAGAGGATGAGACTAACCTTTCCCAAGAGAGTCTTCATTTTCTAAGTGGAAGAACCTGGAAAGGCCATCTGCATTGGCATGGGCAGTCCCAGGTCTGTGTTCCACTATAAAGTCCATTCCCTGTAGGGAGATGGACCACCTCAGCAGTTTTGGATTTTCACCTTTCATTTGCATCAGCCATCTGAGAGGTCTGTGGTCAGTTTGAACTAGGAAGTGAGTACCAAAGAGGTATGGTCTCAGCTTCTTCAGGGACCAAACCACAGCAAAGGCCTCCCTCTCAATGGCACTCCAACGCTGCTCCCTGGGGAGTAACCTCCTGCTAATGAAAGCAACAGGCTGGTCAAGGCCATCATCATTTGTTTGGGACAACACTGCCCCTATCCCATGTTCAGAGGCATCTGTCTGCACAATGAACTGCTTGGAGTAATCTGGAGCTTTTAGAACTGGTGCTGTGCACATTGCTTGTTTCAGGGTGTCAAAGGCCTGTTGGCATTCTACAGTCCAGTTTTCCTTCTTGGGCATTTTCTTGGAGGTGAGTTCTGTGAGGGCTGTCAAAATGGATCCATATCCCTTCACAAACCTCCTATAGTACCCAGTCAAGCCAAGGAATGCCCTGACTTGAGTCTGGGTTTTTGGAGCTGCCCAGTCCAGAATAGTCTGGATCTTAGGCTGGAGTGGCTGAACTTGGCCTCCACCTACAAGGTGTCCCAAGTAAACCACAGTTCCCTGCCCTATCTGGCATTTGGATGCCTTGATAGAGAGGCCTGCTGATTGCAGAGCCTTCAAAACCTTCTTCAGGTGGACCAGGTGATCCTGCCAGCTGGAGCTAAAGACAGCAATATCATCAAGATAAGCTGCACTAAAGGACTCCAAACCAGCAAGGACTTGATTCACCAACCTTTAGAAGGTGGCAGGGGCATTCTTTAAACCAAAGGGCATAACAGTGAACTGATAATGCCCATCAGGTGTGGAGAATGCTGTCTTTTCTTTTGCTCCAGGGGCCATTTTGATTTGCCAGTACCCTGCTGTTAAGTCAAAGGTACTTAAGAATTTGGCAGCCCCTAATTTGTCAATTAGCTCATCAGCTCTAGGAATGGGATGAGCATCTGTCTTGGTGACAGAATTAAGTCCTCTGTAGTCCACACAAAACCTCATCTCTCTCTTTCCATCTTTGGTGTGAGGTTTGGGGACTAAGACCACTGGGCTAGCCCAGGGGCTGTCAGAGTGCTCAATTACTCCCAATTCCAGCATCTTGTGGACTTCCACCTTGATGCTTTCCTTAACTTGGTCAGACTGTCGGAATATTTTGTTTTTGAGAGGCATGCTGTCTCCTGTGTCCACATCATGGGTACACAGGTGTGTCTGACCAGGGGTTAGGGAAAAGAGCTCAGCAAACTGCTGCAGGACCTTCCTGCAGTCAGATTGCTGTTGGCTAGAGAGGGTGTCTGAATAGATCACTCCATCCACTGAGCCATCTTTAGGGTCTGATGAGAGGAGATCAGGGAGAGGCTCACTCTCAGCTTCCTGGTCCTCATCTGTTACCATCAACAGATTTACATCAGCCCTGTCATGAAAGAGCTTAAGGCGGTTTACATGGATCACCCTCTTGGGGCTCCTGCTAGTGCCTAGGTCCACCAGGTAGGTGACCTGACTCTTCTTCTCTAGCACTGGGTAAGGGCCACTCCATCTGTCCTAGAGTGCCCTGGGAGCCACAGGCTCCAGAACCCCGACTTTCTGCCCTGGTTGAAATTCAACCAGTGCAGCCTTTTGGTCATACCAAAACTTCTGGAGCTGTTGGCTGGCCTCAAGGTTTTTACTTGCCTTTTCCATGTACTCTGCCATCCTTGAGCGAAGGCCAAGTACATAGTCCACTATGTCTTGTTTAGGCTCATGAAGAGGTCTCTTCCAGCCTTCTTTAACAAGAGCTAATGGTCCCCTTACAGGGTGGCCAAACAGAAGTTCAAAGGGTGAGAACCCTACTCCCTTCTGAGGCACCTCTCTGTAAGCGAAAAGCAGGCATGGCAAGAGGACATCCCATCTCCTTTTGAGTTTTTCTGGGAGCCCCATGATCATGCCCTTTAATGTCTTGTTGAATCTCTCAACAAGGCCATTAGTTTGTGGATGATAGGGTGTAGTGAACCTTTAAGTCACTCCACACTCATTCCACATGTGTTTCAGGTATGCTGACATGAAGTTGGTACCTCTGTCAGACACCACCTCCTTAGGGAAGCCCACTCTGGTAAAGATACCAATGAGGGCCTTGGCTACTGCAGGGGCAGTAGTCGACCTAAGGGGAATAGCTTCAGGATACCTAGTAGCATGATCCACTACTACTAGTATGTACATATTTCCTGAGGCTGTGGGAGGTTCAAGTGGACCCACTATGTCCACACCCACTCTTTCAAAGGGGACCCCCACCACTGGAAGTGGAATGAGGGGGGCCTTTGGATGTCCACCTGTCTTACCACTGGCTTGACAGGTGGTACAGGAGACACAAAACTCCTTAACTTTCTGGGACAAGTTGGGCCAGTAGAAGTGGTTGACTAACCTCTCCCACGTCTTGGTTTGTCCCAAATGCCCAGCAAGGGGAATATCATGGGCTAAGGTCAGTATGAACTCTCTGAACGCCTGAGGCACTACCACTCTCCTAGTGGCACCAGGTTTGGGATCTCTTGCCTCAGTGTACAGGAGCCCATCTTCCCAATAGACCCTATGTGTTCCAGTTTTCTTGCCATTGGACTCTTTAGCAGCTTGCTGCCTAAGGCCTTCAAGAGAGGGACAGGTTTCTTGCCCCTTACACAACTGCTCCCTTGAGGGTCCCCTGGGCCCAAGAGCTCAACCTGATAAGGTTCCAGCTCCATAGGCTCAGTTCCCTCAGAGGGCAGAACTTCTTCCTGAGAAGAGAGGTTCTCTTGTTGGTGTTGTGTTGAAGTTGGTTTCCCAGTTGTCTTTCCTTTCCTCTTGGTAGGCTGGGCCCTTTTTCCAGACTCCAGCTCTACTTTTTCACCCTGAGCCTTGCACTGTGCCCTTGTCTTGACACACACCAGTTCAGGGATACCCAGCATGGCTGCATGGGTTTTCAGTTCTACCTAAGCCCATGCTGAGGACTCCAGGTCATTTCCAAGCAAACAGTCTACTGGGATATTTGAGGAGACCACCACCTGTTTCAGGCCATTGACCCCTCCCCACTCTAAAGTTACCATAGCCATGGGATGTACTTTAGTCTGATTGTCAGCATTAGTGACTGGATAAGTTTGTCCAGCCAGGTATTGACCAGGGGAAACCAGTTTCTCTGTCACCATGGTGACACTGGCACCTGTATCCCTCAGGCCTTCTACACTTGTCCCATTAATTAAGAGCTGCTGCCTGTATTTTTGCATGTTAGGAGGCCAGGCAGCCAGTGTGGGTAAATCCACCCCACCCTCAGAGACTAATGTAGCTTCAGTGTGACACCTGGTTTGCTCTGGGCACACTGTTGATCCCACTTGGAGACTGGCCATTCCAGTTTTAGCTGGAGTGGAGTTAGAAGTGGTACTTTTCTTGGGACAGGCCTTGTCTCCAGTTTGGTGTCCAGGCTGATTACAGCTACGACACCAGGCCTTTTTGGGATCAAAGTTTTTACCCTTGTACCCAAAATTGTTTTGTGAAGAGGCTCTGGGCCCACCCTCCTGTGCAGGTTTTTGGGGGCCTGTAGAAGACTCTTTACTATTTTTGTTTTTGGCTGTCTCACCACCCTTCCCCTGGGGAGGTTTTGTGACCCCTTTCTTTTGGTCACCCCCTGTGGAAGTCTTGGACACCCTAGTCTTGACCCAATGGTCCTCCTTCTTTCCCAATTCTTGGGGAGAAATTGGTCCTAGGTCTACCAGATGCTGATGCAGTTTATCATTGAAACAATTACTTAATAGGTGTTCTTTCACAAATAAATTGTACAGCCCATCATAATTACTTACACCACTGCCTTGAATCCAACCATCTAGTGTTTTTACTGAGTAGTCTACAAAGTCAACCCAGGTCTGGCTCGAGGATTTTTGAGCCCCCCTGAATCTAATCCTATACTCCTCAGTGGAGAATCCAAAGTCCTCAATCAGGGTACCCTTCGTGAGGTCATAAGATTCTGCATCTTTTCCAGAGAGTGTGAGGAGTCTATCCCTACACTTTCCAGTGAACATTTCCCAAAGGAGAGCACCCCAGTGAGATTTGTTCACTTTTCTGGTTACACAAGCCCTCTCAAAAGCTGTGAACCATTTGGTGATGTCATCACCATCTTCATATTTAGTTACAATCCCTTTAGGGATTTTCAACATGTCAGGAGAATTTCTGACCCTAGTTATGTTGCTGCCACCATTGATGGGTCCTAGGCCCATCTCTTGTCTTTCCCTTTCTATGGCTAGGATCTGTCTTTCCAAAGCCAATCTTTTGGCCATCCTGGCTAACTGGATGTCCTCTTCACTGGAGTTATCCTCAGTGATTTCAGAGATGTTGGTCCCTCCTGTGAGGGAAGCAGCATCTCTGACTATTATGTTTGGAGTCAGGGCTTGAGAGGCCCTGTTCTCCCTAAATAGGACTGGTAGGGGGGAATTTTCCTCCAAGTCACTATCTTCATCCTCTGTGTTGCCATCCTCAGAGGGGTTGGCCTTTTCAAACTCTGCCAAAAGCTCCTGGAGCTGTAGTTTGGAAGGTCTGGGGCCCATTGTTATTTTCTTTATTTTACAGAGTGACCTTAGCTCCCTCATCTTAAGATGGAGGTAAGGAGTGGTGTCGAGTTCCACCACATTCACATCTGTACTAGACATTATGCTTCTAAAAGTTGGAATACTTTTTAAGAATCTAAAACTAGTTCTAGGTTCTAATTCAAACTTTCACAAAACTTTTAAACTCTAAAAGGAAATGCTAAACAGGGACTAACACAAGGCCCTAGCAGGACTTGTAAGAATTTAGAAAAATAGTTCAAATTGCAAAAAATCAATTTCTAATGACAATTTTTGGAATTTGTCGTGTGATCAGGTATTGGCTGAGTAGTCCAGCAAATGCAAAGTCTTGTACCCCACCGCTGATCCACCAATGTAGGAAGTTGGCTCTGTATGCACTATTTCAAAGTAAGGAATAGCATGCACAGAGTCCAAGGGTTCCCCTTAGAGGTAAGATAGTGGCAAAACGAGATAATACTAATGCTCTATTTTGTGGTAGTGTGGTCGAGCAGTAGGCTTATCCAAGGAGTAGTGTTAAGCATTTGTTGTATATACACACAGGCAATAAATGAGGAACACACACTCAGAAACAATTCCAGGCCAATAGGTTTTTGTTATAGAAAAATATATTTTCTTAGTTTATTTTAAGAACCACAGGTTCAAATTCTACATGTAATATCTCATTTGAAAGGTATTGCAGGTAAGTACTTTAGGAACTTGGAATAATTACAGTAGCATATATACTTTTCACATAAAACACAAATAGCTGTTTTAAAAGTGGACACAGTGCAATTTTCACAGTTCCTGAGGGAGGTAAAGTATTGTTAGTTTTTGCAGGTAAGTAACCCACCTACAGGGTTCAGATTTGGGTCCAAGGTAGCCCACCGTTGGGGGTTCAGAGCAACCCCAAAGTCACCACACCAGCAGCTCAGGGCCGGTCAGGTGCAGAGTTCAAAGTGGTGCCCAAAACGCATAGGCTTCAATGGAGAGAAGGGGGTGCCACGGTTCCAGTCTGCCAGCAGGTAAGTACCCGCTTCTTCGGAGGGCAGACCAGGGGGGTTTTGTAGGGCACCGGGGGGGACACAAGTCAGCACAAAAAGTACACCCTCAGCAGCGCGGGGGCGGCCGGGTGCAGTGTGCAAACATGCGTCGGGTTTTCAATGGTTTTCAATGAGAGACCAAGGGGTCTCTTCAGCGGTGCAGGCAGGCAAGGGGGGGGCTCCTCGGGGTAGCCACCACCTGGGCAAGGGAGAGGGCCTCCTGGGGGTCACTCCTGCACTGGAGTTCCGATCCTTCAGGTGCTGGGGGCTGCGGGTGCAGGGTCTTTTCCAGCCGTCGGGATTTTAGAATCAGGCAGTCGCGGTCAGGGGGAGCCTCGGGATTCCCTCTGCAGGTGTCGCTGTGGGGGCTCAGGGGGGACAACTTTGGTTACTCACTGTCTTGGAGTCGCCGGAGGGTCCTCCCTGTAGCGTTGTTTCTTCACCAGTCGAGTTGGGGTCGCCGGGTGCAGTGTTGCAAGTCTCACGCTTCTTGCGGGGATTGCAGGGGTCTTTAAATCTGCTCCTCTGAAACAAAGTTGCAGTCTTTTTGGAACAGGGCCGCTGTCCTCGGGAGTTTCTAGTCTTTCTTGAAGCAGGGCAGTCCTCTGAGGATTCAGAGGTCGCTGGTCCTGGGGAAAGCGTTGCTGGAGCAGGTTTCTTTGGAAGGTAGGAGACAGGCCGGTAGGACTGGGGCCAAAGCAGTTGGTGTCTTCTTTCTTCTTCTGTAGGGGTTTTCAGCTCAGCAGTCCTCTTCTTCTTGTAAGTTGCAGGAATCTAAATCTTTAGGTTCAGGGAAGCCCTTAAATACTAAATTTAAGGGCGTGTTTAGGTCTGGGGGGTTAGTAGCCAATGGCTACTAGCCCTGAGGGTGGGTACACCCTCTTTGTGCCTCCTCCCAAGGGGAGGGGGTCACAATCCTATCCCTATTGGGGGAATCCTCCATCTGCAAGATGGAGGATTTCTAAAAGTTAGAGTCACTTCAGCTCAGGACACCTTAGGGGCTGTCCTGACTGGCCAGTGACTCCTCCTTGTTATTCTCATTATTTCCTCCGGCCTTGCCGCCAAAAGTGGGGTCGTGGCCGGAGGGGGCGGGCAACTCCACTAGCTGGAGTGCCCTGCGGTGCTGGAACAAAGGGGGTGAGCCTTTGAGGCTCACCGCCAGGTGTTACAGCTCCTGCCTGGGGGAGGTGTTAGCATCTCCACCCAGTGCAGGCTTTGTTACTGGCCTCAGAGTGACAAAGGCACTCTCCCCATGGGGCCAGCAACATGTCTCGAGTGTGGCAGGCTGCTAGAACCAGTCAGCCTACACAGGTAGTTGGTTAAGGTTTCAGGGGGCACCTCTAAGGTGCCCTCTGGGGTGTATTTTACAATAAACTGTACACTGGCATCAGTGTGCATTTATTGTGCTGAGAAGTTTGATACCAAACTTCCCAGTTTTCAGTGTAGCCATTATGGTGCTGTGGAGTTCGTGTTTGACAGACTCCCAGACCATATACTCTTATGGCTACCCTGCACTTACAATGTCTAAGGTTTTGCTTAGACACTGTAGGGGCACAGTGCTCATGCACTGGTGCCCTCACCTATGGTATAGTGCACCCTGCCTTAGGGCTGTAAGGCCTGCTAGAGGGGTGACTTATCTATACTGCATAGGCAGTGTGAGGTTGGCATGGCACCCTGAGGGGAGTGCCATGTCGACTTACTCGTTTTGTTTTCACCAGCACACACAAGCTGGCAAGCAGTGTGTCTGTGCTGAGTGAGGGGTCCCCAGGGTGGCATAAGCTATGCTGCAGCCCTTAGAGACCTTCCCTGGCATCAGGGCCCTTGGTACCAGGGGTACCAGTTACAAGGGACTTACCTGGATGCCAGGGCGTGCCAATTGTGTAAAACAAAAGTACAGGTTAGGGAAAGAACACTGGTGCTGGGGCCTGGTTAGCAGGCCTCAGCACACTTTCAAATCAAAACATAGCATCAGCAAAGGCAAAAAGTCAGGGGGTAACCATGCCAAGGAGACATTTCCTTACACATATGGTGGTATGTCCAGACATCCAACATCGTCCTTATGTGTGGCCCATAAAATGTCTGGCAAATCTCGAAGTTCGGGTGGAAGTGGTTTTGACAAAAATTGTGACAGGGAAATATTTGGACCTAAAGAGACATGAACTCCATCTAGAGAGCAATAAATGGTGGCGTACAATTTCTTTAATAGACGGGGTTAGCCACCGGAACACCAGAAAAACCCATAGAGACGTTAATATTGCCAGACAGAGGGACCTCTTGGACCTCTTCCTGTTTAACAGAACTTTTGGTGGCCCCAGTATCTACCAAAAAATCATGTGAAGTACCGTCTAATTGTACCTCAACGTGAGGGCCATTCTGCCTAACAGGAATAGAAACTGGTCCCACCCCCCTCTGTCGAAGGCTGTCCTAGTCAAAGGAGGACCCCTGACCTTCATACGCATCATAGTCGTCATTAAAATATTGACGCTGGGATGAAGCATCAAAATAATTCGGGCGGGGGGTACTGTGGGACCGTGAAGGGGCCTGCTGGCGGGGTCTGTCTTCAGGACCAGACCTACTGCGTGGTCTGTTGTCCTGTTGCGGTGGGGGCATGGGGCGGCCTGTGAAGTTGTCCTTATTGGGGCAGTCATTCTTCCAGTAGCCCTCCTGCTTGCAATAGGCGCACTGATTGTAGGAGAGGGAAGAACGGGGAGGGCGTTGGGACTGCCTTCTGTCATTGGGAGGTCCTTGTGACCTTGATCTGGACTGCTGTTGACAGGGCTGAGGGTAGGCCTGCTGAAATAACACCTTTGTTTTCAACTCCATTGTTTTTTTCTCATTCTTTTCTTGTTCTTCTATCTCCCTGTTCTCATAATATTGGGCCATTGTCAGTATTCCAGTGGCAGTAGAGACTGGCCACGTACTTTCACACAATTTCAATTTTCCCTTTATGTCTGGTAATAAATTGTCCACAAATTTGTCAACAAAGAGTCTTATCCCCCCTTCAGTAGTCATGTCTTGGCCGCTGTAATCAGAAAAGACACCCTCAAACCTTGTATAAAAGTCTGAAACACCCTCGTCCTTTTTCTGTTTACAGGCGGCCAATTTATCCTGTGTGGTGCAAGTATGGTCTTCATTAAATCCAAAATACGCAGTGGGAGAGCCAATATAAGTGGGTCTGGTTTCGCTCCCCCAACCCTGTCCCTTTCTGCTGTTTGCAATTGGTCCCACGTGCCCCCTAGTTCAGCATGGTCGTGCCTCCATACTTTTGACCATACTTCCTGCGGGACTACTGCTGCCATTAACATGTCAATATCGGACAACGTCATAGTACATGATTCAATAATTTGTTGCAATTCTTTATAATATCCTGCAGGGTTCTTTCGGGGGTCAGGTAAGGCGGCTTTTAGGGTATATGTTTCAGATCTTTTCCATGGGGTGTGTACCCACATTTGTTGAAAATGCCCTGGGGTAATAACTTGACCAGCGTCACCCGTCACCGGTTCTCGCCAAACCGGCGGAACCTCTCTCATGGGAAACATGGATGCCCTTATAGAAGGGCTACATGTCCACAGGCAGTCCCTATATACAAGAAGAGTAACAACATAATCATGTAGACCAGAACCAAATGGCAGCCCAGTAGAGGCGCGTTTTCGGAGGTCCACCAGTCCCGCGGGAGCTGAGGAACCATCATCCTCATATTCTTGTATTATAATGTTGCACATAAGGGTGGCTGCATGTAACTGAACTAAACTATCCCATTGTTTCATAGTGTGGACAATGTCCCTGACCCCATAGTCATTCCAATTAGTCATCCACCTCCGTGTCATTTCTTCAATGACATCTTCCTCTTGTGAATTAGAGAACAAGTGTCCGCGCAGGGTGCGCTTTCGCGAGGTCATGGGGGTATGTGTGGTGTCTAAACAGGAGTTAGGGGTGGGCCAAACGGGGGCCAGTCGAGGGGTGGGTATAGTCGGGTGGGGTGTATCCTCTATAGGTCTGGTGACAGAAGGGGTGGTGGTGGGTGGCGGAGCACTTGCCTGAGATCCAACCGGGGGTACACAATAGGGTCACCTGGTGCAGGTTGAGGATGTAGTGTAGGATATATTGGTGGAGTATATAACGGGGGTTTATCTAACATATCGTTTAAAAGGGGGTCTTCCTCTTGTGACTTATCCACTACTGTCCTGGAAGGGTAACACTTATCAGTTTGTAAGTGAAGCCTTCGGTCATGTTCTAAAATTTTCTGTTGATGTTCAGCTACGTCAGAGTCATATACCTTTTCAGTCACCGTCCTGGTCTTATGTCTCTGTAATTCTTTCTCTGCCTTCCTACGTCTTTGGTCTGCTTCTTCCTGCCAAGTCCGTAGTGAATCAAACATCCCTGGTCTACTTTTTGTCACAAACAAACGTTCCTGTAAATAGTCTAATTTATCTTTATCAAATGTCCTGTGAATAGGCCATTGTAAATCAGAACTACCTTTGGTTCTTTTTCTCCATATATCAGACCAGATAATCGGACCTATGCCATATTTAACATATATATCATGATTCGGAGTCCCGGCCGGAGGAGCGGGCATGTTTCCTCCAGGCGGGAGTCCGTACTGCAAAGACAACAACACAATTCCCTAAAAAAACTGAACGCTGGCATTCTTTCAGTATTTTTTTTATTTTTTATTCTTACACCAGTGGTTTGAATACACCAAATGAGTGGCAAATATGCCCTTTGCTTCCTATATACTTAAATGACAACTGAGGTCAGTCTTACCACTGACGTCGATCTTTGCAAAGAGCGATAGAAACGGTACAATACTCACAGACCTATTTTTAGACAGGAATCTTTCAACTCCCGTCCTTACCTGACACTTCTGTTATAGTCTGACAGTTGGGGACTCCAGTAGTTCACAGAAAACAGAGACCCGCATTCAGACAGCGCCTGGAGAAGTCGAGCCGGCTGGAAGACACACAGTGTAGATCCGCAGGTCCACGACAGAGAACGAAGCTCAGAATCCGGTGTGGGGCGCCTCCCTTGGAAATCTAATAGTGAGTCCTCCGTCACCTGGTCGGTCCCCTGGATGCCTGACTCGGGTCCCTGTTCGGGCGTCAACTGAGGAACCAGGAAAGATAGAATCCCCACCCGGGGTCTCCTTCCCAGCGGTGGAGGGACACCCTAGTCCTCAGGGTCCATTTAGCAGAGAGTACACAAATCAAGCGGAGTCACCAACTGGAGGAATAAAGAGAAGTTTATTACATGGATTATAGCTCGAGCTAATACAGAGTCCCAGGACAGTCAAGTGACTATCCTACGGAGGCTGCCCCTTCACTTTGGGGCACCCAACCTTATTTACACACAAAACTGCTTAGTCAGAGGACAACTCCACCCCTAGCGTATTCAAGGTCCTCTGCGGCCTTCAGAATATTTCAGGGATACACGTGTGGTGGGAGAAGGTACTGATGCAGCTGGCAGGAGGTGGCAACGACCTGTACGAACCTGTTCTGGCAGTTACTGATTAAGCACAAACATTCTCGGAACTACGTTAGAACAAGTAAATTACAGCGATAAGCAGATTGCAGCCCAAGGCTGTGAACACAAGGTCAATCATCAAAGTTCAGGAGGTTTGTCGAGCACATGGCAACATAATAAAGATAAACAGATGCCTAGTAGCTATGGTGTATGATTAAGTTTATGTACATTTTCTCAATTCCTCCTTTTGCCATTGTGAGGCAAGTTTGAACGTCATTCAGTGTCTATGTTAATGGACATAAGGTCTTTTATCTCCTGCTCAAGGGACAGCATAGCCGTGTGTTGAGGAGGGCGAACAGGCCAGGGGGCAAGGGATGCCATACAGCAACCGCACAAAGCAGGTAGGCACTGTACACAAAGACAACAGGTGAGGAATACAGCAGCAAGCACAAAAAGGAATATTAGTATCTTCCAGCCCCATTGGGAAATCAAACCCCAAAACCAGTCGGTTAAGGACCATGTTCCTTCGTCTTGGTGTATGGTGGAAGCTATCATATGCAACCTTTGAATAGCTTTATACACTGAAGGGGCATTGTCTGGTATATAAACGCAGCAGCTCGATCTGATCAAAGTACAAACTCCACCACGGTCCGCAAAGATGATGTCAAGAACCATTCTGTTTTGAAGAGTAACAAGGCGGTGAGCAGCGAGCTCTGCAGTGATGTTACTCAGAGCTCCTGCTGTTTCATTTATTGTTGCTTCCACGACTCGTGTGAGATGTCTGATATCCCTACTGTTCATGATAGGGCCCCAAAATGGAAGGACTCCTTTAAAGTAGTCCAATGCTTCTTGTGCTGAGGTATCTTCTGAAGATATTACCCCTCTCCGAGTTCTGTGGTGTTGAGGGCCAGCTGTGTAAGTTGGTAGTAGTAACCAAGCAATGTAACACGTGCCGGTCCAGGTGGGTACCAAGGAGATGTAGGAATTATTACCACAAACAAAATACGAGTTTCGTGATGGTATCATGGTAGGCCAATAAGTTCCATTCAATATTACTGTAGCATTACAGTTACTGGCACCTACACTTCTATTACCACTTTTCTGAAAACAAAGTGGAGCCTTGACCTGTGTTACAAAAAATCTTCGGCCAATCCGGGGTGTGGTATTAAAGGATAAAAAATATATGTCAGTAGACCTATTTCGTCGGTCAGCATATTCTGACTTTTCTTCCTTTGTTCCATAAACTCTCGTTCCAGTGGGCCAGCATAACCGGTATAGGTGGGTGACCAATAGTCCGGAATTAGTAGCATCCATTGAGGTAGCCCAAATGGCTGAAAGTTCATACCAGGCGCTGCAGGAGCCATCAAAAGAAAAAGGGAATGAAATATATGGCAACCTTCTTTGCACAGAACTCGGTAGCAAGCCACATATCCAACAATTTGTTCTATTTACAGCCAGCTGATGTTGATGTAACATAGATATGAAGGTATTGTTTTCATATTCCTTCCGTCGTCCTTCCTCATGGGGTGGTAAGGAAACATGGCTGTGTTCTGAAGGCGGTGGCGTAGTTGGTGAGACCTCTGAATCAGAATCATGTATTACCCACCCAATGCAGGACAGAAGTACCAAAAATAGTATTGTTAAGGTGAGACAAGCGATACGTGGGCCTAATAGTCTTTTTAAATTACTTATTTTCTTCTTTTTCCTCTTGTCTTCTTGTATAACACCCATTTCTCTTTATTGCTTGTCCCACTAGCAGTTCAGTCCGACCTAAGTGCTGCCCGTGACTATTGGTTGCTTCACTGTGGGGTGATACCAGCAGTCCTATTGACACACTCTGGTCCGCCCGACAGACAAAATCACGGCCCTGCAGCTATCGTCAGACTTAGTACAGGGGACAAGCAATCAGTTCATTGTTCATTTTCTTATTTTCGTGGGCGGAAATCGTATCTTGTGGACTGTGGTATGGTATGGTCAGGAAACAATTGTTCAGTGTGACCAAAATCTGAGGGAACCTCCTGCAGCACACTGTCGTTCTGTTTTTTATCACTCCGCGTAGTGTTGCTGAAATGGTCCTTACTCGTCAGGTGGTTACCACTTTTTATTTCATCATAGGGTACGAGTAGGGGTACTTTCTTACAGTGGGATGCATGTATCCAATTCTTAACTCCCTCGACTTTAACTGCTGTTCGAGTAGGATGAAGGACCTTTCGCGGACCTTTCCATCGAGGTTCGAGACTCTTTTTCCGCTCGAAATTCTTTGTGAGAACCCAGTCGCCAGGTAGTATCTTGTGACCTGGATCAGTGGATACGGATGGGAGTGCTTCACGCACCTGTTGGTGAATAGAACGCAAAGAATTAGTGAGTTCATTTAAATAGTCCATCAAAACAGGATGTTCTAGTTCTGAGTACTTGTGAGGTCGAGGGACCCCCCAGACATTTGCTGGCCTTCCCATCACTATCTCATGGGGTGACAACCCTGATCTAGAGTGAGGCGTCATCCTGACAGACATTAAAGCCAGGGGCAACGCGTCCGGCAACCGTATACCGCGTTCTGCGCATATTTTTGACATCTTCAATTTAAGTGTGCCATTATATTTTTCAACTAGTCCTGCTGACTGGGGGTGGTTAGCTGCATGAAACTTCTGGCGGAGGCCCAACCCTTCACACACCCTTTTCATCACCTGCCCTACAAAATGACTCCCATTATCTGACCAGACACACCTTGGGACCCCAAACCGTGGGAAGAACTCCTTCAGAAGTACCTTTGCGGTAGTAAGGGCAGTATTATCTTTAGTAGGGTAAGCTTCTACCCACTTACTAAACATACAGACCACAACTAGGACATATTTCAAGTTGTTACACCTTTCCATCTCAATATAATCCATTTGTAGTACTTCAAAGGGATACGTTGGTGGTGAAAAATGCCCAGCGGGGACTGAGGCACCCTTCCCTGTGTTATGTTGTAAACAAATCATGCAGGATTGAACCAGTTGGTCAGCTTCTCTTCTGATATTTTTATTAGACCAAACCGGATCAAGCAAATTACAGATGCTTTTCGCACTAACGTGTGCAAGACCATGGGCCATAGTCACTACTAGCAGAACGAATGCATCGGGTAACATCCATCTTTCCCTCTGTGACAGATCTGTCCAGCACAGCGTATTTTCATCTAACTTGGCCTTCCCTTCTTCATATTCTGTTCTCTCCTGTTCAGTTGCCTCATCCTGTATCTTCCTGACACTCTCTACCGTGTTCCAAATATTTAATGGGGACAAACCTTCTCTGTAATATCTACCACATACATGTGTCCTGTCTTTGCATACGCTGTATCTTTTGCTGTCTGATCGGCTAGGGCGTTGCCCCGTCCAGTTTCATCTGTCATCTTTTTGTGTGCACTACACTTCATGATAGCCATTGTTTTGGGCAATGCCAGGGCAGAAAGTAAGTTAGTTATAAGGGTCCCATGTTGAATACGTGCCCCATGTGAGGTGAGGAATCCTCGTTCTGCCCACAAGCGACCAAAATTGTGTGCTACGTCAAATGCATACTGGCTGTCCGTGTAAACATTCACATTAAGATCTTTGCTTAACTCACAGGCTCGTGTTAGAGCTATTAATTCTGGGGCCTGAGCAGAGTTATGTGGTATTCTAGCTGTTTCAACTACAGTGGTAGCTGTTGTAACTGCATAGGCTGCAGAGGTAGTGCCATCGGGTAGCTTGATGCATGAGCCATCTACGTATAATATGCCATCAGGGTCTTTCAGTGCTCATGTATGTCATCATAAGAATCTTCTGTTTTTTCAGTAATTGGCAATAAAGTGGCAGGATTGAGCGTGTTGCACCTTTTTAATGTTATATGACTAGCTAAAAGTGTCAGTTCATAAGTAGTTAATCGTGCATTAGTAAGATGCTGTGTTTTTGTTTTGTTTAATAGTGCGTCAACAGTGTGTGGGACCAACATTGTGAGGGGTGAATCCATGACTATCCCGGCCGACTGGCGCACTGCGACCGCTGCAGCGGCTACTGCCCGTAGACAACTCGGGAGTGCACGGGCCACTGGATCCAGTAGAGTCGAAAAATAAACACAGGGGCGTTGTTTGCCGCCATGCTCTTGGTTTAACACTGATAGTGAACATCCATTTCTCTCGCTCACATATAACTGAAAATCTTTACGATAATCAGGCGTACCCAGTACAGGTGCTGTGCAGAGTGTATTTTTCAATTCATCAAAACAAAACTGAAAATCGTCATTCCATTCAATTGTTTCAGGACAATCTTTGTGGGTGAGATGCAAAAACGGTTTTATCAAAAGAGAATAATTAGGAATCCATTGACGACAGAAGGAGGTAATACCTATAAAGGCCCTAACCTCTCTCTGTGTCCTTGGAACCGGTATGTCTCGTATAGCTTGTATTCTCTCAGCCGTCAACGTACGTCCCTCCTTAGACAGGAGGTGTCCTAGGTATATAACCTCCTGTCTACAATATTGCAATTTGGAGAGGGAGACCTTATGGTGATGGTGTGCAAGATGTTTCAATAAGGCTACAGTATCTGTTTTACAATTTTGTTCTTAAGTGGATGCTATTAAAAGGTCATCCACATATTGAACCAGCGTCGAGGAGCAAGGAAAAACAAGGGTATCTAATTGACCCTTGAGGGCCTGGCTAAAAATGCTAGGTGATTCAGTATAGCCTTGTGGAGCGCGACAGAACCGGAAACTGCGACCACCCAGTGAAAACCCAAAGATGTGTCTGCTATCTGGATGAATGGGAATGCTAAAGAATGCATTCTTAAGATCGATAACAGAGAACCAAGTAGCGGAGGCAGGTATCATTGTTAATAATGTCGTAATGTCAGGAACAACAGGGAACTGGGGTATTACAATCTTATTGACCGCCCGTAAATCAATAACAAATCGGAGTCCTGGAGACGCGGTGCCATCAGATAATTTTTTATGAACAGGAAGGACAGGACTGTTACAATCATTACCACGCGTTTCTTCAATCACACCCAAATCAATCAACTGGGTCACAATATTTTTTAGTTGTTGTTCAATGTGTTGGGATAATTTGTATTGGGGAAGACGAGGCAATTTGGCATTGGCTTTCAAGCGTATGACATATGGTGGTATGTCCAGACATCCAACATCGTCCTTATGTGTGGCCCATAAAATGTCTGGCAAATCTCGAAGTTCGGGTGGAAGTGGTTTTGACAAAAATTGTGACAGGGAAATATTTGGACCTAAAGTGACATGAACTCCATCTGGAGAGCAATAAATGGTGGCGTACAATTTCTTTAATAGGTCCAAACTCAATAAATTCTCACTACAGGCTGAAGTAAGAATGAGAGGGGAGCTAAGGGTGTAAGGACCTATAGCAACATGCAGCGGCTGCGAGACGGGGTTAGCCACCGGAACACCAGAAAAACCCATAGAGACGTTAATATTGCCAGACAGAGACCCCTTGGACCTCTTCCTGTTTAACAGAACTTTTGGTGGCCCCAGTATCTACCAAAAAATCATGTGAAGTACCGTCTAATTGTACCTCAACGTGAGGGCCATTCTGCCTAACAGGAATAGAAACTGGTCCCACCCCCCTCTGTCGAAGGCTGTCCTAGTCAAAGGAGGACCCCTGACCTTCATACGCATCATAGTCATTAAAATATTGACGCTGGGATGAAGCATCAAAATAATTCGGGCGGGGGTTACTGTGGGACCGTGAAGGGGCCTGCTGGCGGGGTCTGTCTGCAGGACCAGACCTACTGCGTGGTCTGTTGTCCTGTTGCGGTGGGGGCATGGGGCGGCCTGTGGAGTTGTCCTTATTGGGGCAGTCATTCTTCCAGTAGCCCTCCTGCTTGCAATAGGCGCACTGATTGTAGGAGAGGGAAGAACGGGGAGGGCGTTGGGACTGCCTTCTGTCATTGGGAGGTCCTTGTTACCTTGATCTGGACTGCTGTTGACGGGGCTGAGGGTAGGCCTGCTGAAATAACACCTTTGTTTTCAACTCCTTTGTTTTTTTCTCGTTCTTTTCTTGTTCTTCTATCTCCCTGTTCTCATAATATTGGGCCATTGTCAGTATTCCAGGGGCAGTAGAGACTGGCCACGTACTTTCACACAATTTCAATTTTCCCTTTATGTCTGGTAATAAATTGTCCACAAATTTGTCAACAAAGAGTCTTATCCCCCCTTCAGTAGTCATGTCTTGGCCGCTGTAATCAGAAAAGACACCCTCAAACCTTGTATAAAAGTCTGAAACACCCTCGCCCTTTTTCTGTTTACAGGCGGCCAATTTATCCCAATTTATCCTGTGTGGTGCAAGTATGGTCTTCATTAAATCCAAAATACGCAGTGGGAGAGCCAATATAAGTGGGTCTGGTTTCGCTCCCCCAACCCTGTCCCTTTCTGCTGTTTGCAATTGGTCCCACGTGCCCCCTAGTTCAGCATGGTCGTGCCTCCATACTTTTGACCATACTTCCTGCAGGACTACTGCTGCCATTAACATGTCAATATCGGACAACGTCATAGTACATGATTCAATAATTTGTTGCAATTCTTTATAATATCCTGCAGGGTTCTTACGGGGGTCAGGTAACGCAGCTTTTAGGGTATATGTTTCAGATCTTTTCCATGGGGTGTGTACCCACATTTGTTGAAAATGCCCTGCGGTAATAACTTGGCCAGCGTCACCCGTCACCGGTTCTCGCCAAACCGGCGGAACCTCTCTCATGGGAAACATGGATGCCCTTATAGAAGGGCTACATGTTCACAGGCAGTCCCTATATACAAGAAGAGTAACAACATAATCATGTAGACCAGAACCAAACGGCAGCCCAGTAGAGGCGCGTTTTCGGAGGTCCACCAGTCCCGCGGGAGCTGAGGAACCATCATCCTCATATTCTTGTATTATAATGTTGCACATAAGGGTGGCTGCATGTAACTGAACTAAACTATCCCATTGTTTCATAGTGTGGACAATGTCCCTGACCCCATAGTCATTCCAATTAGTCATCCACCTCCATGTCATTTCTTCAATGACATCTTCCTCTTGTGAATTAGAGAACAAGTGTCCGCGCAGGGTTCGCTTTCGCGAGGTCATGGGACGGGGGGTATGTGTGGTGTCTAAACAGGAGTCAGGGGTGGGCCAAACGGGGGCCAGTCAAGGGGTGGGTATAGTCGGGCGGGGTGTATACTCTATAGGTCTGGTGACAGGAGGGGTGGTGGTGGGTGGCGGCGCACTTGCCTGAGATCCAACCCGGGGTGCACAATAGGGTCACCTGGTGCAGGTTGAGGATGTAGTGTAGGATATATTGGTGGAGTATATAACGGGGGTTTATCTAACATATCGTTTAAAATGGGGTCTTCCTCTTGTGGCTTATCCACTACTGTCCTGGAAGGGTAACACTTATCAGTTTGTAAGTTAAGCCTTCGGTCATGTTCTAAAATTTTCTGTTGATGTTCAGCTACGTCAGAGTCATATACCTTTTCAGTCACCGTCCTGGTCTTATGTCTCTGTAATTCTTTCTCTGCCTTCCTACGTCTTTGGTCTGCTTCTTCCTGCCAAGTCTGTAGTGAATCAAACATCCCTGGTCTACTTTTTGTCACAAACAAACGTTCCTGTAAATAGTCTAATTTATCTTTATCAAATGTCCTGTGAATAGGCCATTGTAAATCAGAACTACCTTTGGTTCTTTTTCTCCATATATCAGACCAGATAATCGGGCCTATGCCATATTTAACATATATATCATGATTCGGAGTCCCGGCCGGGGGAGCGGGGCATGTTTCCTCCAGGCGGGAGTCCGTACTGCAAAGACAACAACACAATTTCCTAAAACAACTGAACGCTGGCATTCTTTCAGTATTTGTTTTTTAAAAATTCTTACACCAGTGGTTTGAATACACCAAATGAGTGGCAGATATGCCCTTTGCTTCCTATATACTTAAATGACAACTGAGGTCAGTCTTACCACTGACGTCGATCTTTGCAAAGAGCGATAGAAACGGTACAATACTCACAGACCTATTTTTAGACAGGAACCTTTCAACTCCCGTCCTTACCTGACACTTCTGTTATAGTCCGACAGTTCGGGACTCCAGTAGTTCACAGAAAACAGAGACCCGAATTCAGACAGCGCCAGGAGAAGTAGAGCCGGCTGGAAGACACACAGTGGAGATCCGCAGGTCCACGACAGAGAACGAAGTTCAGAATCCGGTGTGGGGCGCCTCCCTTGGAAATCTAATTGTGAGTCCTCCGTCACCTGGTCGGTCCCCTGGATGCCTAACTCGGGTCCCTGTTCGGCCACCAACTGAGGAACCAGGAAAGATAGAATCCCCACCCGGGGTCTTCTTCCCAGCGGTGGAGGGACACCCTAGTCCTCAGGGTCCGTTTAGCAGAGAGTACACAAATCAAGCGGAGTCACCAACTGGAGGAATAAAGAGAAGTTTATTACATGGATTATAGCTCGAGCTAATACAGAGTCCCAGGACAGTCAAGTGACTATCCTACGGAGGCTGCCCCTTCACTCTGGGGCACCCAAACTTATATACACACAAAACTGCTTAGTCAGAGGACAACTCCACCCCTAGCGTATTCAAGGTCCTCTGCGGCTTTCAGAATATTTCAGGGATACACATGTGGTGGGAGAAGGTACAGATGCAGCTGGCAGGAGGTGGCAACGACCTGTACGAACCTGTTCTGGCAGTTACTGATTAAGCACAAACATTCTCAGAACTATGGTTAGAAAAAGTAAATTACAGCGATAGGCAGATTGCAGCCCAAGGCTGTGAACACAAGGTCAATCATCAAAGTTCAGGAGGTTTGTCGAGCACATGGCAACATAATAAAGATAAACAGATGCCTAGCAGCTATGGTGTATGATTAAGTTTATGTACATTTTCTCAATCCCTCCTTTTGCCATTGTGAGGCAAGTTTGAACGTCATTCAGTGTCTATGTTAATGGACATAAGGTCTTTTATCCCCTGCTCAAGGAACAGCATAGCCGTGTGTTGAGGAGGGCGAACAGGCCAGGGGGCAAGGGATGCCATACAGCAACCGCACAAAGCAGGTAGGCACTGTTCACAAAGACAACAGGTGAGGAATACAGCAGCAAGCACAAAAAGGAATATTAGTATCTTCCAGCCCCATTGGGAAATCAAACCCCAAAACCAGTCGGTTAAGGACCATGTTCCTTCGTCTTGGTGTATTGTGGAAGCTATCATATGCAACCTTTGAATAGCTTTATACACTGAAGGGGCATTGTCTGGTATATAAACGCAGCAGGTCGATCCGATCAAAGTACAAACTCCACCACGGTCCGCCAAGATGATGACAAGAACCATTCTGTTTTGAAGAGTAATAAGGCGGTCAGCAGCGAGCTCTGCAGTGATGTTACTCAGAGCTCCTGCTGTTTCATTTATTGTTGCTTCCACGACTCGTGTGAGATGTCTGATATCCCTACTGTTCATCATATGGCCCCAAAATGGAAGGACTCCTTTAAAGTAGTCCAATGCTTCTTGTGCTGAGGTATCTTCTGCAGATATTACCCCTTTCCGAGTCCTGTGGTGTTGAGGGCCAGCTGTGTAAGTTGGTGGTAGTAACCAAGCAATGTAACACGTGCCGGTCCAGGTGGGTACCAAGGAGGTGTAGGCATTATTACCACAAACAAAATACGAGTTTCGTGATGGTATCATGGTAGGCCAATTTGTTCCATTCAATATTACTGTAGCATTACAGTTACTGGCACCTACACTTCTATTACCACTTTTCTGAAAACAAAGTGGAGCCTTGACCTGTGTTACAAAAAATCTTCGGCCAATCCGGGGTGTGGTATTAAAGGATAAAAAATATATGTCAGTAGACCTATTTCGTCATTCAGCATATTCGGACTTTTCTTCCTTTGTTCCATAAACTCTCGTTCCAGTGGGCTAGCATAACTGGTATAGGTGGGTGACCAATAGTCCGGAATTAGTAGCATCCATTGAGGTAGCCCAAATGGCTGATAGTTCATACCAGGCGCTGCAGGAGTCATCAAAAGAAAAAGGGAATGAAATATATGGCAACCTTCTTTGCACGGAACTCGGTAGCAAGCCACATATCCAACAATTTGTTCTATTTACAGCCAACTGATGTTGATGTAACATAGATATGAAGGTATTGTTTTCATATTCCTTACGTCGTCCTTCCTCATGGGGTGGTAAGGAAACATGGCTGTGTTCTGAAGGCGGTGGCGTAGTTGGTGAGACCTCTGAATCAGAATCATGTATTACCCACCCAATGCAGGACAGAAGTACCAAAAATAGTATTGTTAAGGTGAGACAAGCGATACGTGGGCCTAATAGTCTTTTTAAATTACTTATTTTCTTCTTTTTCCTCTTTTCTTCTTGTATAACACCCATTTCTCTTTATTGCTTGTCCCACTAGCAGTTCAGTCCGACCTAAGTGCTGCCCGTGACTGGTGGTTGCTTCACTGTGGGGTGATACCAGCAGTCCTATTGACACACTCTGGTCCGCTCCGACAGACAAAATCACGGCCCTGCAGCTATCGTCAGACTTAGTACAGGGGACAAGCAATCAGTTCATTGTTCATTTTCTTATTTTCGTGGGCGGAAATCGTATCTTGTGGACTGTGGTATGGTATGGTCAGGAAACAATTGTTCAGTGTGACCAAAATCTGAGGGAACCTCCTGCAGCACACTGTTGTTCTGTTTTTTATCACTCCGCGTAGTGTTGCTGAAATGGTCCTTAGTCGTCAGGTGGTCACCACTTTTTATTTCATCAGAGGGTACGAGTAGGGGTACTTTCTTACAGTGGGATGCATGTATCCAATTCTTAACTCCCTCGACTTTATCTGCTGTTCGAGTAGCAAGAAGGACCTGTCGCGGACCTTTCCATCGAGGTTCGAGACTCTTTTTCAGCTGGAAATTCTTTGTGAGAACCCAGTCGCCAGGTAGTATCTTGTGACCTGGATCAGTGGATACAGATGGGAGTGCTTCACGCACCTGTTGGTGAATAGAACGCACAGAATTAGTGAGTTCATTTAAATAGTCCATCAAAACAGGATGTTCTAGTTCTGAGTACTTGTGAGGTCGAGGGACCCCCCAGACATTTGCTGGCCTTCCCATCACTATCTCATGGGGTGACAACCCTGATCTAGAGTGAGGCGTCATCCTTACAGACATTAAAGCCAGGGGCAACGCGTCTGGCAACCGTATACCGCGTTCTGCGCATATCTTTGACATCTTCAATTTAAGTGTGCCATTATATTTTTCAACTAGTCCTGCTGACTGGGGGTGGTTAGCTGCATGAAACTTCTGGCGGAGGCCCAACCCTTCACACACCCTTTTCATCACCTGCCCTACAAAATGACTCCCATTATCTGACCAGACACACCTTGGGACCCCAAACCGTGGGAAGAACTCCTTCAGAAGTACCTTTGCGGTAGTAAGGGCAGTATTATCTTTAGTAGGGTAAGCTTCTACCCACTTACTAAACATACAGACCACAACTAGGACATATTTCAAGTTGTTACACCTTTCCATCTCAATATAATCCATTTGTAGTACTTCAAAGGGATACGTTGGTGGTGAAAAATGCCCAGCGGGGACTAAGGCACCCTTCCCTATGTTATGTTGTAAACAAATCATGCAGGATTGAACCAGTTGGTCAGCTACTCTTCTGATATTTTTATTAGACCAAACCGGATCAAGCAAATTACAGATGCTTTTCGCACTAACGTGTGCAAGACCATGGGCCATAGTCACTACTGGCAGAACGAATGCATCGGGTAACATCCATCTTTCCCTCTGTGACAGATCTGTCCAGCACAGCGTATTTTCATCTAACTTGGCCTTCCCTTCTTCCCATTCCTTTCTCTCCTGTTCAGTTGCCTCATCCTGTATCTTCCTGACACTCTTTACCGTGTTCCAATTATTTCATGGGGACAAACCTTCTCTGTACTATCTACCACATACATGTGCCCTGTCTTTGCATACGCTGTATCTTTTGCTGTCTGATCGGCTAGGGCGTTGCCCCGTCCAGTTTCATCTGTCACCTTTTTGTGTGCACTACACTTCATGATAGCCATTGTTTTGGGCAATGCCAGGGCAGAAAGTAAGTTAGTTATAAGGGTCCCATGTTGAATACGTGTCCCATGTGAGGTGAGGAATCCTCGTTCTGCCCACAAGCGACCAAAATTGTGTGCTACGCCAAATGCATACTGGCAGTCCGTGTAAACATTCACATTAAGATCTTTACTTAACTCACAGGCTCGTGTTAGAGCTATTAATTCTGGGGCCTGAGCAGAGTTATGTGGTATTCTAGCTGTTTCAACTACAGTGGTAGCTGTTGTAACTGCATAGGCTGCAGAGGTAGTGCCATCGGGTAGCTTGATGCATGAGCCATCTACATATAATATGCCATCAGGGTCTTTCAGTGCTCATGTATGTCATCATAAGAATCTTCTGTTTTTTCAGTAATTGGCAATAAAGTGGCAGGATTGAGCGTGTTGCACCTTTTTAATGTTATATGACTAGCTAAAAGTGTCAGTTCATAAGTAGTTAATCGTGCATTAGTAAGATGCTGTGTTTTTGTTTTGTTTAATAGTGCGTCAACAGTGTGTGGGACCAACATTGTGAGGGGTGAATCCATGACTATCCCGGCCGACTGGCGCACTGCGACCGCTGCAGCGGCTACTGCCCGTAGACAACTCGGGAGTGCACGGGCCACTGGATCCAGTAGAGCCGAAAAATAAGCACAGGGGTGTTGTTTGCCGCCATGCTCTTGGTTTAACACTGATAGTGAACATCCATTTCTCTCGCTCACATATAACTGAAAATCTTTACGATAATCAGGCGTACCCAGTACAGGTGCTGTGCAGAGTGTATTTTTCAATTCATCAAAACAAAACTGAAAATCGTCATTCCATTCAATTGTTTCAGGACAATCTTTGTGGGTGAGATGCAAAAACGGTTTTATCAAAAGAGAATAATTAGGAATCCATTGACGACAGAAGGAGGTAATACCTATAAAGGCCCTAACCTCTCTCTGTGTCCTTGGAACCGGTATGTCTCGTATAGCTTGTATTCTCTCAGCCGTCAACGTACGTCCCTCCTTAGATAGGAGGTGTCCTAGGTATATAACCTCCTGTCTACAATATTGCAATTTGGAGAGGGAGACCTTATGGTGATGGTGTGCAAGATGTTTCAATAAGGCTTCAGTATCTGTTTTACAATTTTGTTCTGAAGTGGATGCTATTAAAAGGTCATCCACATATTGAACCAGCGTTGAGCAGCAAGGAAAAACAAGGGTATCTATCTGACCCTTGAGGGCCTGGCTAAAAATGCTAGGTGATTCAGTATAGCCTTATGGAGCGCGACAGAACCGGAAACTGCGACCACCCAGTGAAAACCCAAAGATGTGTCTGCTATCTGGATGAATGGGAATGCTAAAGAATGCATTCTTAAGATCGATAACAGAGAACCAAGTAGCGGAGGCAGGTATCATTGTTAATAATGTCGTAATGTCAGGAACAACAGGAAACTGGGGTATTACAATCTTATTGACCGCCCGTAAATCAATAACAAATCGGAGTCCTGGAGACGCGGTGCCATCAGATAATTTTTTATGAACAGGAAGGACAGGACTGTTACAATCATTACCACGTGTTTCTTCAATGACACCCAAATCAATCAACTGGGTCAGAATATTTTTGAGTTGTTGTTCAATGTGTTGGGATAATTTGTATTGGGGAAGACGAGGCAATTTGGCATTGGCTTTCAAGCGTATGACATACGGTGGTATGTCCAGACATCCAACATCATCCTTATGTGTGGCCCATAAAATGTCTGGCAAACCTCGAAGTTCGGGTGGAAGTGGTTTTGACAAAAATTGTGACAGGGAAATATTTGGACCTAAAGTGACATGAACTCCATCCGGAGAGCAATAAATGGTGGCGTACAATTTCTTTAATAGGTCCAAACCCAATAAATTCTCACTACAGGCCGAAGTAAGAATGAGAGGGGAGCTAATGGTGTAAGGACCTATAGCAACATACAGCGGCTGGGAGACGGGGTTAGCCACCAGAACACTAGAAAAACCCATAGAGACATTAATATTGCCAGACAGAGGGACCCCTTTGACCTCTTCCTGTTTAACAGAACTTTTGGTGGCCTCAGTATCTACCAAAAAATCATGTGAAGTACCGTCTAATTGTACCTCAACGTGAGGGCCATTCTGCCTAACAGGAATAGAAACTGGTCCCACCCCCCTCTGTCGAAGGCTGTCCTAGTCAAAGGAGGACCCCTGACCTTCATACGCATCATAGTCGTCATTAAAATATTGACGCTGGGATGAAGCATCAAAAGAATTCAGGCGGGGGGTACTGTGGGACTGTGAAGGTGCCTGCTGGCGGGGTCTGTCTGCAGGACCAGACCTACCGCGTGGTCTGTTGTCCTGTTGCGGTGGGGGCATGGGGCGGCCTGTGGAGTTGTCTTTATTGGGGTAGTCATTCTTCCAGTGGCCCTCCTGCTTGCAATAGGCGCACTGATTGTAGGAGAGGGAAGAACGGGGAGGGCGTTGGGACTGCCTTCTGTCATTGGGAGGTCCTTGTGACCTTGATCTGGACTGCTGTTGACGGGGCTGAGGGTAGGCCTGCTGAAATAACACCTTCGTTTTCAACTCCTTCGTTTTTTTCTCGTTCTTTTCTTGTTCTTCTAACTCCCTATTCTCATAATATCGGGCCATTGTCAGTATTCCAGTGGCAGTAGAGACTGGCCACGTACTTTCACACAATTTAAATTTTCCCGTTATGTCTGGTAATAAATTGTCCAAGAATTTGTCAACAAAGAGTCTTATCCCCCCTTCAGTAGTCATGTCTTGTCCGCTGTAATCAGGAAAGACACCCTCAAACCTTGTATAAAAGTCTGAAACACCCTTGTCCTTTTTCTGTTTACAGGCGGCCAATTTATCCTGTGTGGTGCAAGTATGGTCTTCATTAAATCCAAAATACGCAGTGGGAGAGCCAATATAAGTGGGTCTTGTTTCGCTCCCCCAATCCTGTCCCTTTCTGCTGTTTGCAATTGGTCCCACGTGCCCCCTAGTTCAGCATGGTCGTGCCTCCGTACTTTTGACCATACTTCCTGCGGGACTACTGTTGCCATTAACATGTCAATATCAGACGTCATAGTACAGGATTCAAGAATTTCTTGCAGTTCTTTATAATATCCTGCAGGATTCTTACGGGGGTCAGGTAAGGCAGCTTTTAGGGTATATGTTTCAGATCTTTTCCATGGGGTGTGTACCCACATTTGTTGAAAATGCCCTGCGGTAATAACTTGGCCAGCGTTATCCATCACCGGCTCTCGCCAAACCGGCGGAACCTCTCTCATGGGAAACATGGATGCCCTTATAGAAGGGCTACATGTCCACAGGCGGTCCCTATATACGAGAAGAGTAACAACATAATCATGTAGACCAGAACCAAACGGCAGTCCAGTAGAGCGCGTTTTCGGAGGTCCACCAGTCCCGCGGGAGCTGAGGAACCATCATCCTCATATTCTTGTATTATAATGTTGCACATAAGGGTAGCTGCATGTAACTGAACTAAACTATCCCATTGTTTCATAGTGTGGACAATGTCCCTGACCCCATAGTCATTCCAATTAGTCATCCACCTCCGTGTCATTTCTTCAATGACATCTTCCTCTTGTGAATTAGAGAACAAGTGTCCGCGGAGGGTGTGCTTTCGCGGGGTCATGGGACGGGGGTATGTGTGGTGTCTAAACAGGAGTCAGGGGTGGGCCAAACGGGGGCCTGTCGAGGGGTGTGTACAGTCGGGCGGGGTGTATCCTCTATAGGTCTGGTGACAGGGGGGGTGGTGGTGGGTGGCGGAGCACTCGCCTGAGATCCAACCGGGGGTGCACAATAGGGTCACCTGGTGCAGGTTGAGGATGTAGTGTAGGATATATTGGTGGAGTATATAACGGGGGTTTATCTAACATATAGTTTAAAAGGGGGTCTTCCTCTTGTGGCTTATCCACTACTGTCCTGGAAGAGTAACACTTATCAGTTTGTAAGTTAAGCCTTCGGTCATGTTCTAAAATTTTCTGTTGATGTTCAGCTACGTCAGAGTCATATACCTTTTCAGTCACCGTCCTGGTCTTATGTCTCTGTAATTCTTTCTCTGCCTTCCTACGTCTTTGGTCTGCTTCTTTCTGCCAAGTCCGTAGTGAATCAAACATCCCTGGTCTACTTTTTGTCACAAACAAACGTTCCTGTAAATAGTCTAATTTATCTTTATCAAATGTCCAGTGAATAGGCCATTGTAAATCAGAACTACCTTTGGTTCTTTTTCTCCATATATCAGACCAGATAATCGGACCTATGCCATATTTAACATATATATCATGATTCAGAGTCCCGGCCGGAGGAGCGGGGCATGTTTCCTCCAGGCGGGAGTCCGTACTGCAAAGACAACAACACAATTTCCTAAAACAACTGAACGCTGGCATACTTCCAGTATTTTTTTTTTTTTTAATTCTTACACCAGTGGTTTGAATACACCAAATGAGTGGCAAATATGCCCTTTGCTTCTGATATACTTAAATGACAACTGAGGTCAGTCTTACCACTGACGTCGATCTTTGCAAAGAGCGAAAGAAACGGTACAATACTCACAGACCTATTTTTAGACAGGAATCTTTCAACTCCCGTCCTTACCTGACACTTCTGTTATAGTCCGACAGTTGGGGACTTCAGTAGTTCACAGAAAACAGAGACCCGAATTCAGACAGCGCCAGGAGAAGTCGAGCCGGCTGGAAGACCCACAGTGGAGATCCGCGGGTCCACGACAGAGAACGAAGCTCAGAATCCGGTGTGGGGCACCTCCCTTGGAAATCCAATCGTGAGACCTCCGTCATCTGGTCGGTCCCCTGGATGCCTGACTCGGGTCCCTGTTCGGGAGCCAACTGAGGAACCAGGGAAGATAGAATCCCCGCCCGGGGTCTCCTTCCCAGCGGTGGAGGGACACCCTAGTCCTCAGGGTCCGTTTAGCAGAGAGTACACAAATCAAGCAGAGTCACCAACTGGAGGAATAAAGAGAAGTTTATTACATGGATTATGGCTCGAGCTAATACAGAGTCCCAGGACAGTCAAGTGACTATGTGCTACGGAGGCTTCCCCTTCACTCTGGGGCACCCAACCTTATATACACACAAAACTGCTTAGTCAGAGGACAACTCAACCCCTAGCGTATTCAAGGTCCTCTGCGGCCTTCAGAATATTTCAGGGATACACGTGTGGTGGGAGAAGGTACAGATGCAGGTGGCAACGACCTGTACGAACCTGTTCTGGCAGTTACTGATTAAGCACAAACATTCTCAGAACTACGGTTAGAACAAGTAAATTACAGCGATAAGCAGATTGCAGCCCAAGGCTGTGAACACAAGGTCAATCATCAAAGTTCAGGAGGTTTGTCGAGCACATGGCAATATAATAAAGATAAACAGATGCCTAGAAGCTATGGTGTATTATTAAGTTTATGTACATTTTCTCAATCCCTCCTTTTGCCATTGTGAGGCAAGTTTGAACGTCATTCAGTGTCTATGTTAATGGACATAAGGTTTTTTATCTCCTGTTCAAGGGACAGCATAGCCGTGTGTTGAGGAGGGCGAACAGGCCAGGGGGGCAAGGGATGCCATACAGCAACCGCACAAAGCAGGTAGGCACTGTACACAAAGACAACAGGTGAGGAATACAGCAGCAAGCACAAAAAGGAATATTAGTATCTTCCAGCCCCATTGGGAAATCAAACCCCAAAACCAGTCGGTTAAGGACCATGTTCCTTCGTCTTGGTGTATTGTGGAAGCTATCATATGCAACCTTTGAATAGCTTTATACACTGAAGGGGCATTGTCTGGTATATAAACGCAGCAGCTCGATCCGATCAAAGTACAAACTCCACCACGGTCCGCCAAGATGATGTCAAGAACCATTCTGTTTTGAAGAGTAACAAGGTGGTCAGCAGCGAGCTCTGCAGTGATGTTACTCAGAGCTCCTGGTGTTTCATTTATTGTTGCTTCCACGACTCGTGTGAGATGTCTGATATCCCTACTGTTCATCATAGGGCCCCAAAATGGAAGGACTCCTTTAAAGTAGTCCAATGCTTCTTGTGCTGAGGTATCTTCTGCAGATATTACCCCTCTCCGAGTCCTGTGGTGTTGAGGGCCAGCTGTGTAAGTTGGTGGTAGTAACCAAGCAATGTAACACGTGCCAGTCCAGGTGGGTACCAAGGAGGTGTAGGCATTATTACCACAAACAAAATACGAGTTTTGTGATGGTATCATGGTAGGCCAATTAGTTCCATTCAATATTACTGTAGCATTACAGTTACTGGCACCTACACTTCTATTACCACTTTTCTGAAAACAAAGTGGATCCTTGACCTGTGTTACAAAAAATCTTCGGCCAATCCGGGGTGTGGTATTAAAGGATAAAAAATATATGTCAGTAGACCTATTTCGTCGGTCAGCATATTCTGACTTTTCTTCCTTTGTTCCATAAACTCTCGTTCCAGTGGGCCAGCATAACCGGTAGAGGTGGGTGACCAATAGTCTGGAATTAGTAGCATCCATTGAGGTAGCCCAAATGGCTGATAGTTCATACCAGGCGCTGCAGGAGCCATCAAAAGAAAAAGGGAATTAAATATATGGCAACCTTCTTTGCACGGAACTCGGTAGCAAGCCACATATCCAACAATTTGTTCTATTTACCAGCCAGCTGATGTTGATGTAGCATAGATATGAAGGTATTGTTTTCATATTCCTTACGTCGTCCTTCCTCATCGGGTGGTAAGGAAACATGGCTGTGTTCTGAAGGCGGTGGCGTAGTTGGTGAGACCTCTGAATCAGAATCATGTATTACCCACCCAATGCAGGACAGAAGTACCAAAAATAGTATTGTTATGGTGAGACAAGCGATACGTGGGCCTAATAGTCTTTTTAAATTACTTATTTTCTTCCTTTTCCTCTTGTCTTCTTGTATAACACCCATTTCTCTTTATTGCTTGTCCCACTAGCAGTTCAGTCCGACCTAAGTGCTGCCCGTGACTGGTGGTTGCTTCACTGTGGGGTGATACCAGCAGTCCTATTGACACACTCTGGTCCGCCCCGACAGACAAAATCACGGCCCTGCAGCTATCGTCAGACTTAGTACAGGGGACAAGCAATCAGTTCATTGTTCATTTTCTTATTTTCGTAGGCGGAAATCGTATCTTGTGGACTGTGGTATGTTATGGTCAGGAAACAATTGTTCAGTGTGACCAAAATCTGAGGGAACCTCCTGCAGCACACTGTTGTTCTGTTTTTTATCACTCCGCGTAGTGTTGCTGAAATGGTCCTTAGTCGTAGGGTGGTCACCACTTTTTATTTCATCAGAGGGTACGAGTAGGGGTACTTTCTTACAGTGGGATGCATGTATCCAATTCTTAACTCCCTCGACTTTAACTGCTGTTCGAGTAGCAAGAAGGACCTGTCGCGGACCTTTCCATCGAGGTTCGAGACTCTTTTTCCACTGGAAATTCTTTGTGAGAACCCAGTCGCCAGGTAGTATCTTGTGACCTGGATCAGTGGATACAGATGGGAGTGCTTCACGCACCTGTTGGTGAATAGAACGCAAAGAATTAGTGAGTTCATTTAAATAGTCCATCAAAACAGGATGTTCTAGTTCTGAGTACTTGTGAGGTCGAGGGACCCCCCAGACATTTGCTGGCCTTCCCATCACTATCTCATGGGGTGACAACCCTGATCTAGAGTGAGGCGTCATCCTGACAGACATTAAAGCCAGGGGCAACGCGTCCGGCCACCGTATACCGCGTTCTGCGCATATCTTTGACATCTTCAATTTAAGTGTGCCATTATATTTTTCAACTAGACCTGCTGACTGGGGGTGGTTAGCTGCATGAAACTTCTGGCGGAGGCCCAACGCTTCACACACCCTTTTCATCACCTGCCCTACAAAATGACTCCCATTATCTGACCAGACACACCTTGGGACCCCAAACCGTGGGAAGAACTCCTTCAGAAGTACCTTTGCGGTAGTAAGGGCAGTATTATCTTTAGTAGGGTAAGCTTCTACCCACTTACTACACATACAGACCACAACTAGGACATATTTCAAGTTGTTACACCTTTCCATCTCAATATAATCCATTTGTAGTACTTCAAAGGGATACGTTGTTGGTGAAAAATGCCCAGCGGGGACTGAGGCACCCTTCCCTATGTTATGTTGTAAACAAATCATGCAGGATTGAACCAGTTGGTCAGCTACTCCTCTGATATTTTTATTAGACCAAACCGGATCAAGCAAATTACAGATGCTTTTCGCACTAACGTGTGCAGGACCATGGGCCATAGTCACTACTGGCAGAACGAATGCATCGGGTAACATCCATCTTTCCCTCTGTGACAGATCTGTCCAGCACAGCGTATTTTCATCTAACTTGGCCTTCCCTTCTTCCCATTCCTTTCTCTCCTATTCAGTTGCCTCATCCTGTATCTTCCTGACACTCTCTACCGTGTTCCAAATATTTCATGGGGACAAACCTTCTCTGTACTATCTACCACATACATGTGTCCTGTCTTTGCATACGCTGTATCTTTTGATGTCTGCTCGGCTAGGGCGTTGCCCTGTCCAGTTTCATCTGTCACCTTTTTGTGTGCACTACACTTCATGATAGCCATTGTTTTGGGCAATGCCAGGGCAGAAAGTAAGTTAGTTATAAGGGTCCCATGTTGAATACGTGTCCCACGTGAGGTGAGGAATCCTCGTTCTGCCCACAACCGACCAAAATTGTGTGCTACGCCAAATGCATACTGGCTGTCCGTGTAAACATTCACATTAAGTCCTTTACTTAACTCACAGGCTCGTGTTAGAGCTATTAATTCTGCGGCCTGAGTAGAGTTATGTGGTATTCTAGCTGTTTCAACTACAGTGGTAGCTGTTGTAACTGCATAGGCTGCAGAGGTAGTGCCATCGGGTAGCTTGATGCATGAGCCATCTACGTATAATATGCCATCAGGGTCTTTCAGTGGAGTGTCCTGTAAGTCCACTCTCCCTTTTGTTTCATCCTCCGTCCGGAGAATGCAGTCATGTATGTCATCATAAGAATCTTCTGTTTTTTCAGTAATTGGCAATAAAGTGGCAGGATTGAGCGTGTTGCACCTTTTTAATGTTATATGACTAGCTAAAAGTGTCAGTTCATAAGTAGTTAATCGTGCATTAGTAAGATGTTGTGTTTTTGTTTTGTTTAATAGTGCGTCAACAGTGTGTGGGACCAACAGGGTAAGGGGTGAATCCATGACTATCCCGGCCGACTGGCTCACTGCGACCGCTGCAGTGGCTACTGCCCGTAGACAACTCGGGAGTGCACGGGCCACTGGATCCAGTAGAGCCGAAAAATAAACACAGGGGCGTTGTTTGCCGCCATGCTCTTGGGTTAACACTGATAGTGAACATCCATTTCTCTCGCTCACATATTACTGATAATCGTTACGATAATCAGGCGTACCCAGTACAGGTGCTGTGCAGAGTGTATTTTTCAATTCATCAAAACAAAACTGAAAATCGTCATTCCATTCAATTGTTTCAGGACAATCTTTGTGGGTGAGATGCAAAAACGGTTTTATCAAAAGAGAATAATTAGAAATCCATTGACGACAGAAGGAGGTAATACCTATAAAGGCCCTAACCTCTCTCTGTGTCCTTGGAACCGGTATGTCTCGTATAGCTTGTATTCTCTCAGCCGTCAACGTACGTCCCTCCTTAGACAGGAGGTGTCCTAGGTATATAACCTCCTGTCTACAATATTGCAATTTGGAGAGGGAGACCTTATGGTGATGGTGTGCAAGATGTTTCAATAAGGCTACAGTATCTGTTTTACAATTTTGTTCTGAAGTGGATGCAATTAAAAGGTCATCCACATATTGAACCAGTGTCGAGGAGCAAGGAAAAACAAGGGTATCTAATTGACCCTTGAGGGCCTGGCTAAAAATGCTAGGTGATTCAGTATAGCCTTGTGGAGCGCGACAGAACCGGAAACTGCGACCACCCAGTAAAAACCCAAAGATGTGTCTGCTATCTGGATGAATGGGAATGCTAAAGAATGCATTCTTAAGATCGATAACAGAGAACCAAGTAGCGGAGGCAGGTATCATTGTTAATAATGTCGTAATGTCAGGAACAACAGGGAACTGGGGTATTACAATCTTATTGACCGCCCGTAAATCAATAACAAATCGGAGTCCTGGAGACGCGGTGCCATCAGGTAATTTTTTATGAACAGGAAGGACAGGACTGTTACAATCATTACCACGCGTTTCTTCAATCACACCCAAATCAATCAACTGGGTCACAATATTTTTGAGTTGTTGTTCAATGTGTTGGGATAATTTGTATTGGGGAAGACGAGGCAATTTGGCATTGGCTTTCAAGCGTAAGACATATTGTAGGAAGTTGGCTCTGTATGCACTATTTCAAAGTAAGGAATAGCACAGAGTCCAAGGGTTCCCCTTAGAGGTAAGATAGTGGCAAAAAGAGATAATACTAATGCTCTATTTTGTGGTAGTGTGGTCGAGCAGTAGGCTTATCCAAGGAGTAGTGTTAAGCATTTGTTGTATATACACACAGGCAATAAATGAGGAACACACACTCAGAAACAATTCCAGGCCAATAGGTTTTTGTTATAGAAAAATATATTTTCTTAGTTTATTTTAAGAACCACAGGTTCAAATTCTACATGTAATATCTCATTTGAAAGGTATTGCAGGTAAGTGCTTTAGGAACTTGGAATAATTACAGTAGCATATATAGTTTTCACATAAAACACAAATAGCTGTTTTAAAAGTGGACACATTGCAATTTTCACAGTTCCTGGGGGAGGTAAAGTATTGTTAGTTTTTGCAGGTAAGTAACCCACCTACAGGGTTCAGATTTGGGTCCAAGGTAGCCCACTGTTGGGGGTTCAGAGCAACCCCAAAGTCACCACACCAGCAGCTCAGGGCCGGTCAGGTGCAGAGTTCAAAGTGGTGCCCAAAACGCATAGGCTTCAATGGAGAGAAGGGGGTGCCCCGGTTCCAGTCTGCCAGCAGGTAAGTACCCGCGTCTTCGGAGGGCAGACCAGGGGGGTTTTGTAGGGCACCGGGAGGGGACACAAGTCAGCACAAAAAGTACACCCTCAGCAGCGCGGGGCGGGCGGGCACAGTGTGCAAACACGCGTCGGGTTTTCAATGGTTTTCAATGAGAGACCAAGGGGTCTCTTCAGCGGTGCAGGCAGGCAAGGGGGGGGCTCCTCGGGGTAGCCACCACCTGGGCAAGGGAGAGGGCCTCCTGGGGGTCACTCCTGCACTGGAGTTCCGATCCTTCAGGTGCTGGGGGCTGCGGGTGCAGGGTCTTTTCCAGCCGTCGGGATTTTAGAATCAGGCAGTCGCGGTCAGGGGGAGCCTCGGGATTCCCTCTGCAGGCGTCGCTGTGGGGGCCCAGGGGGGACAACTTTGGTTACTCACAGTCTTGGAGTCGCCGGAGGGTCCTCCCTGTAGCGTTGTTTCTCCACCAGTCGAGTCGGGGTCGCTGGGTGCAGTGTTGCAAGTCTCACGCTTCTTGCGGGGATTGCAGGGGTCTTTAAATCTGCTCCTCTGAAACAAAGTTGCAGTCTTTTTGGAACAGGGCCGCTGTCCTCGGGAGTTTCTAGTCTTTCTTGAAGCAGGGCAGTCCTCTGAGGATTCAGAGGTCGCTGGTCCTGGGGAAAGCGTCGCTGGAGCAGGTTTCTTTGGAAGGTAGGAGACAGGCCGGTAGGACTGGGGCCAAAGCAGTTGGTGTCTTCTTTCTTCTTCTGCAGGGGTTTTCAGCTCAGCAGTCCTCTTCTTCTTGTAAGTTGCAGGAATCTAAATCTTTAGGTTCAGGGAAGCCCTTAAATACTAAATTTAAGGGCGTGTTTAGGTCTGGGGGGTTAGTAGCCAATGGCTACTAGCCCTGAGGGTGGGTACACCCTCTTGGTGCCTCCTCCCAAGGGGAGGGGGTCACAATCCTATCCCTATTGGGGGAATCCTCCATCTGCAAGATGGAGGATTTCTAAAAGTTAGAGTCACTTCAGCTCAGGACACCTTAGGGGCTGTCCTGACTGGCCAGTGACTCCTCCTTGTTATTCTCATTATTTCCTCCGGCCTTGCCGCCAAAAGTGGGGCCGTGGCCGGAGGGGGCGGGCAACTCCACTAGCTGGAGTGCCCTGCGGTGCTGGAACAAAGGGGGTGAGCCTTTGAGGCTCACCGCCAGGTGTTACAGCTCCTGCCTGGGGGAGGTGTTAGCATCTCCACCCAGTGCAGGCTTTGTTACTGGCCTCAGAGTGACAAAGGCACTCTCCCCATGCGGCCAGCAATATGTCTCGAGTGTGGCAGGCTGCTAGAACCAGTCAGCCTACACAGGTAGTTGGTTAAGGTTTCAGGGGGCACCTCTAAGGTGCCCTCTGGGGTGTGTTTTACAATAAACTGTACACTGGCATCAGTGTGCATTTATTGTGCTGAGAAGTTTGATACCAAACTTCCCAGTTTTCAGTGTAGCCATTAAGGTGCTGTGGAGTTCGTGTTTGACAGACTCCCAGACCATATACTCTTATGGCTACCCTGCACTTACAATGTCTAAGGTTTTGCTTAGACACTGTAGGGGCACAGTGCTCGTGCACTGGTGCCCTCACCTATGGTATAGTGCACCCTGCCTTAGGGCTGTAAGGCCTGCTAGAGGGGTGACTTATCTATACTGCATAGGCAGTGTGAGGTTGGCATGGCACCCTGAGGGGAGTGCCATGTGACTTACTCGTTTTGTTTTCACCAGCACACACAAGCTGGCAAGCAGTGTGTCTGTGCTGAGTGAGGGGTCCCCAGGGTGGCATAAGCTATGCTGCAGCCCTTAGAGACCTTCCCTGGCATCAGGGCCCTTGGTACCAGGGGTACCAGTTACAAGGGACTTACCTGGATGCCAGGGTGTGCCAAAAGTACAGGTTAGGGAAAGAACACTGGTGCAGGGGCCTGGTTAGCAGGCCTCAGCACACTTTCAAATCAAAACATAGCATCAGCAAAGGCAAAAAGTCAGGGGGTAACCATGCCAAGGAGGCATTTCCTTACACATATGGTGGTATGTCCAGACATCCAACATCGTCCTTGTAGGAGGCTGGACTGGCTTGTAGTGAGTACCAAGGGGTACTTGCACCTTGCACCAGGCCCAGTTATCCCTTATTAGTGTATAGGGTGTCTAGCAGCTTAGGCTGATAGATAATGGTAGCTTAGCAGAGCAGCTTAGGCTGAACTAGGAGACGTGTGAAGCTACTACAGTACCACTTAGTGTCATATGCACAATATCATAAGAAAACACAATACACAGTTATACTAAAAATAAAGGTACTTTATTTTTATGACAATATGCCAAAGTATCTTAGAGTGTACCCTCAGTGAGAGGATAGGAAATATACACAAGATATATATACACAATAGCAAAAATATGCAGTATAGTCTTAGAAAACAGTGCAAACAATGTATAGTTACAATAGGATGCAATGGGGAAACATAGGGATAGGGGCAACACAAACCATATACTCCAAAAGTGGAATGCGAACCACGAATGGACCCCAAACCTATGTGACCTTGTAGAGGGTCGCTGGGACTATTAGAAAATAGTGAGAGTTAGAAAAATAACCCTCCCCAAGACCCTGAAAAGTGAGTGCAAAGTGCACCAAAGTTCCCCTAAGGACAAAATAGTCGTGTTAGAGGGAAAATGCAAGGAAAACACAAATCAGCAATGCAACAACGATGGATTCCTGACTGAGGGTACCTGTGGAACAAGGGGACCAAGTCCAAAAGTCACAAGCAGCTCGGAGATGGGCAGATGCCCAAGAAATGCCAGCGGTTGGTGCAAAGAAGCTCTTACTAGGCTGAAGAACTGTGAATACTGCAGGAACGACAAGGGCTAGAGACTTCCCCTTTGGAGGATGGATCCCCCACGCCTTGGAGAGTCGCGCAGAAGTGTTTTCCCGCCGGATGGACGCCAACAAGCCTTGCTACACGCAAATCGTGCGTTTGGCGTTTTTGGACGCTGCTGGGGCCCAGGAGGGACCAGGAGGTCGCAAATTGGACCTGCAGAGAGAGGGGACGTCGAGCAAGACAAAGAGCCCTCACTGAAGCAGGTAGCACCCGGAGAAGTGCCAGAAACAGGCACTACGAGGATGCGTGAAACGGTGCTCGCCGAAGTTGCACAAAGGAGTCCCACGTCGCCGGAGACCAACTTAGAAAGTCGTGCAATGCAGGTTAGAGTGCCGTGGACCCAGGCTTGGCTGTGCACGAAGGATTTCCGCCGGAAGTGCACAGGGGCCGGAGTAGCTTGCAAAGTCGCGGTTCCCAGCAATGCAGCCCAGCGAGGTGAGGCAAGGACTTACCTCCACCAAACTTGGGCTGAAGAGTCACTGGACTGTGGGGGTCACTTGGACGGTGTCGCTGGATTCGAGGGACCTCGCTCGTCGTGCTGAGAGGAGACCCAAGGGACCGGTAATGCAGCTTTTTGGTGCCTGCGGTTGCAGGGGGAAGATTCCGTCGACCCACGGGAGATTTCTTCGGAGCTTCTGGTGCAGAGAGGAGGCAGACTACCCCCACAGCATGCACAAGCAGGAAAACAGTCGAGAAGGCGTCAGGATCAGCGTTACAGAGTTGCAGTAGTCGTCTTTGCTACTATGTTGCAGGTTTGCAGGCTTCCAGCGCGGTCAGCGGTCGATTCCTTATCAGAAGGTGAAGAGGGAGATGCAGAGGAACTCGGCTGAGCTCATGCATTCGTTATCTAAAGTTTCCCCAGAGACAGAGACCCTAAATAGCCAGAAAAGAGGGTTTGGCTACCTAGGAGAGAGGAAAGGCTACTAACACCTGAAGGAGCCTATCACAAGGAGTCTCTGACGTCACCTGGTGGCACTGGCCACTCAGAGCAGTCCAGTGTGCCAGCAGCACCTCTGTTTCCAAGATGGCAGAGGTCTGGAGCACACTGGAGGAGCTCTGGACACCTCCCAGGGGAGGTGCAGGTCAGGGGAGTGGTCACTCCCCTTTCCTTTGTCCAGTTTCGCGCCAGAGCAGGGGCTAAGGGGTCCCTGAACCGGTGTAGACTGGCTTATGCAGAATTGGGCACATCTGTGCCCAACAAAGCATTTCCAGAGGCTGGGGGAGGCTACTCCTCCCCTGCCTTCACACCATTTTCCAAAGGGAGAGGTTGTCACACCCTCTCTCAGAGGAAGTTCTTTGTTCTGCCATCCTGGGCCAGGCCTGGCTGGACCCCAGGAGGGCAGCTGCCTGTCTGAGGGGTTGGCAGCAGCAGCAGCTGCAGAGAAACCCCAGGAAGGGCAGTCTGGCAGTACCAGGGTCTGTGCTACAGACCACTGGGATCATGGAATTGTACCAACAATGCCAGGATGGCATAGAGGGGGCAGTTCCATGATCATAGACATGTTACATGGCCATATTCGGAGTTACCATGGTGAAGCTACATATAGGTAGTGACCTATATGTAGTGCACGCGTGTAATGGTGTCCCCGCACTCACAAAGTTCAGTGAATTGGCTCTGAACAATGTGGGGGCACCTTGGCTAGTGCCAGGGTGCCCTCACACTAAGTAACTTTGCACCTAACCTTTACCAGGTAAAGGTTAGACATATAGGTGACTTATAAGTTACTTAAGTGCAGTGTAAAATGGCTGTGAAATAACGTGGACGTTATTTCACTCAGGCTGCAGTGGCAGGCCTGTGTAAGAATTGTCAGAGCTCCCTATGGGTGGCAAAAGAAATGCTGCAGCCCATAGGGATCTCCTGGAACCCCAATACCCTGGGTACCTCAGTACCATATACTAGGGGATTATAAGGGTGTTCCAGTAAGCCAATGTAAATTGGTAAAAATGGTCACTAGCCTGTCAGTGACAATTTGGAAAGAAATGAGAGAGCATAACCACTGAGGTTCTGATTAGCAGAGCCTCAGTGAGACAGTTAGTCACTACACAGGTAACACATTCAGGCACACTTATGAGCACTGGGGCCCTGGGTTACCAGGGTCCCAGTGACACATACAACTAAAACAACATATATACAGTGAAAAATGGGGGTAACATGCCAGGCAAGATGGTACTTTCCTACACAACCCCCCCCCCAAACGAAGGACAATAAGACTAGCCATTACCTGATGAGTCTTCATTGTCTAAGTGGAAATATCTGGAGAGTCCATCTGCATTGGAGTGGCTACTCCCAGGTCTATGTTCCACTGTATAGTCCATTCCCTGTAGGGATATGGACCACCTCAACAATTTAGGATTTTCACCTTTCATTTGTTTTAGCCAAAGTAGAGGTTTGTGGTCTGTCTGAACAATGAAGTGAGTGCCAAACAGGTATGGCCTCAACTTCTTCAGAGCCCAGACCACAGCAAAGGCCTCCCTCTCAATGGCAGACCAACGCGTTTCTCTAGGGGTCAACCTTCTACTAATAAAAGCAACAGGTTGATCCTGGCCCTCAGAATTAAGTTGTGATAGGACTGCCCCTACTCCTAATTCAGATGCATCAGTTTGGACATAGAATTTTTTAGAGTAACAAGGGCTTTTCAGGACAGGTGCAGAGCACATGGCCTGCTTCAGCTCCTCAAAAGCTTTCTGACAGTTTGCTGTCCATAATACCTTTTTAGGCATTTTCTTGGATGTGAGGTCATTAAGAGGGGCTGCAATGGAGCCATAGTTCTTAATGAACCTCCTGTAATACCCAGTGAGGCCTAGGAAGGCTCTCACCTGAGTCTGAGTGGTAGGGGGAACCCAATCAATAATAGTTTGGATTTTCCCCTGAAGTGGTGCAATCTGTTCCCCACCAACAAGGTGTCCCAGATAAACCACCTTACCCTGCCCTATCTGGCACTTTGAAGCCTTGATAGTGAGGCCTGCCTTTTGCAGGGCCTCCAAAACTTTCCAAAGGTGGACCAGGTGATCATCCCAGCTGGAGCTAAAGACAGCTATATCATCCAAATATGCTGCACTGAAAGCTTCCAGCCCTTGCAGGACTGTGTTCACCAACCTCTGAAAAGTGGCAGGTGCATTTTTCAGACCAAAAGGCATTACAGTAAACTGGTAATGTCCTCCAATGGTAGAAAATGCAGTCTTAGATTTAGCATCTTCTGACAATTTGATCTGCCAATACCCTGCAGTCAAATCAAAAGTGCTTAGATACTTGGCAGCTGCCAGTGTATCTATGAGCTCATCTGCCCTGGGTATAGGGTGAGCGTCAGTTTTGGTTACCAAGTTGAGACCTCTATAGTCGACACAAAACCTCATTTCCTTCTTTCCATCTTTAGAATTGGGTTTTGGTACCAGTACCACAGGAGAAGCCCATGGACTGTCAGAGTGCTCAACCACTCCTAGTTCCAACATCTTCTGAACTTCTTGCTTTATGCAGTCCCTGACATGGTCAGGCTGCCTATAGATCTTACTTTTGACAGGTAAACTGTCTCCAGTATCTATAGTGTGCTCACACCAAGAAGTGGTGCCTGGCACAATGGAGAAGAGTTCTGAAAATTGTCCTAGGAGATTTATGCAATTATCTTTCTGCTCAGCAGTAAGACAATCAGCCAAAACTACACCTTCCACAAGAGCATCTTGTTCTGTGGAAGAGAAGAGATCAGGTAGAGGATCACTGTCTTCTTCCTGTCCCTCATCTGTTGCCATGAGCAGGGTGAGATCAGCCCTGTCATAGTAGGGTTTCAGGCGGTTGACATGGAGCACCCTAAGGGGACTCCTGGCAGTGCCTAAGTCAACCAAGTAGGTGACTTCACCCTTCTTTTCAACAATTGTGTGTGGACCACTCCATTTATCTTGGAGTGCTCTTGGGGCCACAGGCTCCAAGACCCACACTTTCTGCCCTGGTTGGTACTGAACCAAAACAGCCTTCTGATCATGCCATTGCTTCTGGAGCTCTTGGCTGGCCTGAAGGTTTTTACTGGCCTTTTTCATGTACTCAGCCATCCTTGATCTGAGGCCAAGTACATAATCCACAATATCCTGCTTAGGAGCTTTTAAAGGTTGTTCCCAACCCTCCTTTACAAGTGTGAGTGGACCCCTAACAGGGTGTCCAAAAAGAAGTTCAAAGGGGCTGAAGCCCACTCCTTTCTGGGGTACCTCCCTGTAGGCAAAAAGGAGGCATGGTAGAAGGATATCCCATCTCCTGCGGAGTTTTTCAGGGAGTCCCATAATCATGCCTTTGAGAGTTTTATTAAATCTCTCCACCAGTCCATTTGTTTGTGGATGATAGGGTGTTGTGAACTTGTAAGTTACACCACACTCCTTCCACATGGCCTTTAAGTATGCAGACATGAAATTGCTTCCTCTGTCTGATACTACTTCCTTTGGGAAGCCCACCCTGGAAAATATTCCCAGGAGGGCCTTTGCCACTGCAGGAGCTGTAGTGGTCCTTAAAGGAATAGCTTCAGGATATCTTGTGGCATGGTCCACTACCACCAAGATAAACCTATTGCCTGAAGCAGTAGGAGGGTCAAGGGGGCCAACTATGTCAACCCCTACCCTTTCAAAGGGAACCCCAACCACAGGCAGTGGGATAAGGGGTGCCTTTGGAGTGCCACCTGTCTTGCCACTGGCTTGACAGGTTTCACAGGACTTGCAAAATTCTTTTGTGTCCTCAGACATCCTAGGCCAATGAAACAATGGTACCAATCTGTCCCAAGTTTTCATTTGACCAAGGTGCCCAGCTAAGGGAATGTCATGTGCCAGTGTTAGGAGGAACTTTCTGTACTCCTGAGGAATCACTAATCTCCTGGCAGCTCCAGGTTTAGGATCCCTATGCTCAGTGTACAAGAGGTTGTCCTCCCAGTAAACTCTGTGTGAGTCACTGACATCCCCATTAGCCTGTTTGACAGCTTGCTGTCTGAGACCCTCTAATGTGGGACAGGTTTGCTGTGCCACACTCAGCTCCTCTCTGGCAGGCCCCCCTTCACCCAAAAGCTCAGCAGTGTCTGCTTCCAGCTCCTCTGGTGTAGGTTCTGCACAGGGAGGGAATTCTTCTTCCTCAGAAGTAGAATCCACTGTAGAGGGAGGGATAGTAGGAAGTGGTTTGCTTCTACTAGCCCTAGCTTTAGGGAGCACTTGGTCCATTGTTCCAGGATCCAAGCTTCCCTGTCCTTTTTGCTTTTTGGCCTGAGCCCTTGTCAAAGCAAAAATATGCCCTGGGATGCCCAGCATTGCTGCATGGGCCTCCAACTCCACATCTGACCAAGCTGATGTCTCCAAATCATTCCCTAATAGACAGTCTACAGGTAAATGTGAAGCTACCACAACTTTCTTTGGACCAGATACCCCCCCCCAGTTGAGATTTACAACAGCCATGGGGTGGCTTTGTGTTATGTTGTGAGCATCGGTTACTTGGTACTGGTGTCCAAGTATGTGTTGTTCAGGGTGCACCAGTTTCTCAATCACCATTGTGACACTGGCACCTGTGTCCCTGTAGGCCTGGACCTCAACACCATTTATTAGGGTTAGTTGCTTGTACTTCTCCAAGTTATGGGGGCAAGCAACCAAAGTGGCTAAGTCAATAGCCCCTTCAGAGACTAAAGTAGCCTCTGTGGTCTCCCTAATCAGACCAACCCCAACTAAATTACCAAAAGTGAGCCCAGCTACTCCCTTGGATTGGCTATTAGTAGGTTTGCTCCCACCACCACTGCTATTAGTAGGGACACTAGGTGTAGCAGTAGGGGTTGTAGTGGTAGGAGCTGTGGTGCCTTTCTTTGGACAACTGGGATCTGTTGTCCAATGGCCTTTTATTTTACATAAATAGCACCATGGTTTCTTTTCCTTGTTCTGATTAAAGGAGGATTTGGGCCCACCACCCCCACCAGAGTGTTTTTGTGGGCCTGATGAAGACTCATTTTTAGATTTGTCCCCACCCTTGTCAGAAGACTTACCATCCTTCTTTTTGTTGCCATCTTTGTCACCCCCTGTGTGAACTTTTCTGTTCACTCTTGTTCTGACCCATTTGTCTGCCTTCTTTCCCAATTCTTGGGGAGAGGTCAGATCAGAGTCCACCAAGTACTGGTGCAACAAATCAGACACACAATTATTAAGAATATGCTCTCTCAGGATCAAGTTATACAGGCTGTCATAATCAGTAACTTTACTGCCATGTAACCACCCCTCCAAGGCCTTCACTGCCTGGTCAATGAAATCAACCCAGTCTTGTGAAGACTCCTTTTTGGTATCTCTGAACTTTATCCTGTACTGTTCAGTGGTTAAGCCATAACCATCCAGGAGTGCATTCTTAAGAACTTGGAAATTGTTAGCATCATTTTCTTTTACAGTAAGGAGCCTATCCCTACCTTTTCCAGTAAATGATAGCCATAGGATAGCAGCCCACTGCTTTTGAGGGACATCCTGTACAGCACAGGCCCTCTCAAGTGCAGCAAACCACTTGTTAATGTCATCCCCCTCCTTATAAGGGGGAACTATCTTGTGCAGATTCCTGGAATCATGCTCTTTTGCAGGATGACTATGGGGAATACTGCTGCTGCCACCATGGGTATCTAAACCCATCTTCTGTCTTTCCCTCTCTATTTCTAAAGACTGTCTATCCAAATCCAGCTGTTGCTTCTTGAGCTTCAGTCTGGTTTGTTCCACTCTCAGTCTATTGAGCTCCCTTTCTAACAATCTGTCATCAGGGTGGGTGGGAGGGACATTTCTAGATACAGAGGTATGATGGGAATGAACAGAAGGAGACCTGTCCCTTACAAAGGGCACCCTAACAGCTTGGCTACCAGCATAATGTGAGAGCACATCATCAGTATGATGTGATTCAACCTCTGTACCAACTATGCTAGACTGTCTAGTAATGGGCAGGCTGAGAAGTTTCTTTCCTGAACCTTTTCCTGGGGGAGTCCCTGGATCAGATTGAGAACCATTAGCTACTTTTTCTACAGATTGGGCACTTATGGCCTTATCCTGTACTCTAAGCATATTAATTAACAGTTCTAAGGAAGGATTCTTCCCTACACTCAAACCTCTCTCTATGCAGAGACTCCTTGCTCCTTTCCAGCTAAGGTGATCATATGCAAGTTTGGACAGTTCAACTTTTTGGCCTGTGCCAGACATTTTTAGAGAGAGTTAAAGTGATAGACAAAGAGAAAAAAGTTTTCAGAACTTTTTGGAAAGACAGAAAAAACTTTTTAAACTTTTAAGAACTTTTTGAAAGTTTAGAAGTACTTTTCAGCACTTAGAAAAGAGTGAAAAGAGGAAATGCAAAACTTTTTGGCTATGTGTATATACACTGACCTTGTTTTGTATATTTTTCTCTTATGAAAAGTACAATGACAAGAGTGGTAAGTAGTCTCAAAGCACTTATCCCACCGCTGCACAACCAATGTAGGAGGCTGGACTGGCTTGTAGTGAGTACCAAGGGGTACTTGCACCTTGCACCAGGCCCAGTTATCCCTTATTAGTGTATAGGGTGTCTAGCAGCTTAGGCTGATAGATAATGGTAGCTTAGCAGAGCAGCTTAGGCTGAACTAGGCGACGTGTGAAGCTACTACAGTACCACTTAGTGTCATATGCACAATATCATAAGAAAACACAATACACAGTTATACTAAAAATAAAGGTACTTTATTTTTATGACAATATGCCAAAGTATCTTAGAGTGTACCCTCAGTGAGAGGATAGGAAATATACACAAGATATATATACACAATAGCAAAAATATGCAGTATAGTCTTAGAAAACAGTGCAAACAATGTATAGTTACAATAGGATGCAATGGGGAAACATAGGGATAGGGGCAACACAAACCATATACTCCAAAAGTGGAATGCGAACCACGAATGGACCCCAAACCTATGTGACCTTGTAGAGGGTCGCTGGGACTATTAGAAAATAGTGAGAGTTAGAAAAATAACCCTCCCCAAGACCCTGAAAAGTGAGTGCAAAGTGCACCAAAGTTCCCCTAAGGACAAAATAGTCGTGTTAGAGGGAAAATGCAAGGAAAACACAAATCAGCAATGCAACAACGATGGATTCCTGACTGAGGGTACCTGTGGAACAAGGGGACCAAGTCCAAAAGTCACAAGCAGCTCGGAGATGGGCAGATGCCCAAGAAATGCCAGCGGTTGGTGCAAAGAAGCTCTTACTAGGCTGAAGAACTGTGAATACTGCAGGAACGACAAGGGCTAGAGACTTCCCCTTTGGAGGATGGATCCCCCACGCCTTGGAGAGTCGTGCAGAAGTGTTTTCCCGCCGGATGGACGCCAACAAGCCTTGCTACACGCAAATCGTGCGTTTGGCGTTTTTGGACGCTGCTGGGGCCCAGGAGGGACCAGGAGGTCGCAAATTGGACCTACAGAGAGAGGGGACGTCGAGCAAGACAAAGAGCCCTCACTGAAGCAGGTAGCACCCGGAGAAGTGCCAGAAACAGGCACTACGAGGATGCGTGAAACGGTGCTCGCCGAAGTTGCACAAAGGAGTCCCACGTCGCCGGAGACCAACTTAGAAAGTCGTGCAATGCAGGTTAGAGTGCCGTGGACCCAGGCTTGGCTGTGCACGAAGGATTTCCGCCGGAAGTGCACAGGGGCCGGAGTAGCTTGCAAAGTCGCGGTTCCCAGCAATGCAGCCCAGCGAGGTGAGGCAAGGACTTACCTCCACCAAACTTGGGCTGAAGAGTCACTGGACTGTGGGGGTCACTTGGACGGTGTCGCTGGATTCGAGGGACCTCGCTCGTCGTGCTGAGAGGAGACCCAAGGGACCGGTAATGCAGCTTTTTGGTGCCTGCGGTTGCAGGGGGAAGATTCCGTCGACCCACGGGAGATTTCTTCGGAGCTTCTGGTGCAGAGAGGAGGCAGACTACCCCCACAGCATGCACAAGCAGGAAAACAGTCGAGAAGGCGTCAGGATCAGCGTTACAGAGTTGCAGTAGTCGTCTTTGCTACTATGTTGCAGGTTTGCAGGCTTCCAGCGCGGTCAGCGGTCGATTCCTTATCAGAAGGTGAAGAGGGAGATGCAGAGGAACTCGGCTGAGCTCATGCATTCGTTATCTAAAGTTTCCCCAGAGACAGAGACCCTAAATAGCCAGAAAAGAGGGTTTGGCTACCTAGGAGAGAGGAAAGGCTACTAACACCTGAAGGAGCCTATCACAAGGAGTCTCTGACGTCACCTGGTGGCACTGGCCACTCAGAGCAGTCCAGTGTGCCAGCAGCACCTCTGTTTCCAAGATGGCAGAGGTCTGGAGCACACTGGAGGAGCTCTGGACACCTCCCAGGGGAGGTGCAGGTCAGGGGAGTGGTCACTCCCCTTTCCTTTGTCCAGTTTCGCGCCAGAGCAGGGGCTAAGGGGTCCCTGAACCGGTGTAGACTGGCTTATGCAGAATTGGGCACATCTGTGCCCAACAAAGCATTTCCAGAGGCTGGGGGAGGCTACTCCTCCCCTGCCTTCACACCATTTTCCAAAGGGAGAGGTTGTCACACCCTCTCTCAGAGGAAGTTCTTTGTTCTGCCATCCTGGGCCAGGCCTGGCTGGACCCCAGGAGGGCAGCTGCCTGTCTGAGGGGTTGGCAGCAGCAGCAGCTGCAGAGAAACCCCAGGAAGGGCAGTCTGGCAGTACCAGGGTCTGTGCTACAGACCACTGGGATCATGGAATTGTACCAACAATGCCAGGATGGCATAGAGGGGGCAGTTCCATGATCATAGACATGTTACATGGCCATATTCGGAGTTACCATGGTGAAGCTACATATAGGTAGTGACCTATATGTAGTGCACGCGTGTAATGGTGTCCCCGCACTCACAAAGTTCAGTGAATTGGCTCTGAACAATGTGGGGGCACCTTGGCTAGTGCCAGGGTGCCCTCACACTAAGTAACTTTGCACCTAACCTTTACCAGGTAAAGGTTAGACATATAGGTGACTTATAAGTTACTTAAGTGCAGTGTAAAATGGCTGTGAAATAACGTGGACGTTATTTCACTCAGGCTGCAGTGGCAGGCCTGTGTAAGAATTGTCAGAGCTCCCTATGGGTGGCAAAAGAAATGCTGCAGCCCATAGGGATCTCCTGGAACCCCAATACCCTGGGTACCTCAGTACCATATACTAGGGGATTATAAGGGTGTTCCAGTAAGCCAATGTAAATTGGTAAAAATGGTCATTAGCCTGTCAGTGACAATTTGGAAAGAAATGAGAGAGCATAACCACTGAGGTTCTGATTAGCAGAGCCTCAGTGAGACAGTTAGTCACTACACAGGTAACACATTCAGGCACACTTATGAGCACTGGGGCCCTGGGTTACCAGGGTCCCAGTGACACATACAACTAAAACAACATATATACAGTGAAAAATGGGGGTAACATGCCAGGCAAGATGGTACTTTCCTACAGTCCTTATGTGTGGCCCATAAAATGTCTGGCAAATCTCGAAGTTCGGGTGGAAGTGGTTTTGACAAAAATTGTGACAGGGAAATATTTGGACCTAAAGAGACATGAACTCCATCTGGAGAGCAATAAATGGTGGCATACAATTTCTTTAATAGGTCCAAACCCAATAAATTCTCACTACAGGCCGAAGTAAGAATGAGAGGGGAGCTAATGGTGTAAGGACCTATAGCAACATGCAGCGGCTGGGAGACGGGGTTAGCCACCGGAACACCAGAAAAACCCATAGAGACGTTAATATTGCCAGACAGAGGGACCCCTTGGACCTCTTCCTGTTTAACAGAACTTTTGGTGGCCCCAGTATCTACCAAAAAATCATGTGAAGTACCGTCTAATTGTACCTCAACGTGAGGGCCATTCTGCCTAACAGGAATAGAAACTGGTCCCACCCCCCCCTGTCGAAGGCTGTCCTAGTCAAAGGAGGACCCCTGACCTTCATACGCATCATAGTCGTCATTAAAATATTGACGCTGGGATGAAGTATCAAAATAATTCGGGCGGGGGTACTGTGGGACCGTGAAGGGGCATGCTGGCGGGGTCTGTCTGCAGGACCAGACCTACTGCGTGGTCTGTTGTCCTGTTGCGGTGGGGGCATGTGGCGGCCTGTGGAGTTGTCCTTATTGGGGCAGTCATTCTTCCAGTAGCCCTCCAGCTTGCAATAGGCGCACTGATTGTAGGAGAGGGAAGAACGGGAGGGCGTTGGGACTGCCTTCTGTCATTGGGAGGTCCTTGTGACCTTGATCTGGACTGCTGTTGACAGGGCTGAGGGTAGGCCTGCTGAAATAACACCTTTGTTTTCAACTCCATTGTTTTTTTCTCATTCTTTTCTTGTTCTTCTATCTCCCTGTTCTCATAATATTGGGCCATTGTCAGTATTCCAGTGGCAGTAGAGACTGGCCATGTACTTTCACACAATTTCAATTTTCCCTTTATGTCTGGTAATAAATTGTCCACAAATTTGTCAACAAAGAGTCTTATCCCCCCTTCAGTAGTCATGTCTTGGCCGCTGTAATCAGAAAAGACACCCTCAAACCTTGTATGAAAGTCTGAAACACCCTCGTCCTTTTTCTGTTTACAGGCGGCCAATTTATCCCAATTTATCCTGTGTGGTGCAAGTATGGTCTTCATTAAATCCAAAATACGCAGTGGGAGAGCCAATATAAGTGGGTCTGGTTTCGCTCCCCCAACCCTGTCCCTTTCTGCTGTTTGCAATTGGTCCCACGTGCCCCCTAGTATCCTCTATAGGTCTGGTGACAGAAGGGGTGGTGGTGGGTGTCGGAGCACTTGCCTGAGATCCAACCGGGGGTACACAATAGGGTCACCTGGTGCAGGTTGAGGATGTAGTGTAGGATATATTGGTGGAGTATATAACGGGGGTTTATCTAACATATCGTTTAAAAGGGGGTCTTCCTCTTGTGACTTATCCACTACTGTGCTGGAAGGGTAACACTTATCAGTTTGTAAGTGAAGCCTTCGGTCATGTTCTAAAATTTTCTGTTGATGTTCAGCTACGTCAGAGTCATATACCTTTTCAGTCACCGTCCTGGTCTTATGTCTCTTTAATTCTTTCTCTGCCTTCCTACGTCTTTGGTCTGCTTCTTCCTGCCAAGTCTGTAGTGAATCAAACATCCCTGGTCTACTTTTTGTCACAAACAAACGTTCCTGTAAATAGTCTAATTTATCTTTACCAAATGTCACGTGAATAGGCCATTGTAAATCAGAACTACCTTTGGTTCTTTTTCTCCATATATCAGACCAGATAATCGGACCTATGCCATATTTAACATATATATCATGATTCGGAGTCCCGGCCGGAGGAGCGGGGCATGTTTCCTCCAGGCGGGAGTCCGTACTGCAAAGACAACAACACAATTCCCTAAAACAACTGAACGCTGGCATTCTTTCAGTATTTTTTTTTTTTTTAATTCTTACACCAGTGGTTTGAATACACCAAATGAGTGGCAAATATGCCCTTTGCTTCCTATATACTTAAACGACAACTGAGGTCAGTCTTACCACTGACGTCGATCTTTGCAAAGAGCGATAGAAACGGTACAATACTCTCAGACCTATTTTTAGACAGGAATCTTTCAACTCCCGTCCTTACCTGACACTTCTGTTATAGTCCGACAGTTGGGGACTCCAGTAGTTCACAGAAAACAGAGACCCGCATTCAGACAGCGCCAGGATAAGTCGAGCCGGCTGGAAGACACACAGTGGAGATCCGCAGGTCCACGACAGAGAACGAAGCTCAGAATCCGGTGTGGGGCGCCTCCCTTGGAAATCTAATAGTGAGTCCTCCGTCACCTGGTCGGTCCCCTGGATGCCTGACTCGGGTCCCTGTTCGGGCGTCAACTGAGGAACCAGGAAAGATAGAATCCCCACCCGGGGTCTCCTTCCCAGCGGTGGAGGGACACCCTAGTCCTCAGGGTCCATTTAGCAGAGAGTACACAAATCAAGCGGAGTCACCAACTGGAGGAATAAAGAGAAGTTTATTCCATGGATTATAGCTCGAGCTAATACAGAGTCCCAGGACAGTCAAGTGGCTATCCTACGGAGGCTGCCCCTTCACTCTGGGGCACCCAACCTTATTTACACACAAAACTGCTTAGTCAGAGGACAACTCCACCCCTAGCGTATTCAAGGTCCTCTGCGGCCTTCAGAATATTTCAGGGATACACGTGTGGTGGGAGAAGGTACTGATGCAGCTGGCAGGAGGTGGCAACGACCTGTACGAACCTGTTCTTGCAGTTACTGATTAAGCACAAACATTCTCGGAACTACGGTTAGAACAAGTAAATTACAGCGATAAGCAGATTGCAGCCCAAGGCTGTGAACACAAGGTCAATCATCAAAGTTCAGGAGGTTTGTCGAGCACATGGCAACATAATAAAGATAAACAGATGCCTAGCAGCTATGGTGTATGATTAAGTTCATGTACATTTTCTCAATCCCTCCTTTTGCCATTGTGAGGCAAGTTTGAACGTCATTCAGTGTCTATGTTAATGGACATAAGGTCTTTTATCTCCTGCTCAAGGGACAGCATAGCCGTGTGTTGAGGAGTGCGAACAGGCCACGGGGCAAGGGATGCCATACAGCAACCGCACAAAGCAGGTAGGCACTGTACACAAAGACAACAGGTGAGGAATACAGCAGCAAGCACAAAAAGGAATATTAGTATCTTCCAGCCCCATTGGGAAATCAAACCCCAAAACCAGTCGGTTAAGGACCATGTTCCTTCGTCTTGGTGTATTGTGGAAGCTATCATATGCAACCTTTGAATAGCTTTATACTCTGAAGGGGCATTGTCTGGTATATAAACGCAGCTGTTCGATCCGATCAAAGTACAAACTCCACCACGGTCCGCCAAGATGATGTCAAGAACCATTCTGTTTTGAAGAGTAACAAGGCGGTGAGCAGCGAGCTCTGCAGTGATGTTACTCAGAGCTCCTGCTGTTTCATTTATTGTTGCTTCCACGACTCGTGTGAGATGTCTGATATCCCTACTGTTCATCATAGGGCCCCAAAATGGAAGGACTCCTTTAAAGTAGTCCAATGCTCCTTGTGCTGAGGTATCTTCTGAAGATATTACCCCTCTCCGAGTCCTGTGGTGTTGAGGGCCAGCTGTGTAAGTTGGTGGTAGTAACCAAGCAATGTAACACGTGCCGGTCCAGGTGGGTACCAAGGAGGTGTAGGAATTATTACCACAAACAAAATACGAGTTTCGTGATGGTATCATGGTAGGCCAATTAGTTCCATTCAATATTACTGTAGCATTACAGTTACTGGCACCTACACTTCTATTACCACTTTTCTGAAAACAAAGTGGAGCCTTGACCTGTGTTACAAAAAATCTTCGGCCAATCCGGGGTGTGGTATTAAAGGATAAAAAATATATGTCAGTAGACCTATTTCGTCGGTCAGCATATTCTGACTTTTCTTCCTTTGTTCCATAAACTCTCGTTCCAGTGGGCCAGCATAACCGGTATAGGTGGGTGACCAATAGTCCGGAATTAGTAGCATCCATTGAGGTAGCCCAAATGGCTGATAGTTCATACCAGGCGCTGCAGGAGCCATCAAAAGAAAAAGGGAATTAAATATATGGCAACCTTCTTTGCACGGAACTCGGTAGCAAGCCACATATCCAACAATTTGTTCTATTTACAGCCAGCTGATGTTGATGTAACATAGATATGAAGTTATTGTTTTCATATTCCTTACGTCGTCCTTCCTCATGGGGTGGTAAGGAAACATGGCTGTGTTCTGAAGGCGGTGGCGTAGTTGGTGAGACCTCTGAATCAGAATCATGTATTACCCACCCAATGCAGGACAGAAGTACCAAAAATAGTATTGTTAAGGTGAGACAAGCGATACGTGGGCCTAATAGTCTTTTTAAATTACTTATTTTCTTCTTTTTCCTCTTGTCTTCTTGTATAACACCCATTTCTCTTTATTGCTTGTCCCACTAGCAGTTCAGTCCGACCTAAGTGCTGCCCGTGACTGGTGGTTGCTTCACTGTGGGGTGATACCAGCAGTCCTATTGACACAATCTGGTCCGCCCGACAGAAAAAATCACGGCCCTGCAGCTATCGTCAGACTTAGTACAGGGGACAAGCAATCAGTTCATTGTTCATTTTCTTATTTTCGTGGGCGGAAATCGTATCTTGTGGACTGTGGTATGGTATGGTCAGGAAACAATTGTTCAGTGTGACCAAAATCTGAGGGAACCTCCTGCAGCACACTGTTGTTCTGTTTTTTATCACTCCGCGTAGTGTTGCTGAAATGGTCCTTAGTCGTCAGGTGGTCACCACTTTTTATTTCATCAGAGGGTACGAGTAGGGGTACTTTCTTACAGTGGGATGCATGTATCCAATTCTTAACTCCCTCGACTTTAACTGCTGTTCGAGTAGCAAGAAGGACCTGTCGCGGACCTTTCCATCGAGGTTCGAGACTCTTTTTCCGCTGGAAATTCTTTGTGAGAACCCAGTCGCCAGGTAGTATCTTGTGACCTGGATCAGTGGATACAGATGGGAGTGCTTCACGCACCTGTTGGTGAATAGAACGCAAAGAATTAGTGAGTTCATTTAAATAGTCCATCAAAACAGGATGTTCTAGTTCTGAGTACTTGTGAGGTCGAGGGACCCCCCCAGACATTTGCTGGCCTTCCCATCACTATCTCATGGGGTGACAACCCTGATCTAGAGTGAGGCGTCATCCTGACAGACATTAAAGCCAGGGGCAACGCGTCCGGCAACCGTATACCGCGTTCTGCGCATATCTTTGACATCTTCAATTTAAGTGTGCCATTATATTTTTCAACTAGTCCTGCTGCCTGGGGGTGGTTAGCTGCATGAAACTTCTGGCGGAGGCCCAACCCTTCACACACCCTTTTCATCACCTGCCCTACAAAATGACTCCCATTATCTGACCAGACACACCTTGGGACCCCAAACCGTGGGAAGAACTCCTTCAGAAGTACCTTTGCGGTAGTAAGGGCAGTATTATCTTTAGTAGGGTAAGCTTCTACCCACTTACTAAACATACAGACCACAACTAGGACATATTTCAAGTTGTTACACCTTTCCATCTCAATATAATCCATTTGTAGTACTTCAAAGGGATACGTTGGTGGTGAAAAATGCCCAGCGGGGACTGAGGCACCCTTCCCTGTGTTATGTTGTAAACAAATCATGCAGGATTGAACCAGTTGGTCAGCTACTCTTCTGATATTTTTATTAGACCAAACCGGATCAAGCAAATTACAGATGCTTTTCGCACTAACGTGTGCAAGACCATGGGCCATAGTCACTACTGGCTGAACGAATGCATCGGGTAACATCCATCTTTCCCTCTGTGACAGATCTGTCCAGCACAGCGTATTTTCATCTAACTTGGCCTTCCCTTCTTCCCATTCCTTTCCCTCCTGTTCAGTTGCCTCATCCTGTATCTTCCTGACACTCTCTACCGTGTTCCAAATATTTAATGGGGACAAACCTTCTCTGTAATATCTACCACATACATGTGTCCTGTCTTTGCATACGCTGTATCTTTTGCTGTCTGATCGGCTAGGGCGTTGCCCCGTCCAGTTTCATCTGTCACCTTTTTGTGTGCACTACACTTCATGATAGCCATTGTTTTGGGCAATGCCAGGGCAGAAAGTAAGTAATTATAAGGGTCCCATGTTGAATACGTGTCCCATGTGAGGTGAGGAATCCTCGTTCTGCCCACAAGCGACCAAAATTGTGTGCTACGCCAAATGCATACTGGCTGTCCGTGTAAACATTCACATTAAGTCCTTTACTTAACTCACAGGCTTGTGTTAGAGCTATTCATTCTGCGGCCTGAGCAGAGTTATGAGGTATTCTAGCTGTTTCAACTACAGTGGTAGCTGTTGTAACTGCATAGGCTGCAGAGGTAGTGCCATCGGGTAGCTTGATGCATGAGCCATCTACGTATAATATGCCATCAGGGTCTTTCAGTGCTCATGTATGTCATCATAAGAATCTTCTGTTTTTTCAGTAATTGGCAATAAAGTGTCAGGATTGAGCGTGTTGCACCTTTTTATTGTTATATGACTAGCTAAAAGTGTCAGTTCATAAGTAGTTAATCGTGCATTAGTAAGATGCTGTGTTTTTGTTTTGTTTAATAATGCGTCAACAGTGTGTGGGACCAACAGTGTGAGGGGTGAATCCATGACTATCCCGGCCGACTGGCGCACTGCGACTGCTGCAGCGGCTACTGCCCGTAGACAACTCAGGAGTGCACGGGCCACTGGATCCAGTAGAGCCGAAAAATAAACACAGGGGTGTTGTTTGCCGCCATGCTCTTGGGTTAACACTGATAGTGAACATCCATTTCTCTCGCTCACATATAACTGAAAATCTTTACGATAATCAGGCGTACCCAGTACAGGTGCTGTGCAGAGTGTATTTTTCAATTCATCAAAACAAAACTGAAAATCGTCATTCCATTCAATTGTTTCAGGACAATCTTTGTGGGTGAGATGCAAAAACGGTTTTATCAAAAGAGAATAATTAGGAATCCATTGACGACAGAAGGAGGTAATACCTATAAAGGCCCTAACCTCTCTCTGTGTCCTTGGACCCGGTATGTCTCGTATAGCTTGTATTCTCTCAGCCGTCAACGTACGTCCCTCCTTAGACAGGAGGTGTCCTAGGTATATAACCTCCTGTCTACAATATTGCAATTTGGAGAGGGAGACCTTATGGTGATGGTGTGCAAGATGTTTCAATAAGGCTACAGTATCTGTTTTACAATTTTGTTCTGAAGTGGATGCTATTAAAAGGTCATCCACATATTGAACCAGCGTCGAGCAGCAAGGAAAAACAAGGGTATCTAATTGACCCTTGAGGGCCTGGCTAAAAATGCTAGGTGATTCAGTATAGCCTTGTGGAGCGCGACAGAACCGGAAACTGCGACCACCCAGTGAAAACCCAAAGATGTGTCTGCTATCTGGATGAATGGGAATGCTAAAGAATGCATTCTTAAGATCGATAACAGGGAACCAAGTAGCGGAGGCAGGTATCATTGTTAATAATGTCGTAATGTCAGGAACAACAGGGAACTGGGGTATTACAATCTTATTGACCGCCCGTAAATCAATAACAAATCAGAGTCCTGGGGACGCGGTGCCATCAGATAATTTTTTATGAACAGGAAGGACAGGACTGTTACAATCATTACCACGCGTTTCTTCAATCACACCCAAATCAATCAACTGGGTCACAATATTTTTGAGTTGTTGTTCAATGTGTTGGGATAATTTGTATTGGGGAAGACGAGGCAATTTGGCATTGGCTTTCAAGCGTATGACATATGGTGGTATGTCCAGACATCCAACATCGTCCTTATGTGTGGCCCATAAAATGTCTGGCAAATCTCGAAGTTCGGGTGGAAGTGGTTTGGACAAAAATTGTGACAGGGAAATATTTGGACCTAAAGTGACATGAACTCCATCTGGAGAGCAATAAATGGTGGCGTACAATTTCTTTAATAGGTCCAAACCCAATAAATTCTCACTACAGGCTGAAGTAAGAATGAGAGGGGAGCTAATGGTGTAAGGACCTATAGCAACATGCAGCGGCTGGGAGACGGGGTTAGCCACCGGAACACCAGAAAAACCCATAGAGACGTTAATATTGCCAGACAGAGAGACCCCTTGGACCTCTTCCTGTTTAACAGAACTTTTGGTGGCCCCAGTATCTATCAAAAAATCATGTGAAGTACCGTCTAATTGTACCTCAACGTGAGGGCCATTCTGCCTAACAGGAATAGAAACTGGTCCCACCCCCCTCTGTCGAAGGCTGTCCTAGTCAAAGGAGGACCCCTGACCTTCATACGCATCATAGTCGTCATTAAAATATTGACGCTGGGATGAAGCATCAAAATAATTAGGGCGGGGGTTACTGTGGGACCGTGAAGGGGCCTGCTGGCGGGGTCTATCTGCAGGACCAGACCTACCGCGTTGTCTCTTGTCCTGTTGCGGTGGGGGCATGGGGCGGCCTGTGGAGTTGTCCTTATTGGGGCAGTCATTCTTCCAGTAGCCCTCCTGCTTGCAATAGGCGCACTGATTGTAGGAGAGGGAAGAACGGGGAGGGCGTTGGGACTGCCTTCTGTCATTGGGAGGTCCTTGTTACCTTGATCTGGACTGCTGTTGACGGGGCTGAGGGTAGGCCTGCTGAAATAACACCTTTGTTTTCAACTCCTTTGTTTTTTTCTCGTTCTTTTCTTGTTCTTCTATCTCCCTGTTCTCATAATATTGGGCCATTGTCAGTATTCCAGGGGCAGTAGAGACTGGCCACGTACTTTCACACAATTTCAATTTTCCCTTTATGTCTGGTAATAAATTGTCCACAAATTTGTCAACAAAGAGTCTTATCCCCCCTTCAGCAGTCATGTCTGGGCCGCTGTAATCAGAAAAGACACCCTCAAACCTTGTATAAAAGTCTGAAACACCCTCGCCCTTTTTCTATTTACAGGCGGCCAATTTATCCCAATTTATCCTGTGTGGTGCAAGTATGGTCTTCATTAAATCCAAAATACGCAGTGGGAGAGCCAATATAAGTGGGTCTGGTTTCGCTCCCCCAACCCTGTCCCTTTCTGCTGTTTGCAATTGGTCCCACGTGCCCCCTAGTTCAGCATGGTCGTGCCTCCATACTTTTGACCATACTTCCTGCAGGAATACTGCTGCCATTAACATGTCAATATCGGACAACGTCATAGTACATGATTCAATAATTTGTTGCAATTCTTTATAATATCCTGCAGGGTTCTTACGGGGGTCAGGTAAGGCGGCTTTTAGGGTATATGTTTCAGATCTTTTCCATAGAGTGTGTACCCACATTTGTTGAAAATGCCCTGCGGTAATAACTTGGCCAGCGTCACCCGTCACCGGTTCTCGCCAAACCGGCGGAACCTCTCTCATGGGAAACATGGATGCCCTTATAGAAGGGCTACATGTCCACAGGCAGTCCCTATATACAAGAAGATTAACAACATAATCATGTAGACCAGAACCAAATGGCAGCCCAGTAGAGGCGCGTTTTCGGAGGTCCACCAGTCCCGCGGGAGCTGAGGAACCATCATCCTCATATTCTTGTATTATAATGTTGCACATAAGGGTGGCTGCATGTAACTGAACTAAACTATCCCATTGTTTCATAGTGTGGACAATGTCCCTGACCCCATAGTCATTCCAATTAGTCATCCACCTCCGTGTCATTTCTTCAATGACATCTTCCTCTTGTGAATTAGAGAACAAGTGTATGCGCAGGGTGCGCTTTCGCGAGGTCATGGGACGGGGGGTATGTGTGGTGTCTAAACAGGAGTCAGGGGTGAGCCAAAGGGGGGCCAGTCGAGGGGTGGGTATAGTCGGGTGGGGTGTATCCTCTATAGGTCTGGTGACAGGAGGGGTGGTGATGGGTGGCGGCGCACTTGCCTGAGATCCTACCCGGGGTGCACAACAGGGTCACCTGGTGCAGGTTGAGGATGTAGTGTAGGATATATTGGTGGAGTATATAACAGGGGTTTATCTAATATATCGTTTAAAAGGGGGTCTTCCTCTTGTGGCTTATCCACTAATGTCCTGGAAGGGTAACACTTATCAGTTTGTAAGTGAAGCCTTCGGTCATGTTCTAAAATTTTCTGTTGATGTTCAGCTACGTCAGAGTCATATACCTTTTCAGTCACCGTCCTGGTCTTATGTCTCTGTAATTCTTTCTCTGCCTTCCTACGTCTTTGGTCTGCTTCTTCCTGCCAAGTACGTAGTGAATCAAACATCCCTGGTCTACTTTTTGTCACAAACAAACGTTCCTGTAAATAGTCTAATTTATCTTTATCAAATGTCCTGTGAATAGGCCATTGTAAATCAGAACTACCTTTGGTTCTTTTTCTCCATATATCAGACCAGATAATCGGGCCTATGCCATATTTAACATATATATCATGATTCGGAGTCCCGGCCGGAGGAGCGGGGCATGTTTCCTCCAGGCGGGAGTCCGTACTGCAAAGACAACAACACAATTTCCTAAAACAACTGAACGCTGGCATTCTTTCAGTATTTGTTTTTTAAAAATTCTTACACCAGTGGTTTGAATACACCAAATGAGTGGCAAATATGCTCTTTGCTTCCTATATACTTAAATGACAACTGAGGTCAGTCTTACCACTGACGTCGATCTTTGCAAAGAGCGATAGAAACGGTACAATACTCACAGACCTATTTTTAGACAGGAATCTTTCAACTCCCGTCCTTACCTGACACTTCTGTTATAGTCTGACAGTTGGGGACTCCAGTAGTTCACAGAAAACAGAGACCCGAATTCAGACAGCGCCAGGAGAAGTCGAGCCGGCTGGAAGACACACAATGGAGATCCGCAGGTCCACGACAGAGAACGAAGCTCAGAATCCGGTGTGGGGCGCCTCCCTTGGAAATCTAATTGTGAGTCCTCCGTCACCTGGTCGGTGTCCTGGATGCCTGACTCGGGTCCCTGTTCAGGTGCCAACTGAGGAACCAGGAAAGATAGAATCCCCACCCGGGGTCTCCTTCCCAGCGGTGGAGGGACACCCTAGTCCTCAGGGTCCGTTCAGCAGAGAGTACACAAATCAAGCGGAGTCACCAACTGGAGGAATAAAGAGAAGTTTATTACATGGATTATAGCTCGAGCTAATACAGAGTCCCAGGACAGTCAAGTGACTATCCTACGGAGGCTGCCCCTTCACTCTGGGGCACCCAACCTTATATACACACAAAACTGCTTAGTCAGAGGACAATTCCACCCCTAACGTATTCAAGGTCCTCTGCGGCCTTCAGAATATTTCAGGGATACACGTGTGGTGGGAGAAGGTACAGATGCAGCTGGCAGGAGGTGGCAACAACCTGTACAAACATGTTCTGGCAATTACTGATTAAGCACAACAATTCTCGGAACTGTAATTGGAAAAAGTAATATGGCAGCGATAAGCAGATTGCAGCCCAAGGCTGCGAGCACAAGGTCAATCATCAAAGTTCAGGAGGTTTGTCGAGCACATGGCAACATAATAAAGATAAACAGATGCCTAGCAGCTATGGTGTATGATTAACTTCATTTACATTTTTCACCTACGGAGGCTGCCCCTTCACTCTGGGGCACCCAACCTTATACACACACAAAACTGCTTAGTCAGAGGAGAACTCCACCCCTAGCGTATTCAAGGTCCTCTGCGGCCTTCAAAATATTTCAGGGATACACGTGTGGTGGGAGAAGGTACAGATGCAGCTGGCAGGAGGTGGCAACGACCTGTACAAACCTGTTCTGGCAGTTACTGATTAAGCACAAACATTCTCGGAACTAGTGTTAGAACAAGTAAATTACAGCGATAAGCAGATTGCAGCCCAAGGCTGTGAACACAAGGTCAATCATCAAAGTTCAGGAGGTTTGTCGAGCACATGGCAACATAATAAAGATAAACAGATGCCTAGCAGCTATGGTGTATGATTAAGTTTATGTACATTTTCTCACCACGCCGCGCACACTGCCAGCCAAGCGCCACCCCGCGCACACTGCCAGACAAGCGCCACCCTGCGCACACCGGCAGCCAAGCGCCATCCCGCGCACACTGCCAGCCAAGCGCCATCCCGCGCACACCGCCATCACTTTTTTTGTTGTTTATAAACAACAAAGAAACCACTAACTAATTATAAAATAAGTACAAAACTACAAACAAAAAAGCTCTAACTAAATACATGACAGTAATGCCAACCGTGAAACTGAACATATGAAAATATAAAACAGGCATTGTACCCTCACGGTATTTCCCAAAAATATTTCCTAGTGTGGTAACTTCTAAAACAGCCGGGCTCACACAGCCCAGGCTTTGAAAGGCATTCGGGGCAGTACATCCGGCTCTCCCTCCGGATTGCTCTCTGGGCACATACTCTACATTTCTTTGTGGGCAAGTCTTTTATGGGAGTTGGAGGAATGTGATCTGGAAAGTGGCGATCTTTCAATTAAGCCACTTCCTCCACCACTTCTACTCTAGGAACTCTTGCCCGTTCCACCACAATAAGGCTCTCTATCACTGACTCCTGAAATTTAATAAATGTCATCCTTGACTCAGGTGACCAATCCTTGAACGCAATAAAAGCATTAAAAGTTGCCAAATGAAATAAATGTAGGGCCAACTTTTTATACCACACGTAAGACTTACGAAGAGCAGTGTAAGGTTCCAACCTCTGATCTACTCTATCAACACCACCCATGTGCCTATTGTAGTCCAAAATGCACGCAGGTTTGTGCACTTCCGCAACCTGACCCCAAACAGTTACAGGGGAAGTACTCTCATCATGGATGGTAGATAGCATGTACACATCCCTCATGTCTGAAAATTTCAGAGCTAGCAGTTCATTATTCCGCAAGGCACTGCACTGTCCCCTCTCAAGTTTTTTTTTACAGACAAGCTCCCTTGGATAGCCTTTCCGGTTAGAACGGACTGTGCCACAAGCAACAGTGTCCACTCTAAACAACTCCTTGAACAACTGCACTCCAGTGTAGAAATTATCTACGTACAAATGGTGACCTTTGTTAATCAGTCGTCTACCAAGTTCCCACCCAATTTTCTCGCTAACTCCAAAAGTGGCCGGACAACCAGGAGGGTCAATACTGGAATCCCTACCAGTGTAGACCCGGAAATTATACACATATCCTGTGCTACGTTCTGACAGCATATACAATTTAATCCAATACCGTGCCCTCTTACTAGGAATGTACTGCTTAAAAACTAAACGCCCCTTGAAAAGGACCAAAGACTCGTCCACACTTACCTCTTTGCCTGGAACATAGACCTCTGAAAACCGATCTACAAAATAATCAAGGACAGGCCTAATCTTAAAAAGACTGTTACAATCAGGGTGATCTTGTGGCAAGGCTAAAGCATTGTCTACAAAATGCAGCATACGAAGAAGAAGCAAATATCGATTACATGTCATAGTTGCAGGAAATATAGCCGTTGCCATCAAAGGACTAGTAGACCAATAAGAAGCCAGTGACGGCTTCCTGATCAACCCCATCAAAAAAGTCAAACCTAAAAACTTTTTCATCTCTTCCAGATATATGGGAACCCACTGAGTAGCTCTAGACTGAGGCCTAAGTGTGGCGGCGTTGTCCCTCAAATATTGCTCTGCACACAAATTAGTCTGCTCCACAATCTCTTCCAAAAACACATCGTCCATAAACAAGTGAAAGAAATGGACAGGCAAAACGTTTTCCGTATTGACTCTACACCCTGGGAGACCAGTAAATGCAGGTAACTGTGGCTGCTCCATGTTTGGGGCAATCCAGGTGTCAGGTCTTCTAATGGGAAACGCTTCAGCCCCAGGCTGCTGCACTCTTGGCACATCGATGTCCTCCTCTAATACAGGCTCTTCATCTGCACTGAGAGTAGATTCCTCATCAGAAGAACACTCTGGGACAGAAAACTCACTGCCAGAATCTCTCACTTCCTCCTCTGCCTCAGATGCAGAGTCAGTCTCATAATCATGTTCTGAAGACGACTCAAAAAGCATGCCAACAACCTGCTGAGCGGTCACTCTGCGGCTAGCCATGATCATCACTAACAACAAATTGATTGCCAACAACAACTAGCACTAAAATAAGTAATAAACAAAGTGTAGCTTTATCACAAAGAGTTATGTACCACTCACTTGCCTGAAAAAGCTACTCACCAGCAACTACTCTGCACAGACACAGCAATCACCAATGATATCCCACTAAAAAGAAAAAAGCAAATTAGACATATGACAACACAAATATCATTGTGCTCAAATCTAAGGATAATTTCACACACAATACTGCATTTAGTACACCACCTACAAACATGTAATTCATGCATGTCAACAATACTCCTTTGAAGCAAATTGCTTTCACTTACCTAAACCATGCAACTATGCAAACCGCAGGACAACTACTGCCAAAACCGCGAGGATCCACAGCAAAGTAAACAAAAACTTTGAACTAGAACAAAAAGAAGAAATAAACTGTTATAATCACAAATACAAATATTTCGCCAGTTGACAAACACCCTGCCACCAAGAACTTAGAAATTGTCCCTGGTGCCTAAGTGGCTTCTGCCCCACTAGGAGGCAGATGGGCCAAAAAAAAAAAATAGGCTGATCTGCCCCCAAGTGGGGCAGAAATGGCCAACAGCTCTGTACCCTGTTTGGGGGGGCGGCCCTTGCCAAAGGGGGCGAATGGGGGTGCCCTCAGCACAAAAAAAAACAAAGAGAACCAAAAAAAATAATCTCTGACATCTTGGTGCCTTTTGCCCCCCTTGGGGGCGGATGGGCCTAACAAAAATAGGCTGATCTGCCTCCAAGGTGGGCAGAAATGGCCTTCACTAATGTGACCCCTTTGGGGGGCGACCCTTGCCAAAGGTGCCGCCCCCCCCCACACACACAAAACACACACACACGATCCCTGGCGCCTAAGTGGATTCTGGGGTGTAAAAAAAATTGGCCGATCTGCCCCCAATGGGGCAGAAATAGCCAACAGCTCTGTGCCACCTTTAGGGGGCGACTCTTGCCAAAGGGGGCACCCCCAGCACAAAACAAAAAAAGGGGAACAAAAAATAAAAATCCCTGGCATATTAGTTGTTTCTGCCCTCCTTGGGGGCAGATGGGCCTACAAAAATAGCCCCATAGCCAATATGAAATTTCCCCACTTTGGGGGGGCGACCCTTGCCCAAGGGGTACCCCCAAACACACAAAACACATACCACACAATCCCTGGCGCCTAGTGGGTTTCGACCCCCCCCCCCCAAAAACATGGCCAATTTAGCTCCAGGGGGGCCGAAACATATAACCAATTATTGCCCCTGGGGCAGCGTCCCTTGCCTAAGGGGTCGGTGCCCATAAACATAAAGAAAAGAAAATCCCTGGTGTCTAGTGGTTTTCGCCCCCCCCGGGGGCAAATCGCCGATCTGCCCCCAGGGGGGGGGGAAAAATAGGATTAAAAAAATAGCCCCCCATGGGAGCGACCCTTGCCCAAGGGGTCGCTCCCAAAATACATATGAAATATCAAATCCCTGGTGTCTAGTGGTTTTCGCTCCCCCCCGGGGGCAGACCGGCCCTCGGGGGGGGGCGAAACAGGAAAAAAAAATAGCCCTCCATGGGAGCGACCCTTGCCCAAGGGGTCGCTCCCAAAATACATATGAAATATCAAATCCCTGGTGTCTAGTGGTTATCTGCGGGGCGGCGAAATAGGATTTAAAAAAATAGCCCCCCATGGGAGCGACCCTTGCCCAAGCGGTCGCTCCCAAAATGATTGTGAAAAATGAAATCCCTGCTGTCTAGTGGTTTTCGCCCCCCCCCCCCCCCGGGGGCAGATCGGCCGATAAATCAGCCGATCTGCCCCCAGGGGGGTGCGAAATAGGAAATAAAATAGCCCTCCATGGGAGCGACTCTTGCCCAAGGGGTCGCTCCCAAAATACCATAGAAAAACAAATCCCTGGTGGCTAGGAATCTACTGAAAACAGGCACAGGGGGAAAGGAAAAACCCTTTCCTTTCCCCGTGTCTGTTTTCTCCCCCCAAACCCCTAAAAAGGGAAGAACTCACCTCTTTTGAGTCTTCTTCCCTCGACGCGCTGGAAGCAAATGGCTTCCAGCGCGCCCCGGCAATACTTGATGACGTCGGCGTGCTGTGAGCGCGCTGACGTCATCAGATTGCCGGGGGGAGGGTTCGGGGGTGGAAGGGGAAGGGATTCCCCTTCCATCCACGACTGGGGTGTGTGGGTGGGGGGCCCACGGGGGGAGCACTAGTGCTCCCCCTGTGGGCCGGGTGCAGGACGAGGTGATCTCGTCCAAGGCACCCGGGAACAGGAGCCTTGGATGAGATCACCTCGTCCAAGGCACCCTACGTGTTAACACTACCCTCTGATAAGCCTACTGCTCGACCCCACTACCACAAAATAGAGCATTAGTATTATCTAATTTTGCTACTGTCATCCTCTAAGGGGAACCCTTGGACTCTGTGCAGACTATCTCTCACTTTGAGATATTATATACAGAGCCGACCTACTACAACGAGGCCTTAACAGATCACATATAGGCCATATGGCAGAAACTAACAACTTCTACATGTGGTGTTCAGCTCCATTTCCCGTCAGTACAAGCCAGCTCCTGGAAACCCTAGCTTTTTGTCGTCACATTCTACTTTTGACAGTTTGTGGTGCAAGCATGTTCTTCTTCCAAATTAACCCCTGTTCCTTCCCATTCACACCATCGGATCAGGAGTCAAAAAACATGGAACTATATACAAAAAAAGATCTCAGCAGGGAGTATGGCTCTTAAATCCATAAATGCCACTAGCCTATTGGACAGTTACGTCCATACCCTGCTAAATTCTGATCATGTAGTCATCCATAACCTACCTTCAGACCCCCGTCAAATTTTTCATAGCTGGTGGGCGATGGCCAGGATGCTATGAAGCAAATTATCCAATCAGGGCTCGATACTGCAGACTCGAACTTGAGCCATGGACACTTCAGTCTCCATACAGACATGCATGGTTAAGAAACTCAGGGTTTTGAGCATGAATCCTTTTCTGGATTCACATACTGTGCATTTTCTGCTATATAGTTTTTGAGTCTGGAATTCTTTTCCTTCTGTTCCCTATTACCTTCTCCCACCCAAACCCAAGGCATCGTCGACCGCAATTTAGTAGTATATGCAGTCCCTTGTGTGACGTCATCCGGCACCCCGGATGTTCTTGTGCGTAGTCGCCATCTTCAGATTCTTTTTTTTTTTTTTCACCTTTTGGATTTGGAAGCAACGGAGGAGCTCCAGAAAGTTTTTGAAAAAATGTAAATTGCAAGGAAAGCCGAGCAATTCGCTAAGGATTCAAAGTTAGGACAACTACGACAGAAAAAGGGAGGGGGGCATTTTTCTTTTCCCCTTGGAGGGGGGAACGCCACCGGTACCAACTACGTGGTCGGAGAATGAAGGCAGGTAGGGGTCCTGGAGAACACCTCCTTTAAATTCTGCCCTAACTGCCACCACAAGTTTGCCCATAGAGACCCACACAAGGATCATCGAGACAAGGACTGCAAGGCCTGTGCAGTATTCATACCCAAGACCCTAAAAGTACATTGAGGCTGGAAAACTACATCACAGTGGCCAGCCCTCCAAAATCACAAGTTGTGCTCAAGGACCTTGGCCTGTCGAGTAAAGGCAAACACAACATAGAGAAGGCAGAGAGAGCACAGGGAGAAGACTCAGATGTTGAGATCTATGAGGCAGACGCTGTGAAAAGACGAGCAGCAAAGACAGCGTCGAAGGGCAGAAGGCCGAGCTAACAAAGCCACTGAAGGGCTATGACGTAAAGCCCCTAGACCTTAAGCCCCAAAAGGCAGTCTCGACTTCGAAGCACTCATCGACTGAAGGTCAGCTGAACCATAAAGAGCTGCATGGATCCCGACCAAGGGATACTGATGGGGGCAAACCAACGTTGAAACCCTCAGTGACACCACCTAGTCGAGAGGGACCGAGGGGGAAAGCAAAGGTTTAGACGCAACAGACCTGTTGATGCCGAAAAGTAGGCTGACTCCAAACGAAAAGCGGTCAAGGTTGAATGTAAAAAGAGAAGGCTTGAGGCCCATGTGGCTGCTCTCCAGCAACAAAAGGAGTTGCTTAAATCCTTGGAGGATTTCAGAATTCCTGCCAAGCCTTCAATGTCAACGAGGCCGAAGATCATCAGTCTGCCTTGGAGGCCCCAGCACCACCAGAACCTTACGAAGAAGGCCAGGATGAGTTATACAAACCTGAGGGGAGTGAAAAGGCAACAACGTTCGACGATTTTGACAAATTCCCTTCAAAGCCATTGCCACGGGAGAACCTAACCCTCTACAGCAACCTCATCAAAGAGCTGCTGAAACCTATGGAGTACAGTTAGAGGAAGTAAAATGATACTCTTGCATCCTCCTAGAGACGTTAATGCCCTCAAACAAGGGAACCTTTTATTTAACCATGCTACCAAGCATACTGGACAAAGAGAAGGAGGCATTCAGGGAACCAGCCACTGTAAAAGCAGTAGCAGCAAGAGTAGAGAAAAAATACAAACCATCTACTCAGTACCCTGAAGATATATAGGGAAAACAACCCTGCGGAGCAATAATCATGAAACAATGCCCACACATCAACAGGCCTATCTCCGGAAAAGTAGAGCAAGAGACTCAACCTGGTGGGCAGGAAAATGAAGAGGAGGCTGCGACCTAGTTAAATAGATACAGACAACAGCAGTGGGACAAGATGGAGTCCCTCTTGCAACACCTGCCAGAGCAATATAAGAAAAGAATCAAGGCTGTAATGCAGGAGGGCAAAAACATTGCAAACACCTGCTTGAAGTTTGCATTAGATGCTGCAGGTACTGACAGCAGGCAGTTGTGCACAGGCACAACATGGAGAAGACATGCATGGCTCAGAGTGCCTGGGATCGAGCCAGAGATGCAAGCTTGTATCATCAGCATGCCCTTTACAGGAGATGCCCTGTTTTGCCAGGTGGTCGATGAGTCCTTTGCAACAAATGAAGAAGGACAATGAAATGGCATAAGCAATTGGGGCTATACAATACAGAGGATTATTCAGAAGGGGAGGAAATACAGCCTGAAGCCCTACTGGCAGAGCACCTTTCACATCAGGGCAGCAACTGGAAGGCAGCTCATACCAAGCCACACAACAGATCATGTACCAGCAGTGGTAATACCCTGCTAAACAGCCATTTTGGGCACAAGGAAGGGGAAGAGGACAGACTACTCGAAGGGGAGGAGCAACAAGCAAGTGACTTCACCACCACCACCTGCCCAACATAATATCAGTGGGAGGCCAAATAAGAAATTTCCCACAAAGTGGGAAAAATCACCTCCGACAAATTCATTTTGAACATGACTCTTCATGGATCCTGTGTAGAACCTATCAAGAAACCACATAAAATTCCCCCAAAACCAAAGAAATTTCAATGGGAAGAGATCATACTACTAAGGAAAAAGGTGAAAGAACTTTTACAAAAGAAAGCCATCGAAAGGGTACCAACAAAGTAGAGAAACAAGGGAAACTATTCTCCTTACTTCCTGGTCCCAAAACAGGATCTAACTCTGAGACCATTCAGGGACCTCAGATTCTTAAACAAATTCATTTGTACCCAACACTTGAGGATGCCAACACCCTAAGGAGTTATACCACACCTAAAGACAGGAGATTATATAGCAACCTTAGACTTAAAGGATGCCTACCTACACTTCCCAGTGAATCAAGGAGACAAAAAATACCTCAGATTTGTTTTAGACAAGTTCACAATGCTGCCTTTTAGCATAAAATCAGCACCACGAGTCTTCTCAAAGTGCCTTGTTGTGGTTGCAGCGTACCGAAGAAGGAACAATATCCATGAATACCCATACTTGGATGACTGGATACTAAAGGCAAAAACAAAATGGAAGTTCTGAAAGGATATTCAAACAATAACCAACACGCCAGAACGTCTGGACTTATCAATAAAACACAAAAGGTAGTCTCTGCAGGCGGAACAGGAAAAGATGTTTCTGGGAGTGACCCTCAACTCAAGGGCAGCCCAAGCATGTCCTGTCCAGAAGAGAACACAAGCGATCACAGATCAAGTTTTCCTATACCAGAAGGAGAAGTCTCTTATAGTGAGGACAGTCATTAAACTAATGGGCATGATGGCATCACATGCAAGACTGCACATAAGTACTTTCCAAGAAGGGATCTGCAACAACATGAAGGGAAGGGTATAATGGAACAACACAGATGCAATGACACACATTACTTACCTTGAAAGGGAATCAGTTTTCCTAGCCTTGAAGGCATTCCAAACACATCACAGGTCAAACTGTGCTTCTACATACAGACAACACAATAACAATGGTTTACCTCAACAAACAGGGAGGAACAAAGTCTTTCACACTGAGCAGACTAGCCCAAGAGATATGGCAATGTGCAGTACCAAACCGCACTGCAAACAATACACCTACCTAGAGAAAACACAGAGGCGGACAGATTGAGCAGACAAGAAAGCAGTTCCCACAAATGGACACTAAAGCAGCAAGTACAGGAGAAGATCTTCAAAAGTCTGGGGAAGACCACAAATAGACCAGTTTGCAACAGCAAAGAATGCAAAATGCCAACGCTTCGCCTCCAGGTTTCAACACCACCAATCAGAGGGGAACGTTGAGTCAACAAATTGGTCAGGAAGATCTGATTATGCCTTTCCTCCATTACCCCTAATACCGAAGGTGCTGGAGAAAGCCAGACAACAAAGGACAAATCTCATTCTCATGGCACCACAGTGGGCCAGACAAACTAGGTACTCAGACCTACTGGAAATGTCCAGGGGGTCAAATGATGGCAATCAAAGCAGAACAAGACCTGCTAACAATTCAGGAGGGGAGTGTGTGCCGCCCGAAACCATCAACACTCAACCTAGTGGCCTGGCTTGTGAAGAATTAGAATTTGGACACCTCCAGGACAGAGGAAACTGTGTTAAAGTATCTCGCTCTCCTACTATATACTGGCCGAACCTATTCATCCTTAAAGGTACATCTAACAGCTATAGTAGCTTACACCAGGGGCGCTTAATGCAACAGCTTCACATCCCCAGTGCTGAAGAGATTCCTAGAAGGAGCCAAAAGAATCACTCCACCAAAATCAGTTCCAGTGCCATTATGCAACGTAAACACAGTGCTAACACAATTAATGACAAAGCCCTTTAAACCTATGCACAATACAGATCTAAAATCGCTAACGCTAAAAACAGTGTTCCTAATCGCATTTGCATTGCTATGCAGAGTAAGTGAGCTGTAGGCACGAACAATACAGGAACCATACTTGCAGATATACAGGGACAAGGTGGTTCTCAGAATGAACCCACAGTTTATGCCAAAGGTGGTAACCCAATTTCATGTTAACCAAAGTATTCAGCTACCATCCTTCTTCAAAGAGTGAAGGACACAAACAGCCCTACACATGTTGGATGTAAGGAGGACTTTAATGTATGGTCTGCAAGAATGTTTGTTTCATTTGCCAAGGCAACTAATGGTTCCCTAGTAACTAAGGGAATAATCTTGAGATGGATTGGGCAAACAATCCAGACTTGCTATCTAAGGCAGGAATTACACTGCCCACACACTCAAAAGTCCATTCAACACAGAAAAAAGGGCGCAACACTGGCATTCCTATCAAATGTACCAGTGGATGCCATCTGCAAAGCAGCCACCTGAGCATCACCATACACATTCGCTAAACATAATTGTGTAGATATCCAAATGAACAAGGAAGCACAGGTGGAACAAAGAGTACTACAACACGTGTTTGCTATCCCAGCCAAACCATTGGAGGGGATACCTCTACATAATCTAATGCACAGCTTGTGAGTCCAGAAAGGGATTCATGCTGCAAAACAAAGTGGTTACTTACCAGTAGGAGTAGTTTTGCAGCTTGAAGAGTTTTGGGATTCACTTGCTGTAGGAAGCTGGCCTGGTGTGTGTGGTGGGTACCTAAGGTACTTACACCTTATACCAGGTCCAGGTATCCCCTACTAGTGAAGTGTAGGCAGAGTCTAGAAGCCAGGCTCTCTAGAGGTAGCTGTGGATGAGCAGCCAAGGCTTATCTAAGAGGCATGCAAAGCTCAGTGTTATGGAAATAAAGGTTCTGTATTACAGTAATACAGTACCAAAACACTAGATGGACAATACTCCAATCGGAGGTAAGTAAACACACCAAATATGTAAAATAGTAAAAGGCATAAAAAGTGATAGAAAACAGTGCAAATAGCAATAGATAAAAGTGACCATAGGGAGAGCCCAAACCATATACTAAAAACATGGAATGCAAATGCAGGAACCCCATCTAGGTAGGTGGGATGTGTAGAGGGGGAGCTGGAGGAACTAGGAAACCCCAAAGGTAAGTACCAAAGTCCCCCCCCGTGACCAGGAAGATAGGAGTAAGTTACTGGATTTTTCACAGACTACCCAAAAGGACTAAAAAGAAGATAATGCAACACCCAGACAAGACTGCAAGAAACCAGAGGTGGATTCCTGAAGAGGAAGACCAGTGGAAGAAGATGGTGGCAGCAGCTTTAGTTTCAGGAAGCCTACGGTCAGGGAGGACTCTTTTGACTTCAGAAACCTCAACAAAGTTGTTCCCCCTACAAGATGGGGGATGACATATATAAGTGGTTCACTGTTCTGGAGAGGGTCTGTAAGGTACAAAGGGTCCTTTAGAGACAGTGGGCTGCTATCCTGTGGCTCTCCTTCTCTGACAACTGGAGGGATAGGCTCCTCACTGTTGGGGAGGAAGATGCTGACAGCTACTCAGTTTTAAAAATTGCACTCTTAGATGGGTTTGGTCTCCCCACTGAACAATATAGGATTAAGTTCAGGGAGACCAGGAAAGAGTCAAGAGGATTGGATGGATTTTGTAGACTGTTCTGTTAAAGCTTTGGAAGGCTGGTTACATAGCAGCAAAGTCAGTGCATATCAGGGCTTATACAATCTTATCCTGAGAGAGCATATTTTGAACAACTGTGTGTCTGATATGTTGACCAATACTTGGTAGACTCTGCTCTGACCTCTCCCAAGGAATTGGGAAAGAAGGCAGACAAATGGGTCAGAACTAGGGTGAGCAGAAAAACCCATACAGGGGGTGACAACAAGAAAAAGGAAGCAGGTAAGTCTAGGTACGAGGGCGGGGACAAAGACAAAAGTAAAGAGTCTTCATCAGGCCCACAAAATTCTTCTGGGGGTGGGTCTAAAACCTCTTCCAACTTTAAAAAGCCTTGGTGCTATGTTTGCAAAAACAAAGGCCATAGGCTAGGAGACAGCTCCTGCTCTAAGAAAGGCACCAAGCAAACCACCACTACCAACCCCACTTCTACTTCTAGTGCCCCTAGAAATACCAGTAGAACTACTAACAGTAGTTGGTCCAAGGGTGTAGCTGGGCTCACATTAGGAAGTGTGGTGGAGGGCTGGTTTTGTTAGAGAGACAACAGAGACTATTAGTCTCTGATGGGGGCATTGATCTTGCCACTCTTGCTACCTGTCCCTTCCTAACATTGATAAGTACAGGCAGCAGCCTTTAATAAATGGTGTTCAGGCAGAGAACTACAGGGACGCAGCTGCCAGTGTCACTATGATGACTTAACTGGTATCCCCTGAGCAACACCTACTTGGTCACCAGTACCAAGTGACTGTTGCTCATAACAACACTGTATGCTACCCTATGGCAGTTGTTGATTTCAGCTGGGGGAAAGCGGTAGGGGGGGTCCAAAGAAATTTGGTAGGTCCACAGACCTACCTGTAGAGTGTCTATTAGGGAACGACTTGGAGACTTCAGCTTGGGATGAAGTTTGCGTTGGAGGCCCATGCAGCAATGCTGGGCATTCTAGGGCATAGCTGTGCAAAATGATCAAGGAAACTTGGAGCCTGGAACAGTGGCCCAAGAACCTTCAAAATCTAAGGGTAGGGAGAGCTAAAAGGTGCCCCCTACCCTCAGTGAGGATTTCCCTCTGAGGAGGAGGAATCCACACCCTTGGCAGAACCTACACCAGAGGAACTCCAGGCTGACACAGCTGAGCTCTTGGGTGGCAGGGAGGAATTCAATATGGCACAAAAGACTTGTCCTGCACTGGAGGGCTTGAGACGGCAAGCTGTCATTCAGGAGGCAGGGGATGTCAGTGGCACCCACAAGGTATACTGGGAAGACATCCTCTTGTATTCAGAGCCAAGGGACCCCAAACCTGGTGCCACCAGGAGATTGGTAGTCCCTATGCAATACAGAGAATATTTTTTGACCCTTGCACATGAGATTACCCTGGCAGGTCACTTGGGGGCAAAGTAAGACGCTGGACAGACTTGTACCTCACTTTCACAGGCTGCACATGTCAGAAGACACCAAGGAGTTTTGTCGCTCCTGTGTCACCTGTCAAGCCAGTGGCACCTCCCCGGAAATGGGAGAGGAGGCAACCAGGTGGGAAAGAAAAGAACAAGAAGGAAGTAAACCAGGAAAAAAATTTAAATGAATCTGAAGATGGCGACTGTGTCCATATGGGGTGCCGTCTGACATCACACAAGGGGATGGACATACCAAATGAAGGTCAATGATGCTCATAGAGACATTTTTTTAAAAAAAGGAAAAGATAAGACAATTCTGGGTCCAACCACTAGCTGGCGGAATAATGCACAGCATGGGAATCGAGAAAACTCTTCAAGCTGCAAAACTACTTCTACTGGTAAGTAACCGTTTTGTTTTCGCAAATGTCCATACAACAATGCATGGGCTCACCCTTTGATGGTTCTAAACACTTTAGTGTTAAAGCTGATTCAGCTTTAGAAAGATTCAAAGATAGCAAATCAACAGCAAGGTCTCTAGGTCTGCAAACACAATTCAGGCTCTACAGACCATGCAAAAGGTTTTGAGGACAACAGCAACTAAAACCCCATACAAGAGCTACAGTGAGAGGGCAAAAGGAAACATATCCTACCCTTACCTCCTCTTCCCCAGCCACTGACTAGAAGTGGCCTCAGCTCAATCTTAACTCCACATGCAACCTCTTGGAGGGTGGATTCCCACCTTTCCACAAGCATGTAAGATCATTACTATAGACTTTTGGATCTTGCAAATGGTTGAAAGGCAGACATGCCCCACCCTTTCAACAATCACCTCCCATCCTTTCCTAGGCAGAAGTATTCCAGCAACACCATATGTATCCTTCTACAGGAAGTGTAGTCTTTGCTTCTAAAGGACACAGAGGAATTGATGCTGGAGGATGAAAATGGTCAAAAATGCTACTCCTGGTACTTCTTGGTGTCCAAGAAGGATGGCAGTCTTCCTCCGATCCTGGCCCTAAGGATTTTGAGCTGGTTCCTCAAAAGGAAAGGTTCAAAATGCTGTCCCTGTCTCAGGTTCTTCTAGCACTGGTGTCGTAGGACTCTTACCTTGGGTGTAAGACTGCTATGTTTAGGGCGGCAGCGCCACTGTGTGTCGGCTAGCTTGGTGCACCTCACCCAAACCTAGAAAGTAAAGGTGATTTGTGGCAGCCTAAAAATATGACACTGACTCCTCAGGGAAGTCGTAGTGGAACAGATCATACCCCTTTCTCTCAGTTACACAAAGTCTCACACATGCAAAGGCAGATGTAGGAAAAGTTTATATATTTATTGAAGCAATTACATCCATTGATTTAAAAAAAAGCATGAGTTGCAATTATGAGGCAGATGAAATATAATACAGTGATGACCAGTAGAGTAAAACATATAAACAACACCACCATCCTGATCTAATCATGAGATCTAGTGATTCCTGCCTACACCTGTAGTGAATCCTATTTCATTTTAATGGGATAACAGGCGTTAACTTAGCCTTTGGCTTGCAGACTCGTGCCCCCGTCACCTAGTGACTTTTAACCTACTTAGCTTGCTCTGTCTTAGCACATTTAATTATTTATTTCTTCTAAAATGGCTGCCTTGTTTAGAGTTAGGCCACTTGTTATGAGTTACATTATCAGTGTCACCGCGCTAAGGCGTCAAAAACAAGCACAAAAGACAAACAAACAGTAGGTGTTCACACTTAGGGATTTTCCCTCTCCATACTTTCGAGGGATTGTTGATATTAATTGCCGTCCCAAGCATGTCTATTATCTATTGTTTGGGAACTCACCTAAGTCAGGGGTCCTTGAAGATCTGTATAAATATATCGCACTTTAGACAGATAATCAGAGGGATTCCGACCAGAGGGCATCGCCACCATCGCTGATACCGATGCTGCAGTCGTCTTGACGCTGACCCAGTCTTCATGTCCCTGCGGAGTCTGAGATAGAGACCTCATTCCAAGGTAACGAGGGTTGGGCGCTCCTCCTATGGACATGGCCTTGGCAGATTAGGTTTAACAAACCCAGCTCTTCTTTAGATAGGAGGTTAGGCCTTTCACATTAGGGTATTAGGGCATATTACATCTTGTATGTCTTTTCTATGCATTGCAAGATGGTGGGGGTCTTTGTAATAATGACTTGCGTCTTCACAATTCTGTTTCTTGCATTATTCATTATCCTAATCATTGCAGCCCATGCAACTTATCGCAAATTGCAGTTATGTTGAATAAAAACTATTGAAACTTTACTGCATCTTTGTCATTGCCTGCGTTTGTATGAGACATGATATATCTGTGAGAAAGGGGTAATCTCCGTTTAACCACGACACTCCCTGAGATGTCTTACTCTCGAGTCCATGCATAAAGGCTGCCACAAATCACCTTTTATTATTGTGTTTCTGGTGAGGTGCTGCTAGTGAGCCGGTAAGGTTGGGACAACAGTTGCGACTTGTTGTAGGAAAGAAGTAGTCGCCTACAAACAAAAGTACTGTCATCCTTTAACCAGCAGTCTTGCCTAGAGCAAGAGCCCAAACTACTACACACCCTAATGTCTAAGCCTGACAGCATAGCAATGTTAAACCTTCTGCCTGCCTGGTCTTATGGAAGGAGCCCTAACCCCATACCTGAAAGACTGCATGGGTCTGCATGTTGTCTGTTGGCAATCTTCCTGATTGTCTGGAAAGAAAAGGCCAGGATCAGCAAAGCTGTCAAAAAAGTGGTGTGCAGCATCAGGTGCCCATAGCTGTTATGCCCTCTACCCTCCTTTGCCCTATGCGGTGTTTATATTACAAATCACGTTGTGTTCTAAGAACAGGCCTGACATGATACGTCTAGGGTTGAGGGTTGACTCCATAACTCTTGGAGCGACAATACTGGGTAAACTATTGTGTACAAACATGACTGCCTTGAGCAGGGTACAAGTGAAATGCATACAAAGGACTGATAAACACAAACACAACAGTGCTTTCTCAGAAAGGCAGCTGATAATATAAACACATCCAAGCAAAAAACGAGCTGTATTAAAACATAATAAAATGAATAAAGAAATAAAATGTGTATTTGTGTAAAAGGGCACATGCCAAAAACTAAAATAAGGGTCACCAATCAAGGTCCTAAAAGGAACCCACGGCACTGGAAGCAGAAGACTGGTGGTGTCTGTCAGTTTGCAGGATGCATACTTCGAGCTCTCTAGCCTACAGTCTCAGAGGAAGTACCTCTGCTTCATGGTCAGATCACATTATCAGCTTGCGATCTTTCCATTTGGCCTCTGTACTATGCCACAAATCTTCACAAAGGTGATAGCAGTGGTGTTGGCCCATCTCGGACGAACAGGAGTGGTGTCTCACCTCTTGCAGAAGACAGCAAGATTGTTGTTCCACCTTGGCTTTTGGATCAACAAACCCATATCTCACCTGGTGCCCTTTCAGAACATCCTGTTTATTGGGCCATTACTGAACTATGTGTCAAGTCTTCCCTTCTCAGAGGATTCGAGACATTCAGAGTCTTAGGTTCATGATAGAGCAGTCCTTCCAGTTCTAAAGGGTTCTGCCTGCTAGGTCTAGTAGCCTCCTGAGTTATGTTGGTCACCCATGTACATTGGAACATGAGGGCCAATTGCACCCTCCTCCTCCACTAGCAAGTGATCAGAGATGCCAGCATTCTAGGGTGGGGAGCTCATCTAGAGAAACTGGAGATCAGAGGTCTGTGATCAACAGAAAAACATACTTTACACAGAATTTTTTTGAATTGCAGGTGATAAATCTAGATCTTGATGCCGTCCTTCCTTCCCTCTGTGGTCAGTCGGTCCACATCTAGACGGACAATACAACGGCAATGTGGTATATCAACAAAAAAGGGAGGGTATGATCACATTGTGTCTGTAGAGGAGCTCTACATCTCTGGTCCTGGGTGCAGGGTCATCAGATTTGTGTAGTGGCAAATCACCTGGCCGAAGTTCCCAACATAAGAGCAGACAGTCTCAGGCGGCATTATCTTGCCAACCACAAGTGGTGCCCTCACCCAGAGGTAGTCCAGAACATTTTCCAACTGTGGGGGATTCCTCAGATAGACTTGTTAGCCACTCGAGAAGACACTCATTGCCTGAAGTTCTGGCCCTTCAGTGTCCAATGCAGGGAATTCTGGGAGATGCACTAACCACACAGGATGTGGTATGCCAACCTTATTCTCCTCTCTCTGTGCCCTCCGCTCCACCTCTCTCACAGGGCAGATCTCTTGCAACCTCAGGGATAGGTACTACATCCCCGCCTCTAGAGCCTCCACCTATATGACTGGAGATTGAACAGAGCAACCTGAGTGCTTTTTCCTGCCCCCTGAAGTGGTCAATACTATTTTATGTTCAAGGAGACACTCCACCAAAACTGTTTATTTTGGTAGGTGGGCCAAATTTGTTAACTGGTGTACAGAACACTATTGATAATCTTCAGGCTCATTTATCAGATATTCTATGTTTTGCGTTCGTTAGCACTTCAAGGGTGTGCAGCTGCCACTGTTAACTGTTGTCAGCCTTATTGGCTTTGAATCACCTATTGTTCTAGGATTCCTTGACGGCATCACAAACAAGTACGCACCTACTTCATTTATTATGATTCAATGGGATCTCAATTCGGTTATTACATACCTACTCTGTCCCCTGTTTGAGCCTTTACACAGTTGTCCCTGCAGTTTCTGACATTTAAGACTGTTGTCTTCATTGCTATCACTTCAGCAAGGCGAGTAAGCAAATCGAAAGCCTGAAGTATAAAACCTCCTTTTCCCTCACAAGCTGGTGTTGAGAACCAAGGCTGACTGTCCAAATCGGTTACCCCTTTCCACTTAGAGCAATCCATTACTCTTTTCGCAGTCTATCCCTCTCCTCATCCAACTAAGGAGGAAGAAGTACCCAAGAAAGCAGTCAGCTTGTGCCTGGATAGGACATGCAAGTTCAGACTGGATGATTAGCTCTTTATAGAATATGTTGGAAAGATGGATAATCCTGTGCATCAAGGTCTGCTGTGCCATGACCTACAAGGATCCTCCAGAAGGTATTCAAGGTCATTCTACCATACCAAAGTCCTCTACACCATCACTGGTGAGAAGGGTCCAGTGGTGTATATTTGCAAAGCTGCAACTTGGCCGTTCCTTCACAGTTTTGTAAAACACTTGTTTAGATTCTGTAGTGAGGAGGGATGGTCACTTCGCTTGTTCAGTTCTACTGTATTTTGTTTTGGTATAACCAGCCATGGATGTGGAACCGCTTGTAGAAGCTACTAAAAAGGTGAGAAATCTGAAGGGATCCACCAGAAGAACAAGTTAGGCCTTTTCTGGTGGGTACTGCATCTTCCTGCAGATTCCTCACTGACCCATCCTGTGTGGCTGTATGTACTAAAAGTCCCATTGTTGTTGATGCACTCTTTCTATATATGAAAATGCACCTATCTGGTTCGGATGTGGATTTCATTGATTTGCCTCAAAGGTGTCATAAAAAGAGTATGAAAACTGACCTCAGCACACTCGCAAGGGCACTTTTTGACTCCAGTGTCATCATAAGGATCTGTGTGTCATGCGGAGGTGGAGCCAGTACCCCCTACTGACATAGGAGAGCTATCAGAAAGTTTCTGGATCCAGATTGACGCCTGGGATGTTTAAAAGGTGGGGAAGTCTGCATGATGCTGCTATATCCACCAGAAAAAGTGTTAACAAAGGTAAGTAACTTGTTTGTGCTGGGATTAGGGAGGTGGTGATCTGAGTACTCTGGGGGAAACCCAGCTCCATATTAGTCTGTTGGAGCTGTGGTCCATTTGTCTGGTGCTGAAGGCCTTCCTGTGTCCGGCAAGTGGTAGCTGGTTAAGGTCAGCATGGACAACCCCACTGCCATGTGGTTCTGCAACAAGCTTTGCAGATTGTGGTCCTGTGCCGGAACGTGCTGTGTCTTTGGAGTTGGCTGGAATGTCAGGGCAATTCTCTGCTTGTTAGTCACCTGGTGGGCTCCTTGAATACCATGACAGAAGAGCTCATCCGACAGCATCTGGTGGATCAAGAATGGTGTCTAAATCCTGTGGCAGTGCAGGGCATCATCATATTATAGTGGGGAGAGCCCTGTCTAGATTTTTTCCCCACCATTGGACGTGCAGTGTCAGAAGTTTCTGTGAAAAGGCACTCTAGGAGGTGAATCCCGCTGTAATGGAGCACAGGATTTCTGTATGCCTTCTTACCCCTGCCGCTTCTGCCCCAGGTTTTGAAAAAGAACAGGAATGACTGGGCCCAGTTCATTCTAGTGGCTCCAGGTTGGGCCACAAGAGTGCTGTACCCAGAACTTCTTGATTTGCCTGATGATCAGACTACCACTTTAAAAGGTTTGTTTATCTCATCAGCAGGGCAGGGTTCTGCACCCAAACCTGCACAATCTACTTCTCCAAGCGTGGAGATTGAGCATTACAGTTAATTGCATTTCATCTATCACCCAAAGTGGAGGATGTCATCCTTGCCACCAGACCCATGAAGTCCATTTGCGCCAGGTACTGGGACACATTTTTGGCCTGGTGAGGAGTTCCCAAGACAGACCTTTTACAAGCCAGGGTGTCAGATATTCTTTTGTATGTTTGTTTTTGGCCCAAAAAGGCCTTTCAGTGGTCACTGTTAATGGTTATGTGTTAACCCTTTTGACCTTTTTTGCGTTTTGAAAACCAAGTCCTTGTGATGCAGTTTATTAAAGGCTTGACAAAATGTTCCCTCCCAAATAGTTTGTGATGCCCCAGTGGGACCTTAAATTAGTCTTGACATTTTTGATGTGTACACCCTTTGAGCCGATGCACAGCTGCTCGTTAGGACCGTCTCATTGCAATCACCTCAGCTCGCTGCGTCAGTGAACTTAAGGCACTATCGGTGCAACCACCCTACACAGCCTTATTTCTAGACAGATTTGTGCTGAGGACTCAAGCTGCTGTCTTTCTGAAAGTTGTGACTCCATTCCATGTTGGGTAATCCCATCACTCTGCCAGCCTTCTGTGGAAGAGAAGGAGAGTGTTATAATCTATGACTATTCTGTATTCTGTACTTCATATAAGTATCTTCAACTTATACTTTTTGTGCACGAGTTATATTTCCATTGTGTTAACAAGCCTACTTGCTCAATGTTATAACCTATATCTCATGTTGGTACACTCCAGATGCTCTCCTTAGAATGTTGAGGGATGGAACACCCCGGAGTGCATCTTGGAATGTTGGAGAGGCTTTGAGAGACTGGAGATGATCTGGAGAGATGAGATGATGTGCAAGGAGTCTAACCAATAAACCAGTTATTCCTACTTGACTAAAGTGGCGTATTTACTACAGAAAATTGTGGCGACGAGGGTGGGATAACTGCGCAGGGGGCAGTAAAGACTCCTTGCCCCTGATTCCTGTCATCATCTTATTGAGGAGTGTGAACTACATCGGAGTTGCGAGGAGTATAGAGGTTGTGCTCTACGGTGTAAGGAACATGTAGAAACATACTCCTGTCCGCAGTATGTGCAGTCTGAAACAGAGGCGAGGAACCCTCAATGAACTGCATGAGGTGCTAAAGCAGTGATGTGGAGCAGTTGGCACAGCAAAGTATCTGTCCGTTGAGACTGGCACTGTTGACAATAAGGCTACCTGCTTGCGGGTTGGAAGGCGCATTCGACCCCGGTATATATCTATCACCGGAGGAACGCAAGTAAAGAAAAAGAGGAGAGGGAACGGGAGAAGGAAGTAAGCTTTCACAGGCTCTCTTACCAGACAGTGCCGCAGTGGAGGTATCCGTTCGACTGGTCGGAAGCTGGAAACGTGTTGAGTCGTTTCAGCTCGGCCCGCGTATAGAGGCATCTTCAGAGGAGGAGTCCCAGACATTTTGGGATGTGGAGGAGTTGCATCAGGAAGCCGGAGTTTGGCGCTTTCTGACGCAAAGTTCTGTCACCAAGGATCAGCGTGGTTCCGGGGAAGGCGGAGTCCCGTCTTCTGGGCAGCCTCCTGCCAAGTCCTTCTCATTGATCGGGTTCCGGGTGAGGCGGAGTTCCGTCTCTGGACTCTGCCCCTTTTCTCCCTTTATAGTACCAATTTAGTTGGATCATCCACGGCGTGCCAGCAGAGGCACAACGGGTGGAGAATAACTGCTGAACTTGTGCAACGTTATAAAGCACTTCACGACTTCGGGAAATATTTGAAGGTTGTGAAGGTAACATGGACAAGGGCTAAAAGACAGCTTATTGCATATCTTTACAGCTTATCGCTTATCCTTACTGTTATGATTTACATGCTTGTGTGACGCTCAGTATTGAGTCGATGTGCATTGTTAGTTGGACATCGCTCGTGATATAGTTATTGTTGTATAAATTACATGCTTGTGTCGCGCTCAGCATTTGAGTTGGGGGTGTATTGTATGTGGTTCATTGCTCTTTATGATAGCGTCTGTTGACTAGAGGTACAAATGATTGTGGGTTGGTTGCCTTAAACAATTGCAGTGACTAGACCAAAGCATCACATATTACGCCATGGCAGCGGCAGGGATGTCCCAACCTCCTCCGTTCCTGAACGAAATAGGTGAACCCAATTTACCTTGGAAGGAATGGTCAAAGTTATTTGAATCTTATTTAATAGCTATAGGCGGGGAAAAGTTCACAGCCTTGAGGAAACAACACATACTTTTGCATAATTTGGGTATTCAGGGAAGGAAAGTTTACGAGAGTTTGACAGCTCCTGATGACGAAGGGGAGGAGGAGGGAGAGAATTTAGACGAATATCAGAAAACAGTCAATAAGTTGGAGAGTCATTTTGGACATAGAGTCAATGTAGTTCTAGAGAGACATAAGTTCTTTAGTAGAACACAAGGAAAATATGAAAAGGTATTTAGTTACATTGCGTACCTGCGAGGTTTGGCCAATACATGTGAGTTTGGTGAACTGGAAGACTCATTAATTTGTGATCAATTAGTGAGGTGCACCAATAATCTTCGGGTATAGGAAAAGTTACTAGCCCATAATCCTGCCCTAAAGGAAGCCATGGATATAGCAAAAAGTATAGAGCATACAGTGGAATGTATCAAATAAATTAAACACTCCCCTGTCTGATGGGGTGAAGGAAGTTAGAGTCTGCCATAAGCAGGAGATTAGTGAATTTAATAGAGAAGAAGACACTAGGATACATGAAATTTCACTTTAAAAAAAACACAGCAGTCAACATAGAAGGGAGCAAGTGCAAATACTTTAGGTGTGGGAACTGTAGGCACCTGGCTAACAACCCCATGTGTCCTGCTCGCAATTGCTTATGCAGGAAGTGTGGAGCTAGAGGGCATTATGCACGAGTGTGTATAAATGAAAGAAACGTTATGAAAGCTGTGCACAAGGTTGAAGAAGTCACAGATTTAAAAAACAAATTTGTACTTCAAGTAAAAGAAACAGATGAAATTAGACAGACTGACAATTCATATCCAGTTTGTGATATTGAATTAGATGGCATAAGTGTGAGGGCATTTGCAGATTCCTGTTCACCATTCACTTTCATGAATTACAGAACATTTGAAAATAGCTTCCAAAACAAGGGATATAAATTGCAACCAGCAGACATTAATCCTAGAGGATATAATAGCGATCCCATACCCCTGAGGGGAATGTTAAAGCTACGTATAATCTTCAAGGATCGCCATACTGATGGCAAGGTGTATTTCACAAACAAGGGATCCAATCTGTTAGGGTGGAGACATCAAAAGGAACTCGGTATCAAACTAGACCCTAACAACAGGGAACAAGTATTGCTGGTGGACATGCCCAGTTTTGGGGGGGAGCGTATGTGAGGAATTCCCTAGATTATTTGATGATACATTAGGACTGTTCAAGAACTATCAACACAAAATTAAGGTAAAAGAAAATGCTGTACCAGTAGTTCACAAGGCCAGATCCATTCCTTACTGTATGCAGGAACCTTTGAAACAAGAACTTAACAAATTGGTTGAGCAAGGGGTCATAGAACCTATAGAAAGTTCTTTGTGGTTGGCCCCCATTGTAGTCACCAAGAAACCGTGTGGCAGGGGCATATGTCTATGTGTTGATTTGAGAGATTTGAACGCCAATATATGGGTTGATAGGTTCCCCTTACCTAGAATAAATGAAATGGTAAGCACAATAGGTTAAGCTAATTGTTTCAGCGTAATAGATTTATCGTCTGCATACCATCAGGTGGAATTCCATCCTTCTTCTTGCCCACTCACATCCTTCATTACTCAGTTTGGAGCCTTCAGGTACTGTAGAATGCCGTTTGGTCTTGCCTCTGCTGCAGCAGTGTTCCAGCGAATCATGCAAAGTATTTTGCAAGGGATTAACCAAGTAATGTGTTTCCAAGACGACATACTGGTTTATGGAAATATAGAGTGTGAACATAATTCCATTCTGAGAAGGGTATTCAAAGCTCTGGATGATGCAGGCATGACCATCAGGACGGATAAGTTCCAAATAGGTGTAGAGTCAGTGGAATACCTTGGCCATAAAATAACAAAGGATGGAGTAGAACTTAAATGTGATCTAGTTGTCGCTGTGAAGGAAGCCCCAGCACCCACCAATAAGGAGGAACTTATATCATTTTTGGGGTTAGCAGAATTCATGGCAAAATTCGTACACAATTTCGTTAAGGTCACGGTCCCTATGAGGACCCTGTTAAAAAAATATATTCAATTTGAGTGGAGTTTAGATTGCCAAGCAGTATTTGATAACATGAAGGAGGCTATAACCAAATGTCCGAGCCTAGGAAATTTTGAACCAAAAAGGAAAACCTGGCTAACCACCGATGCCAGTGGAAAGGGTTTAGGGGCCATCTTATCTCAGTTGGTGGAGGGGCAGAAGAGGATTGTAGCGTTTGCATCCAAATCTCTTGAAGATGCGGAATTGAATTACTCCGTAATAGAAAGAGAGGCTCTGGCATGTTATTGGGCCATTAATCACTTTAAATTTTTCCTGTGGGGTCTACCCTTCTGTGTCAGGACAGATCACAAACCACTCACTTTCATATTCACCACCAAGGGGAGAGACCACGCCACTCTATGTATAGCCAAATGGATCCTAGGTTTGGAGGGCTTTAACTTTGGGATAGAGTATGTTCCTGGCAAGAGAAACATCATAGCTGATTGTTTGTCGAGATTACCAAGGAAGGGAGAGGATGAGGTGAGAGGTGACACACTTGAACCGGTGTTGTATGTGGACTTGGGGGGTCTTACCAAAGAAGAATGAGTTACGGGAACAAGGAATGATCAGACATTGCAATTGTTGAAAAAAAAAGATAATTAATGGGTGGCCTGAAAGATCCAAATATTTGGATGAAGAGTTGAAAGGGTACTGGGAGGTGAGGTCGGAACTACATATTTCTGATGACATGGTGATGAGAGGGGAAAGAGTAATACCTCCTGGTGAATTATGGGACAAACTTGTAAGCTTAGCTCACGAGGGCCATCTGGGAAGAACTTTAACCAAAAGTAAACTTAGAGCAACATATTGGTTCCCCACCATGGACAGGTTGGCAGAGAACACTGTGAGAGATTGTGTTAAATGTGCTATGAGTGATAAGACTAAGATTACACAAAAGTCTCCATTGTCTCCCATAGAAGTTCCCATAAAACCATGGGACAAGTTAGGATTAGACATTTTAGGACCTCTTGCTCACTCCAGCACAAAAGGAAGGTTCCTATTAGTTTTGGTGGATTACCACTCACATTGGATAATGACCAAAATAGTGGGTCACGTGACAACAGGATGTAATTGATTTCCTAATGGAGGCATTTACGAGGGAGGGCATTCCTAGCACCCTAGTGACTGACAATGGAGTGCAGTTAACGTCAGGAGCTATGAAAGAGTTCTTAAAGAAAAGTGGGGTCCAGCATTTTAGAACTGCATTATACAATCCTAAAGCAAATGGTCTAGTAGAGAGAGTCAACAGAATGATTAAGGAGTGTCTGCAATGGGCCACCATATCTCATGAATCAGGAGAAACAGCCCTTAAACAAAAGCTGTGGTCATACCATACCACACTTAATTTGGTTACATGGATATCCCCATTCCTGTCTCTTAAGAGAAGGCTACCAGGAACCAAACTTAATCCTAATTGGTTAAAGGGTGGGGAACCTCACTGGGTGCAATGTGAGGAAGCAGCAGTAAGTGTCCGACAGAATCAAGGAAAATACAAGTGGTGGTATGATAGCAAATATGGTACAAAATGTAAACCATGGAGAGTAGGACAGTGGGTTAGAGTCAAGCTCCCAGGACCCTCCCAGAAAGAAGGTAGCAAGTTCTCTAAACCGATGAGGATCATCAGTGTACAAAAGAATGTAATGACATTGGAGGATGGCAGGGTATGGAGCATGGATCGAATAACCTGCAGCCATGACCCTGGTGCAACGACGAAGCGAGAGTCTGTGGGAAAGACAACAGATTCACTCGATCAGAGCAGCTTCGCTAAGCGCCCAAGGACAATAGCACGTCCGTCATGGCACAAGGACTTTTGGTTTCATTGTTGAGGTGTTATAATCTATGACTATTCTGTATTCTGTACTTCATATAAATATCTTCAACTTATAGTTTTTGTTCACCAGTTATATTTTCATTGTGTTAACAAGCCTACTTGCACAATGTTATAACCTATATCTCATGTTGGTACACTCCAGATGTTCTCCTTAGAATGTTGAGGGATGGAACACCGTGGAGTGCACCTTGGAATGTTGGAGAGGCCGTGAGAGATTGGAGAGGATCTGGAGAGATGAGATGATGTGCAAGGAGTCTAACCAATAAACCAGTTATTCCTACTTGACTAAAGTGGCGTATTTACTACAGAGAGGCATCATTGGCTTGATCCAAAATTGGCTTGGAGCTGTTAAATTGATCATGTAAAGGACCCCCATGTGGAAGATCAGCTTTTTGTGGGGTTCTCTTGGCAAAAATGGGAAGGCTGTGCAGAAGAGGCCTCTCTCATGGTGGATAGTCCTCTGCATTAAGATCTGCTCTGCACTGACCTAGACCTAGACGCAGCCATCTGAAGACCCAAGCTCATTCCACCAGCAGGAAGGCTGCTATCAGTGTGTTGGCCGGCGTAGTGTCTGTCCTTGACATCTGCCAGAATTCATCTTGGGTGCTGGTGCACTATTCCCTTGATAGCCTGATGAGGTAGGGAGGACCTTTCACCAGCTCGGTTCTGCAAGATGTTTTGGTTTGAGCCCACTCCACAGACCCTCCACCTACGGAGGTTCAGCCTTGATATGTATTCTAAAGTGACAAATCTGCAGTTAGAACTGTCCATCACAAGAACAAGTTACTTACCTTTGATACTGCTCTTTCTGGTGGATACTCTAACTGCAGATTCCTCACTGCCCTCTACCCCTTTCTTCATTGGAGTGGCATCTTTTTAGCATCTAAAAGTTAGAAATCTATACACTGGTAGTACAAATTGCACATCTGGGGTGAGAAATCTTTGGTTATATAAAGTATCCACCAGACCTTTCCAAAAGTTAAGTAACTTCTTGTTTGAAACCAAAAGATCCAAAAATACACTGAATAACAGAGATGGCATCAGGCTGTGTGGTGAACCGGAAGGTGTCTGGTCAAAAGAGGGAGGAAGTACCATCTTTCACAGTGACCTTGCTCTTTAAGGATTCTCAAAGAGGGAGATCCAAATAGATCTGTGAGGAGGAGAAGCCGCGACAGTGACATTTCCACCTTTGATTTCTCATATTTATCGTAGATGGTCTTGATGTCTGCAAAAGGTACATCCCTAACGTGCGCTGTCAAGAGTGGCTTCCATCTCGACGAATACATCATAGCACTCTCACAAAGCTTCAACAAGTAAGCGCTCCAGACCTCATCGTGCAATGTCACACCAATTAATATTGCTTTAATACTCAAAACACTGACACACTGTCAGCACATCAGTGTCTCAGAGATAGATGTCAAGATACTTTGTCTAGTGTAGTAGGCTGGACTGGCTTGTAGTGAGTACCAAGGGGTACTTGCACCTTGCACCAGGACCAGTTATCCCTTATTAGTGTATAGGGTGTCTAGCAGCTTAGGCTGATAGATAATGGTAGCTTAGCAGAGCAGCTCAGGCTGAACTAGGAGACGTGTGAAGCTACTACAGTACCACTTAGTGTCATATGCACAATATCATAAGAAAACACAATACACAGTTATACTAAAAATAAAGGTACTTTATTTTTATGACAATATGCCAAAGTATCTTAGAGTGTACCCTCAGTGAGAGGATAGCAAATATACACAAGATATATATACACAATAGCAAAAATATGCAGTATAGTCTTAGAAAACAGTGCAAACAATGTATAGTTACAATAGGATGCAATGGGGAAACATAGGGATAGGGGCAACACAAACCATATACTCCAAAAGTGGAATGCGAACCACGAATGGACCCCAAACCTATGTGACCTTGTAGAGGGTCGCTGGGACTATTAGAAAATAGTGAGAGTTAGAAAAATAACCCTCCCCAAGACCCTGAAAAGTGAGTGCAAAGTGCACTAAAGTTCCCCTAAGGACAAAGTAGTCGTGTTAGAGGAATAATGCAGGAAAGACACAAACCAGCAATGCAACAACTGTGGATTTCCAATCTAGGGTACCTGTGGAACAAGGGGACCAAGTCCAAAAGTCACAAGCAAGTCGGAGATGGCCAGATGCCCAGGAAATGCCAGCTGCGGGTGCAAAGAAGCTTCGACTGGTCAGAAGAAGCTGAGGTTTCTGCAGGAACGAAAAGGGCTAGAGACTTCCCCTTTGGTGGACGGATCCCTCTCGCCTTGGAGAGTCATGCAGAAGTGTTTTCCCGCTGAAAGGACGCCAACAAGCCTTGCTAGTCGCAAATCGTGCGTTTGGCGTTTTTGGACGCTGCTGGGGCCCAGGAGGGACCAGGAGGTCGCAAATTGGACCTGAAGAGAGAGGGGACGTCGAGCAAGACAAAGAGCCCTCACTGAAGCAGGTAGCACCCGGAGAAGTGCCAGAAACAGGCACTACGAGGATGCGTGAAACGGTGCTCGCCGAAGTTGCACAAAGGAGTCCCACGTCGCCGGAGACCAACTTAGAAAGTCGTGCAATGCAGGTTAGAGTGCCGTGGACCCAGGCTTGGCTGTGCACAAAGGATTTCCGCCGGAAGTGCACAGGGGCCGGAGTAGCTGCAAAGTCGCGGTTCCCAGCAATGCAGCCCAGCGAGGTGAGGCAAGGACTTACCTCCACCAAACTTGGGCTGAAGAGTCACTGGACTGTGGCGGTCACTTGGACAGAGTCGCTGGATTCGAGGGACCTCGCTCGTCGTGCTGAGAGGAGACCCAAGGGACCGGTGATGCAGCTTTTTGGTGCCTGCGGTTGCAGGGGGAAGATTCCGTCGACCCACGGGAGATTTCTTCGGAGCTTCTGGTGCAGAGAGGAGGCAGGCTACCCCCACAGCATGCACAAGCAGGAAAACAGTCGAGAAGGCGGCAGGATCAGCGTTACAGAGTTGCAGTAGTCGTCTTTGCTACTATGTTGCAGGTTTGCAGGCTTCCAGCGCGGTCAGCAGTCGATTCCTTATCAGAAGGTGAAGAGGGAGATGCAGAGGAACTCAGATGAGCTCTTGCATTCGTTATCTAAAGTTTCCCCAGAGACAGAGACCCTAAATAGCCAGAAAAGAGGGTTTGGCTACCTAGGAGAGAGGATAGGCTACTAACACCTGAAGGAGCCTATCAGCAGGAGTCTCTGACGTCACCTGGTGGCACTGGCCACTCAGAGCAGTCCAGTGTGCCAGCAGCACCTCTGTTTCCAAGATGGCAGAGGTCTGGAGCACACTGGAGGAGCTCTGGACACCTCCCAGGGGAGGTGCAGGTCAGGGGAGTGGTCACTCCCCTTTCCTTTGTCCAGTTTCGCGCCAGAGCAGGGGCTAAGGGGTCCCTGAACCGGTGTAGACTGGCTTATGCAGAATTGGGCACATCTGTGCCCAAGAAAGCATTTCCAGAGGCTGGGGGAGGCTACTCCTCCCCTGCCTTCACACCATTTTCCAAAGGGAGAGGGTGTCACACCCTCTCTCAGAGGAAGTTCTTTGTTCTGTCATCCTGGGCCAGGCCTGGCTGGACCCCAGGAGGGCAGATGCCTGTCTGAGGGGTTGGCAGCAGCAGCAGCTGCAGTGAAACCCCAGGAAGGGCAGTTTGGCAGTACCAGGGTCTGTGCTACAGACCACTGGGATCATGGGATTGTGCCAACTATGCCAGGATGGCATAGAGGGGGCAATTCCATGATCATAGACATGTTACATGGCCATATTCGGAGTTACCATTGTGAAGCTACATATAGGTAGTGACCTATATGTAGTGCACGCGTGTAATGGTGTCCCCGCACTCACAAAGTTCAGGGAATTGGCTCTGAACAATGTGGGGGCACCTTGGCTAGTGCCAGGGTGCCCTCACACTAAGTAACTTTGCACCTAACCTTTACCAGGTAAGGTGACTTATAAGTTACTTAAGTGCAGTGTAAAATGGCTGTGAAATAACGTGGGCGTTATTTCACTCAGGCTGCAGTGGCAGGCCTGTGTAAGAATTGTCAGAGCTCCCTATGGGTGGCAAAAGAAATGCTGCAGCCCATAGGGATCTCCTGGAACCCCAATACCCTGGGTACCTCAGTACCATATACTAGGGAATTATAAGGGTGTTCCAGTAAGCCAATGTAAATTGGTAAAAATGGTCACTAGCCTGTCAGTGACAATTTGGAAAGAAATGAGACAGCATAACCACTGAGGTTCTGGTTAGCAGAGCCTCAGTGAGACAGTTAGTCACTACACAGGTAACACATTCAGGCACACTTATGAGCACTGGGGCCCTGGGTTACCAGGGTCCCAGTGACACATACAACTAAAACAACATATATACAGTGAAAAATGGGGGTAACATGCCAGGCAAGATGGTACTTTCCTACATCTAGTCACTGAATGGGTTTAGAAATGCCAAGAAAAAGGCTTTTTAAGGGGGACTTGGGGGAAGAATCTGGAGATCAGCATTTGATTGATAAAGCATCACAGGTGATAAGTGGATGTGGGCTATTGTGAGAGACATTGACTTTGTCGGGAGGGGACCAAATTGCTGGAGGGCTTAGGTCTTGGCTGAAGTGGGATTTTAGGCCTTGGCCATCCCAAGCATATGGTTAGGAGTTATAGAGAGTGGTCAGAGAGATATCTATTGAGATAGGCCGAGGTGTTATACTGATCTGTGTCTTTCCGCCTACCCAGAAAGTAGTCTATGTGGCTATAAATTCCATATACCTGCAAGTAGTAAGAGTAAATGTTTGCCTCCCAGGTGGTGGTGCCTCCAGACACCTAAGAGACGGAGGTCCATCTTAGTGGCTGTGAGTGTCTGCTCCACATGGGGTTTACGGCTTCTAGCGGAGGGCATTTAATAAATCGCCAGCCATGACCACCAAGAGTTGGTACAGTAGATCCCCCACATTGTCGGGTCTCGCCTCGCTCCCTTCCCGGGCTCCCGTTGATGTCTCCGTTTCCAGCTCCCTTCAATGAATTCTGTAGTTGTCAAACAAATGCCTGCAAAACGTCTCCCACACCACATAAAGCAAACCTCTCCCCACGGGCAGATCCAAACCTCCCAACCATATGGTTCCCCCCTAAGTGTATCACTAATGCACCCTGTTTAGTTTCCTGCCTGGTGTCATAGATCTAAAGATTACCCTCCAAGGCTCTCCCCTGAACCAAAGGGTAGGTTCAACCCCCCACCACCCACAGTGCAAAAAGGAGGAAAAAAGACTCAAATCAATAGGTGAAACGTTTTTGCAGGTGCCTTGGAACCCACCCAGGGTGACCCGTGTCCGGGTACCCTCAGCTGGTGCCAACTCACCAGCTATCGCCCCCAAGTAGGGGCAGATCTGCTCTGGTGTGGAGAGGCACACATGACAGTTCTTCCTGTTTGAGACAAAGGGTAGAATGTGTACGCCAGGCCTACTGAATTACAAACTTTAGCTTTGTCAAGTCATGTATGTATTCGAGACAAATATGTATTTTCAAAATTCATAAGCCGATGTTTGAAGAAAAATAGTTGAATTTCCAAAATATATTTAAAGTTTATATCTGAGTAGTAAATCATGCTACATTGGAGAGACTTTACTTGTGTTATTTCTTTGGTGCTGGGGCATTGCAGCTTTGCCTGCTATGTGTTACCCACGTAGAGACACTTTCCACATTGAGAAAAGCCTTTTTTTACATTACTGCTGGAAACCCTGTCTGATGCTGAGGTGATCACTACTGGTAATCTTGCATATGGTGGCTACTAATGAAATCTTGTCTGATGTGGTCACTTTTACAACACTAATTATTAGTAGCGCAGGATGATTTTCACAGAACACAAGTAGCTCTTGTTACAGAAAAGGTTGGAGACCGCTGGACTACACCCGGTATATCCTCCCTAACTTGAACACTTGCACACAAAATCTGTGTGGGTTAATTTTCAAGTGACTCACTTTGTTGGTTTCATGTTACATGACAGATATCTAGACACTGGGAGAAGACACCTCACCCACAATTTTTTGTGATATCCCTCATCATTGATTTCTTTTCTCGATCCGAGGAGGTGAATAGTTTGTTATAACTTTTTACATGGACGGATGAATGGATCCAGTAATTTCCATAAAAATGTCTCCGAGTCAATGCAAAAGAGTTTTCTTGTATACGGTCCCATGGGTTAGGTGATGTTAAAAATAATTACTTAGGATGTTTTTTTAACAATGTCTCATACATCCATTTGGACTTTTACTACATATGTTAGCCATGTCACATGCCCAAGCTAGTAACTGGCTGTCTTGAAGGCTAGGGAGATCCCTCGGACCTCTGCACACGTCACGAAAGTAGAGGCATAAGTGTCATACCTGTATTTGTAGCGACTGTGATTACATGTAATGCAGATATAATACAAAAATGTTTTATTTATAAATTATACATTTATTAAAAACACCTTTTACAAAAGATAAGCGGCACTTGAAAGTGACCACAGCGAGTACACACTCTGAATGCCCAAGGGTCCCCGTGAGTGGGCACAGCCACTGTGATGAAACAGTGTGGACGACACTTGTGTCCTCACTTACCATCATTGTGTGTTTCTGTTTAAATTCCTGTATATGGGGGGCACTTCCCCTTAGTCACATAAGGAAGTAGATTATCATCGCGTTAATATTCATCTTTTAGGTTCACTGGATAAGTTAGTGTGAGCTCTCTGCCCCACACGAGCAAACATATAAGCTCTGATGTTGTCCTTTGTAGTTATGGTCCTTTCTGGTGTTTCATCTGCTCCTTTTTTCAGGGGCGTGGTCAGTACATTACTTCTCAGACGGGCATTGAATTGCCCGGTGTGATAAGGTTGGCTGCATAAGTTGGTGACCCAGTTCGTGTCCAGTCTTGGTACATGTCTGAGACCTGTGTACTGTAACCCGCCCGTGTTATAGCCCATTTTACCATCATCTCTGATCCATTCCAACCTCTTGGTGGCTCTAAGGTGACCCTTTTATTAATTTAAAGGAACCAAGACGGGACGCTGTCACCGACCTTGGCAGCCAAGCTAAGCCCACCGAGGTCTCCTCTTCCCGCGGCCAGTCTCCTCCGAGCGGAAGTGGTCAGGGTGGCCCTGGCTCAGACTCGTACTCTCCTCTGGTGTGCATGGGGCTTCCGGTGAGGCTGAAGGATGTGTGGGTCCTTCGAAGGGTGGAGCGCCGGGCCTTGGAGGCTGCCCAGGAGGGATGTCCTCTCTGGCCACTTGGACGCTTCCTGTGACCTCTTCCCAGTTCCAATGTCCTGCGGTCTCCCTGGCTTTCCCTGTTTTCTGTTGTGTCCCTCTCGGTTTCGGCCTCGTGGCCGCATTTTCTTCGAGGAATTCCTCTGTGAGCTAAAAGGAAACGCAAGGGACAACAGAGTAAAAGTTGCAAAGTTGTCCTGGGCTAACCCGCTGCGAGCGCGGATATACTGTTGTTGATACTTATCCGATTGTGACATTCTTGTGGTTGTGGTTTTGGAACACAGTGAAGAACCAATAATCTAAAAAACACACACACAAAGAAGGTGTGTTTATTAATTCATGTATCTTTTTGTTACTTGGTCTGAGATCGGATTTATTTGCAATATTGGTTCTCTGAACGGCATGCACGGATTCTAAGCTAAACACGCATTATTTGAGCCTGAGTATCGAACAGCAGCTACGACTAGTGTTTGTTGATTGAATGGCAAGGTTTGCATCTAACTGTGGAGTTGTGGATGTATTTTCGTTACTTTGATACCTGCAAGTTCCTTAGAACACTTTAGGACCCAGCACACTCAACAACATATGTATGCCAATGTTAAAACATTAGAAAAGTGTACTTAAGATTGCTCAGACACACCTAGAATTACAAGTCTTTTTTATGTTATAGAGCCACTACTTTGTTGAGCGACTCACTGCTATCTGATGGACGGAGGAGGGAATACCAGGTACTTATATCTATACACTGCCTCGGTCACAGACTCATCTCTAGCAGTATTAACCTACACCCATTACTGTTCTCTGATTCTACGAGAAGAAAGTGCGAGGAAGTCAGAGGACCCAAAAGTAGCAAGCTTCTGACAATACCTGCCTCCCGCCACTCTTCCCAGCGGGTCAAGATAGACTTTGGCTTTTGGTGGGACTCCTTGTCTTGCAGGAAAGTTGGGCATATTCCTCGTGGTTCATTTCACTTCTGCTGAAAGATTACAGGTGAGAGCCTGCAGGCACTCGCTCATAAGCTGAGCATCCTCTTGATTGCTTCTTGGGCACATGGGACCTGTGGTGCCTCCGGCTGGTATACTGCCAGCAGATTCTCCCCCTGCACAACTTGACTACCTTCAGACACCCCACCAGCGCCAACTTAAGCCGCACCAGTGCCCAAAACTCTGCCAGTAACTCCTCCGCCTCCGCCTGTGTCGAAGGTGATTCTCATGCACTCTAGGAGCAGAGATCCATGAAGAAGACCCAGTATAGAAAAGAGTCCCAGCCCAGGCCTTTCACAAGCATGAATACTGACAATATATGGACAATATCTTCAGCATGGACCATATTCAGGTGCACCACATCAACCATGATGATAGTGATGAGGCAGCCAACTTACTGCCCACTACCAGCAAAGGCGCTACTGATCATGTTAGCTTCCAGAACACCAGCAGTCTGGATACCTCTCCGGAGGTGGAATTTGAGTGCCCTTGAAAGTGACATTTTTGTACCACAGTACCTGAAAAAAAAAAGCTGCAGAAGGGCTACAACTGCCTTTTCTGCTAGAAGAAAACAAAGTCCCCCTCCTGAAGGAGGGCCTCCAGCCATCTGCATCAGAGCGCTTGCTTCTGTTCAACAAAGCTCTGATGGAGCCTTAGGAGCATGGGCCGCACTTCCTTAAGTACTTACAGTGAGCAGACAGATTGCCTGTTGCTATTAGCTGGCCCCAGGTGTCCAACTTTCCTAGCAGCCTATCTATCACCTGAAAGGCTGGTAGTGCAAGTGTTATTTTGCACAAAACCAAGCCCAGGTTTCTTCCCCTGCGTAACTTGTTTCTGGGGAGAGGAAGAAATTAGAAGCTATTGGCGATATGGTTTCTTTCTCAGGGAGTTTTTTGCTCAGATCGACGAACCCTGCTTGCCTGTTGGCAAAATACACCCATGCACTGCAGGAGATGGCACAGATGGTAGTATCCAGCGTCCTGGATCATCAGAAGGAAGACTTCAGAAGTGGTCCATGATGGGCAGGATGCTGTGAAGCAGATCTGAGAGCGGATCTTGAAATTGTGGACACTGTTGCCAAGTCAATGGGTTTTTCAGTAACTCTCAGCCACGATGCTGGTTCTACTCAAATGGCTTCTCTGGACGTCCATGTGAATGTTATTTGATAGGTCTCGCCTCTTTAATAAAAAAGAAAGCTCACCCCTCAAGCGGTTGAAATGTGGTTGAGCTATGGCTCATTCCCTAAGATTGACTGTCACTGTTTGCCATATTTGAAGCTGCCTGAGAGATATGACTTTTTGCAGTGTCAACTCGCTGAGCCAAGCGAACAGCCAAACAGTTTCATGTGACATTACAAGGGCGGTGGAGGATCCAAGGATAGGCTGACCCACTAGCCATTGTCGTCGCCCTCCTTTTCATCCTCTCTAAAACACTTTAGTTCCCCCTCAGTGCAGGCGGTAGAGGAAAGGCTCTTACCCCATTTAAAGGTCTGGCAGGCCATCAGGATGGGCCCGTGGGTTCAGATAATCATAGAAATGGGTTATGTCCCTCACCTCCAGGTTTCTTCCATCCATTTCTTCAATGTTATTCGTCCAATCAGATGAGCGCATTCACATTTTCCAGCAAGAAGTCTTGCCCTTGTTATGAAATGCAGTGTGAGGGGCGACCTGTCCTAATCACTGCTTTAAGTTGCTTCTTAGGGGTCAAAACGTCAACATATTGACTCTTTTGGACTGCTAATGTATTCCATTTCATCGAGGAACACAGGGGGAACAGGTAGAATAAACCTCTCTATTGATAAATAATATGCAGCCATAGTTGCCTCTACCCTTGTGCTACATTGTGCTTATTTCACACTCTTACGCACATTTCAAATTCACGAGCACTGAACCACTTTAGGTTTAATGTCTGGAGCTCCCATCTACTTTTTAAGTTAAGTAGGATGTACATACAAATAACTTACATTTTTGTTGTGACTTCTATGCAATCCATGTGAGCAATAGTAAGGAATGTACAGTTTTTCCTGTTCTAACTCTTGTCCTGTGTCTATTATGTTGTAGAGAAATGTAGAGGACTACCAGGCGGAACCATTGTTGTATGGATATCTTGTTATGAAAGAGGGCAGTGGAACTAGTCCCATAACAGGAGATTGAGCATGGATGTTACTCCTTTTACTTCTTTGAGCCCCTGAAGGATGACAGGTTATGTCGCATGCTAGTCCTCAGTGTCAATCAATCAATCAATCAGTCTATTTCTAATGCGCACTACATACCCGTGAGGGTTTGAAGGCGCTGGGGGGGGGGAGGAAGGCGGGGGCGGGGGGCTGAGGGGTTGCTGCTACTGCTGGAAGAGCCAGGTCTTGATGTGTCTTCTGAAGGAGAGCAGGTCCTGGATCTGTCTTAGGTCAGACGGGAGGGTGTTCCAGGTCTTGGCGGCGAGGTAAGAGAAAGATCTGCCGCCGGAGGATCTGCGCCAGATGTGGAGGATAGAGGCGAGGTTGGCGGAGCGGAGTTGCTGGGTGGGGTTGTAGAAGCTGAGTCTGCTGTTCAGGTAGGTTGGTCTGGTGTTGTGAAGTGCTTTGTGTGCGTGGGTGAGGAGCTTGAAGGTGATCCTCTTGTCGACGGGGAGCCAGTGAAGGTCTCTTAGGTGGGGGGTGATGTGGCTGTGGCGAGGGATGTTGAGGATGAGTCGGGCAGAGGCGTTTTGGATGCGTTGGAGGCGTTGCAGGTTTTTGGACGGGATGCCAGGGTAGAGTACGTTGCCATAGTCGAGCCTGCTGCTGACGAAGGCCTGAGTTACTGTTTTTCTTGTTTCGGTTGGGATCCATTTGTAAATTCTGCGAAGCATGCGGAGGGTGTTGTAGTAGGAAGAGGAGACGGCGTTGACTTGTTTTGACATGGAGAGGGATGAGTCGTGGATGAAGCCAAGGTTTCGTGCGTGGTCGGTTGGTGTCGGTGGGGTACCCAGCGAGGCTGGCCACCACGAGTCGTCCCAAGCAGAGGGGGTGGGCCCAAGGATGAGAACCTCTGTTTTGTCCGATTTTAGTTTCAGCCGGCTGCTTCTCATCCAGTCAGCGACGGCTTTCAAGCCCTCGTGGAGGTTGGTTTTGGCGGTGTGTGGGTCCTTGGTGAGGGAGAGGATGAGTTGGGTGTTTTCGGCGTAGGAGATGATGTTGAGGTTCTGTTGACGGGCCACTTGTGGGAGGGGGGCCATATAGATGTTGAACAGCGTCGGGCTAAGGGATGAGCCCTGGGGTACGCCGCAGATGATGTTGGAGGCTTTGGATTGGAACGGGGGGAGGCGGACTCTCTGGGTTCTGCCGGAGAGGAAGGATGTGGTCCAGTCGAGGGTCTGGTCTTGGATCCCTGCTTCGAGGAGGCGGATTTTCAGAGTGTGATGGCAGACAGTGTCGAAGGCGGCCGACAGGTCTAGGAGGATGAGGGCTGATGTTTCTCCATTGTCGAGATGGCTTCTGATGTCGTCTGTGGCGGCTAGGAGGGCAGTCTCGGTGCTGTGGTTTCATCTGAAGCCGGACTGGGAGGGGTCGAGGATGTTGTTGTCTTCGAGGTACCGGGTGAGCTGTGTGTTGACAATGGAGATGGGCCGGAAGTTCTTCAGGTCTTTGGGGTCTGCCTTTGTTTTTTTTAGTAGAGCGTTGATTTCAGCGTGTTTCCAGCTTTCCGGGAATCTTGTAGTTTCGAAGGAGATGTTGATGACCTTCCGTAGGTGTGGTGCGATGGCTGCGTCTGCTTTGTTGAATATGTGGTGTGGGCAGGGGTCTGATGGTGATCCGGAGTGGTTGGAATTCATGGTCTTGCGAGTTTCATCGTCGTTGATGCTGGTCCAGGAGGTCAGGCGGCTGGAGCGGGTAGAGTTCGTGGAGGGCGGGGTAGGTGTGTCCGAGGTGTGAGGGGTGTTGAAGCTGTCGTGGATGTCTGTGATTTTTCGGTGGAAGGCAGTGGCTAGGGCGTCACATAGTTCTTGGGAGGGGGTGATGTCGTTGACGGTGGCGCTTGGGCTGGAGAGCTCCTTAACAATGTTAAAAAGTTCTTTGCAGTCGTGAGCGTTGTTTTCTAGGCGAGTTTTGAAGGAGGATCTTTTTGCTAGCCTGATGAGTTGGTGATGGCTGCGTGTGGCGTCCTTGAGTGCTGTGTGGTTGTTTGGTGTGCGTTCGAGTAGCCATTTTTGCTTGAGTTTACGGCAGTCGCGTTTGGAGGCTTGGAGGTTGTTGGTGAACCAGGGGGCTTTTTTGTTGATTTGGTTGTTGGAGGGTTTCCTGAGTGGTGCAAGGCGGTTGGTGCAGTCGTTGATCCATAGCTTGAGGTTGTGGGCGGCGATGTCAGGGTCGGTGGGGTTGGTGGGTGATTTCTGGGCTAGGGTTAGCTGATCTTCGGTGACTTTGCCCCAGCGTCGGCAGGGTGGTTGCTCGGTGAGGTGGTGTTCGGTTTGTTTCTTGAAGGTGAAATGGATGCAGTGGTGGTCGGTCCAGTAGAGTTCGGTGGTGTGATTGAAGGTGACGTGGTCGCTTGTGGAGAAGATGGGGTCTAGAGTGTGACCGGCTGAGTGGGTGGGTGCGTTGACGAGCTGTCTGAAGCCGAGGTTGGCAGTCAGGGTGGTGGAGTTGATGTCGTTGTTGTTTTCGAGGTGAAAGTTCAGGTCCCCGAGGAGGATGTAGTCCGTGGAGGCGAGTGCGTGGGTGCTGGCAAGGTCGGCGATGGCGTTGCTGAACGGTGCCCTGGGTCCAGGAGGTCTATAGATCAGCATTCCTCTGAGGGTGGTGTTGGGGTCGGTGTGGATTTGGAAGTGCAGGAGTTCGGCGGAGCTGAGGGAGTCGTCCAGGAGGGTCTTGACTTCGAGGGTGGCTTTGTGGATGATGGCTATGCCTCCTCCGGTTCTGTTGGTGCGGTCTCTGCGAGAGAACTTGTACCCGTCAGGAATGGCTATGGCGATGTCAGGTGCTGAGGAGTCATTCCACCAGGTTTCGGTTAGAAAGGCCACGTCCGGGGTGGTGGAGTAGAGCAGGTCCCAGAGCTCGATGGCGTACTTGCGTGCTGAGCGGGTGTTGAGGAGTATGCAGCGGAGGTGGTTGGTCTTGGTCCTGGGAGGTTTGTGGGCTCTGGTGCAGGTGAAGCTGCAGTTGTGGCAGGAGAAAGGCCCGTGTGTGCTCTTTGGAGAGGCCTGGAAGAAGGTGGTCTCTCGGCCAGTGTTGAGTGTGCAGAGGGTGTCGGCGTTGTAGCGGAGGCTGGGGATGTGGCTGTTGCGGGGTCCAGGGGTTCTGGCGCTGGGCGCGGTCCAGGCACGGACGGGTGCAGACGGGCTTGCCTCTGGCCATTAAGAAGGGAGGGGGGAGGAAGGAGCAGCTGGGAGGCGGGAGGAGCGGGCGAATGGGGGTGCGGGGGCGGGAGGAGCGGGAAAAGGAGTGGGAAAAAAGGCACAAAAATCAAAAGAGGGCAAAAAAGGCCCGAGATTAGAAAAAGTTAGAGAAAGAGGCAAAAAAGTAAGGGCTGAAAAATGGCAAAGAGTAAAGGTTGAAAGAAAAGGCAAAGAGTCAAAGGCTGGAAAAAGGCAAAGAGTCAAAGGTTGAAAAAGGCAGAGAGACCAGAGAGACACTAGCGGATCGGGTCCCGGAGGGCCTCGATCCCTAGAAGCAGCGAGGGCAGGGAAGGGGAGACACGGGCACGGCTTGGTGGTGCTGCGCACGCAGGGAGTGTATTACCTGGCCAAAATAGGTCAGGAGACACTCACCTTAGCGCGCAGCGACCGCCATTAAGAAGGGAGGGGGGAGGGAGGAGCAGCTGGGAGGGGGGAAGAGCGGGCGAATGGGGGCGCGGGGGCAGGGGGAGCGGGAAAAACGGTGCAAAAAAATTCAAAAGAGGGCAAAAAAGGCCAGAGATTAGAAAAACTTAGAGAAAGAGGCAAAAGAGTAAGGGCTGAAAAATGGCAAAGAGTAAAGGTTGAAAGAAAAGGCAAAGAGTCAAAGGCTGGAAAAAGGCAAAGAGTCAAAGGTTGAAAAAGGCAGAGAGACCAGAGAGACACTCCAGCGGATCGGGTCCCGGAGGGCCTCGATCCCTAGAAGCAGCGAGTGCGGGGAGGGGGAGACACGGGCAAGGCTTGGTGATGCTGTGCACGCGGGGAGTGTATTACCTGGCCAAAATAGGTCAGGAGACACTCCTGAACTTACCTCTGCAAGGAGAATGGCTAGATGGCCCCTGCACAGGTCCTTCTGTTTCTGGTATTAGGAGACAGGATGGTGTCCCTCGATTTGCAGGACACATACTTTCCCCTCCCGATCCTGAAGTTGCACACCAGATACTTGTGTTTTGTGATAGGTTCTATCTACTACTAAGGAGCAGTTCTCCCATTTGAATTGACATTGGCATCCTGGGTGTTCACCAAGGTGATGGTGGTGGTTGTGGCACACCTGCACTGATGAGTAGCTCAGTATTACCATACCTCCAGAATTGGCTGCTCAAGGTAGACTTGCTGCAGCTGTTCTCAGACCACCTGAGCGCCATGTCAATCTTGTTATGCGAGTTTGGAGTTTCCATTAAGCTGCTCATCTAGTACCAAGAGCCCTCTTATTCATTGTGGTAGTGCAGGATCCAATATTAGTCAGAGCTGCACCACCCTTGCAGAACGTTAAGGACATTTGTGATATGGTTTTGATGTTTTAGGAGGGAGCACGGATACCAGCCTTGATGGTCCTTCATCTGCTTGGTTTGTTTACTTTTTGCATTTTGCTAATTACTTATATGTGTTGAAACATGCAGACCTTTCAGTAGTGTCAGACTGCAAAGACACCAACACAGTGGCGATGACCAACTCTTTCAAGATCATCCTGGATACTGCAGAGAAATTTTACCTCAGCTATGGTAAGTCTGTTTGCCCACACTCATTGGCGAGACAGATATCTCCAGTGAAGACTGGGGTGCATGACTGGAGGATCTGGTGATTGCAGGACTTTAGCCTCTAGGAAGGTGTGGCCGAGCCAGCCAAGATGGCGGACACAAGTCCCTGAAGCTCTCTCTGCCTGCCCACACATCGCCATCCATCCTGCCCTCGGACACTGCTAGACGGCCCTTGGGGGATGCTCACGTCTTCCAGAGGTCCCTATTGTCCATTACAACATTCACTGTTGCCTTGCTGCGGCTGTAGATGGCGCTGTAGATGACAAGGCCTGCTCATGGCTGGCCTGGGGCCGGACATCTGGGCTTCTGGTGATGAGACGCCCCACTCCTCCCGACCAAGATTACAGTGGGAGGCCTCCCTCCACCGACCCCCGAGATAGCCCCTACCTGCTGTGGCCCACCTTATAGAGATGCACCCCAGAGGCGCGGCGGTGGCCCAGACTACTCAAAGGCCCGAGTGTGACCCATGGATTGCAGGTGAGCCCACGCGCTAACCCCAACTTAACTCCACTACCAGACCTTTCCCATTGCAACAAGGCGAACCAATCCTCGCTTCAGTGCCTCCTATTAGAACGCGCGAGGAGGGGGAAAGATCACGGCCTACATAAACACAGCAGCCGCCACCCTGAAAGTGCCTGATGGAGCCTGACTTACGCTGTGCCTACCTCCTCCCGATCCTTGCTGGCGACCCCACCTCGTTTACCAGTGGAGTCCGCCTATGTGATCCCCTTGGTCCTCATCCTCGGCGCTCACTTCAAGTTGCATGCGAGTCAGGGGGCTTCCCATCAGCAGTGTTGGATCCTGCACAGCCCAATCAGCCCAGCACACTGCCTTCTGCGCCTCTCCATATCAGTGTCAGTTTCCTCCTTGCTTGTGGGCTTGAGTGAAGGGGTTCCCCCTTCCCCGCAACTGTGCCATAATCGAGGACTGCGGCGGGGCTCCTGCCAACACTACCTGGGCCCTTGCACTGACCGCCACTCTGCAGGATACCGACCCACCGTGAAATCACAGAGACACACCTGGAGCGCAGACGCTGGAGAGATGGTGGGGGCCTCACCTCCACCCTAATGAGCCTCTGATTGAAAGGCATGTAACTTTGACCCAGTGAGTGCCTAAATTAAACCCTCACAGACCCTGTGCTCTACGGGTTTCCCTGTGGCCCACTCCGTCACCTTACCACTATTGGTGGTCCTTCTTTTACGTGCCACACGGTGGCTGCCCCTGGAGGATCCACAGACTGGGCCCCCCACTTGCTTGCCAGCTCCTGAGTGTGAACCTGTGCCTACAGCCCTGGTTCTCTTTAATTACTGTGAAGATCTCGGATTCCCCTGTTGCCCACGTGTCACAGAGACTGTTCCCTTACGGATGCCATTCATACAAACTGAGAATCCCCAGTCTACTACATGTGGCTCCCCCCTCCAGAGAGGAGGTCCCCTTGCCACCCACACGGAAGTGCTCACCTGGGTGTAGATAAAAGAGACTCACACAAGAAGAACCGCCCACCAGCTGCAGCTAGTGGTCTATCCATGAGGGCCCTGCCTGGAATCCTACACACAGTTAGGATCTAAGACATTAAGGCATCTCTTACCCCACACCTGCCTTCATGTCCCTAAAACAAACATCCTTGACATCGCACGGCATGGGCAGACTCCGATCAGCCATGACGGCCCAAAAACAGAAGCGGAGAACTTCACGTAGTGATATTTCCAACACCTTATCAGGAGTTCCCTCTCAACCGGCACCTGCAGCGGACAAATTGGACCTAGTGCTGGCCACCATAGAGCACTCTCGAGTATCGATGGAGACACGTTTGAGCGCCCTAGCCACTGATTTTTAGCTTCCTTTGTGATGATCATCGCAAACTTACTGTTAAGATATCAGACTGAGAAAAACACCTAGCCACTCTGCGCCCTATTGTGATTGACAATCAATGGACTGTCCGTGAACTGCAAGACCGGGTCAGCCAGCTAGAGGACAGGTCTGACGACATCGAAGGCAGGTCCCATAGAAGGAACGTGAATATTGGGCGTACCAGAAGGGATTAAAGGCCATGGCCCCATCCAGTACCTAGAGACTTGGTTCAAATCCTTCACCCCAGCCTCAGACCTCAGTCCTTTCTTCACACTGGAGAGAGCATATTGGGTGCCCACTCGCTGCCCCTCTGGGGGGTAGGGTGGTTTCCTCCTAGACCTATACTGGCAAAACTCCTACATTTCAAAGACCGAGATGCCAGCCTCAGAGCAGCACACCGCTCAGAGTGGAAGATCAAGTGATCATGCTTTTTCCCGATTATACAAGGGCACTTCAACAACAAAGGTAGGGATCAAGCACCATCTACGCCAACAGGGGGCCCAGTACTCACTTCTTTTTTCAGCTCACTTGAAGATGATTGCGAATGATACTACACTCTTTTTTCACCAACCCAAAGGATGCCTGTGACTGGACTGCCAACATTACCGCCCCTCCATCAGTAGATCACAATAGACCTCTCCAAGGTGGAAGAAGTGCAACCAGCCTTGCGCCTAGATTACCCAATGGTCACCTACAATGGCACCCCCAAATCTTGAACAGATCATTGAAAACAGAGGTCGAGCACTGCAAGCGGCAGCAGACATTGCACCCACCAATGTTATTACTAACCACAAAAAAGACCTCCACCTCTTAACAACTGATGAGGATACCCTCCTCTCAGATGACTCTCAGCGGAGCTCCCCAAATCGCTCCAAGATGCCACTACAGTCCACAGACACTCTCTTATGAAAGGGATGTATTGTTGTTTATCAAAATGTTTTGCTATTATGCCTTGAAGTCTTATGCCCACATCAGCGATACTTTGTTTTCCCTAAAACATTTCCTTCACCCTGTGTGCATTCACCCCATCTCCTTCCCCTCCAACCCGATAGTCACAAAATATCTCATGGGCTTTCATAATTCTTGCATCCGGGCACTTGCAACTTGGCATATTACCTCCATACTTGTTCACTACACCCCCTCCCCACACTTTCATTGATTTCAAATCAAAATCAAATCATTAGCATTTATAAAGCGCGCTACTCACCCGTGCGGGTCTCAAGGCGCTAGGGACAAAGGGGGTGGTTATCGCTGCTCGAACAGCCAGGTCTTTAGGAGTCTCCGGAAAGCGGAGTGGTCCTGGGTGGTCCTGAGGCTGGTGGGGAGGGAGTTCCAGGTCTTGGCCGCCAGGAAGGAGAAAGATCTCCCACCCGCCGTGGAGCGTCGGATGCGAGGGACGGCGGCGAGTGCGAGGCCAGAGGAGCGGAGGGGGGCGGGTGGGGACGTAGAAGTTGAGCCGTCTGTTGAGGTATTCCGGTCCCTTGTCGTGGAGGGCTTTGTGTGCGTGGGTGAGAAGTCGGAAGGTGATCCTTTTGCTGACTGGGAGCCAATGCAGGTGTGCGGAGATGTGGCTGTTTGCGGGGTACGTCGAGGATGAGGCGGGCTGAGGCGTTTTGAATGCGTTGCAGGCGATTTTGGAGTTTGCCGGTGGTCCCAGCGTAGAGGGTGTTGCCGTAGTCCAGGCGGCTCGTGACGAGGGCGTGGGTCACGGTTTTTCTGGTGTCGGCGGGGATCCAGCGGAAGATCTTGCGGAGCATGCGGAGGGTGAGGAAGCAGGCGGAGGACACGGCGTTGACTTGCTTGGTCATGGTGAGAAGGGGGTCCAAGATAACCACCCCCTTTGTCACATTCATGACATTGTTTGGACATACCGTAGTTACAGTAGTCCCTATGTAGGAAGTTGGCTCTGTATGTACTATTTCAAAGTAAGAAATAGCATGCACAGAGTCCAAGGGTTCCCCTTAGAGGTAAGATAGTGGCAAAAAGAGATAATTCTAATGCTCTATTTTGTGGTAATGTGGTCGAGCAGTAGGCTTATCAGAGGGTAGTGTTAAGCATTTGTTGTACACACACAGGCAATAAATGAGGAACACACACTCAAAGACAATTCCAGGCCAATAGATTTTTATACAGAAAAATATATTTTCTTAGTTTATTTTAAGAACCACAGGTTCAAGATTTACAAACAATACTTTAAATGAAAGGTATTTCACTTAGGCACTTTAGGAACTTTGAATTATCACAATAGCATGTACAGTTTTGGCAAAAATGGCAATGAGCTATTTTAAAAGTGGACACTGCAAAAATCAACAGTTCCTGGGGGAGGTAAGTAAATGTTAAGTTCACAGGTAAGTAAAACACTTACAGGGTTCAAAGTTGGGGCCAAGGTAGCCCACCTTTGGGGGTTCAAGGCAACCCCAAAGTTACCACACCAGCAGCTCAGGGCCGGTCAGGTGCAGAGGTCAAAGTGGTGCCCAAAACACATAGGCTTCAATGGAAATAGGGGTGCCCCGGTTCCAGTCTGCCAGCAGGTAAGTACCCGCGACTTTGGAGGGCAGACCAGGGGGGTTTTGTAGGACACCGGGGGGGGACACGAGCAGGCACAGATAGTACAACCTCAGCGGCACAGGGGCGGCCGGGTGTAGAGTGCAAACAGGCGTCGGGTTTTCAATAGAAATCAATGGGGAGACCCGGGGGTCTCTTCAACGATGCAGGCAGGCACAGGGGGGGCTCCTAGGGGTAGCCACCACCTGGGCTCAGCAGATGGTCGCCTGGGGGTCGCTCCTGCACTGGAGTTCGGTTCCTTCAGGTCTTGGGGGCTGCGGGTGCAGTGTGGTTTCTAGGCGTCGGGTTCCTTGAAGCAGGCAGTGGCGGTCAGGGGGAGCCTTTGGATTTCCTCTGCAGCCGTCGCTGTGGGGGCTCAGGGGGGTCAACTCTGGCTACTCACGGGCTCGCAGTCACCGGGGAGTCCTCCCTGTAGAGTTAGTTTTCCACAGGTCGAGCCGGGGGCATCGGGTGCAGAGTGGAAAGTCTCACGCTTCCGGCGGGAAACGTGTGGTCTTTAAAAGTTGCTTCTTTGTTGCAAAGAGTTGCAGTTTCTTGAACAGAGCCGCTGTTCTCGGGAGCTTCTTGGTCCTTTAGATGCAGGGCAGTCCTCAGAGGCTTCAGAGGTCGCTGGACACTGTTGGATGCGTCGCTATTACAGTTTTCTTCGAAGTAGGGAGACAGGCCGGTGGGGCTGGGGCCAAGTCAGTTGTCGTCTCCGTCTTCACTGCAGGGCTTCAGGTCAGCAGTCCTTCTTCTTCTTTAGGCTGCAGGAATCTATATTCCTCAGTTCTGGGAGCCCCTAAATACTCAATTTAGGGGTGTGTTTAGGTCTGGGAGGTCAGTAGCCAATGGCTACTGGCCCTGAGGGTGGCTACACCCTCTTTGTGCCTCCTCCCTGTGGGGAGGGGGGCACATCCCTAATCCTATTGGGGGAATCCTCAATCTGCAAGATGGAGGATTTCTAAAAGTAAGAGTCACCTCAGCTCAGGACACCTTAGGGGCTGTCCTGACTGGGGAGTGACTCCTCCTTGTTTTTCTCATTATCTCCTCCAGCCTTGCCGCCAAAAGTGGGGGCAGTGGCCGGAGGGGCGGGCACCTCCACTAGCTGGGATGCCCTGTGGCGCTGTAACAAAGGGGGTGAGCCTTTGAGGCTCACCGCCAGGTGTTACAGTTCCTGCAGGGGGAGGTGAGAAGCACCTCCACCCAGTACAGGCTTTGTTCCTGGCCACAGAGTGACAAAAGCACTCTCCCCATGTGGCCAGCAACATGTCTGGTGTGTGGCAGGCTGGCAAAAACTAGTCAGCCCACACTGGAGTCGGGTATGTTTTCAGGGGGCATCTCTAAGATGCCCTCTGGGTGTATTTTTACAATAAAGTGCACACTGGCATCAGTGTGCATTTATTGTGCTGAGAAGTTTGATACCAAACTTCACAGTTTTCAGTGTAGCCATTATGGTGAGGTGGAGTTCGTGTTTGACAGACTCCCAGACCATATACTCTTATGGCTACCCTGCACTTACAATGTCTAAGATTTTGCTTAGACACTGTAGGGGCATAGTGCTCATGCACCTATGCCCTCACCTGTGGTATAGTGCACCCTGCCTTAGGGCTGTAAGCCCTGCTAGAGGGGTGACCTATCTATGCCATAGGCAGTGTGAGGTTGGCATGGCACCCTGAGGGGAGTGCCATGTCGACTTAGTCATTTTCTCCCCACCAGCACACACAAGCTGGCAAGCAGTGTGCATGTGCTGAGTGAGGGGTCCCCAGGGAGGCATAAGACATGCTGCAGCCCTTAGAGACCTTCCCTGGCATCAGGGCCCTTGGTACCAGGGGTACCAGTTACAAGGGACTTACCTGGGTGCCAGGGTTGTGCCAATTGTGGAGACAAAGGTACAGTTTAGGGAAAGAACACTAGTGCTGGGGCCTGGTTAGCAGGGTCCTAGCACACTTTCAAATCATAACTTGGCATCAGCAGAGGCAAAAAGTCAGGAGGTAACCATGCCAAGGAGGCATTTCCTTACACCCTACCTTTTCACTTTACCCAGTTACATGTAACTCCCCACTTAGCCTTAACCCCACACTCTATCCACAATATGACAAATTTTCATCATCAACTCCACACACATACCATGGGCGGGAAGGCAGCTATGGCGTGCAAAGCGAAGAATTCCCCCCTTCCCAGTGACCCTTATATATTTCGCAGACTATGTATATGCCTGTTTACACTAAACATATGAGGCGTGCACACTGCCCAAACAAGTACGCAGCGTACTCCAATATAAAAAGGCAACATGCACGTATAGTCCTCTTACAGGAGACCCACATTGCAGAAGAAGAGATAGAACATCTGCGCAAGCGCAGGAGAGAACACATTTAAGCAGCCACCTACTTGGCATATGCTTGTGGCTCTCTGATCTGGATTAGAACCAGTGTCCCCTACCAGGTCTTAGATGCTACCATAGATGCAGATGTCCCCTATGTTCTCCTAGAGGGTCGCCTCAATGGCCACACCCTACTCCTTGGCAGTATCTACGGCCCTAACTCAGGTCAGGCAGAATTTTAGGACACCCTCCCCTCTATTCCTGCACATAAAACTGCATTCCCCTGGATCCTTGGCTGGGACTACAACTGTTCTAGATCTCCACCTCAATAGATCCCCCCTTCCTCCATTCCTAGATCCCCCACCCCCACATGCACAAGCAGCACACCTATGCAATTGGTCACAGCAATGGTCCCTGGTAGATGTTTGGTGACTACATAACCCCACTCACAAACTCTACTCATTCTACTCGATACCCCACAGGCTCCACATGCAACGTGATGATTTCCTATGCTCAAACCCATTAACTCCCCTCATACACCGCTCCGAGTATCTAGGCCGTGTGATTTTGGATCACGATGCCTGCTACATAGACCTCCACTGGGCATCCCCAAGACCACCAGTTCCCACCTGCCGACTCCAACGTGACCGTCTAGACGATCCGGTATTCAGAGAGGAACAGAGAACCCACATCCATCACTATTTTGTGGAGAACAGCAACACTGCCTCCTCGAAGACAGTAGAATGGTATGCATTTAAAGCAGTAACATGAGGCAGTTGCTTACAACAGGTGGTGGGTGTACGCAGGACTTTGGACAGCGACATGCAAGTCGTGCCTTGCGCAATTAAGCAAGGGGGCAGATCATGACCCAACGCAGATCCCACAGCTAGCCAAAGCAAAGACATCCTATACACAACACTTAGAGCACCTTTGTCGCTTCAATTTACCAGCTCATGCAGCTAAGGTCCACAGGGAAGGGGACAAATGTGGCCCACTCCTAGCCTCACGCAACAGGACACCAACCGAGCCCCCATTACTGAACTAACTATGCCCTCCGGTGTTCCCAAGTATGCCCAAGAGGACGTATTGCAACTTTCTATACCTTCTATTCCGTACTATACCTTGCCCCATCTGATCTCATTGAAAACCGCTCTCAGGCCTTTCTTGAGGGCGTCCCACTGCCCTGTATACCAATGCTACTAAATTAGCTCTGGACACGAAAATCACCACAGAAGATGTAGCGCAGACAATCAGAGACCGACCCGTAACAAAACCCCAGGACTAGATGGCCTACCACCTGAATATTAGACCTCTTTCTCTACACTACTTGCACCCAAACTAGCCGACATGTGTGAAGCAAGACTGACTGCGGATGAACAACTTCTGTTGCTCCGGAAATCACTTCTAGTATCAATCTTGAAGCCCAGTAGAAACCCGACCCAACCATCATCAGAAGAGTCGATTGCGATTCTGTGTGTTGGGCAAAATACTAGCAGAACGCTATGCCCCTATACTCCGAGATATAATCCATATAGACAAGAATGGATTTGTCCCCGGATGAAGCACATCTCAAAATATTCGCTGGCTGTTCCACATACAAGATCGGGTTAGGGGATGCTACCCGCAAGCGGCTTGTCTGATATCAGACCTGGAGAGGGCATTTGATTCACTGACGTGGAACTACCTTTTCCAGGTCTTGACCCAACTTGGAGTCAGCCCATGACTTCCTGCATACATTTGACCCCTTAAAACCAGTCCGACCTCTCTGGTCCACTTGGAGGTGCCTTGTCTCCACCTCGGTCCCAGTAAGCAGAGGAACCAGACAGGGCTGTCCTGTCTCGCCATTGCGATAGAGCCCCTCACCATATGCTTGCGGTGTGAGGGTGCCTATTGGGGGATACCCTTAGAGGATAGGACACATGTGGTGTCCCTGTACACCGACAACCTCCTAATTTATTTACTACTAACCGAATATCACTTAACGCTACACTTGACGATTTCGCAGCAGCCGTCGAACTCTGGGTCAACTGGGGTAGGTCAGCAATACACCTGCTTCACCCTGACCAATCACCACGCACCATACACTTAGGCACTATCCCTCTGGCAGGTAGCGGCTACTCGCTACTTGGAATCCGTCTCTACCATACCCCCGAGTGGCACTGCAGTGCATCAAGGCACAAATGTACTTCTGGCGCTCCGTTCCCCTTGCCCCTATAGGCAAAATTGTCCTGACGGATTGATTATATTGCAGCGCCTGCTCCATTACTTTACCAACCTCTCCATAATCCCACCTCGCTTATTCTTCAAAGAGCTTGATTCACTTTTGGGGGACCTTATTTGGGGCAACGGGCAACACCAAGTAGCACTTAACAAATTACAGCTCCCGATGGACTGGGGAGGGTTGGGCACCCTGTTCTTCGAAGTGAACTTACTTGCAGCGCTGCTGCAATGGCTGTCACGTTGGACAGCCTGTAGACACATTGGGGAGACGTGCAATGTGGATGGCATGTACTCCACCCCTGGCAATCCATTCCTTTCTACTTTCCAAGATGTTGGCCCTCGCCGCACCGCCTATACAGGTAGCAGTAGCCCATGCCTCCATGATGTAAATTCATTGCATGTCTCTGGGGCTACCGGTCTATGCTCCAGCCCTCCCCTATGTTGATCTCCCTAAATTTCCTGGGTTGTACACACAATGCGACCTAGCCATCTGTACAGAACGCTCAATCCAAACAGCTGGCCAATTTCTCTCATTTGATCAGTTGGTAATGAACGACGAAGAAATATGGGGCCTTCGCAAACAGCCCATATCACCCTCAATGGGCTACCCTTTACTCGCAATTTATGCAGGTCATCAGGAATGATGACCTCCTTCCATAAAGATCCTGTGCTTATCGCATATCCTCCAATACCCACTGTTGTTCCCCCATCTTTGCATACTCATACCGCATTATTCCTTCCTTGCTGGGAAACTCTTGCTCACGCAGCTATTACTTCTCTACTTTATGTTCACCAGACAAATTCAGCCGTAACCCAGCTATCTACACATGTTCAACATCACCTAATATACGTATTAACATTCTCATTTCCCCATTTGTGTTTCTAAAATCTAATACAAAGATTAAAAAAATAGAGGACTTTAGCCTCCCAGCAAGCAAGGCTTCCACTTTTACCTGCTTGAACTGCGGGTGATTTACCTGGCCATGAAAAAACTGCATATTCCTTACCTGTTTTCCATTTGCAGTCAGTTTATCCGGGCTCTTACAAACAACACAATATCAGGGTAGTATGTGAACAAGCAGGGCAGAGGGCTTTTGTCTTCAGAGGTGCGAAGCGTTGACACTTAATGTGGCTGGTTGCTAACCATCTGGCAGGCTGTTCAAGTGCAAGGACTGACAGTCTTGAGTCTGCATCATCTTGCAGATCACAGGTGACAAACGAGGAGGAGAGGCTGGACCCTTATTGAGAGTTTGGCTATTGCATCAAACGAACTAATGAACGGATGATCAGCTGTTTGTTGGCTATGCGGACTCCAGGAAGGGCAAGGCTGTCCAGAAGGGGACTTTGTCTACATGAATCATGCTTTAAGATTTACTATACCTTTACAAAAATAGAACCACAAAAATGCATCATGTCCCATTTTACCAGGGTACAGGTGACTTCTTTAGCCTTCTCCAGAGGTGTGCCTATCTCAGACTTATGTTGTGCAGCAACGTGGGCATTGATTCATACGTTCATTAAGCATTATTACTTGGACTCATGAGTCAAAATGATGGCCATTTCACTTGCTAAGTATCACAGGAGTTTCTGGCATGACTATTTACTCAAGAAAACCCACCACCTCGGGTGAGTATTGCTGTGGTGTCTATTCAAAAAGGAGGGAGAAAGCTGCCATTAGAAGTATCCATCAGAAGAACAAGTTACTTAACTTCAGTAATGATCTTTGTGGTGGATACTCTACCTGCAGATTCCTCACCTATCCCGTCCACCTCCACATTTTGAGGAATAGTCAAGTCATCACGGTTATAGGGTTCAAGTTTAGATTGGTTCACTCCATATTACCGTTTGAAACTCTGCTGCCCAGTCTCTGCTGTAAGAGCTTGGAAAATGGACGAGGAACTGGGGTCCGGACACAAGGGTGGTAAAGGACGGTTCTTCCCTTTACCAAACTAATGCACAAGGTACACTACAGAGGGCTGCTGTACCTGGCAATTAGTTGCCTTAATGTTCATTTTTGCTTGCTGTATCCTGCCCAATACCCGTTCTAGGCACTTCAGTTGGCCCTCCTACAAATTGCTAAAGTGCACAATATCATACAGGAAGGCCACACAGAACTCGTCAAAACCCCAACAGAATAAGGTTCTCCAGGCACTGGAAAGTGACAGAAGCGTTGTCCAGCCCAAAGGTTGTTATCCTTTGACATGGAGAATGCAGCCTTTTCCCTAATGTTAGGCACTAAATCAATCTGCCAGTAGCCACTGATGAAATCAAAGGTGCTCAAGTAACAAGGCGCACACAGGCAAGCCACCAGCTCATCAGCTTTGGGGATGGGGTGTGGGTATGTCTTGGTCACTCCAGTAGTCCACACAAAAGCACTAGTGTATGGATCCTTACTTGGGCACCAACACAGCTCGACTAGCTCAAGGACTACGGAAACACTTGATCAGCATCTCTGAAATCTGCCCTGATACACTTGTTTGCTCAGTCAGAAATTCAAAGTATATCTTGACTTTCACAAGCATGTATTCCTTGTATCATAGACATAAAACAGGTGTATAGCATGGAGTGGTAAAAAAGAGATGGGAAAATCATGCCAGTGTCTCCCTACTCTCTTGCTCTACTTCTCAGGTGATCGACAGAACCATCCTTCACATCACAATCCCTAAATCTGCTCTACCATAATCATGACCTTTACTGTATAATCCTTCTAGAGATATGGCCAAAGAAGGCTGACAAGAAACACCCTCTTGGGCTTCTTTCTATCACCTGGCCACCAAGTAGATATTCCCAGAAATCTTCTGGACTACTTTGTATAGCCTTCACCATTTCTCCTACAGAGCTCTAGAGAAAATGGGCTTCAGCACCAACACCCCCTGACCTTCTTGCTAACCCGTCCTCATTGCTTTTCAGTTGTATTACTCCTTCATCTGCTGTTGGCATGACCAAAACAGTTTTGTTTGCTTGACAAGTATTTTGCGTATCAACTTCTTGAGGGTAATTACGTAGTCAGCTACATCTTTTTAAGGTGACTTAGAACATCCTTCCCATCATTCTCTGACTAGGGTGAGTGGGCCGTGCGTGGGATGTCCAAACAGAAATTCAAATGAACTGAACCCTACACCCACCTGTGGAATTTCTCTGTAGGTGAGCAAGAAACTTAGCAGAGAAGACCCAACTACTTCCCTATGAGCTGTAGGCGAGCCTTATAGGTCTGAATAAATATGTGCACAGCCTAGTGGTTTATGGATAGTAGTCTGTGGGGAAATGGTAGGTCACACCAGCTTCCTCTGGGATCAATATCTGTTTCCCTTCTTGACCAAATTGTGTGGTTCTAGGCAAGTACTTTTTCACCAAGCCTCCTTCTTCTTTATCATCACATATGAGAGCACCTCCAGATACATGGGTTCATGTTGTGCAGTGTACAAAAGTCTCTCTTGTGTTTGATTTACTAGTCTATGACTTTTTCCTATTTAGAGTAGGAAACTAGGTCACCTATGGTGTTCAGTTTTAATAAATACCTCTCAAATATTTTAATGTACTAAGATGGAACACTTCCATGTGTTAAAGAAATATACCTGAAGACACCTTCTATATTCTAACATGATATTTGTAGCTTGATTACCATGGCAAATGTTTTCAAAACTCTACTCTCGGAGCCGTTGGCTTGGCTCTCCCTGTTAACTTGTTGGCTCGCCCACATTTGGTGTGCACCACATAATAGTCATATGTTGCATGAAAAAGAACTACAAAAATGGCTGGAAAAAAAGTAAATACTCCAAGGGAAAGCAAAAAGGTAAAATGTGTGAAATGTAACCGGGGCTGTGTTCCTGACATGTATTTGTTAAGGATTTTAATAGTAATTTTTGAGAAATCGATTAGGACATGAATATAGGGCCCGATAGGGACCCATTCCAAAGTCAGTTTTTATTTACTCCAAGGCCCGGCAGGACAGGTTCCACTTAAACCCCGCTTCCCGCACTTGACGTTAGCTTCAAACCCCAGGGTATTTGGATGGATGTGCTTAAGCACATCTGGGTCTCTTTCTCAAATGAATATTAGTATTAAGTAAACCAGTGCGTTCTCTGCCGCCCTCACACCTAGATAACACATTAGTTATTAAGTGTGTGGCTGGTACAGGGGTTTTCACCTGACAGTCCCTCTTGTAAAGCTCCTCCTTGTTTGCAGACAGTTCCCTTTCTGCTTGTGCCCTTCCTTGAACTGCTGGGAAATTCCCTGGGCCTTACCCTCTGGCTTGGAAACAGTCTGCTGAAAGTTAATCTCTTCCTCTGGCTTATAGCCATGCTTGTCCAACCCTTTGCTGATCCTGTGAACCAATCATTTTTCAGCCAATGCTGCAAGTTTTTTTTAAACATTTTCTGTCAAGCCTTACAGGTGGTGCCTAAGGTGTAAGTGCCATACGTGAGTCGCTTTGTCGCACTATCTGGTTATGGCATGAACATCCTTGGCCTCCATCCCTCTCACACACTCATTCAGTCACACAACACAGCGGGAATCCATGTCTGAACAGAACACCATCTGCTGTCTTGTCCTCCCTGAACCTGTGACGAAACTGCACTGGTTCCAGCCCAAACTGAGCAAAGCTTCCTTCATTCACTCATTGTTTATTTGATCAGCTACAGGCATTCTTCCAATGACTGCTGTACCTTCTGTAGGCAAACAACTCATTAAAGCGATTGGCTTAAACACCTCATTTAAAGCCTTGTTTGACAAAGGATCTCAAAATTCACAAACATTTCCAAAATATGCTGTCCTTCCTCATACATGTCCACAAGCTTGTTTGGAATCTTGGCAGGTTCTCTTGTAGATTTGTAGGTGAAATGGTGTAATTTTCTGTATGTCCCCATCCCCTTTATGTCTGAGGGATGCTAGAGCCCTACCAGGACCTATCTGCTGCTACTGTAACTTAAGGGCTAACAAAAAATAAAGAGCCTTACTCCTACCTGAGTGGCTCCAGACTTGTATGAAGACCCCACCCGCTACCTTCAGTATTTTGGCGACTAGTTCTAAAGGGGCCTGTGCGAAAATGCAGCAAGACTGGTGACATTTGGGAGCCATTTCTGGCAAGGGGGGTGCCTTTTGTGAAAAGGACAACTACCCTGTGGTCATGGAGGATTAGTGTGGGGATGTCCAGCCTCAAATCCACCAGCAAGTGGTGTCAACTCAACCTGCTGGGCAGGAGGAGCTCAGTGAAGAGGGTGGGCAAGGTCCAGCAAGGACAAAAAGCCAGCTGAGGGGAGTTATAAAGTGAGGTGTTGTGTCCCACTGTATAGTCCTGTAGGAAGTTGGCTCTGTATGTGCTATTTCAAAGTAAGGAATAGCATGCACAGAGTCCAAGGGTTCCCCTTAGAGGTAAGATAGTGGCAAAAAGAGATAATACTAATGCTCTATTTTGTGGTAGTGTGGTCGAGCAGTAGGCTTATCCAAGGAGTAGTGTTAAGCATTTGTTGTACATACACATAGACAATAAATGAGGTACACACATTCAGAGACAAATCCAGCCAATAGGTTTTTATATAGAAAAATATATTTTCTTAGTTTATTTTAAGAACCACAGGTTCAAATTCTACATGTAATATCTCATTCGAAAGGTATTGCAGGTAAGTACTTTAGGAACTTCAAATCATCAAAATTGCATGTATACTTTTCAAGTTATTGACAAATAGCTGTTTTAAAAGTGGACACAGTGCAATTTTCACAGTTCCTAGGGGAGGTAAGTATTTGTTAGGTTAACCAGGTAAGTAAGACACTTACAGGGCTTAGTTCTTGGTCCAAGGTAGCCCACCGTTGGGGGTTCAGAGCAACCCCAAAGTCACCACACCAGCAGCTCAGGGCCGGTCAGGTGCAGAGTTCAAAGTGGTGCCCAAAACGCATAGGCTAGAATGGAGAGAAGGGGGTGCCCCGGTTCCGGTCTGCTTGCAGGTAAGTACCCGCGTCTTCGGAGGGCAGACCAGGGGGGTTTTGTAGGGCACCGGGGGGGACACAAGCCCACACAGAAATTTCACCCTCAGCGGCGCGGGGGCGGCCGGGTGCAGTGTAGAAACAAGCGTCGGGTTCGCAATGTTAGTCTATGAGAGATCTCGGGATCTCTTCAGCGCTGCAGGCAGGCAAGGGGGGGATTCCTCGGGGAAACCTCCACTTGGGCAAGGGAGAGGGACTCCTGGGGGTCACTTCTCCAGTGAAAGTCCGGTCCTTCAGGTCCTGGGGGCTGCGGGTGCAGGGTCTCTCCCAGGCGTCGGGACTTTAGGTTCGAAGAGTCGCGGTCAGGGGAAGCCTCGGGATTCCCTCTGCAGGCGGCGCTGTGGGGGCTCAGGGGGGACAGGTTTTGGTACTCACAGTATCAGAGTAGTCCTGGGGTCCCTCCTGAGGTGTTGGATCGCCACCAGCCGAGTCGGGGTCGCCGGGTGCAGTGTTGCAAGTCTCACGCTTCTTGCGGGGAGCTTGCAGGGTTCTTTAAAGTTGCTGGAAACAAAGTTGCAGCTTTTCTTGGAGCAGGTCCGCTGTCCTCGGGAGTTTCTTGTCTTTTCGAAGCAGGGGCAGTCCTCAGAGGATGTCGAGGTCGCTGGTCCCTTTGGAAGGCGTCGCTGAAGCAGGATCTTTGGAAGGCAGGAGACAGGCCGGTGAGTTTCTGGAGCCAAGGCAGTTGTCGTCTTCTGGTCTTCCGCTGCAGGGGTTTTCAGCTGGGCAGTCCTTCTTCTTGTAGTTGCAGGAATCTAATTTTCTAGGGTTCAGGGTAGCCCTTAAATACTAAATTTAAGGGCGTGTTTAGGTCTGGGGGGTTAGTAGCCAATGGCTACTAGCCCTGAGGGTGGGTACACCCTCTTTGTGCCTCCTCCCAAGGGGAGGGGGACACAATCCTAACCCTATTGGGGGAATCCTCCATCTGCAAGATGGAGGATTTCTAAAAGTTAGAGTCACCTCAGCTCAGGACACCTTAGGGGCTGTCCTGACTGGCCAGTGACTCCTCCTTGTTTTTCTCATTATTTTCTCCGGCCTTGCCGCCAAAAGTGGGGCCTGGCCGGAGGGGGCGGGCAACTCCACTAGCTGGAGTGTCCTGCTGGGTTGGCACAAAGGAGGTGAGCCTTTGAGGCTCACCGCCAGGTGTGACAATTCCTGCCTGGGGGAGGTGTTAGCATCTCCACCCAGTGCAGGCTTTGTTACTGGCCTCAGAGTGACAAAGGCACTCTCCCCATGGGGCCAGCAACATGTCTCGGTTTGTGGCAGGCTGCTAAAACTAGTCAGCCTACACAGATAGTCGATTAAGTTTCAGGGGGCACCTCTAAGGTGCCCTCTGTGGTGTATTTTACAATAAAATGTACACTGGCATCAGTGTGCATTTATTGTGCTGAGAAGTTTGATACCAAACTTCCCAGTTTTCAGTGTAGCCATTATGGTGCTGTGGAGTTCGTGTTTGACAGACTCCCAGACCATATACTCTTATGGCTACCCTGCACTTACAATGTCTAAGGTTTTGTTTAGACACTGTAGGGGTACCATGCTCATGCACTGGTACCCTCGCCTATGGTATAGTGCACCCTGCCTTAGGGCTGTAAGGCCTGCTAGAGGGGTGGCTTACCTATACTGCATAGGCAGTGAGAGGCTGGCATGGCACCCTGAGGGGAGTGCCATGTCGACTTACTCGTTTTGTCCTCACTAGCACACACAAGCTGGCAAGCAGTGTGTCTGTGCTGAGTGAGAGGTCTCCAGGGTGGCATAAGACATGCTGCAGCCCTTAGAGACCTTCCTTGGCATCAGGGCCCTTGGTACTAGAAGTACCAGTTACAAGGGACTTATCTGGATGCCAGGGTCTGCCAATTGTGGATACAAAAGTACAGGTTAGGGAAAGAACACTGGTGCTGGGGCCTGGTTAGCAGGCCTCAGCACACTTTCAATTGTAAACATAGCATCAGCAAAGGCAAAAAGTCAGGGGGCAACCATGCCAAGGAGGCATTTCCTTACAAGTCCTGAGCAAAAGGACAATGATATGGAGACCGTCTTGTAAAGACACCGCTGTGGAGTCAGTGCCGTGGAGGCAGAAAATATCCTAAACAGTAAGCGTAGCGCTCAAATCACGCATGGCGCTTCAGTCTACAATACATCCAACAGTGGGACAAGGAGAAGCATTGGTGAGGGCGGAGTAAGATTTTTCATTTAAGTTGATTGTGGCACAGACTATTCCACACCTTTGGAGGGTCCTGTGTGCCCAGTTGGTGTTAGTGTGCGGCGATAGTTGCACATCTCTCTATCTGAGCTCAAGTATTGTGTGCTGGGTACTCACCAGCTTGCTGTATCACTAGAGGGGCGTGCACCTTGTGACGAGCAAGAGCCCTGGTGAGCACAAGGCCTGCTTGAGTTTGAGGAGGACAGAACCCGGTCTCTAAGAACACTAAGAATGCTGGTAAAAGACACTCCACATAGTTTTATAAAACTCATTGTGCAGTGACCATAGGAGAAGGCACTGCTCCTACTAGTGCTGTGGACAAGTTGCTGGACAGAGGTCTTGCGATGATGCGCAGCAGCTGTTTTTTTTTTAAATGTATTTATTTATTTATGCATTTTAAATGAACATACAACAAAGATACCCTTCTGTCCAAACAACATTGACGCAGATATAGCCCCATCAGTGTACATCAACGAAGGCGTCTCCAGCAGTTCACAAGAGGAAGGGTACCGGGAGGACATGTCCCCCACTCAGTTCAAGTACGACAGAATCCAGCAATAATATGAACAAATCAGTCCCCAGTGAGCATGAATTTGGGGCCGCACACAATAAATGCTCTCGCTCGAAGGGCAGAATAACAGATACAACCAACTAAGATATAGAAAAGACAGCCGGTAAGGGGCAAAGGCAGCACTAGCAGTTATCCCACAACCAGCAGCAACACACAGGGATGGCAACATGAAGCAGTTTCCAGATGTATGACCAATCGGAATGAGAGCCTATCATTTATTAAGCAATCTCCAAATAGGAACGCAGAGGCGCCCAAATGTCCCGCGGCCTAGATCCCTCAGGAGCCAGCTCCCAGTAAGTCGTCAGTTATTCCTGACAGAACGCGGCATCACAGAACCAATCAGGAACCCGAGGAGGTCGGCCCCGTCCCCAGCGCTTAGCCAAAAGCAGCAACATACCCACCAATCTCCGCAGATCTATCGGAACTTCATCTACGCTCCGCAGCAGCTCTAATACAGGAGAAGGGGTCAACTCTAAACCAGTCACTTACCCAAACGCATGCATTACTTCCAGCCAGAAGTTACGTACCTCCCCACATTGCCACGCCAGATGAAGAAAGTCGGCATCCGGAGCGTGACATCTTTCGCAGTTAGTATCCACGCCCAACCCCATAGCATACAGGCCGCGAGGAGTGTAATATAGACGATGTAAGAATTTGAAATGAATGAGTTGCAGCCTGTAATTTGGTGATAGCGCCCTCATTTGCGCACAGCACTTCTTCCATGCCTCATCAGAAATTTCCTCACCTACATCCACCTCCTACTTTACTTTAGCAGACATTGCGAGTCTACCCCTTTGTTCCTGCATGCAGCCATACAACTTGGTGATTAGCTTCCTCGGTGACTGTGCACTCCATAATACCTCCAGTGCACGGCATATCAGCGGGGTTTCCGGGAGACCAGAGTAGCAATACATATAGCCGATGCAACGCACTACCAGTTACATCTCCGAGCGCCACCTCCGGGGAGATCAGCTGCCCGTCCACAGACCAGTCCCCCAAAAGAGACAGGTCCGAGTCATGAAGATAATTCTGCAGCTGCAAGTCTAGGAACATTCCCTCATCGGCCACAGCAGCCACCGCCATCGATGGCGCACAGGGCTCACGCACACCAGATCGCTTCAATAAAGCCGTCCATGCCCTGACAGTGCATGCCACTGTGTCCATCCCCCGGGGCCGGGGCCGAAACAAGCAAACAAGATCCCGAAAACGCCCATCAATTCGTCCGGCCATACCACATCGCTCTCAGGGGCGAGATGCGGAATGTAGCGAACAGGGCAGATCCAGTAATACACAAAACGGGCTTGCGCACAGTAATAGTAAAGCTCCAGATCAGGAGCAGCAAGGCCACCCAGTTCAAATTGTAACATTAATTTCTCCCATGCGATTCTAGGCTGACCACCTGCCCAAACCAATCGAATCATAGCGGAGCGAAGGCATTGCAAAAAACACGCTGTGAGGACAAGGGGAAGGTTCACAAACAAGTACAGGATTTTAGGTAACACTACCATTTTGGCGAAGGCAATCCGTCCCATTAATGACAATGGTAGGGCGCGTCACATCTCAACCCTGTCCTCCAACCAGGACATAACTGTACCGTAATTAGCCATCCAAAGCGTTTCGACATCACAGCTCAGCCAGACTCCCAAATACCGCACCGGGCCGCTAGCCCACTCAATAGGATATTGGGACGAGAAGCTCGCCATCCCCGACGATAGAGGCAGCACAACAGACTTAGACCAGTTAATCGCTATACCCGAAAATTCGCCAAACTGTACAATCTCATCCAGCAGAACATCTAAATTTTTACCGGACTCCTGCACATGCAGCGCAATGTCATCAGCATACATGGAGATCAAAATAGGCCGCTGCCGGAACGGCAGCCCTCTATTATTGTGGTACTGGTGCAGGAAGGCCGCGAGCGGCTCCATTGCTATCACAAAAAGCAGCGGGGACAAAGGGCACCCCTGTCTGGTTCCCCAAGCTACCCGAAAAGAGGCCGATATGCTACCATTCAACCGTAGTCGAGTGACAGGCTCTGTGTACAGCAAACGAATCAAATTCACAAAGCGCTCGCTCAAACCCACCCTGCCAAGAAGCGCAAACAAGTGCTTCCACACCAGCGAATCGAAGGCCTTTGTGGCATCCAAAAACACCACCGTAGCATCGTCGTCAGCAGTAATTGAACCGACGGCCGCAAGTTGTGCGCCGTGGACCGCCCCAGGACGAACCCGGACTGATCCGGCAGCACCTGCCTCATCATCAATGGCTGCAACCATGCCGCAATCATCTTGGCCAAGATCTTCTTATCAATGTTAATCATTGAGAGCAGGCGATATGAATCACAGCTATGCGGGTCCTTACCTGGCTTCAGGATCGTAACGATCAGTGCCTCTCGAAGGGAAGCGGGGAGAATCCCGGTCCTCATTGCCTCGGCATAAACCTCCAGCAGGTGAGGCGCAAGGATATCAGAGTATTCCTTATAAAACGCAGGAGTCAGGCCGTCGAGGCCAGGGGACTTGTCCCCAGGCAGGTCACGAATCGCAGTCTGTACCTCCCCCACCGAGAAAGGAGCGTCAAAATATGCCCTATGGGCATCTTCAAACCAGAGCAAGCTAATCTTGGAGAAATAGTCCTGTACGACCTCAGCAGGCAACTCAGCAGGTTCAGAGTACAAATCCATGAAAAACTTGGTGAATACTTTCATGACACCATCCGTACCCGCCACGCGCTCACACTCCGAGCTGTCTATTTCAGTAACATAGCTACTAGCCCAGGGTTTATGAAGCAGATTTGCTAGCGTGCGTCTGGCCCTCTCTCCCTCGTCATAGCGCCTCGCCCTGGCAAATCTCCCCAAAAAGCATATTTCCCTCATATAGGCTTCCTCATACAAAGAGACTGCTCCTGGGAGAGCCGTCAGTGTATCACCGGACCAATCCACCACCAATCGAGCCTCCAAGTCCGCAATGGTGCCTCCAGCTCACCCAACTCTCGACGCAGCGCCCGCAGCACCCCATGCTGTTTCGAAATGCAGATCCCACGGATTACCACTTTAAAGGCCTCCCATAACATTCCCGCCGAATTCACAGAACCACCATTTTCCTCAAAGTAGAGGACAATATCCCGGCGAATCTCTTCGCGGAATGCCTTGTCTCGGATCGCCCCCTGAGGCAAGCGCCACGCAAAATCGCATTCTGGCCCACCAGGCACCACAAGCTCCAGCTTAAGCGGAGAGTGGTCTGACAGCGTACGGGCCATGTGCTCCAACGACCGCGTCCATAGCGCCACATCACGTGAGCCCAGCCAATGATCAATGCGTGACCAGCTATTATGCACATAATTAACACAAGTACCCTCTCTCCCATCGCCATGCTTCACCCGCCATATATCCACCAAAGCCCCATCAGCCATGACCGCAGACAGAGCCCTAGCTGCAGCCACATGTTGCACCCTGGCCACACTATCCCGGTCCCCCTCTGGATCTAGGATCACATTGAAGTCCCCCCCCCAAATCACAGCGCCTCCCCCCCATCGACTCGACCAGCCTCCAGACCTCACTGAAGAACTCCGGGTCATCCGTATTAGGACCATATGCTGACACAAGTCTGAAAGGTCTGTCTTGCAACACTCCGCTCAGCAACACATATCGTCCATTAGGATCAACTATAGTTCTCTGAGTTCACCATTGCAGTCCCTTGCGCCGCAGAATCGCCACTCCTCTGGCTTAAAGCGAATACACCGCCCCATGGCATTCCCCAATTCATACAGCCTTCAAACGATGCATCGTATCCGCCACCAGGTGAGTCTCTTGCAGCATAACATACGCAGACATGAGACGCACCTTGCGTCCATCATTCAGGCCACGCACATTCCAGGTGAGACAGCGGATCAATGTCACCCTCTCCTGCGTCATCGTAGCACTCCTACTAGAACACCATACCACACCGCCACCCCCCCAACCGGCCAGTCAGACACAGACAAAAAGAGCAGTAAGAAGGAATCAGAAAGGCAAGAAACAACAAACATATACACAAGCCCACCCTCCACCCACGCAGACCCCCCAACCGGGTCGAAGCAAATAACCACCCCCCTTTAACCACATGCACCCAATCGGTAAACCATGTCATGATAACAAGACTCATCCAAGGGGCGTATAGCTAGCCACCCAACCCAACATCCCGACTGGGACTGGGAAGGGCGGGCATAGGGCCAAAGGTGAATAAAGCATCAGGACGGCAAACAGTGCAATAAGCACTATATCTATGCGGCCGATTAATGCACCAGCATCCAGGACCATTCAGTCATTATCACTGAGAGTCTCACGCTCCGCATTAGGCCCACTCAAGTCCACTGCCGCAGATCTTCGAGGAAGAGCCTTAACAAATTTAGCCGCCAGCTTTGGATCTGTAAAGAAGTGGAGTTTCCCTCCATGCTGCACTTTCGGTTTCGCAGGGTAGATAAGGGAAAACCTGGCATCCGTCTGACCAAGGGAACGTTTGATCGGCAGGAAGGCCCTGCGCGCCGCCTGCGCGCCGCCTGCACCCCTGGGGTATAGTCCGGGAAAAAGTTAAATTCAGAATTCTTATATATCACCGGGCGCCTCTCTCTAGCAGTCGGAGAACCGCATCCCTGTCGCGATAATTCAATAGCTGGATAATGATGGGACGAGGCGGGGTCCCAGGCGGAGGCCGAGGGCCCAGGGACCTATGTGCCCTCTCTACCATGAGCAATTGAGAGAGCTGACCAGGAAAAAGTTATGAGAGCATACCTTCCACAAAATCCTCCATCCTGCCCATGTTTGTGGACTCAAGAAGGCCAATCAGTTTAACATTATTGTGGCACGAACGTGCCTCCAAATCTTCATTTTGTTGCGTATTACTTCCAACACCCTCTCCATTTGCAACAATTGTTCTCGCTCACATGTCATTGATCTTCCAATTCGGAAGTGCGCGCCACCAGCCGATCAAGTCGTGAGTCATGATCGTCCACCCTGGTTTTGATGCGATCAAGTTGCTCAGTTAAGTGATCGAGTTTAGCATCAATACCTGTCAAACTGGTCTTCAGATCCAGAAACATGGCCTTGACCGACATGTCCGATGACCCCTCCTCCACCACCATCTCTCCTGACTGAGAGGAAGGGGTCCCCCCTTCCTCCAGCCCCCATCGAAGGAGATCTTCGCCTGTCGTTGATCCGCCTTCCACATCTTGCAACTGTCAAGCCACCTCAGTAAGGGCCCCCGTCTGTTCAGCAAGGGTCACGGCCAACGTAAAGAATCCTCTCAGCAGTGGTCTCCACTAGTGTAGGCCTCCCCCGGCCAGCCAGGCTTCCTCGACTTAGGCTCTGCTCTGCACCTCCACGAGGCCTGGCACGACACCAGACCAAGCTGCCCATCCCTAAAGGCAGAAAAGCCGGGCCCGGCAATGCCACAAGCCGCCTGCAGATCAGCACCGCAGAACCAGCAGGGCACATCAGCTGGCTCCCAGGATGGCTCCACCAGGCAACCCCGGGCCTGATCCGGCCGGCGCAACCCCCCCGCAGCAGGCCCGTTGTAGAGCCCTTCACCAGCACAAGGCCAGACGGGCCGCCAATCCGGCTAGCGACCCCACAGCAGAGGCCCCCCCAGCTCCACAGGGCACAGAAGGGTGGTCTCTGCGGCTGCCTCCGCAGTGCGACCGCGCCAGCGAGCCAGCCAGCACCCACCGCAGGGCGGGCGAACTCCAACAGGCCACGACAGGCCTCTGATTCACGCGGGGACTCCCAGCCCGCAAGAGACGCGGGCTGACCAGCCCCAGTTCCGGGAGCCACAAAGGCCGCAAAACACGGGGTCGCGGGGAGCCACTGTCCGATCCGGCCCCCGCGCAAGACTCCCCACCTCCAGCAAGCGGCGGCGCCACAACAGGTGATACCGCGCGCCTCACCCGGCCGACCAGCCCGGCCAGGAAAGCCCGCGGCGGCACATTCCCGGCTATCCGGTCCAGCCCAGGCCATGCCCTCCACCTCCGCCACGGATGTTTGCACGACAGAGGCCCAGGCCTTATCTTCCACTGCAGCGGCCGGCCCAGCACCCGCGCCTCCGCAGTGCCGCCCAGCCGGGAAAGCTTAAAGAACACCAACCTGGCAGGATAAATGCGAGGATGAGGCCCTAAGCCCAGCAGAGGTGCCGGCCATCTTGTTGGCAGGCTAGCTCCGCCCCCCATGTGCAGCAGCTGTTAAATGGTAGTTTCCTCTCTGGTGCAAGCCAGTCGCGCTGGAAGAAGAGGGTGTGGTGTTTGGGGGCACAACGACTGGTGTAACAGTGGCTCCCGCAGTGCTAGAGACCCTGAGCTCCAGGGGCACACTCAGCACAGTACACTGTGCATGGGCGGCGAGCTTCTGGCCTGAGATCTCCTGACTGGGTGAGGGAGGGTGATCTCTCCATGTACTTTGTGGGGTGGGGGGCATCGAGTTTTGTTACGCCACTGAGCACAACTTGTTCTTGAGGGAGACTTCCCAATGTTTTGGATCCAAGACCAGGGTGTCTGAGTGGAGGCACTGGCTATGTACACTTTGATGTCATTAAGGAAGTATTTGATTGGGACAGACCTGGAGATGTTGAAAAAAGACTACTCATCGTTTCCTAGTTAATTTAGAGAGAGAAGCAGGACTATTTCCAAGGACAATGAAGATAGAAATGAGACTGTGTTGTACAAGGATCTAGAGGGTCATTCTGACCCTGGCGGCCGGTGGCCGCCAGGGCCACCGACCACGGGAGCACCGCCAACAGGCTGGCGGTGCTCCAACGAGCATTCTGACCGCAGCGGTTCAGCCGCGGTCAGAAGCGGAAAGTCAGCGGTCTCCCGCTGACTTTCCGCTGCTCGTGTGAATCCTCCATGGCTGCGGAGCGCGCTCCGCAGCCATGAGGATTCCGACCCCCCCTACCGCCATCCTGTTCATGGCGGGAAAGCCGCCATGAACAGGATGGCGGTAGGGGGGGTCGCGGGGCCCCTGGGGGCCCCTGCCGTGCCCATGCCAATGGCATGGGCACGGCAGGGGCCCCCGTAAGAGGGCCCCGCAAAGTATTTCAGTGTCTGCCACTGCACCCGTCGCACCTTCCCACTCCGCCGGCTCGATTACGAGCCGGCATCCTCGTGGGAAGGTCGTTTTCCCCTGGGCTGGCGGGCGGTTTTTCAGCAACCGCCCGCCAGCCCAGGGGAAAACTTGTAATACCCGCCGCGGTCTTTTGACCGCGGCGCGGTATTTTGGAGGGCGGCATCCTGGCGGGCGGCCTCCGCCGCCCGCCAGGGTCATAATGAGGCCCATAGTGTGCCCTGATGTTATGAGAAACCAAAACAGCATCTGGCTGGCATTTCCATTTGCGTTGTTAAAATATAAAAATCAGTTAATTAATCAGCAGAGTGGTGAATGCCAACACAGTCATTCATCAGTGTTATCACAATGCAATCACTTATTTGTGGACACAATAAGTTAATTCATCATTAAATCCTTTATTTGGCCCTTAAATTGCCATAAATGTTACAACGAATACAATAAAATGTCATATAAAAACAGGTAGAGGGGAAAAGAACAATTATTAAAAACACAACATATTTCGGCCAAAACAAGCACATACACAAAAAAGCAATAGTGTAAAAATAAGTTGCTTACAGCTTGATCAATAACAGCCTGGTCCATACTCTTTTGTTGTCCATGGCATTACAAGTCACAAAGAGTGCAGTTAGAATCTCACATAAAAATACATAGTTAATAAATAAAACAAAATATAACCGAGGATTATATACGGAACACAACAATTCTCTGTCATAAGCACTCTCCTACATGAAAGTGCAATAGTGTTAAAGTGCGCGTCATACACATTAATTAGAGACAACCCAGCCTAGACACTTCTCTCATTTTAGTTAAATACTCACATAAAAATCCATGGATTTTAATTAAAAGAACGTGTAGAAAAAGGGTACATAGACACCACAACATCTCTTTGACATAAGCACTTTCCTGCATGAAAGTGCAGTACTGTTAAAGTGCACGGTTTTTAAATTAATAAGGGACAACTTAGCCCAAGCACTTTTTTCAGTTTGATTGGACACTGAATATAACTTGCTAATGTCTCACAGAAGTGCTTTGTGAATATTATCAGGACATATACCATGAATTGGCCTACACTAAGCCACTGCAATACTGTCCTGAACCCACAATAAAAATAACATCCACGCCTCCAGGAGCTTAATTACCCTACTCTAAAGGGTGCCTGTCCACACACGAGTATAAATATCCTTGAGCTGGCCACACCCAGGGCAAATATAACTCAGATGAAGGTGCCAGCTTTAACAAACAAAATGCATGGGCAACTGGTTTCTGTAAGTCATTACTTAAGGCTGCAGCACAAATGGTAAAGTTAGCTTTGACCCATCGTATTCTGCTTTAGTGATCTTGTCAGGGCACAAACACAACTCTGGGTGGCCCAGAGTAGTACATTCAGCTATAAATGCCCATGCCAAGAAATCACTTTTACATTATCCAGAGTGAGACAATCCCTGATGATCATTCTATTTAGGGATGGCTCACTCTATATAAAGTGAATTGATTGTCATAACATTCATGTGTGACTCTGGGTGTTTGCATCTTCTACGTAGCTTTGACACTTATTCTATGTATTTGAGAGCCTTACCCAGGTATCAGTAAGTTTGCACCAGGGCCCCATCCAAAATAACATTATTTTATAAATTAGGTAGGCGAAGTCGGACGTGGGAACCATCTGTTATCAACGGGGTTATTTGGCAATCATAGAGATTCTATCATTTTATGTGCTTCTGTTAAGAAATGTGGCTTGTTTTCCCCTAGCGGAGAGGTTCATTAGGTTGGGGAACAGTTTGGTTGGTGATGTTTGTGACTTGAAAAATGCCATATGTATTTTATTGCATGTTGGGTTAGTACTTTTCTATGCAGTTTGACTGCTTTTGTATGGGAATTGTAGTTTACGTTAATGATTGTGTTGTAATAAATGCTTAGTACTGCCCATCGGATTGGGAAGTTTAATCACCTTTAGGTTGTTTTTAGGAGTACTGTGTGAGCATTTACTTTTGACTCCATATGGAGCATCAGTAGTTTGTGTCGTGGATGAGTGGAAAAGTAGTACCCCATTGTGAGCGATATAAGTGTGGTACATTTGTGTGTGTGTTGGTGCACACTGGGGAAAGAGCAAAAACCTGTTGCTCCAACCTTTTCTGGAATAAGAGCTACATATGTCCAGTGTGGTGTGTTTCAGTGTGCCCTCAGGAAGTTATGGAACATCCACTCTGGGTGTTCTCCCTGGTTTAGGCCAGTCTTTAGGGCTTTTGTGAGTGTTCACATTAATCTCTCTACGTTGACATTTGCTTGAGGCCACCTGGGAGTATCCCAAGACCCTTTAATAAACCTTAAGGTCTTGGGCCTGCTGATGAAAGAACCATTTGAGCCCATCCATAAGGTAGACCTCAAATACCTCACATGGAACGTAGTGTTCCTCTTAGCTGTAACATCTGCTCGCAGAGTCAATGAAATACAAGCATTTACAGATTTACAGTCCAAGAGCCTTTTCAACAATTCAGAGAGGATAGAGTTATCCTACGTACCAACCATACATTTATCCCTAAAGTAACATCGGACTTTCATATTAATGAGCCAATAGTACTGAAGGCCTTCTTTCCACAGCCTCAAACTGAAGCAAAAAGATCTCTCCATTCTCTTGACTTGAAAAGATGTCTCAATTTCTACTTACACAGAACAAAGTCAATCAGGAAATCGAGCCAGCTCCTCATAGCCTTCAGTGTACCCAGAAGAGGACATCCAGTTACTAAGCAGACTATTTCCAAGTGGATTTCGAGCACGATAGCCTTTTGCCGTCAAAAGGCTGGTCGACCTTTGGGCACAAGAGTGCGTGCACATTCCACTAGAGCAGTTTCCACCTCTTGTGCATTGTTCTTGGGTGTATCCCTACCAGACATCTGCTGATCGGCAACGTGGAGAGCGGCACATGCTTTCACAAGGCACTATTGCTTAGATGCTGAAATGCTCCGGGATGCAGCAGTTGGCCAGGCAGTCCTTAGGCATTTGTTCCAGTGAAGGTGAGCCATTTCTCTGGTCCCACCATCCGCTCCTACTGTTTAGTACCACGTTTTCTGTATAATAATGGGTTTTCTTGTAAATATATATATATATATATCAGACATAAAGTTATCTAGATGCTGATGCTATCTCATATATGGTAGAATCTTGTTCTTACAAATACAGAACATGTGCTGGTCACTGCTCGCTACGCTGATTCAAGCGTGTGAATCTATGAAAGTTCCAATACTGGAGTAAGAAATAAGTTACTTACCTGTAACTGTAGTTGTCCAGTACTGGAAGCTTTCACATGTGGCCCACCCACTTCCCCTGAGGAGCTCACCTTCTCCTTTCTCATTTTGTTAATATTACAGCACTTATGCTCGGACAATCTGAGGGAAGTCAGTTCCTCACAGGAGGCTTCTAGATGGTGGTGCAGCCTGATTGGTTGAGTTTTTGAGTTTGGGTCTTTTTCAAAAAATTACTGTGATGTGTTACTAAGCTAAAGACTTAATACATGTAATGTAGGTATACATTTAAGCATATCTTATGTATTACACTGGGGACTCCCATCTCGACGACGGGTAAGTATTCAAGCATGTGAATCTATGAAAGCTTCCAATAATGGAGAACTACAGTTACAGGTAAGTAACTTATTTCTTGCTTACCTCCTAGTGGAGGGTTGCCTCTCTAGCATTTTCTGAAATTGTGTTCCAAAAATAAATTACCTTTATTTTTGTACAACCAAATGTTTTTTTTCATGTGTGTAAGTGCTGTGTGACTGTAGTGGTATTGCCTGAGCTTTGCATGTCTCCTAGATAAGCCTTGGCTGCTCATCCACAGCACATCTAGAGAGCCTGGCTTCTAGACACTGCCTACACATCACTAAGAGGGAATACCTGGACCTGGACCTGTTATAAGGTGTAAGTACCTCTGGTACCCACCACACACCAGGCCAGCTTCCTACAGCCAGGCCCTGCCCTCAACTTGCGTTGGGTGGCCACTGGAGATTGGCCACAGGACCTAGCCTTCAGCCTGGCCTCCAGCACTTGCCATGGCATTCTACCAGAGTATTTTCTCAACATAAGTTTTTTGATAACAATTGTTATTTGTATTTGTAAAAAATTAGGGAACAAAAATATGCCTCTTTCTCATTAGCAGGGTGACGGCCATATGGTTGAGATTTTCATGAAAATCATACTTTTATCCTCGCATATTTGTTTTTGTTCCATTTTATGGCTCCAATTTCCACACCCATAAGTTCCCCACAATACTCTCCTGGGGTCAGCCACCGCTTATGATGTCCCGCCCTCATCCCCAGTAACTGATGATTTTTATTTTTTATCCACAGCGTGAAAACTGATTTATACAAAATTATGAATTTCCAGATGGAAAAAAAGGCTTGCCCCTTCATCAGTCAATCACATTTGCCAAGAAATTTGAATTTGATTGACAGATAATGTGATTTTGCAAATTTAGATTTTAAACGGTCAACATATACAAAAGTTGTAACCGCTTCAAGCCCATTTAGCTCCTGTTTCAAATGGAATTTAAAATGGAACTGCATGAAACTACAAAAAGCACACTTTTTGAGCAAAGTTCTACTTTCATGCCATGTTTGGTAGACAGGGCCGGCTTTAGCACTGATGGTATCTGTCTTTTGTGGCACTCCCCCATGGCCTACTTCTCAGATACCCTCACCATAACTCTGCAAAAGTGCCAATGATCTCTCACATACATTTCATTTGTTTTAAAGCGCTGATAATGGCTGGCTTTACTAAACCACTCAGCTATCCACATAAAATACAGCTGTGTTCTTTGCAGCAGGGATATTAACTCTCTGTGTTACTTTATAGAGAATCAACACTGCTACTAGACAAAACTCCTTGAGCTCTTTCTCTAGCAGGAACATTAGTCACAAGAGTTATCTTGACTTTTTTGTTGCTGCCTGAAAGCTAGAGCACAAGGAACTCTGCAGCAGGTGCTTTTAAACTGCAAGTTAGTGCTAAACACAGGCCCCCCCATGATGTCAGGTCCCCCCTCATCAACGCCAAGTGCGACCGCACCAGTCGCACCGCCCTAAAGCCGACCCTGTTGGTGGACATCCATTCAGCAGTTTTTACTGCAGCAGTGAGCACATTTTCTATTGAAGCCAAAATGGGAAAACGGATATGTTTGCCTTCCCTGCAACTTTTTTCCCCTGCTAGAAACTGCCTGAAATTTGACCATGCCAATCTCTTTATTGAATACTGAAGCATAGCAATAGTTTGCAAGATACTAGCCAGGTGGTAAGTATGCAGGTCCATGCGTAATAGTCTAGTTTTATCCCACCAACTCTATGGCTATGAACCTTGGGCACCTCAGAAAAAATAAACGCGATACATGCACTCTCTTCTGACTCAGTAATCCTTCCTATATAATGTAAAATGTATAGGGGGTGACCACTGCCTACGAGGGGGTACCTTCTGAAGCTGTTGTACCACAATCACTTCTATCTTACTTAAAAGACCTGAAACCGACTCCTTGTAGGATGCTCCCCACAGCTTTCTGCTCTTCGCACATGGAACTGGTGCTCCTATTGTGTAGAATTTCATAGGTGCCAGGTGACTAAGTGCGACTCCTGATGTTTTTATCAACATAAGGCTACTTTCTGAGGACTTACCTTCATATTATGTATTTTATGTTTTCTATTGTGCTGCACTACACCTAAATGGATGTTGGTATGCTTTCCAGAGCCACAGCCTAAGAAACTTGTTTTTTTTTTTACAATGTAACCATTGTGGGAGATATTTCTGATTAATAAATATTAGACCACTGGAACGCTGTGAACTGCATTGAAGACAATAGAATGGCTCCGGGCTTCTAATGGTAAAAGCCCTGAGTGCCAACATTCCAATGTTTGTCCTTCTGTTTCTCCTTCTTGGAACATTCTGCCCTTTAGTGGCAGAATGTTCTAATAGCCTTAGAACCCGCCGTAGCTCGCTCTGCCGGAAGGCCCTTTCTCTTGTAAATGCCCTCACCTTCAGCTCGGCCCTTTAATGCGGGAGCGGGCCTTTAATGGCTGGTAGAGCCGCAACTGCGGGTTCTAAGGCTATATTAGACCACTGGAATGCTGCAAGCTCCTTTGAAGACAATAGAATGGCTCCGGGCTTCTAATAGCCAGTAAAAGCTCTGAGCGCCAAAATTCCAATGTTTGTCCTTCTGTTTCTCCTTCTTGGAACATTCTGCCCTTAGTGGGTGGAATGTTCTAGGAGCCTTATAGCCCTTCTGCCTTGGGCTATAGCGGTTGTTGAAAGCTTTAACCCTCGTTAGTGGCCCTCGCCTGTGGCCTGGGCCTATAGCTCTGTTTCAAGGTCTTTGACAACTGGTATAGCCCTCGGCGGTGAGCTATTAGGCCATAATGTGCTTAGGGCCATGAACATTTTGCATTAAAAACAAATTAGCTGTACTCTACAGAAGGTATTTCCCGGGCTTGGCCAAACTAGGCACAAATTAAGCCTAAGTTCATCTTGTATTTCTGTGCAGCCGTGGTTTCATTTGTCCTCTCATGCACAAAGCAAAATGTGCAGTAATGAGCCCAAATGCTGTGTTCACGCCCTAGTCTCGAAGACCTCCAGAGGAAGTTTTCCTTCCGATTGTAACTGTTCATGTTCAAGGCCTTTCTTGCATGTACCTCGGTAGATCTATTGATTATGACTTTGTTGTTGTTTGTGTGTAACTAGATTTGTACTGTCACATCCGATGACATTAGGCAAACAGTGGTTGCTTGGTTTTTATTAGTTCAATATTATTGCATTGTACTGAACTGTCAAACATTTAGCTAACTTTATGCTGACTACCTGACTCTTGCTGTGCACTCTGTTGAGCCAGTATGGTTTGCCTGACTCTTCCTTTCAGTTTTTAAAGTCCATCTACTGTAGGATGTGTTGATTCTGCTGGCCAGTTGACAAGGAACCGAGTTAGTACTCTGGCGACAGAGAGTTCCAAGAGTCTGCTTTTTAATATTTTGGGGGGCCTGCAATGCTGACAATTTTGAATATTTCATAGTTTTTTAGTTATTAGAAAGTTTAAGCAGCATAGTCTAGGGACTGGGGTGGAGGGAGGCCGATTGAGCCCGGTTTTCAGGGGGTGCAATTTAAGATGATGTTGTTCCCATGCACTTCTGCCAGGGAGTCGCAGAGTTCCTGGGTGTGTTGAGGGGTAGAAAAGATCCACTCTTCTGAAGAGCTCTTTGATCGGCCATGTAGCATCTGAAATAATTTGAGAGAAGTGGGACCTCTTCCCTTCCTTGAAGTGAGCTTTGTGGTTTCTGTAAAGCTGTTGGAACAGAAAGTTCTGTCTCACGTTGTTCTCCTTTGTCATAAATGACGCTGCTGCTTACTCCTGTTTGTATATCTGGTGTCATTCCATCCCATACACATTCTTGTTCTATAAAGCGATCATCCTTATAAGATAAATCTTCCGGCAACAGTCTCCTAACCTTTTTAATTTATGTATGTTTTATGCAGTGTTCGGTCTTGGAACTGTGGCCTGTCTGGTCCAAGCTATATACAACTTGTAATGAATAAACCATCCATTAAACTGCCTTTCAAATCACCTGGCTTCTGTTGTAGGTACTTTTAGGCCTAAATTGACCCATCTTGCATGTTGAGGATGCAGGTAGTGGTGACTTTCTTTAAAGGGAATCGTTGTGTTGCGACTGTCTCTCAGCCACTGGTAGAATTGCTTTGTTGCCAATGCTGTGTGTAGAGCTGTGGCACTTAACTTTTTTACTCCTATAGACCCCTACTGAATCACCACTGGAAGCCGGGGACCCTGGCAAATGCAAATTCTGTAGTTTGATCCCTCAAAACAATACACAAAAATACAAAACCACCAAGAATACATTAAAAGAACTGATGAAATATTTATTTAGTTCACAAACAAATACACAAAAATCGAAATTTAACTTGAGCGCAAGGTTGAAGTTTTTCAAAATGTGACTTTATTTCAAAAAATATATATGAGATGCTAGACCCTGGCGTATCACTTCTGTTTTTGCTCCTAATGAATGATCTCCTGTTGTCAGACCATCCCAGCACTTCAAATGAGGCCACCGATCATCCATACTAGAAGCTGTGGACTTTACTTGAGCTGCTCCCACAAATCAAGCTAAGGATATCAACTTGTCAGCCTCCATCGTCACATTCCTTAACTTTCCAGAGTGGTTGAACATTCTCAGTTTCAACTATTTTGCTTCTTGATATGCCTGTGATTTATTAATTTGCTAATAATATGTCATTTTCTAAACAGTTGCGGACACCGTGAGTAGTCAATCGCAGAGTCCCGGGGGTCCGGTGACCACAGGATAACAACCACTGGTCATGAGGCTTCGTACAGTGCTATATTGCATTATTATAGCGGGTCACACTCCTTATAAGGCACTGAAGTGCATTATCAGGGGGTTGTACCCTATACACGAAGGATTGCTCGGCTGGCAGTCTTGATCTGCAGTGCCATCCTTGTGGGAAGAGTTTTGGTGTTGTGCCTGTTCTGAGTGATGCTCTTATTTTGTCTTGGTGTGTAGCACTTGGTAGTGTAGTGGAGGGAAGATGAGAGAGAGCACAGTTTATATTAATCAGTTCCATTGAACTATTCTGAATGATCCTATCGGATTCCCTTGAATGATGGCCAAGGCCACCCACCCACATCCTATCCTGGGTACAGCGGTTGAGAGGTGTTCCGTGTGATCGTGAGGAGGCCGGTGAGTGACAGGAGAGCAACCCACGGGGCTGGACGATATTAGACGCACCCAATGTAAAGATTTTCAAGGTTCCTCCCAGAGGAGGAGCTCACAGCCTTCAGTAGATCTTTAAGTGGACTTGCGACCCCGGGGGGCTTCCATGTAGATATGCATTCATGGTAGGAAGTCTCGTGTGTTTAGGCCGTAGTTAAGGTAAGTCTTTATTTTTTATGATTTTATTTTATCTCCCCCCCCCCCTTTTCCCTCCCACAAGCCGCCACTGCGGACAGGAATGCGGCGTTTGGATAGATACAGCACATCCCGTCCCATTCCCTGTGACGCAGTGCCGGAGGTGTCTTGCTGCGCTGAACTGCGCCAAAAGCCCATAAACATGGGCCTCAGTGTCGCTACTATCATTCTCTTCCCACCGACTAACCAGGCTCCCTAATTATGCCTTTTTCCATATTTGACAAAATCTTGCCATTTCGTATACCAGCTTCCCTTCAAGTTTACTTTTTTGGTTGCAGGTTTATATCTAGTACAACTTTTCTTACCCAGAATTCACTTTCATTGCGCTCTGACCTAAATCAAGTTGCCTTTGCTGATATAACTGGCCAGGAACAAGGTTTGATTAAAATACCAACAAGGCAAGATTTAATGGGGAAAGGCTTGTTGTCATACAGGTGAAAGACCAGAATTGGTGCCGAAAGGTTTCACAGGGGAGACATACTGTGCTAAGTTTCTGATATTTCCCTTCCCTTAAGCAAAAGGGAAAACGAACTCCCTGGTTTCTCCAGGGCTTGTCCCCAAAAGTATCCAACTCCACACAAAGCATACATTTTCTATGAGCCAACAAGTAGAATAGAAGTGCTCTTTTTAGCTGAAGCACACACCTCCTGCCCGATGAAGCATCTGGGCAGAGTCTAAGCCACACACGTCCTGCCCGATGAATCGTGTGGGCAGAGTCTAAGCCCACACACCTCTTGCCTGATGAAACGTTTGGGCAGAGTCTAAGCCCACACACCTCCTGCCCGATGGAACATCTAGGCAGAGTCTAAGCCACACACGTCCTGCCCGATGAATCGTGTGGGCAGAATCTAAGCCACACACCTCCTGCCTGATGAAGAATCTGGGCAGAGTCTAAGCCACACATGTCCTGCCCGATGAATCGTGTGGGCAGAGTCTGAGCCCACACACCTCCTGCCCGATGAAACATGTGAGCAGAGTATACGCCCACACACCTCCTGCCCGATTTAACGTGAGGGCAGAGTCTACGCCCACACACCTCCTGCCCGATTTAACGTGAGGGCAGAGTCTAAGCCACACACGTCCTGCCCGATGAAACCTGTGGGCAGAGTCTAAGCCACACATATCCTGCCCGATGAATCGTGTGGCCAGTGTCTAAGCCCACACACCTCCTGCCCGATGAAACCTGTGGGCAGAGTCTAAGCCACACACCTCCTGCCCGATGAATCATGTGGGCAGAGTCTAAGCCCACACACTTCCTGCCCGCAGAAACCTGTGGGCAGAGTCTAAGCCCACACTCCTCCTGCCCAATGAATTGTGTGGGCAGAGTCTAAGCCACACACGTCCTGCCCGATGAATCGTGTGGGCAGAGTCTAAGCCCACACACCTCCTGCCCGATGAAACCTGTGGGCAGAGTCTAAGCCCACACACCTCCTGCCCGAAGAAACATGTGGGCAGAGTATAATGCACACATCTCCTGCCCGATAAAACGTGTGGCCAGAGTCTAAGCCACACACCTCCTGCCCGATGAAATGTGTGGCCAGAGTCTAAGCCACACACATCTAGTCCTATGAATCATGTGGGCAGAGTCTAAGCCACACACCTCCTGCCCGATGAATCATGTGGGCAGAGTCTAAGCCCACACACCTCCTGCCCGATGAAACATGTGGACAGAGTCTAAGCCACACACCTCCTGCCCGATGAATCATGTGGGCAGAGTCTAAGCCCACACACCTCCTGCCCGATTAAACCTGTAGGCAGAGTCTAAGCCACACACCTCCTGCCTAATGAATCATGTGAGCAGAGTCTAAGCCCACACACCTCCTACCCGATGAATAGTGTGGGGCAGAGTCTAGCCCACACACCTCCTGCCCGATGAAACCTATGGGCAGAGTCTAAGACACACACCTCCTGCCCGATAAACATGTTGGCAGCGTCTAAGCCACACACCTCCTGCCCGATGAAACCTGTGGCAAGAGTCTAAGCCCACACACCTCCTGCCCGATGAAACCTGTGGGAAGAGTCTAAGCCACACATGTCCTGCCCGATGAATCGTGTGGGCAGAGTCTATGCGCACACACCTCCAGCCCGATGAAACCTGTGGGCTGAGTCTAAGCCACACACGTCCTGCCCAATGAATCATGTGGGCAGAGTCTAAGCCCACACACCTCCTGCCCGATGAAACCTGTGGGCAGAGTCTAAGCCACACACCTCCTGCCCAACGAATCATGTGGGCAGAGTCTAAGCCCACACACCTTCCTGCGGAAACCTGTGGGCAGAGTCTAAGCCCACACACCTCCTGCCCAATGAATCGTGTGGGCAGAGTCTAAGCCCACACACCCCCTGCCCGCGGAATCCTGTGGGCAGAGTATAAGCCTGCACGCCGCCTGCCCGATGAAACATGTGGGCAGAGTATAAACCTGCAAGCCTCCTGCCCGATGAAACATGTGGGCAGAGTCTAAGCCACTTTCAGCAATGCTTCTTACAGCTTCTTTCCTGGTGATCACATAAAGTGTAGCAACAACTGCACTGTCAAGCCGAATCTAAACACAATGTGGTTTTATCAAGATTCCTCCATTTGTTCTTGAATCTACCAAGCCCATTATCCAAACTCATTAACTCGCTGAGATTGTTGCTAATAGGCTGATTTGGTCAGGCAAGTAGATGGGAGGTGCTAAAACAACCAGTGGAAGGGGTGCAGCCTTCTGGCTTGAGCCTTCTGCAGGCTGCAATACCTTGCATGCTGGAGAAGAGACTGCGTGAGCCAGGCTCTCCAGACAGCAGGCTGTGAGGCTCAATAGATGCTGTTAGTTGGCTGTCCCTGTACGACTCTTGCAGGACACCTGGCTGGCACTCAGTCACCACCTCTCTGCAGTGTTTCCCGCGCTGGACCTTTGTGTGATAGCCTAATGTCTTCTGGGCGTGGTAGTCTTTTTTTCCTTCCTTTGAACTAAATAGACTGATACACCTGAAATCAATGATTTGAAAGTGAAAAGTTCAGAACTTTTGATCGTGTAGGGAATGGCCTGGAGTAGTTTGGTCACCATATCCACTGCAGACAACCCCAGCGCTTGACTCACGCTGGAAATTAGTGCCAAGTCAATCTTTCATACTTTACAATTAAAAGTAATTTCAGATTTTTATTTTTAGACAATTTCTTATTATACAAGCGTTCAAAATGAGGATTCTGGCGGAAGAGGAGGGGTATGGAGAGAATGCCGGGGGCTCCCCACACGTGACACGTACTTTAGACTATCCCATTAACAGCAAGTGATACAATCCACCTTTCCAGACCCGCAGGTAGTGTGTTCTCCTTACCAAGGTGTTTGTTAGGGGGTGCCAGAAGAACTGTCTTCTTCTGATTTAATGAAGGCCGCAGAACCTACACACTCAATTCTACTGGCTAAAGCGCCTTGTGCATCTCACCTGGGTGCTGAACTGATAGATTCAATCAATCGATAAAATATTTGTAAAGCACAACTTATCACCTGGGGTGTCTCAAGGTGCTGAAGGGGGGCGCAGGTCAGTCGTACAGCCAGGTCTTGAGGTCCTTCCAGATGAATGATTATGAAGCCTAGAGCAGTCAGGTAAAAGAGAAGTTGCAGATACAAATTCCTAGAATTTACGTTCTTACATCCCTTTGACTTTATCCATGTTTTGAGGTGCGATTCTAACCCTGACCGAGAGGCTCTGTGAAGAAGGTAGACCTCTTCCTGCCTTTGCACTGACGGAGTTTGGCCGAGAGGTACTCCATCGAAACGGAGTATCCTCTCTGTCATGTCACCTCACTAGGTGGCTCGGCTCCACTGCTGATATACTCCTCTATTTAAAGGGGGCAGTCGGATGCCATTTTGTTTTGCTGTCCATCACCAACAGGCAGCTGTGTTGCCATATTGCCGCGGGCTTCTTCTTTGTGACTGTACAAGTTGTGAAATGATAAACCAGGCCTTTAAAACACCTAAGAGTGTTGAAGAAGCAAATCTACGAGAGACACCACAGAAGTGGACCTGAGAGTCGATACAGTACAATAACCATGCAACATGGTCAAGAGTCAACCCAATGATGCTAAACACACACTATGGACACCCAGTGTAACCTAAACAGCCACTGACATAAAATAGTGTCTGTTGGACCTGGCCCTTTCTACAGGGTCATTCCCCAAAAATGTTGCCTTCTACTCCTATTTTTTCTGAACCTTTTTGGCTGATGTTATGATGCATGTGCCTGGTTGCGTGGTTTGTCCTGGTAGAGACAAACATCCTAATTTGGTGTCTCACTGCTGTGACTGCTGCCATCTCATAGGGTTGCATTGGAAATGCCCTGCCTTATGTCTAGGGGATATTGTTTGATTTATGAGGGGTAGTGTAGATATGTTTGGCATGGTTGTAATGGTAGTGAGAAATGCTGCTTACTGGTATAGGCGAATTTTTTTATCATCATTACAGAAATTCGACTTCTAGAAAGTGAGCATTTCTCTGTGCTTATGACTCTGGTGTTTTGCAGCTTGACTCCAATTCTCGCCTGGGTAGTGTGACAGCTGGGCTCTGTGCATACTTCTCAGAAGGCCTGTCCACAGGGAGGGTGGAGGTGTCACAGAGGTGCATCTACATTTTGAATTGTCTTCCTGGGCTGAGAGAAGGGGGAGGCAGGGCACACGTGCATCTGTAAAGGATGTGCCCTGGCCTCATACAAAAGGTTCGATTACCCCCAACTGATGTTTGGAGCCTGTGCTGGAGGTGAGAGGGGACACTCCCAGAACCAGTTGTAGCTGGTTGATACCCCCTTTCCTCTTCATTGGAAATGCTTTGCAAAATTTCCCCCCACATTTTAGTCAAGAAACATACTTGGAACTGGACACAGAACGCTGCTGGAGGGACTCCCCAGGAACCGCCTTGGAGTGCTGCTGCTGTGCGGATCTGTAACCTGTCTGGTCACTTAGAGGAACTGCCACTGACTGCACCCCCTTTGTGCTGGCCTGCTGCTGGGCTCTGCCACCCGTGTCCCCTTGTGTCCCCCAGAGGCGGGGTGCTGTGGCCCCTGTCCTCTACAACTGGGTTTCATACCCCAAAGAACACTCCTTGCTATTTGTTGCTGTGCCTGACTGGAGAGGGCTTGAGGAGCCTGTTTATTTGCGTTTCTGGAACGCCTGCAGAGTGCTTCCATTTGTCTGAGGATCGCGCTTTGGGCAGCATGTTGCTATGCTAAAAATCACCTCTGCAGCCCAGGCAGGCTGCTCTCCTGAAGCGCGAGTGACTTGCGCTGTTCGGTGCCCCCGGGCCATGAAGATTGGAAATGTGAAGTGAGTGCGCTCTTAGCAGTGCCCCCAAGGCAAAGAACGCTCCATAGAGCGCCCCTAGGGCACCAGCGGGCCCTCACTTCAACCCAATCACCACGCAGCCCGGGAGGGCTGGGAAAGGCTTGTGCACCACATCGGGTGCAGGAGCCCTCATAAGAGAGGGATGGAGGCCTCATCGGAGGCCCCCTGCTCCACTGGGTCCTCTTTCTGCTGTTCGCACTGTGGGTGGGGAGGAAACCTCATCAGAGGCTCCCCACACCACCTGGCCTCTAATTTGGTTACTCTGCTCCCTCCATGAATGCCGGTTGTGGCCCCGGGGGGCGGCAGAGATGGTAGGCACCAGTGTTGGTGCTGGCCCCAGGAGGGGTCCCTATATAAAGAAACGGAGGAGGAGTGTGCCGCCCCCTCTCCTCAAACTCACCAAAGGGCCCCCGTTCTGCACAAGGAGCGCTGGGGGCCCTCCTTGTCGTGTCACCTGGTGCTGGAGGTGCCCTCATCAATGAAAAACAGGTACTCTTCTCAGGAGACACACGTCTTGAGGTTCCTATTATGGGCTTGAGGGGACTATTATGCTAACCTGTTTTCCGATATGATGGGACCTATGTAGGCTGATGTTCCTTGCCATATGTTCTCTAATGTGCCTTTTATGGACATTTATGATATGTTTATGACAAGTGCATTTCTACAGTAAAGTTTTCCTGACCACTGCTTATATTGCAGAATACTGAGCACCTATGTGTTCTATTATGACTACTGCTTATTCTGCAGAGTACCGTATAGCGTCCCGACAACTGCTTGGGTAGCAGGGTATTACCGACATGCTATGTTTTGTCTAATTATGTTTTGTGCAATACAGTTTAATTTTACATAACTTGGTGTTGTGTTCCTTTGTGGTGTATTTATTGTGTCAGTTGTGTTGGTTGTGTTGTGCAAACCCTTTACACATTGCCTCTGGGTTGGGCCTGACTGCTCCTTACAAGCTACCAAGGGGGTGAGCAGGGGTTATCTTGGATGTGGAACTCCCCTGCCCTGACCAGAGTGGGTGGGCTCTGCCTGGCTTAGGTATATAGCCAACCAGAAACTCCATCTCTAACAGTGTCCTAAATAAAGATTACAAAAATATCACCCCATTGGAGTTAATCATATAAAGCTAAACAGCAGTCTGTGCAAGATATTCAAGTGAGAATATTTTTTTGTCGATACTCTGACAGATAACAACAGACACAACCGAAGGCAGTCAACAGATGTAGAGGCCAGGAAGTTAACAGGTCGCTCCAGGAAGTTAAACAAACACCACAGGAAGGGGTCTGTGGAGTCAATGCAGGAGTCATGATGACAGACTCCAGGAAGTAAACAGAACCGCAGCTTTAAGGGCCAACCAGAGGTTGTGATGGCGCATGCAAGGATGTTTACCCACACACCACAGAAGTGGATCTACACGGACAGCTCAGAGGTTGTGAGGTTGTGGTGGTGCATGCAAGGATATTTATTCACACACCACAGAAGTGGATGTAGGGGAACAGCCCAGAGGCTGTGATGGTACGTGCAAGGAAGTTTACTCACACACTACAGAAGTGGATCTACGTAGAGAGCCAAGAGATTGTGAGGCTGTGATGGTGCATGCAAGGATGTTTATTCACACACCACAGAAGTGGATGTAGGGGAACAGCCCAGAGGCTGTGATGGTACGTGCAAGGAAGTTTACTCACACACTACAGAAGTGGATCTACGTAGAGAGCCAAGAGATTGTGAGGCTGTGATGGTGCATGCAAGGATGTTTACCCACATACCACGGAAGTGGATGTAGTTGGAGAGCCAAGAGATTGTGAGGTTGTGATGGTGCATGCAAGAATGTTTATTCACACACCACAGAAGTGGATCTAGAGAGACAGCGCAGAAGTTGTGATGAACCATGCAAGGATTTTTACTCACACACCACAGAAGTGGATCGGAGCGCTGTGATGGTGGCACAACCCAAGAAGCAAACAGAACAATAGCATCCGGTTTAAAGGCCATTCCAGAAGCTGTGGTCGTGCTTCCAAGGAAACTTAATCAGACGCCACATAAGTGGGTCAAAGGGACAACCTGTATGACTGACAGCACATCCCACAGAGTATTAAACTAACGCCACACTTCTGCGTCTACGGTAGTGGTGGGACTGAAGGAAGTAAAAACACATACCACAGATGCTTGTCTATCGATCACAGTGGAAGCAGTGATAATACAAGCCAAGACCCTCTAGGTTCCCACTGCTGGCAGAGCAGGCGGTGTGATGGAGACATACGCCTCAAATAGCCACCTCCCCTTCGAGGTCCTGCCTGCTGGCCACGAAGGCGAGGTCAGTGGAAACCTGTGCTGCTTACTTAACTTTTTCCAGGACAAAACCCTATCCGCTGATGGAGTAGAAGGTGAGGTCAGTACATATCTGTGATCCTTAACTGTCTCTGGATCATATTGAGATCCACGGACATAGTAGAAGGTGTGTTGCGGCAAAACCTCTGCTGCTTTGCTGTCTTTCCACCATAGAAGGTGATCTGAATGCAAACCTCTGCTTCTCAAGTATCTATTTCCATGTCACAATCCTAGAAGGCGAGGTCATTGCAAACCTCTGCTGCTCAAGTATCTATTTCCAGGTCACCGTCTTAACTGCTGGTGGAGTGGAAGAGAGTCAGTGCAAACTTCTGCTGCTAAGTAACTATTTCCAGGTCAAACCCTAGAAGGCGAGGTCAGTGCAAACATCTGCTCCTTACATAACTACATTGAGGTCAAAGCATTACCCGCTAGTGGAGTAGGAGTTGAGGTCATTGCAAACCGCTGCTTAAGTAACTATTTCCAGGTCATAGTACAAGAAGGTGAGGTCAATGCAGACATCTGCTGTGTAAATAACCATTTCCTGGTGAAACTCCTAAGTGCTTTTGGAGTAGGCCAGGTCAGTGCAAACCTCTGCTGCTTAAGGAACTATTTCCAGGTCACAGTCCTACCCTACCTGATGGTGAAATATGGTGAAATAGAGGGTGAGGACAGTGCAAACCTTGACCACTCAAGTAACTACTTCCTGGTCAAAGTCCTCCAAGTTAGGGTTACTGCAAACCTCTGATGTTTGAGTACCTATTTGATGGTCGCAGTTCTGCCCGCTGGTGGAGTATAAGGCAAGGTCACTTCAAACCTCTGCTGCTAAACTATTTCCGGGTCACAATCCCACCCAGTGGGGGAGTAGAAGGTGAGGTCAGTGCAAACCTTTACTGCTTACGTAAGTATTTCCAGGGCAAAGTCCTAGAAGGGGAGATCAGTGCAAACCATTGCTGTTAGGTAACATTCCCAGGTCAAAGTCCCACCCACATGTGGACTGCAAGGCACTCCATGCAAACCTCTGTGCTAAGCAACAATTTCCAGGTCAAAGTCCTAGAAGACGAGGTCCATGCAAGCCTCTGATGCTAAACTATTTTCAGGTCAAAGTCCTAGAAGACGAGGTCCATTCAAGCCTCTGCTGCTCAGTAACTATTTCCAGGTCACAGTCCTAGCCGTGGGTGGAATAGAAGGCGAGATCAGGACATAGATGGATGAATTCAGTATAATTGAGTGTCCTGCCCACCGGGGAGTAGCTGGCACACCTCTGCTGCTTGAGGTGTCAAGGCAGGGCATCCATGCCTAGCCTGCTCTGCTCAGGTTCACCTTGACCTTGCCTTAGATGCAGACGCCAGACAGACCCGTCCCTCGGGAGAGCACAGACTTCCACATTCAAGCTCCGGAGCTTTCCTGCAGGAAGAGGGGAATTAAAAATAGCTGCGACTAGAATATTTCCGAGAGCAAGTGATGCTTGAGAGAAGCACATCCCCTGTGCCGAGAGCGCAGCTGAGGCTGTCCCACTGGTACCTAGCAACCGTGGCAGGGATGCTGCGGAAAGCTGGTACTTGCACAGCTCAGAGGTGACAGACCCCACCCCCGGGGGGCACAGCCCCAAGCTAACTAGCTGCGAAGACTGCACCCCTTGGTCCCAGGTCCGGGTCAGTCGTCACATCCGGTCACCTCCCAGGATACAGAAGAACTGGAGGCGGCCTCTCTGCACCTGGTAACCCTTCCCTGCAAAGTTCATGAAGTCCTGTGAATGCATCCCCCGCAGAGCTTCCTGGAATAACAGGAAGCCAGGAACAAAGTCCGGGAGGGAGGGAGGGAGGGTGCGCCGCTGGGAGGGACCGGCCGCCTCCATGCGAGCCAAAGGTCTGTGACCACCCCGGGCTCTCACCATCACTGAAGTCTGTGCTTGCGGCATGAGCGTGCTGCCTCTAGGCGCTACATTGCTGCACAGTCTCTGTGCAGCAGCAGGCCAACGCCGCAGCCTCATTCATTCATACATCCAGTCCATCGTGGCTGAGGTGGCCACTGGCGACCCTCCAGTGTGAGCAGAGCCACAGTTCCCATTCAGAGTCCAGGAGACATTTAACTTCAGTTCACGAGACAATGCATGCGAGACTTCGGCTCTGTCCACCATTGTTGTGAGTTGGAGGGAATGAGGCACAAGGTCAGAGAGCAGTCCCTGAGGCTGAGAGTAGTTCACTGAGAGCAATCCCTGAGAGCAGTCCGCGAGGCTGAGAGCAGTCCCTGAGAGCAGTCCGCGAGGCTGAGAGCAGTCCCTGAGAGCAGTCCGCGAGGCGGAGAGCAGTCCCTGAGAGCAGTCTGCGAGGCGGAGAGCAATCCCTGAGAGCAGTCCGCGAGGCGGAGAGCAGTCCACGAGGCTGAGAGCAGTCCCTGAGAGCAGTCCGCGAGGCTGAGAGCAGTCCATGAGGCTGAGAGCAATCCCTGAGAGCAGTCCGCGAGGCTGAGAGCAGTCCCTGAGAGCAGTCCATGAGGCTGAGAGCAATCCCTGAGAGCAGTCCACGAGGCGGAGAGCAGTCCCTGAGAGCAGTCCATGAGGCTGAGAGCAATCCCTGAGAGCAGTCCGCGAGGCGGAGAGCAGTCCCTGAGAGCAGTCCGCGAGGCGGAGAGCAGTCCCCTGAGGCTGAGTGCAGTGCAGTCCCCTGATGCAGAGAGCAGTGCAGTCCCCTGATGCAGAGAGCAGTGCAGTCCCCTGAGGCTGAGAGCAGTGCAGTCCCCTGAGGCTGAGAGCAGTGCAGTCCCCTGAGGCTGAGAGCAGTGCAGTCCCCTGAGGCTGAGTGCAGTCTCTGAGGCAGAGAACAGTCCCCTGAGGCAGAGAGCAGTCCCCTGAGGCTGAGAGCAGTGCAGTCCCCCGAGGCAGAGAGCAGTCCCCTGATGCAGAGAGCAGTGCAGTCCCCTGAGGCTGAGAGCAGTGCAGTCCCATGAGGCTGAGAGCAGTGCAGTCCCCTGAGGCTGAGAGCAGTGCAGTCCCCTGATGCAGAGTGCAGTGCAGTCCCCTGAGGCTGAGAGCAGTGCAGTCCCCTGAGGCTGAGAGCAGTACCCTGAGGCTGAGAGCAGTGCAGTCCCCTGAGGCTGAGAGCAGTCCCCTGATGCAGAGTGCAGTGCAGTCCCCTGAGGCTGAGAGCAGTGCAGTCCCCTGAGGCAGAGAGCAGTCCCCTGAGGCTGAGAGCAGTGCAGTCCCCTGAGGCTGAGAGCAGTGCAGTCCCCCGAGGCAGAGAGCAGTCCCCTGAGGCTGAGAGCAGTGCAGTCCCCTGAGGCTGAGAGCAGTCCCCTGATGCAGAGTGCAGTGCAGTCCCCTGAGGCTGAGAGCAGTGCAGTCCCCTGAGGCTGAGAGCAGTCTCTGAGGCAGAGAACAGTCCCCTGAGGCAGAGAGCAGTCCCCTGAGGCTGAGAGCAGTGCAGTCCCCCGAGGCAGAGAGCAGTCCCCTGATGCAGAGAGCAGTGCAGTCCCCTGAGGCTGAGAGCAGTGCAGTCCCCTGAGGCTGAGAGCAGTGCAGTCCCCCGAGGCAGAGAGCAGTCCCCTGAGGCTGAGAGCAGTGCAGTCCCCTGAGGCTGAGAGCAGTCCCCTGATGCAGAGTGCAGTGCAGTCCCCTGAGGCTGAGAGCAGTGCAGTCCCCTGAGGCTGAGAGCAGTCTCTGAGGCAGAGAACAGTCCCCTGAGGCAGAGAGCAGTCCCCTGAGGCTGAGAGCAGTGCAGTCCACGAGGCGGAGAGCAGTCCCTGAGAGCAGTCCATGAGGCTGAGAGCAATCCCTGAGAGCAGTCCGCGAGGCGGAGAGCAGTTCCTGAGAGCAGTCCGCGAGGCGGAGAGCAGTCCCCTGAGGCTGAGAGCAGTGCAGTCCCCTGATGCAGAGAGCAGTGCAGTCCCCTGAGGCTGAGAGCAGTGCAGTCCCCTGAGGCTGAGAGCAGTGCAGTCCCCTGAGGCTGAGAGCAGTGCAGTCCCCTGAGGCTGAGTGCAGTCTCTGAGGCAGAGAACAGTCCCCTGAGGCAGAGAGCAGTCCCCTGAGGCTGAGAGCAGTGCAGTCCCCCGAGGCAGAGAGCAGTCCCCTGATGCAGAGAGAAGTGCAGTCCCCTGAGGCTGAGAGCAGTGCAGTCCCCTGAGGCTGAGAGCAGTGCAGTCCCCTGATGCAGAGTGTAGTGCAGTCCCCTGAGGCTGAGAGCAGTGCAGTCCCCTGAGGCTGAGAGCAGTGCAGTCCCCTGAGGCTGAGAGCAGTGCAGTCCCCTGAGGCAGAGAGCAGTCCCCTGAGGCTGAGAGCAGTGCAGTCCCCTGAGGCTGAGAGCAGTCCCCTGATGCAGAGTGCAGTGCAGTCCCCTGAGGCTGAGAGCAGTGCAGTCCCCTGAGGCAGAGAGCAGTCGCCTGAGGCTGAGAGCAGTGCAGTCCCCTGAGGCTGAGAGCAGTGCAGTCCCCCGAGGCAGAGAGCAGTCCCCTGAGGCTGAGAGCAGTGCAGTCCCCTGAGGCTGAGAGCAGTCCCCTGATGCAGAGTGCAGTGCAGTCCCCTGAGGCTGAGAGCAGTGCAGTCCCCTGAGGCTGAGAGCAGTCTCTGAGGCAGAGAACAGTCCCCTGAGGCAGAGAGCAGTCCCCTGAGGCTGAGAGCAGTGCAGTCCCCCGAGGCAGAGAGCAGTCCCCTGATGCAGAGAGCAGTGCAGTCCCCTGAGGCTGAGAGCAGTGCAGTCCCCTGAGGCTGAGAGCAGTGCAGTCCCCTGATGCAGAGTGCAGTGCAGTCCCCTGAGGCTGAGAGCAGTGCAGTCCCCTGAGAGCAGTCCCCTGAGGCTGAGAGCAGTGCAGTCCCCTGAGGCAGAGAGCAGTGCAGTCCCCTGAGGCTGAGAGCAGTCCCCTGATGCAGAGTGCAGTGCAGTCCCCTGAGGCTGAGAGCAGTGCAGTCCCCTGAGGCTGAGAGCAGTCTCTGAGGCAGTGAACAGTCCCCTGAGGCAGAGAGCAGTCCCCTGATGCAGAGAGCAGTGCAGTCCCCTGAGGCTGAGAGCAGTGCAGTCCCCTGAGGCTGAGAGCAGTGCAGTCCCCCGAGGCAGAGAGCAGTCCCCTGATGCAGAGAGCAGTGCAGTCCCCTGAGGCTGAGAGCAGTGCAGTCCCCTGAGGCTAAGAGCAGTGCAGTCCCCTGAGGCTGAGAGCAGTGCAGTCCCCTGATGCAGAGTGCAGTGCAGTCCCCTGAGGCTGAGAGCAGTGCAGTCCCCTGAGGCTGAGAGCAGTGCAGTCCCCTGAGGCTGAGAGCAGTGCAGTCCCCTGAGGCAGAGAGCAGTCCCCTGAGGCTGAGAGCAGTGCAGTCCCCTGAGGCTGAGAGCAGTCCCCTGATGCAGAGTGCAGTGCAGTCCCCTGAGGCTGAGAGCAGTGCAGTCCCCTGAGGCAGAGAGCAGTCCCCTGAGGCTGAGAGCAGTGCAGTCCCCTGAGGCTGAGAGCAGTGCAGCCCCCTGAGGCTGAGAGCAGTGCAGCCCCCTGAGGCTGAGAGCAGTCCCCTGATGCAGAGTGCAGTGCAGTCCCCTGAGGCTGAGAGCAGTGCAGTCCCCTGAGGCTGAGAGCAGTCTCTGAGGCAGAGAACAGTCCCCTGAGGCAGAGAGCAGTCCCCCGAGGCAGAGAGCAGTCCCCTGAGGCTGAGAGCAGTGCAGTCCCCCGAGGCAGAGAGCAGTCCCCTGATGCAGAGAGCAGTGCAGTCCCCTGAGGCTGAGAGCAGTGCAGTCCCCTGAGGCTGAGAGCAGTGCAGTCCCCTGATGCAGAGTGCAGTGCAGTCCCCTGAGGCTGAGAGCAGTGCAGTCCCCTGAGGCTGAGAGCAGTCCCCTGAGGCTGAGAGCAGTGCAGTCCCCTGAGGCTGAGAGCAGTCCCCTGATGCAGAGTGCAGTGCAGTCCCCTGAGGCTGAGAGCAGTGCAGTCCCCTGAGGCTGAGAGCAGTCTCTGAGGCAGAGAGCAGTCTCCTGAGGCAGAGAGCAGTCCCCCGAGGCAGAGAGCAGTCCCATGAGGCTGAGAGGAGTCCCCTGAGGCTGAGAGCAGTGCAGTCCCCTGAGGCAGAGAGCAGTGCAGTCCCCTGAGGCAGAGAGCAGTCCCCTGAGGCTGAGAGCAGTGCAGTTCCCTGAGGCAGTCCCTTGAGGCTGAGAGCAGTGCAGTCCCCTGAGGCAGAGAGCAGTCCCCTGAGGCAGAGAGCAGTCCCTGAGGTAGAGAGCAGTCCCCTGAGGCACAGAGACAGAGAGGACCAGGTCGGTGGAACCCAGGCATGGATTCCAGACAAGGAGTACTTGAGGAGAGAAGGGGCATAGTCTAAACCACTTGGGGTTGACCAGGGGGTGCTGGAAGGCAATGCCCGTCCTTCTTGTGGGTACTTCTCTGTTGGACGTCGCTGTGAAGGGGCAGCTGCCGCATCCAGGAGATGCAGAAGGACCTCAGGAGTCATCCACAAGCTCTCCTACGCCGGTCATTGAATTACAGAGTGGTCAGTGACCAGCATGGTCACCAACAAGCCTTGGCAAATGCAAGAAGGATGCACGAAGATTTGCACAAACAGGGACCAGCAAGGTCCAAGGGACTGAATCTTTGTAGGTAAGTCAAGGCCAGCCCTCAGCAAGGAGGAAAGCCAGGAGGAATCGATGGAGACCACAGGAGGTCCCGCTGGCAGCAGGTCTAGGGAGTTGCAAGGAGGCCTCAGAAGCACAGGGAAGATAGATGCCCACTTTGCAGGAGTTGCAGGAAGGACGTCAGTCTTGGAGCTGTGTGATACTAGAGGCTGGGGCTAACCACGGCTAGGAGGTCTTTGGGCTGAAGAGCCAACAAGCTTTGGCAATGACAAACAGATGCGGTGCACATGGGTTCCATTCCAGCAGCTCCAGCGAGGGACCACAGACTTCCCAGTTGCACAGAAGGCAGATGCAGCCTCTGAAGGGCCACAGAACCAGCACCTGTGTTGCAGAGCCTTGGAGAGTCCGTGGGACAGCAGGATTCACACCCCAGTCGTCGACGTTGAGGTGCCTGCGGATGCAGGGGAGTGACTCCTTCACTCCAAGGGAAATTCCTTCTTGATGTCCTTAGTGCAGGCAGAGTCCTTGTGACTCTGGAGGATGCACGGCCACAGAAGTTGCAGAGTCCTTTGTGAGAAAGGGCCTCTTTCGACATTGTTAGCCCTCCCTTTTTGCCTGGTATTTGATGTGATTTTAAAGTTGTTAGTACCCAGGGCTCCTGCTAACCAGGTTCCCTGGGCCAAATCTCTTTTCCAAAACTGTTGTGATTCATTGGCACAATTGGCAACACCTTTAGCTGCCACTGTCAGTCCCTAGTAAATGGTACTTAGGTACCCACGGCCTGGGGTAGTAAGGGTAGGCCCCTGAGGGTAGCAGCACAGATTGTGCCACCCTCAGGGACCATGCATCCAAAGGCATCCAGCACTACCATTGCAGGTTGAGTGTCCTGGTGCAATCCTAAAGTGCAAAACTGACATGGCAGACAGCCTGTGCGCCCTGTCCACTACACACGCAAAAACAACAGTTGATGGACGGTATCCCACAGCGTTTGTGTTTTGCTTTGCTTTCCACTACACACAGCATACAATATAGGTAAGTCATTCCTCAGTCAGGCCTTCCAGCCCTAAGGAAGGGTGCACTATACTGTATGTGTGGGCATAGATGCATGAGCAATATGCCCCTATTGTGTCCTTGCCAGACCTGGGATATAGTAAGTGAACAGAGCAGCCATTTTGAATGCATGTGCTGAACTCTGGTCAGTCAGAGTTTCACAGCTACGTGATGGACGCTCTGCACCCTGGGTTGTTTGGTATCAAACAACTCAGAATTACAAATGCAAACTGGAACCAGTATTGGATTTATCGCAAAGTGTATCCAAGGGCCACCTCAAAGGTTCCCCCTGCGAAAGCTAACTACCCTGGCATGATTGCTGGCTGGTCACAACCAGCCTGCCACCACCAGACAGGATTCTGGAACCCTGCCTGTGCCCTCTGGGTCCAGAAAACAAAGCCCTTCCTGGGTAAAGGTGTAACACCTCTCCCCCCAGGAATGTGCACAGCCCTGCCTATGAATTTCAAAAGGCTTACCGCCCTTGAAACTTGACCCCCAGCCCTGCTGCTAGCAACAGATGGCCACCCCACTTTTGGCAGGAGAAACGGTGGTAAAATGCAGAAGGAGTGGCCACCCCCTGCTTGCACTACCCCTAAGGTAATGCATTCGAGGTGGCCCCTCCATTCCATTTCATTTTCCTCCATCTTGCATGGTAGGAAAATAGTCTATCAGGGATAGGGAAGTGACCACTGCCCACAGGAAATGGCACCTAGTGGGTGTAGCCACCCTAAGGTGACCCATTGGTCACCACTAGGTACTCCCCTAAATGCCTAGACCTGCAGATCAGATTCCAAGGACACAAGAAGGCCTGAAACAAAGACAACCCAAGGCTTGAGAACTGCATTCCTGCTGCACAAAGAAAAGGCGCCAAACCCTGCCTGCTGCACCCAGGACTCAACAATTGCTGCTGAGGGGTTGCAGGGACATTGGACAGACTCTACAAAACCCTAGAGGACCTAAATCCTTCAGAAAATCTCCAAAGAGCTCCCTCCAGAGTGAAGGCATCACTCCCTGCAACAAAAGACCCAATGACCAGTGAAGTCCAATTCACTGACCAGCTGCTGACCAAGGAACCGGACACCGCAGCAAGACCAAATTTCACCCAATGGACCGGAGGACAAATCCTGCAAGTGTACCAAGTTTAGTGGCACTGCAATCTCCAACAGCTGAATTGTGCAATAGCCGGGGGTACTGGTCCCTCAACATCGGACACCAAGAAGAAAAGTCCACTCCGGACTCCTAAATGGCCCGGAGCAAGCCCCAGTCAAGGTAATTCAGGACACATAAGAACTGCCCCCAGAGTGTAGCCCTGCTGACTTGCAGTCCACCCTCAAAGTGACCTGCCTCCTGTTTCCAAGGGCACCTATGCGCACAGCTTCTGACTCATCTATCTGCTCTGCACCCAGCCTCCCTGGGCCCTGCACCAGATAACCAGCTGTGCTCTAAGGGTCCCCACACCTCTTGCAACCTCTACACTCTAAGGGGACCCACCGGACTCACCTTGTTGTCTGCCTGTGAAATGCTTTTCCAAGTGGCCCCTTGCAGTGATCCTGCACCAACTCCAAGGACTTTTCAGCAGCTCTTCCCACCAAAACCGGGAACCTCCCGAACTCCACCAGCTGGCCCACAGGACTTCTTGGTGGCCTCGGCTTAAAAACAAAAGGACACACTGGTAAACACATTGCCTGATTTTATATAAATTTTTCAAGTTTTCTCCCATTGATTGCTATGGTGCATAATTACACACAAAAAGACTATTTTTGCTAAAATTTTAAAAATCATAACTTAAAAGTACTTGCTGGATTTTTATGATCTTGGTCTTAAAAATTGTATTACAATCAGAAGTATTTTTGTAAATTGGTCTCAAGTTAATCTTTTGAACGTGTGTCTTCATTTATTGATACTGTGAGTACAACAAATGCTTTGCACTTCTCCAGGATTGGCCTAACTGCTCAACAAAGTTACCATAAAAATTAGAGCATTAGGTGGTATAGTTTTGACCTCTGTAAAACAACGTTTGGTTGTCCGGCCTCTGTGCACAGTGTGCCTGGTTTTGCACACTACATAGAGAGCCAGCCTCCCACCTCCTTGCAAAACCTAGAGACAAGTTGCAGTAGGAGCCCTACTACCACTTGTAGTCTTGTCTTGGTTCCTGGTGAAGTCCATCAGCAGAATCCGGTGTCCAGGCAGCAGAAGTGTCTTGGAGAAGAATCTAGCAGAAACATCTAGGGCCCTACCCTTAAAGGAGCCCATAAGTAACCCAGGAAAGGGGTTTGACAACTAATGCCATCACCCACTATTGGAAATGGCCCTTTCTGCAGGGTTATCCCCAAATGTTTTGCCTTTCTCCTCCTATTTTTCTGACCTACCTTTTGTTGGCTTTAGGACTCCGGACACTTTACCATTGCTAATCAGTGCCAAAGTGCATGCGCTCTCTCCCCTAAAACTTGGTATAATTGGCTTACACCTATTTGGCTTATTTAACTAACCTGTAAGTCCCTTGTAAAGTAGTATACCAAATTCCCAGGGCCTGTAAATTAAATGCTACTAGTGGCCTGCAGCGCAGATTGCGCCACCCACCGAAGTAGCCTTTCAAACCTGTCTCAGGCCTGCCACTGCAGGGCCCACGTGCACAGTTTGCTGCCACTTTTACTTGGAAAGTTAAACTACTTGCCAAAGCCTAAACTCCCTTTTTACTATACCTAAGTCACCCTAGATAACCCTATGGGCAGGATCTTGTGTATGTAAAGGTAGGACATATATTTTTATGTACTACATGTCCTAATAGTGACAAACAGCCTGTTTCGATTTTCACTACTGTGAGCGCTGCTCCTCTCATAGGTTTGCATTGGAAATGCCCTTATATATATGTCTAAGTGTTAACTTGTGATCTCTGAGGAGTAGCATGGGTATGTTTGGAATGGTAGTGAGAAATCCTGCTTATTGGTGTAGGTGGATTTTTTATTATCATTGTAGAAATGCCACTTTTAAAAAGTGGACAGTTCTCTGTGCTTATAACTCTAGTGTTTTGCAGTCTGACTCCAATCCACGTCTGGGGCAGAGGGGGAGCTCCACTTGGTGTGTACTTTCCAGACAGCCATCACACAGGAGGGACTCGGTGTGACAGAAGAGGCATCTGCATACTGATAGTCTTTCTGGGCTGGGAGAAGAAGGGTCATTCACACCTTGTGAATAGGCTGTGTCCTGCCCTAACACAATGGACTGATTACCCCCTCCTGATGTCTGTAGACGGGCTGCGTTGAAAGGGTGTTGTGCTTCACTTTAAAGGGCTCTTTTGAAGTTACCCCCTGAACAAAGACATTTTTGAGTATAAGTACAGTGCCCTGACCTCATGGTAGTAGAGCACCTTTGGAACTAGGACTGAACCTCTGTCAGAAGGACTGCTGAGCTGCACAAAGGACTCATCTGGACTGCTCTTCTGCTGTTGCCCTGCTTCCTGGTATCTGCTGAGGAACCTCTCTGTACAAAGGACTTATCAGGATTGCATTTCTGCTTGTTGCCCTGCTGCCAGTACTCCCTGACCTGAACTTCCCTGGCACTGCTGGACTGCCAGGAGGAACCACCATTTTGTGCCCTGGTGTGCTGGCCTGCCTGGTCCTATGTGCCCCAGTATTTCTCCTAGAAGGCCCAGTGTTGGGTGGGGCACTCCTGGACTCTCTACAAATATAGCTCCTGCGGAGTACTATATTTTTGTTCTTGTCCTGTGAACTCCAAGCGCGGTGTGAACTGCTTCCACAGAGAGCATGGTGGTGAACTCGCTGGTGACCCCAACTACTGGATGCTACAGGCACGCACTCCGTCTCCGGGGGGTTTGTAGAGTCTCATGTAGAAGCGCACCAGTGCTTCTGATACGGTGTAGACTGCCCTGACTAAGGCATCAAATTGCCTACTGCAGCATTCCTGGGAGAGCCGGGAGCAAGGACACCAGATGTAGAGGATCACCCCTAATCGAGCCTCGCTGCTCCTGCCCACTGAAGGAATATACGTTGCCTGAAGCGTGCCCACTCGGAGGGACCGAGCACTGCGCACCTGACTGGTGCCCCTCTGCCTCCAGGGTTGCTGCAGAGACCAGGGGAGACACGGTGAGCGCTGGTTGTAGGCCCACCACCTGGTAAACTACGAAGGCTGGTGAGGCGGGCCATGGAGGAATGATACGCCACCCGCTCTACCTGCGCGGGTGGCCCTGGTTCAAAACCGCAGCTAGGTTCCACGGGGTGGTGGTAGCTGCCCCTTGTGCTTACGGGCAGCCATATGCTGATTACGCAGCACACCCAACCCACTGCAGCCACATGTGTGCCCCAGCATCTGCACTTACATTGGTGGTTTTCTTGGGCTCTTCACCATTTGGGGTGGGACCTCAACAGAGGCCCCTGAGTGCTACTCCTCCGACACCACACTTGCCTATTTTGACACCAGCAAGGACACAGTGCTGACCATGGATGTGAGCCCCACTGGCTTGGGAGCATCCTGTCTTAGAAACAGACGTGTGGAGAGTGGGCCCCCATTGCCTCTACCAGCTGGGCTGACCCCCACCGAGCAGCAGTATGCTCACATCAAGAAAGAGGTGAATTCAATCTACGAGACGTGCAGGCATTTCCACATTTATCTGTAAGAATACCTGTTCGATGTCAACACCGAGCATAAGCCCCTGCTTCTGCTTTTTCAAAAGGCTCGGCATCTAAACCCCCAATGCAGATCGAAAAATGGATACTTCGGTTACAAGAGCAACAGTTGTTTGTGGTATACCGACCTGGAGCTCACAATCCAGTACATTATCTTTCCAGACATGCCTCGGCCACCACTGCTCAAGAAGAACTAGAGGCCGAAGATGCTGAAGAGTATGTGGAAATCATTGTGTAGAGGTCACGTCCTCTCCCTGACTCACTGGGTGACTTACTGGCAACTGTCTCCAGCAAGCCATGGCAGTCACAAAGTAAGAGAAATGGAACACCATCATGTCAAACTTGACCCAAAAGATGATGGAAGCCCAAAACACAATCCAATCACCTTACCACGTAAGAGGAGAACTCTCCAACTCTGCAGATGGGTGTTTGCTCAGAGGACCGCGACTTGTGGTTCCAGCCAGCGTGACCCAAAGGATGGTAGACCTTGCACATGGGCCACTCCAAGGAGTAGTGAAAACATAAATTTGACTGAGGAGCAAAGTGTTGTTCCTGAATCTTGATAAGCAGGTCGAGCAAGCTGTCCAACAGAGCGGCCTCAGCCAGGCCACTGGAGAGTTGACCCACGTCCCTCCATCATTACCAAACAAACACCTGAAGGCCCCTGGCTTTGCGCCAGTGCAGATTTTGGTAGACTGCCCAACGGCAGGCACCTCCTAGTAATTATTGATGACCGTTCCCACTATGTGGAGGTTGAAATGGTGAAAACCACCTCAGCAGAAGAAACAATTACTAAACTTGAGAAAGTTATGGCCACCCATGGTATCATCAGAGAACTCTGCACGGACAACGACAGGACCTGGAAAACTACCTGATTTCCTGAGGGAACAAGCACCACCGGATCCCCCCCCCCACCCGTTGGCCTCAAGCCAATGGCATGGTAGAACACTTCATGAGGACTATCACGAAAACCAACCGTATCACTCAGGCTGAGCAGCAGCATTTTGAAAGTGCTATCTATACATTTCTGAAAGACTATTGGCTGACTCCCCACTGCACCACAGGAGTAGCCTCGAGCAGCCTTTGTTTTAGTCAGAAAGTCATGGATGTCTTCCCCATCGATCTACATGGGAGCAAGCGCCCTCGCCACCAAACTGTGATCAAGCTCGCCAAGAAAACCAGAACCTCCTGGCATCTCGGCACCACCTAGCAAAGCCCCCAAGACTCGCCGTAGGTGACTGGGTGCTTATGAAAGACCAGCACTCAGGGAGAAAGTTCATACTCCCATTCAAGCTAAAGGCGGGAGAGTTTCCAGGATCCATGGGACCACGGTAGCTGCCTGCAGAGGCAGGGAGATAGTAACATTGCATGTGTTATTCTTCAAACCATTCAAAGGAAACCTCGAGGATCCACTTGAGCCTCCAAATCTACCTCTACCAAAGTCGGTGGACGACCACCACATGGCTGACCCACCGAGCCTTCTGCTGGACAGTCGTAAGTCTCCACCGCCTTTCCAGACAGAGCCTGCCCCACCCAGCATCTGTCACTGACAACGAGGCATAGGCTGAGGGACCTGATGCTGAACTGAACCTGACCAAGGTCTCCCGAAGTATACCCAGGACTTTATAATGGACTCGGAAGGCGTGCTAGTAGTTGTGATCCAAGTGAACAGACAGCAGCATCCTTTTGTTTATAACATCTTTTGTTTACCAGACCGCAAACCTTGCCCCTCACAGGGAAATATTCATACTGAGTGTCTGCAGATGATGGCTCTATTTCCACTTGACTCTGACAACATTTATTTATGTTCATATGTTGATGTACACTACCTAAGGCTGGTCTTGCTAAAATGTTTCTGTTTATAATAAAGGGTGAATGTAACGTGGCAGGCCGCGCCGGCGTGTTCCCTGCTCCATCCCGGCCTGTGTGAACAGTGTGGATGCACCTGCGGTTATGTGACCGCTGGCATAGATGAACAGGCGGAGCTGCATGGAGACAGTCCTCGCACCCGATCGGAGTGAGTGTGTACCGTGCATCACTGCCACTCAGTACTGCATGGGGCCTGTGCGGCTCTCCCCTGCATCACTGCCGCTCAGTGCTGCATGGGGCCTGTGCGGCTCTCCCCTGCATCACTGCCGCTCAGTGCTGCATGGGGCCTGTGCGGCTCTCCTCTGCATCACTGCCGCTCAGTACTGCATGGGGCCTGTGTGGCATCCCCTGCATCACTGCCGTTCAGTACTGCATGGGGCCTGTGCGGCTCTCCTCTGCATCACTGCCGCTCAGTACTGCATGGGGCCTGTGCGGCTCTCCCCTGCATCACTGCCACTCAGTACTGCATGGGGCCTGTGCGGCTCTCCTCTGCATCACTGCCGCTCAGTACTGCATGGGGCCTGTGCGGCATCCCCTGCATCACTGCCGCTCAGTACTGCATGGGGCCAGTGCGGCTCTCCTCTGCATCACTGCCGCACAGTACTGCATGGGGCCTGTGCGGCTCTCCCCTGCATCACTGTCGCTCAGTGCTGCATGGGGACTGTGTGGCATCCCCTGCACCACTGCCGCTCAGTACTGCATGGGGCCTGTGCGGCTCTCCTCTGCATCACTGCCGCTCAGTACTGCATGGGGCCAGTGCGGCTCTCCTCTGCATCACTGCCGCACAGTACTGCATGGGGCCAGTGCGGCTCTCCTCTTCATCACTGCCGCTCAGTACTGCATGGGGCCTGTGCGGCTCTCCCCTGCATCACTGTCTCTCAGTGCTGCATGGGGCCTGTGCGGCTCTCCTCTGCATCACTGCCGCTCAGTACTGCATGGGACCTGTGCGGCTCTCCCCTGCATCACTGCCGCTCAGTGCTGCATGGGGCCTGTGCGGCTCTCCCCTGCATCACTGCCGCTCAGTACTGCATGGGGCCTGTGCAGCTCTCCCCTGCATCACTGCAGCTCAATGCTGCATGGGGCCTGTGCGGCATCCCCTGCATCACTGCCGCTCAGTGCTGCATGGGGCCTGTGCGGCATCCCCTCCATCACTGCCGCTCAGTACTGCATGGGGCCTGTGCGGCTCTCCCCTGCATCACTGCCGCTCAGTACTGCATGGGGCCTGTGCGGCTCTCCCCTGCATTACTGCAGCTCAGTACTGCATGGGGCCTGTATGGCTGTCCCCTGCATCACTGCCGCTCAGTACTGCATGGGGCCTGTGCGGCATCCCCTGCATTACTGCCGCTCAGTACTGCATTGGGCCTGTGCGGCATCCCCTGCATCAATGCCGCTCAGTACTGCATGGGGCCTGTGCGGCATCCCCTCCATCACTGTCGCTCAGTACTGCATGGGGCCTGTGTGGCTCTCCCCTGCATCACTGCCGCTCAGTACTGCATGGGGCCTGTGCGGCATCTCCTGCATTACTGCCGCTCAGTGGTGCATGTGGCCTGTACGGCTCTCCCCCGCATCACTGCCGCTCAGTACTGCATGGTGCCTGTGCGGCATCCCCTGCATCACTGGTGCTCAGTACTGCATGGGGCCTGTGCAGCATCCCCTGCATCACTGCCTCTCAGTGCTGCATGGGGCCTGTGTGGCTCTCCCCTGCATCACTGCCGCTCAGTACTGCATGGTGCCTGTGCGGCATCCCCTGCATTACTGCCGCTCAGTGCTGCATGGGGCCTGTGCGGCTCCCCCCTGCATCACTGCCGCTCAGTACTGCATGGGGCCTGTGCGGCTCTCCCCTGCATCACTGCCGCTCAGTGCTGCATGGGGCCTGTGTGGTATCCCCTGCATCATTGGCGCTCAGTACTGCATGGGGCCTGTGCGGCATCCCCTGCATCACTGCCGCTCAGTACTGCATGGGGCCTGTGCAGCATCCCCTGGCCAGCGCCAGCCCCAGGCCCGGAACCTAACATCAGGTAGGCAGAGCAGCACTTCTGTTGTATTGAGTGTGGGCCTTTCTGTATCTTGGGGTGCACGGAGGAGGATTGGGTGTCCTTAGGTCCTAGACCACGCCCCCTTATTCTATTGGGTATCCTTTGGGTACCAGGCGGACATGTACTGCGGGCATGGCTCTGTGTGCCAGGTCCAGACTAGTCTCCGTTAGGCCGGGAGTGCTCCTTCAGGAGCTAGAGGGGGCATGCGGGGGGCGTGGAGAAGGGTCGTGCAGGAGGGGCTCAGGTGTAACCGGCGTGCAGGTGTGCAGGAGGGATTCTGACAGAATACAGAGGGGGTTGTGCAGACATAGACGTTTTGGGAAAGTGGGGTCTGACCCAGGGCCCCAGCCTTTCAGGGGCCCATGATAGACCCAGCTCTGTTCTGCAGAGTCTTGCCCTGATTTCCTTGAGTAATTCTGTTTTAATTACCATTTTCCCTTAATGTATATTTTAATGTGGGTGATGTGCGACAGTCCTTTATGGACACTCTGCAAAGACATAGGGCCTGATTTTGACCCTGGCGGACGGCGGAGGCCGTCCGCCAAGGTACCGCCGCTGAATGACCGCACCGCGGTCAAAAGACCACGGCAGCCATTTAGACATTTCCTCTGGGCCGGCGGGCGCTCTCCAAAAGAGCGCCCGCCGGCCCAGAGAAAATGCCCCTGCAACGAGGACGCCGGCTCAGAATTGAGCCGGCGTAGTTGCAGGGGTGCGACGGGTGCAGTTTGCACCCGTCGCGTATTTCAGTGTCTGCTTAGCAGACACTGAAATACTTTGCGGGGCCCTCTTACGGGGGCCCCTGCCGTGCCCATGCCATTGGCATGGGCACGGCAGGGTCCCCCAGGGGCCCCGCGGCACCCCCTACCGCCATCCTGTTCCTGGCGGGCGAACCGCCAGGAACAGGATGGCGGTAGGGGGTGTCAGAATCCCCCATGGCGGCGCAGGGGGATTCTAAGGGCAGCGGTAAACCGGCGGGAGACCGCCGGTTTGCCTCTTCTGACCGCGGCTGAACCGCCGCGGTCAGAATGCCCTGCAGGGCACCGCCGGCCTGTCGGCGGTGCTCCCGCCGACCCTGGCCCCGGCGGTCTTAGACCGCCGGGGTCAGAATGACCCCCATACTGTGTTTGTTTCTTGCAATATCCAAAAAAAAGTTTATTTTAGATGAAAGCAGGACCTCGCATATGAGAAATGGGAGATTATCTGCAGTAATATTAGTGAGCTGCTGTTATATGCAGCATTGAAAATACACATCACTATCCGGACTATTAGATGTAAACACATTTAACACGTGCATGAGCGTGTCTGTGCACTGTCAGTGGCCTGGCCACAGAGGGCCTGAAAGAGATGAAATTAGATCAGAAATTCAAAGCTCTTTCCAAAAGAGGCCGACAAAACACGTTAGGCGAGGGCCCCCCAAATCCTTAAAATGTCCCTGTGTGCAGGGGCTGCCGAGGCTCTATCAGAAAATGTGAGAGGGACAGTGGGTGTGGAAGAGTACATGTGCAGGGGGCTCAGGGGGAACAGAAGGGACATGTGCAGGAGACTCAGAAGAAAGGAGGCGTGCGGGGATGCAGGCGAGTACATGTGCAGGGGGCTCAGAAGAAAGGAGGCGTGCAGGGGGGGCAGGAGAGTACATGTGCAGGAGGGGACTCAGACAGAAGAAAGGATGTGTGCGGGGTGTAGGAGGGTACATGTGCGGGAGGGGACTCAGAAGAAAGGAGGCGTGCAGGGGTGCAGGAGAGTACATGTGCAGGGTGTGCAGGAGAGTACATGTGCAGGGGGGCTCAGGGGGAAAAGAAAGGACATGTGCAGGAGACTCAGAAGAAAGGAGGCGTGCGGGGGTGCAGGTGAGTACATGTGGAGGAGGGGACTCACAAGAAAGGAGCCGTGCAGGGGATACAGGAGAGAACATGTGCAGGGGGTGCAGGACAGTACATGTGCAGGGGGCTCAGGGGGTACAGAAGGGACATGTGCAGGAGGGGACTCAGAAGAAAGGAAGCGTGCGGGGGGTGCAGGAGAGTACATGTGCAGGAAGGGACTCAGAAGAAAGGAGGTGTGCGGGGTGCAGGAGAGTCCATGTGCCAGGGGGGCTCAGGGTGAACAGAAGGGACATGTGCAGGAGGGGACTCAGAAGAAAGGAGGCGTGCAGAGGTGTAGCGGAGTACATGTGCAGGGGGGCTCAGGGGGAACAGAAGGGACATGTGCAGGAAAGGACTCAGACAGAAGAAAGGAGGCATGCGGGGGTGCAGGAGAGTACATGTGCAGGGGGGCTCAGAAGAAAGGAGGCGTGCAGGGGGTGCAGGAGAGTACATGTGCAGGAGAGGACGCAGAAGAAAGGAGGTGTGCGGGGGTGTAGGAGGGTACATGTGCGGGAGGGGACTCAGAAGAAGGGAGGCGTGCGGGGGTGCAGGAGAGTACATGTGCAGGGGGCTCACGGGGAACAGAAGGGACATGTGCAGGAGGCTCAGAAGAAAGGAGGCGTGCGGGGATACAGGAGAGTACACGTGCAGGGGGGCTCAGGGGGAACAGAAGGGACATGTGCAGGAGAGGACTCAGACAGAAGAGAGGAGGCGTGCAGGTGGGTGTAGGGGGGTACATGTGCAGGAGGAGACTCAGAAGAAAGGAGGTGTGCGGGTTGCAGGAGAGTACATGTGCAGGGGGCTCAGGGTGAACAGAAGGGACATGTGCATGAGGGGACTCAGAAGAAAGGAGGTGTTCAGGGGTGCAAGAGAGTACATGTGCAGGGGGCTCAGAGGGAACAGAAGGGACATGTGCAGGAGGGGTTCACAGAAGACAGGCGTTCAGAGGTTGCAGGACAGTACATGTGCAGGAGGGGACTCAGAAGAAAGGAGGCGTGCAGGGGGTGCAGGAGAGTACATGTGCAGGAGGGGACTCAGGGGGAACAGAAGGGACATGTGCAGGAGGGGACTCAGAAGAAAGGAGGCGTGCAGGAGTGCAGGAGAGTACATGTGCAGGGGGCACAGGGGGAACACAAGGGACATGTGCAGGTGAGGACTAAGACAGAAGAAAGGAGGCGTGCAGGGGGGTGGAGGGAAGTACATGTGCTGGAGGAGCCTCAGAAGAAAGGAGGCGTGCAGGGGGTGCAGGAGAGTACATGTGCAAGGGGCTCAGGGGGAACAAAAGGGACATGTGCAGGAGGGGACTCAGAAGAAAGGAGGCGTGCGGGGTGCAGGAGAGTACATGTGCAGGGGGGCTCAGAAGAAAGGAGGCGTGCAGGAGGTGCAGGAGAGTACATGTGCAGGAGGCTCAGGGGGAGCAGAAGGGACATATGCAGGAGGGGACTCAGAAGAAAGGAGACGTGCGGGGTGCAGGAGAGTACATGTGCCGGGGGGCTCAGAAGAAAGGAGGCGTGCAGGGGGTGCAGGAGAGTACATGTGCAGGAGGGGACTCAGAAGAAAGGAGGTGTGCGGGGGTGTAGGGGGGTACATGTGTGGGAGGGGACTCAGAAGAAGGGAGGCGTGCGGGGGTGCAGGAGAGTACATGTGCAGGGGGCTCAGGGGGAACAGAAGGGACATGTGCAGGAGACTCAGAAGAAAGGAGGCGTGCGGGGATGCAGGAGAGTACATGTGCAGGGGGCTCAGGGGGAACAGAAGGGACATGTGCAGGAGAGGACTCAGACAGAAGAGAGGAGGCGTGCAGTGAGGTTTAGGGGGGGTACATGTGCAGGAGGATACTCAGAAGAAAGGAGGTGTGTGCGGGTTGCAGGAGAGTACATGTGCAGGGTGTGCAGGAGAGTACATGTGCAGGGGGCTCAGGGGGAACAGAAGAGACATGTGCAGGAGGGGACTCAGAAGAAGGGAGGCGTGAGGGGTGCAGGAGAGTTCATGTGCAGGGGGGGCTCAGGGGGAACAGAAGGGACATGTGCAGGAGGGGTCTCAGAAGAAAGGAGGCGTGCGGGGGTGCAGGAGAGTACATGCGCAGGGGGCTCAGGGGGAACAGAAGGGACATGTGCAGGAGAGGACTAAGACAGAAGAAAGGAGGCGTGCGGGGTGCAGGAGAGTACATGTGCAAGGGGCTCAGGGGGAACAGAAGGGACATGTGCAGGAGGGGACTCAGAAGAAGGGAGGCGTGAGGGGTGCAGGAGAGTTCATGTGCAGGGGGGGCTCAGGGGGAACAGAAGGGACATGTGCAGGAGGGGTCTCAGAAGAAAGGAGGCGTGCGGGGGTGCAGGAGAGTACATGTGCAGGGGGGCTCAGAAGAAAGGAGGCGTGCAGGGGGTGCAGGAGAGTACATGTGCAGGAAGGGACTCAGAAGAAAGGAGGTGTGCGGGGGTGTAGGAGGGTACATGTGCGGGAGGGAACTCAGAAGAAGGGAGGCGTGCGGGGGTGCAGGAGAGTACATGTGCAGGAGGCTCAGGGGGAACAGAAGGGACATGTGCAGGAGACTCAGAAGAAAGGAGGCGTGCGGGGATACAGGAGAGTACACGTGCAGGGGGGCTCAGGGGGAACAGAAGGGACATGTGCAGGAGAGGACTCAGACAGAAGAGAGGAGGCGTGCAGGTGGGTGTAGGGGGGTACATGTGCAGGAGGAGACTCAGAAGAAAGGAGGTGTGCGGGTTGCAGGAGAGTACATGTGCAGGGGGGCTCAGAGGGAACAGAAGGGACATGTGCAGGTGGGGACTCACAGAAGAAAGGCGTTCAGAGGTTGCAGGAGAGTACATGTGCAGGAGGGGACTCAGAAGAAAGTAGGCGTGCAGGGGGTGCAGGAGAGTACATGTGCAGGAGGGGACTCAGGGGGAACAGAAGGGACATGTGCACGAGGGGACTCAGAAGAAAGGAGGCGTGCGGGGGTGCAGGAGAGTACATGTGCAGGGGGCTCAGGGGGAACAGAAGGGACATGTGCAGGAGAGGACTAAGACAGAAGAAAGGAGGCGTGCGGGGTGCAGGAGAGTACATGTGCAAGGGGCTCAGGGGGAACAGAAGGGACATGTGCAGGAGGGGACTCAGAAGAAGGGAGGCGTGAGGGGTGCAGGAGAGTTCATGTGCAGGGGGGGCTCAGGGGGAACAGAAGGGACATGTGCAGGAGGGGTCTCAGAAGAAAGGAGGCGTGCGGGGGTGCAGGAGAGTACATGTGCAGGGGGGCTCAGAAGAAAGGAGGCGTGCAGGGGGTGCAGGAGAGTACATGTGCAGGAAGGGACTCAGAAGAAAGGAGGTGTGCGGGGGTGTAGGAGGGTACATGTGCGGGAGGGAACTCAGAAGAAGGGAGGCGTGCGGGGGTGCAGGAGAGTACATGTGCAGGGGGCTCATGGGGAACAGAAGGGACATGTGCAGGAGACTCAGAAGAAAGGAGGCGTGCGGGGATACAGGAGAGTACACGTGCAGGGGGGCTCAGGGGGAACAGAAGGGACATGTGCAGGAGAGGACTCAGACAGAAGAGAGGAGGCGTGCAGGTGGGTGTAGGGGGGTACATGTGCAGGAGGAGACTCAGAAGAAAGGAGGTGTGCGGGTTGCAGGAGAGTACATGTGCAGGGGGCTCAGGGTGAACAGAAGGGACTTGTGCATGAGGGGACTCAGAAGAAAGGAGATGTTCAGGGGTGCAGGAGAGTACATGTGCAGGGGGCTCAGAGGGAACAGAAGGGACATGTGCAGGAGGGGTTCACAGAAGACAGGCGTTCAGAGGTTGCAGGAGAGTACATGTGCAGGAGGGGACTCAGAAGAAAGGAGGCGTGCAGGGGGTGCAGGAGAGTACATGTGCAGGAGGGGACTCAGGGGGAACAGAAGGGACATGTGCAGGAGGGGACTCAGAAGAAAGGAGGCGTGCAGGAGAGTACATGTGCAGGGGGCACAGGGGGAACAGAAGGGACATGTGCAGGTGAGGACTAAGACAGAAGAAAGGAGGCGTGCAGGGGGGTGGAGGGAGGTACATGTGCTGGAGGAGACTCAGAAGAAAGGAGGCGTGCAGGGGGTGCAGGAGAGTACATGTGCAAGGGGCTCAGGGGGAACAGAAGGGACATGTGCAGGAGGGGACTCAGAAGAAAGGAGGCGTGCGGGGTGCAGGAGAGTACATGTGCAGGGGGGCTCAGAAGAAAGGAGGCGTGCAGGAGGTGCAGGAGAGTACATGTGCAGGAGGCTCAGGGGGAGCAGAAGGGACATGTGCAGGAGGGGACTCAGAAGAAAGGAGGCGTGCGGGGTGCTGGAGAGTACATGTGCAGCTGGGGCTCAGAAGAAAGGAGGCGTGCAGGGGGTGCAGGAGAGTACATGTGCAGGAGGGGACTCAGAAGAAAGGAGGTGTGCGGGGTGTAGGGGGTACATGTGTGGGAGGGGGCTCAGAAGAAAGGAGGCGTGCGGGGGTGCAGGAGAGTACATGTGCAGGGGGCTCAGGGGGAACAGAAGGGACATGTGCAGGAGACTCAGAAGAAAGGAGGCGTGCGGGGATGCAGGAGAGTACATGTGCAGGGGGCTCAAGGGGAACAGAAGGGACATGTGCAGGAGAGGACTCAGACAGAAGAGAGGAGGCGTGCAGTGGGGTTTAGGGGGGTACATGTGCAGGAGGATACTCAGAAGAAAGGAGGTGTGTGTGGGTTGCAGGAGAGTACATGTGCAGGGTGTGCAGGAGAGTACATGTGCAGGGGCTCAGGGGGAACAGAAGGGACATGTGCAGGAGGGGACTCAGAAGAAAGGAGGCGTTCAGGGGTGCAGGAGAGTACATGTGCAGGGGGGCTCAGAGGGAACAGAAGGGACATGTGCAGGAGGGGACTCACAGAAGAAAGGCGTTCAGAGGTTGCAGGAGATCAATGTGCAGGAGGGGACTCAGAAGAAAGTAGGCGTGCAGGGGGTGCAGGAGAGTACATGTGCAGGAGGGGACTCAGGGGGAACAGAAGGGACATGTGCAGGAGGGGACTCAGAAGAAAGGAGGCGTGCGGGGGTGCAGGAGAGTACATGTGCAGGGGGCTCAGGGGGAACAGAAGGGACATGTGCAGGAGAGGACTAAGACAGAAGAAAGGAGGCATGCGGGGTGCAGGAGAGTACATGTGCAAGGGGCTCAGGGGGAACAGAAGGGACATGTGCAGGAGGGGACTCAGAAGAAGGGAGGCGTGAGGGGTGCAGGAGAGTTCATGTGCAGGGGGGGCTCAGGGGGAAGAGAAGGGACATGTGCAGGAGGGGACTCAGAAGAAAGGAGGCGTGCGGGGGTGCAGGAGAGTACATGTGCAGGGGGCCTCAGGGGGAATAGAAGGGACATGTGCGGGAGGGGACTCAGAAGAAAGGAGGCGTGCGGGGTGCAGGAGAGTACATGTGCAGGGGGGCTCAGGGGGAACAGAAGGGACATGTGCAGGAGGGGACTCAGAAGAAAGGAGGCGTGCGGGGTGCAGGAGAGTACATGTGCAGGGGGGCTCAGAAGAAAGGAGGCGTGCAGGAGGTGCAGGAGAGTACATGTGCAGGAGGCTCAGGGGGAGCAGAAGGGACATGTGCAGGAGGGGACTCAGAAGAAAGGAGGCGTGCGGGGTGCAGGAGAGTACATGTGCAGGGGGGGCTCAGAAGAAAGGAGGCGTGCAGTGGGTGCAGGAGAGTACATGTGCAGGAGGGGACTCAGAAGAAAGGAGGTGTGCGGGGTGTAGGGGGTACATGTGTGGGAGGGGACTCAGAAGAAGGGAGGCGTGCGGGGGTGCAGGAGAGTACATGTGCAGGGGGCTCAGGGGGAACAGAAGGGACATGTGCAGGAGACTCAGAAGAAAGGAGGCGTGCGGGGATGCAGGAGAGTACATGTGCAGGGGGCTCAAGGGGAACAGAAGGGACATGTGCAGGAGAGGACTCAGACAGAAGAGAGGAGGCGTGCAGTGGGGTTTAGGGGGGTACATGTGCAGGAGGATACTCAGAAGAAAGGAGGTGTGTGTGGGTTGCAGGAGAGTACATGTGCAGGGTGTGCAGGAGAGTACATGTGCAGGGGCTCAGGGGGAACAGAAGGGACATGTGCAGGAGGGGACTCAGAAGAAAGGAGGCGTTCAGGGGTGCAGGAGAGTACATGTGCAGGGGGGCTCAGAGGGAACAGAAGGGACATGTGCAGGAGGGGACTCACAGAAGAAAGGCGTTCAGAGGTTGCAGGAGATCAATGTGCAGGAGGGGACTCAGAAGAAAGTAGGCGTGCAGGGGGTGCAGGAGAGTACATGTGCAGGAGGGGACTCAGGGGGAACAGAAGGGACATGTGCAGGAGGGGACTCAGAAGAAAGGAGGCGTGCGGGGGTGCAGGAGAGTACATGTGCAGGGGGCTCAGGGGGAACAGAAGGGACATGTGCAGGAGAGGACTAAGACAGAAGAAAGGAGGCATGCGGGGTGCAGGAGAGTACATGTGCAAGGGGCTCAGGGGGAACAGAAGGGACATGTGCAGGAGGGGACTCAGAAGAAGGGAGGCGTGAGGGGTGCAGGAGAGTTCATGTGCAGGGGGGGCTCAGGGGGAACAGAAGGGACATGTGCAGGAGGGGACTCAGAAGAAAGGAGGCGTGCGGGGTGCAGGAGAGTACATGTGCAGGGGGCTCAGGGGGAACAGAAGGGACATGTGCAGGAGAGGACTAAGACAGAAGAAAGGAGGCGTGCGGGGTGCAGGAGAGTACATGTGCAAGGGGCTCAGGGGGAACAGAAGGGACATGTGCAGGAGGGGACTCAGAAGAAGGGAGGCGTGAGGGGTGCAGGAGAGTTCATGTGCAGGGGGGGCTCAGGGGGAAGAGAAGGGACATGTGCAGGAGGGGACTCAGAAGAAAGGAGGCGTGCGGGGTGCAGGAGAGTACATGTGCAGGGGGGCTCAGGGGGAATAGAAGGGACATGTGCGGGAGGGGACTCAGAAGAAAGGAGGCAGGCAGGGGATGTAGGAGAGTACATGGAACTTCAGTGAATCCTTCTGAAAACTTCTCCTGAGTTTTTGGAGCAGGGAAGCAGGGTCTAAAAATAAGGCTTTCAAACCGACTCTGCAGTTCACTCCTGACCTAAGGAAGGACTCTTAGAAGTTTGCCTGCTGCTGTGAGCTGCTGTGCACTCTGCCAGACTGCAGATGTACCTGGAAGGACTGCTTCGCTACCTGGAGCCTGCCTTGAACCCTCTAGCGTCAGCCCTGCTGTTGAGCTCTACATCTTGACATGCACCCAGGACTTCAGAAGTGGCTCCAAGGCCCACTGTTCAGAGCCACAGGGACATAACAGGCTCCCACTATCTTGAACCCGCACCTGTTCCCAGCCTGAGTGAGTCTTGAACCCCTTAAAGGTCTCCGTCCGCTCCTGGACCCTTGTTTGTGGTGGTAAAGTGCCCAGGTGGCCATTTTCTAAAACTGAGGACTTGCTATTTTGAACTTTTAAAATTCACATTGCTGGTTCTACTAATTGGATTTTGATGGTTTTGGTGTCAAATATTTCATTAAAATGTACTCTATTTTTCTGAAGTGGTTTGGGCTTTTTATTGTGTTGTGCTTTCACTGTATTGCTGTTTGTGCACTGCATAAATACTTGACATACTGCGTCTAAGTTTAGCCTGACTGCTTTTTGTACCACGATACTCAGGGTTAAGCACAGGTTAAATTAGTGACTTTTTGTGGTTCACCCTGCTAGGGATTGTGGCTGATGCTTGACCAGGGCTCACACCCCAGTCAACCAACAGCCCAATTTCTCACATAGCTCTACTTGTTCTCTTCTCATGTGGTTCTTGTAATGCGCTTGCTCTCTTCTCATGTTGTCTTAGCTGTGCTTGCTCTCTTCTCATGTAATACTAAGGCCCTTTGCTCTCTTCTTATGTAGTTTTATGAGCGCTTGGTCTCTTCTCATGTAGTTCTATGTGCTCTTGCTCTTTTCTTGTGTAGCCCTAAGTGCTCTTGCTCTTTTCTTCTGCAGTTCTACGTGTGCTTTTCCTGTAGTTCTAGGTGTGCTTGTCTCTTCTCCTGTAGTTCTAGGTGTGCTTGTCTCTTCTCCTGTAGGTCTAGGTGTGTGTGTCTCTTCTCCTGTCCTGTAGTCCTAGGAGTGCTAGATCTCTTCTTGTGTAGTTCTAGGTGTGTTTTTCTCTCCTCCTGTAGTTATAGGTGTGCTTGTCTCTTCTCATGTAGTTCTAGGTGTGCTTGCTTTCATCTTGTGTAGTCCTAAGTGCCCTTGCTCTCTTCTCGAGTAGTTCTAGGTGTGTTTGTCTCTTCTTCCTCAGTTCTAGGTGTGCTTGTCTCTTCTTGTGTAGTTCTAGGCGTGCTTGATCACATCTTATGTAGTTCTAGATGTGTGTGTCTCTTCTCCTGTAGTCCTAGATGTGCTTGCTTTCTTCTTGTGTAGTCCTAAGTGCCTTTGCTCTTTTCTTGTGTAGTCCTAGGTGTGCTTCATCTCTTCTCATGTGGGTCTATGCATGCTTGCTCTCCTCTGCTGTAGTTTTAGGTGCGCTTGCTCTCTTCTTGAGTAGTTCTAGGTGTGCTTGTCTCTTCTCCTGTAGTTCTAGGTGTGCTTGCCTCTTCTGCAGTTCTAGGTGTGCTTGTCTCTTCTTCTGTAGTTCTAGGTGTGCTTGTCTCTTCTTGTGTAGTTCTAGGCATGCTTGATCTCTTCTTATGTAGTTCTAGGTGTGCGTGTCTCTTCTCCTGTAGTCCTAGATGTGCTTGCTTTCTTCTTGTGTAGTCCTAGGTGCCCTTGCTCTTTTCTTGTGTAGTCCTAGGTGTGCTTCATCTCTTCTCATGTAGTCCTAGGTGTGCTTAATCTCTTCTCATGTAGTCCTAGATGTGCTTGCTCTCTTCTCATATAGTTCTGGGTGTGCCTGCTCTCTTTGCGTATAGTTCTGGGTGTGTTTGCTATCTCCTAGTGTAGTTGTAGGTGTGCTAACTCTCTTCTTGTGTAGTTCTAGGTGTGCTTACTCTCTTCCTGTGTTGTTCTAGGTGATCTTACTCTCTACTCATGTAGTTCTAGGTGCCCCTACTCTCTTCTTGTGTAGTTCTAAGTGTGCTTGTTCTCTTCTCCTGTAGTTCTAGGTGTGCTTACTCTTCTCATGTAGTTCTAGGTGATTTTACTCTCTGCTCATGTAGTTCTAAGTGCTCCTACTCTCCCCCTACTAGGTGTAGTTCTAAGAGTGCTTGCTCCCTTCTTGTGAAGCTCTATGTACTTTTGCTCTACTCTGTAGTTCTAGGTGTGCTTGTTGTCTTCTCATGCAGTTTGTGTAGTGTGCTTGCTCTATTCTCATGTTGTCCTAGGTGTGCTTGCTCTCCTCTCCTGTAGTTTTAAGTGTGCTTGCTCCCTTCTAAGGTAGTTCTATGTGCCGCTACTCTTCTCTTGAGTAGTTCTCGGCATGCTTGCTCTCTTCTTGTGCAGTCCTAGGCGTGCTTGCTCCCTTGTAGGGTAGTTGTAGGTGTGCTTGCTCTCCCCTTTTATAGTTCTATGCGTGCTTGCTCCCTTAAAGTGTAGTTAGAGGTGTGTTTGCCCTCTCCTTGTGTAGTTCTAGGTGACCTTGCTCTCTCCTGATGTTGTTCTAGGTGTGATTTCTCTTGTCTCATCTAGTTCTAGGTGTGCCTGCTCTCTTCTTGTGTAGTTCTAGGTCCGCTTGATCTTTCCACATGCAATTCTAGGTGTGCTTTCTCTCATCTTGTGTAGTTCTAGGTGTGCTTGTCTCTTCTTGTGTAGTTCTAGGTGTGCTTGCTCCCTTAAAGTGTAGTTCTAGGTGTGCTTGTCTCTTCTCCTGTAATTCTAGGTGTTCTTGTTCTCTTCTCCTGTAGTCCTAGGTGTGCTTGTCTCTTCTTGTGTAGTTGTAGGCGTGCTTTCTCTCTTCTCATGTAGTTCTTGATGTACTTGTCTCTCCTCCTGTAGTTCTTGGTGTGCTAGATCTGTTCTTGTGTAGTTATAGGCGTGCTTGCTTTCTTCTGCTGTAGTTCTTGGTGTACTTGTCTCTCCTCCTGTAGTTCTTGGTGTGCTTGTCTCTTCTCCTGTAGTTCTAGGTGTGCTTGTCTCTTCTTGTGTAGTTCTAGGTGTGCTTGTCTCTCCTCCTGTAGTTCTTGGTGTGCTAAATCTCTTCTTATGTAGTTGTAGGTGTGCTTGCTTCCTTAAAGTGTAGTTCTAGGTGTGCTTGTCTGTTCTTGTGTAGTTCTAGGCATGCTTGCTCTCTTTTGCTGTAGTTTTAGGTGCTCTTGTTATCTTCTTGTGTAGTTCTAGGTGTGCTTGTCTCTTCTCCTGCAGTTCTAGGTGTGCTTGTTTCTTCTGCAGTTCTAGGTGTGCTTGCTCTCTTCTGCTGTAGATCTAGGTGTGCTTGTCTCTTCTCCTGCAGTTCTAGGTGTGTTCGTCTCTTCTCCTGCAGTTCTAGGTATGCTTGTCTCTTCTGCTTAGTTCGAGGTGTGCCTGTCTCTTCTTTTGTAGTTCTAGGTCTGCTTGCTCTCTTCTGCTGTAGTTTTAGGTGTGCTTGTCTCTTCTCCTGCAGTTCTATGTCTGCTTGCTCTCTTCTGCTGTAGTTCTTGGTGTGCTATATCTCTTGTGTAGTTTTAGGTGTGGTTGTCTCTTCTGCAGTTCTAGGTGTGTTTGCCTCTTCTCCTGCAGTTCTAGGTGCGCTTGTCTCTTCTGCTGTAGTTCTAGGTGTGCTTGACTCTTCTTGTGTAGTTCTAGGTCTGCTTGCTCTTTTCTGCAGTAGCTCTAGGTGTGCTTGTCTCTTCTCCTGCAGTTCTAGGTGTGCTTGTTTCTTCTGCAGTTCTAGGTGTGCTTGCTCTCTTCTGCTGTAGATCTAGGTGTGCTTGTCTCTTCTCCTGCAGTTCTAGGTGTGTTCGTCTCTTCTCCTGCAGTTCTAGGTATGCTTGTCTCTTCTGCTTAGTTCGAGGTGTGCCTGTCTCTTCTTTTGTAGTTCTAGGTCTGCTTGCTCTCTTCTGCTGTAGTTTTAGGTGTGCTTGTCTCTTCTCCTGCAGTTCTATGTCTGCTTGCTCTCTTCTGCTGTAGTTCTTGGTGTGCTATATCTCTTGTGTAGTTTTAGGTGTGGTTGTCTCTTCTCCTGCAGTTCTAGGTGTGTTTGCCTCTTCTCCTGCAGTTCTAGGTGCGCTTGTCTCTTCTGCTGTAGTTCTAGGTGTGCTTGACTCTTCTTGTGTAGTTCTAGGTCTGCTTGCTCTTTTCTGCAGTAGCTCTAGGTGTGCTTGTCTCTTCTCCTGCAGTTCTAGGTGTGCTTGTCTCTTCTCCTGCAGTTCTAGGTGTGTTTGTCTCTTCTCCTGTAGTTCTAGGTGTGCTTGTCTCTTTGCCCGCAGTTCTAGGTCTGCTTGCTCTCTTCTCTGTAGTTCTATGTGTACTTGTCTCTTCTTGTGTAGTTCTAGGTGTGTTTGTCTCTTCTCTTGTAGTTCTAGGTGTGCTTGCTCTCTTCTGCTGTAGTTCTAGGTGTGCTTGTCTCTTCTCCTGTAGTTCTAGGTGTGTTTGTCTCTTCTCTTGCAGTTCTAGGTGTGCTTGCTCTCTTCTGCTGTAGTTCTAGGTGTGCTTGTCTCTTCTCCTGTAGTTCTAGGTGTGTTTGTCTCTTCTCTTGCAGTTCTAGCTGTGCTTGCTCTCTTCTGCTGTAGGTCTAGGTGTGCTTGTCTCTTCTCCTGCAGTTCTAGGTGTGTTTGTCTCTTCTCCTGCAGTTCTAGGTGTGCTTGCTCTCTTCTGCTGTAGTTCTAGGTGTGCTTGTCTCTTTGCCCGCAGTTCTAGGTGTGCTTGTCTCTTCTCCTGTAGTTCTCGGTGTGTTTGTCTCTTCTCTTGCAGTTCTAGGTGTGCTTGCTCTCTTCTGCTGTAGTTCTAGGTGTGCTTGTCTCTTCTCCTGCAGTTCTAGGTGTGCTTGTCTCTTCTCTTGCAGTTCTAGGTGTGTTTGTCTCTTCTGCTGCAGTTCTAGGTGTGCTTGTCTCTTTGCCCGCAGTTCTTGGTGTGCTTGTCTCTTCTCCTGCAGTTCTAGGTGTGATTGTCTCTTCTGCTGCAGTTCTAGGTGTGCTTGTCTCTTCTGCTGCAGTTCTAGGTGTGATTGTCTCTTCTGCTGCAGTTCTAGGTGTGATTGTCTCTTCTCCTGTAGTTCCTGGTTTGTTGGTGACAGGGTGGTTTTCAGCAGGGCCTCTCGAGAAAGAGTGAACCTGTGTGCACCCTTCACCCACCCCCAGGGCAGGACGCACGCCCCCCAGCCGTGAGACAACCCAGACCCTCGGCCACAAGGAGGCTGAGGACACAGGGCCTCCGGCCATGAGACACCCCAGTGAGGGGCAGCAGGGGATAGACACCGGCCGGACAGTGGGCTGAGATGAGAGCGCCTGGAGAGCATCCCTCGACTACAAGGGCACTCTGAGGACACAGGTCCTCCAGCCATGAGACACCCCAGTGAGGGGCAGCAGGGGAGAGACACCGGCAGGTACTGAGATGAGAGCGCCTGGAGAGCATCCCTGGACCACAAGGACGCTCTGAGGACACAGGGCCTCCATCCATGAGACACCCCAGCAGCCACCATCCGCCCATTACCGACAATCACCGGCAGCGGCCGCACCGCAGTCTCGCTCAGGAAGGAGTCGTCGTCGATGCGAGGTCTTCGAGGCGCCCCCGGGCCCGGCCACTTCCTCACCACAGGTGCAGGCTTCGCGGAACTCGCAGGTCGACTCTGTGAAGAGCAACCACTTGTGTGCGCGGGGCTGCGGCGGTGTGCAGGGGGCATGGAGGGGTGGGAGGGCGCAGACTGGGGTGAGAGGGCCCAATGGAGCTGCAGCGGGATGCATGGGGTGTGGAAGGGTGGGTGAGCACAGGACCCCTGGAGACTGGTGTGAGAGGGGCCAGAGGAGCTGCAGCGGAGTGCACGAGGGTATGGAAGGGTGAGGGGTGGAGGGCCCGCTGGAGACTGGTGTGAGAGGGGCCACAGGAGCTGCAGCGGGTATGCACGGGGTATGGAGGGGTAAGGGGATAGAGGACCCCTGGAGACTGGGGTGAGAGGGCCCAGAGGAGCTACAGCGAGGTGCACGGGGTATGGAAGGGTGGGGGGGCAGAGGACCTCTGGAGACTGGTGTGAGAGGGCCCCGAGCAGGGGGGCGGAGGACCTCTGGAAACTGGTGTGAGAGGGCCCCGAGCTGGGGGGCGGAGGGCCCGCTGGAGACTGGTGTGAGAGGGCCCAGAGGAGCTACAGCGGGGTGCACGGGGTATGGAGGGGTGAGAGGGCCGAGGACCCCCTGGAGACTGGGGTGAGAGGGCCCAGAGGAGCTACAGCGGGGTGCACGGGGTATGGAGGGGTGAGAGGGCCGAGGACCCCCTGGAGACTGGGGTGAGAGGGCCCAGTGGAGCTACAGCGGGGTGCACGGGGTATGGAGGGGTGAGACGGCCGAGGACCTCTGGAGACTGGTGTGAGAGGGCCCCGAGCTGGGGGGCGGAGGGCCCCTGGAGACCGGGGCCCCACACCTTCTGGCAGACCCGGTAACTACCCGCAGAGCCCTGTAGATGCAGCCCCCCCCGGAGGTGAGCTCAGCACTTCCAAAGAGAGCACAACTTCGGGTGACCAGGGTCCCGGAGTCGCCGGGAGGGTCCCGGTTTTTTGCGCCAGCTGTCCCGGCAGATTTCGGTTAATTGAACCCATTTGCAGCTGTTGGGGGGGGTGGGGGGGGGTGGGGGCGCCTTTCTGTGTTTTCCAAAGCAGGGGCGCTGAGCAGCCGTTGTAAGAAACCCATGTAATTATCAGGCATGAAAGTGGCTTTAAACCCCGCCCTGTATGTCTGTCCCGAGGGCGTCCGTCTGTCCGCCCCGTCCAAGCACAGTCCCCGGGGAGCACCAGCCCCCTGGCACCTGTGGGCTTGTGTGCCAGGCGCTGCACTCTGACCCCTGCACCGGATACATGCACAGGTTGGAGCTGGTGCACAAGAGGTGACGTCGGAGCAAGGGCACCAGTGCAAGGGCGCGGTCAACCCTTGGCCACCAGCCACACTCGTGCACACTCCTCCCTCTCCACAACTTCCGGTGTCTCCCCCCTCCCCCCACTGCTGGGGCTTTATGGGGGTCGTGGCAGCCCCCCTAGCCTGCAGCCCGCCGGACCAGAGGGGCAGAGGGGCCACCCCCGCCCTGTGTGCCCCAGAGGGCTGAGCGGCAAACGTCCTGCCCAGTCCTGAGAAAGTCTGTGACTGCTCTGTCTGCCCCAGGAGCCTGGTCACTCCTGCCTACTGCCCACCCACCGGGCTCTGGGTGATCATCAGTCCTGCCTACTGCCCACCCACCGGGCTCCAAGTGATTACCACTTCTGTCTATTGCCTGCCCACTGGGCTCTAAGTGATTAACACTCCTGTCTTCTGCCCACCCACCGGGCTCCAAGTGATTACCACCCATGACTACTACCCACCCACTGGGCTCTAAGTGATTACCACTCCTGTCTACTGCCCACCCACCGCGCTCTAAGTGATCATTGCTCCTGTCTACTGCCCACTCACTGGGTTCTAAGTGATTACCACTCCTGTCTACTGCCCACCCACTGTGCTCTAAGTGATTACCACCCCTGTCTACTGCCCACCCACTGTGCTCTAAGTGGTCACCACTCCTGTCTACTGCCCACCCACTGTGCTCTAAGTGATTACCACTCCTGTCTACTGCCCACCCACTGTGCTCTAAGTGGTCACCACTCCTGTCTACTGCCCACCCACTGTGCTCTAAGTGGTCACCACTACTGTCTACTGCCTACTCACTGGGCTCTAAGTGATTACCACTCCTATCTACTGCCCACCCACCTGCCACTAAGTGACTACCACCCCTGTCTACTGCCCACCCACGCACCGGGCTCTAAGAGATTACCATTTGTGTCTACTGCCTGCCCACTGAGCTCTAAGTGATTACCACCCCTGTCTACTGTCCGCCCACTGGGCTCTAAGTGATTACCGCTCCTGTCTACTGCCCGTCCTCCAGGCTCTACGTGATTACCACTCCTGTCCTGCCCACCCACGGACTGTAAGTGATTACGACTTCTGTTTACTACCCACCCACCGGACTATGAGTGATTACCACTCCTGTCCACACCTCACACTGCCCACGCTCAGCGGGGACTCCCCTTTAGGCCCTCGTCGGAGACGGTGGGTGAGTATCGGCGCACAGGCCTTGCCTAGGAGTTTGCCAGGAGCTCCCCCCATGCTTTACCTTGATTGCAGGTGCCTGGGTGGGGCTATCTCCCCCCCTTACTGTGCTTGGGTGCACCCCCACTCAGCTAACACCCCCATGGCGTACTTCCTGTCTGAAGTGGAAGATGGGGGGAGTTCTCGAGGGATCCCGACTATTCTATGGAGGAAAGACTGTGGGCGCCTTTGATAATCGCGCCCAGGAGTCAGTTAATATGGTCTTCATCAGGGCCCTCCAGCCTTTTAGTAAGCAGCTCCAGCACTACGCGCGACTGACTGTGTCGCCCTTAAACCCGCAAATCATCCAATCCCAGAATGACAGAGGGCCTGGTCCCTCAAACAGCAAAACCTATCCAGAGAGTTGGGATTCTCCTGAGGCTCTTGAGAACTGATGGGTGCCTGCTTGAAAGGTCTCCTCATCCAGGGAGCCAGCAGGAGTTCAGGGTGGTCACACACTTGGGCTCTCATGATTCCTCTACTTCCGGTTCTAAGAGCCATGTTGCCCCTGACCCCAGTAAGAAGAAACGCAAATCTGAGTTCAGCAACCTAGAGTTGGATCCAGGGTCCTGGATTTTGATCCAACCGGTATCATTCACCCTAGGTCCACGGATTGGGCCCCATTTCCTGAGGTGGCCAGTTACATCCAAACCAGCATTCGAAAGGGGTTTGACAAAGATATTTGCTCTCCCTCAGCGCGGGGTGCCCCGCCCTTCCCTTACAGCAAAGTCACCAATTTCCCTGAAGTGGATCCCAGCATGGCGATGATTATGAAAAAAATATGCAAAGGATCCAAAGAAAGGACTCAATAGGGTCTGGCGTAGTTGCCAGGTAAGGTAATGGATCTCGTAGGGCTCCTAACAAAAATCCTGGAACTAGCGTGTCGAGCTAAGGAGACTGCAGAAGCAGTGGATGTTGATCCCTTGGTGGTTAGAGTGCACAGGGCCATCTGAGAACTCCAATTGTGCAATTTCCTCTGAACGTAAAAGGTCCATACTTCTTCATGTGAACCCGATGATCTTGCAAGCATCTAAGCCCACCCGGTTGCTGAAGGTCTGTTATTTGGTGCCCCCATGTCAAAGACGTCAGCAAATTTCTTTCTACTTTTAGTGTCCTTTATAAGGCCCAACTCTCGTTTAAAAAGGTCGATTTGGTTGCCTTTTTGGGAAGGCCAGACGCTACAGAGGCCGAGAGCACCTCAGAGGGGAATCGCCCCTTGAAGCAGAGGTGGTTGGGCGGATTCAGCCAGAGGACCCAACTTCTTCCCATCCGGACAATGCAGTGGTATGGAACGCTTTCAGAGGGGCGGATACCGCACCTCCTCCTCTTCCGGAGGAGATCCTAACTTTGCAAGTGAGATTGATTTCCTAGGGGAGGTGATATTAGGGGGTTGGAACAACATATTTTGGGACAGCTGGGTGATGATTTAGCAGGGTGTGTGGTTCTGAAAACGGTCCTAGTCGACAAGATGGAGTTTTACAACACACCCCAATAGACCTTTCCCCACCGCACAAGTGTCTTTTTCCCTTCAAGAGCAAGCTTTTATCAATCAAGAGGTTCAGAAACTCTTGAGGAGAGACACCATTTACCTAGCAACCCTTCACCCATTCGGGTTTCTAAGCACAATTTCTTTTAGTGCAAAATAAAGGAGGCAGGTCCTGTTTGGACTTAAATCTGCAGGACCTTCAATGCCTTTATTTTGTACTGCTGTTTCACGATGGAGAGGACCATCTTCTTAAAGACTTAGTGCAGGGTCAAGATTGGTTGGTTTATCTAGATTTGAAAGATGCTTATCTCACTCTTCCGATTTTCGCCTCTCACAAGAGTTTCCTGGAGTTTCTATGGCAAAACACCTGTTTCGTGTTCATAGTCCTGCCCTTTGGGCTATCGTCAACAGTGTTTCACCAAGTTAATGAAACCAGTAGTAGGAGCCCTGAGGGGTATGCACCTCATTGTCTATCAATAGGATCATCATGGGTGCAGGACAAGCCCACGGTTCTCCTCCACCTGTCTTGGGCATCCAATTGTTGCAGGACTTGGTCTTTGTCATCAACTCCCAGAAATCATGCCTGATTCTCACAGAGGACAAGGAATTTCTGGGTTTTCAGGTGGATTTTGTTCATGCGCAACTCATTACCAACATAAAAGGTAAGACGATCAAGAAATAATTGAGGTCTTTGTTATCCAACCAGAATGTGTCATTGAGATCCATCACCAGGATAGTAGGTCTTTTGGCCTCCTCGATCGAATCGATCTTTCCGGTGGCTCTTCACTACCGGACTCTGAAGAAATTAAAGATTCAACATTCCGAGAAAGGGATTGTCTTATGGACAACAGATCCCACTGTTGGAAGGAGCCCGGATGGAACTGAACTGGTGGTTGCACCACATGGAGGCACAGGATGGCTGTGAAATCATCGGAAGGACTCCGGAAATTATAATAGAATCGGATGCCAGATGCTGGGGTACAAGGTGCGGTCAAGTCTTCAAAGGGGGGGTCATTAGTCTCCAGAGAAGTTGAATATGCATATAAACTGCCTGGAAGTCCTGCCAGGTTCCTTTGCCATCCGCAGTTTGTCCCCCAGACATTGTTGCATTATTCTTTGCATGAACAACATGTCTGCGGTGTGATTTGTAAACAAACTGTTGGGGGCAAGTTCATGCCTAATAGTGGAAATAGCCAAGGACTTTTGGCATTTCTGCCTCCGGCATGAGATCTTGGTGACTGCAGCGTACTTTTCAGGTCAGAGGAACGTATTAGCCGATCGGTGCTCCCATCAGCTGGTAAACAACAGCAACTGGAATCTTCGAGACCCTTCATCGAATCTGGGGGCCATGTCAGATGGATCTTTTTGCTTCCCAATTAAGCAAGAAACTTCTGCTATTCTTCAGCTGGCGGTCAGATCTGCTGCTGATTGCCACGGATGCCTTCCTATAGACTTGGCCTCAGGCGCTCCGTTACTCTTTTTCTCTCTTTGTGATGATACCTCAGGTTGTGTCTTAGGTGAGACCACAATGGGTGAAGATCATTTTAGTAACTCCAATATGGAGGGCTCAAGCTTGGTTTTCAAGGCCATTGGAGTTGTCATGCGACTTCCCGATCAGAATTCCAGTGCTTCAGAATTTGTTGTTGGATCCAGCGGAACAGCCGCACCTATTGGTCATATCGGGCCAGTTGAATCTCATGGCATGGAGGGTTTCCGGCAATGCTGGAGCTTGCCAGGAATTCCGGCACAAGCTTCCCAATATATTTGGCAGGCTTGGTCCTCATCTACTCACAAATGTTATGCTTCAGCTTGGCGAAGATGGTTATGTTGGTGTAATGAACGCAGTCCTGATCCTGTGGAGGCAGACCTGCCGGTGGAGATCAATTGTTTGTCTCACTTAGTGGAGACTGGCTTAGCTTACAGAATGATGAACAATCTTTGTTCTTCCTACCAGCTGGGCATATGCCGTGCAAAGGCAGGCCGATGGAATAGCATTCTCTCATTTGAAAACTACAGAGAGGTATTAAATTCTCTAAACTTCCACGACCTAGATATGCTGCGCTCTGGGTCATGACAATGGTGTTAAATGTTTCTGAGAAATGGCCAGCAAACAGCGATTTGTTGAGGAAACAGTTATCAGTCAAGCGTACCTTGCTGTTGTGTTTGATATCCTGCGGATGGGGATCTGATGTAAAAGCGTTGGATTTAGCAGGTAGAGTATTTTCTCCAAACGGAGCGACTTTTACTATTTCTGGACGGATGAAGTGCAACTCTCGATATGTCTCATATCCTGCATTCCCGGACAATTTTAAGTTGTGTGGTGAGATGCCTGAAGGAGTAGGAAGCATGCACGCATGTGTTGAGACAGAATTCAGGGGGTCAATTGTTGGTCGCATTGCAAAAACCCTTTGGGCCAGAGTCGTCAGCAACCCTTGCCAGGTGGGTTAGACGGCTGTTTAACAAAGCCAACAATGCTGTTTCTAAATTTGGGGCTCACTCAGCTAGAGGAGCTATGGCTTTGAAGTCGTGTTCCTTGGAGTCTAGGTCGGAAGACATGCTGCTAGTCGCAGATTGGACTGCAGAATCAACCTTTAAGACCTTTTATCACAAACCCATTTTGGATGTGGCATCTGTGATGATCGAACAGTTTTGAACAAGCATCATCTGAACCTCCAGGTCCCGATGTGGAATAAAAAATGTTCTGGCTTCTGCGTCAAGAAATTTCAATTCTATTAAGGACACGAAGGCGAGGATTATGCCGCCCGAGGGCAGTACTGTTTATGATGAATGGTAAATGTTGATATTACGTCTCTTTGATGAAGAATATTGTTATTTGTATATGATTTACCATCCCTGTGACAGCATGTATGAACTGCTTATACATATGGTGCCTTGCTGTTGAGAGTTCACTCTTTTCATTTTGTTTTAGGCTTGAATGTCAAACAAGCTTGAATTTGTGTCTTGAACTTGTGTTCCACTTGAGATGGTTCCTAAGTTCATTGTTGGATGTTCTATTTTGCCTTTTTCCGGATGAGGGCGGGGCCAACATTCAAGTAGATCTGGTTGGATTGCATTTCTGTTAGTGTCCAGTATTGATAGCCTTTGTTGTTGAAGAACTTTGGCGTGTTTTTGGTTATTTAGGCAAAGAAAGATGATTAAAAAAAATGGACTGACTTTTTATGTTGGGGGCTGACGTAAAGTTGGTTCGTGTGACCTGGGGGTAAGTTGGAGGTTCACTGTTGCTCCAGGGGTGTAGCTTGGCCAGTAAGATGGGGGGGGGGCTTCAGATTTCCTAACTATAACATCTTAAAAGACATTAGACCCCAAGCAGGGTGCATGAGAGGGTCTTAAGGGGCAGTGAGAAGGGAGAGGAATGCGGATTGGTAGGGGGTCGAAGTGAGAGAAATCCCAATATTTTGTAAAATAACCACAATTTTTTAAAACTTTCAAGATCTAGAGGTGGAGAGAGTGTGTGGGCTTTTGTCTCTGTGTTTGTCAAAAGCCCTGGTGAAGTCTGCCAGACGCATCCCAAACCCGACTGAAAGCACCTGTGCCGAACTAGCAGAAAATACACTTATTAGGGGAGTGCACACTCCAAACGCTCCACCCCCCATCCCGAAGCTAGACCCCGGTTGCCCCTCCCTAACGTATAGCACTTTAATAGAAACAATGAATCCAGTCACTCTGGTGTTGCCTGAATGTTGTGGAAGTAATTTCACACTCACTTTGCAACCCCTCTGTGTTAATCTCTGGACGCCCCTCAGCAGCTCGGATGAAATGCCCTCTTTCTCTCAGCAGGCTGTTGATCTGGGTCCCCCGAGGGGCATCCTGCATTTCCCTAGGGGTTGCAGGCCAGGGATTCTCTGTCCCCTTTGCAGGGCCTGTGGCTGTGCCCAGCAGCCCGAGGCCTCATAGCAGCCTGACCTCGCTGCTGACAACAGGCGGTGTCTGGGGTAACAACCAAGGTACACTTAGTGAAGAAGGATGAGAGATGTTGTCACCCTGCTTACATGGCCTGTTACCGTGAAGTAACAATGTACACACGCTAACTGTGTAAAAGGGCAGATATTGGCACAATTTGTTTTTTGTTCGCTATTCAGCAGAGAAGAATAAAGTTTGAGGCCAGGCTGCACAAATTGTCTGATAGGACTGTGCGTGTTTGTGGTCTCCCGAGAGCGGCGCATTTATTTATAGATGCAGTTACATTTACTCTACATAGAAGATGTGTGTTTGCACAGAGGTACAACGACATCCGTTGCATGTAAGAAAGAAACGTCATCTCTACCTCCAGGGTGTGTCAACTCATGAAACGACTTTTGTGTAACATACAAATGATGTATGCTTTGTGTTCACAAGACTGGGGCCCTGTTCACACACGTTGTAGGCAAGTATATGCTGGAGTATGGCCTGCCCCAACATCGTGCATACTGTGTGTGTGTCAAAGTGTGCAGATCCCCCAGGCTCCTGCACACTCTGGATGTGGTGGGTGTGAGCAGCTCTGATCACAGTGTGTGATGGAGGGTGCCCTGCCTCAGCCCTCTGCAAGACTGCTGTTTGTGGTGGCTGTGCACCCCCAGAAGACCTGCACACACTGCCCGGCACTGAGGACACCAGATGTGTGCCTGACTGGGCCGCCGCAGCCCCGCACACACTAGGGCTGAGTGCACACACCGCGTGTGAGGCTTGTACACGCTGTGGGACATATTTATCAGCCCCCTGCGTCCAGAGCGTCACTTTTTGTTTTACGCTCCAGTGGCGCAGACTACAAAACCACATCTGTGAGACCGCGCCAATCCACTCTGCGCGGCTTTGCATGGCCTCACACGTATGGAGTAATGCACAAGAGCGCAAGTCCCTGCGTTGCCTCACTCTGCGACAGGGAGGCATCCCATGGGTTTTCCCTCACAACACCCATGGATGTGACGCTGCCCCAGATTTACAACATCTCGTAAACCTGAGGAACCACCAAAACCTTAGACCTCCCAGGGTGAGGTGCACCAAGAATAAATATTTTTATTTCTCTTTGGCTCATATTTATACTTTTTTCATGCCTCATTTTTGTCATTTTTTGACGCAAATGCGGCGCAAACTTACAAAATATAATTGTATTTTGTAAGTTTGCACCGCTTTTGTGTCAAAAAGTGACACAAATGCGTCGCAAAAAAAGTATAAATATGGGCCTTTGTTTTCGCCTCTTTCCATGTGTCCTGCTGCATTCTGCAGCACACACATAGAAAGAGGAAAACACCTAGTAGGATTGTTTTTGTGCAGGAAGGTGCCCCTTCCTACCCAAAAATAATCCTGCAAGCAACGGAGACAAGGGGGCGCTGGCTCAACACACAACAGGTATGTGCATGACTCAGAATGTGAAGTGCTGGAATGCTTCGCTAGTCCCTCCCTAACAACCGCTTGTAAAGCTGTTGCTATTTTGTTTTTAGCCAATATAGTGGAAAACATACCCTATAAAATGCATGCTCCGGTCGCAGTTTTTCCAATGCTTCCTTGAGAGGAGAACCCCCCTGGAAGAGCATGGGCCCGCTCTGTGCTCACTCTCAGTGCAACATCTTCACCAGAGGTGCTGTTAGTGCCGGGTGGAGCCTGGTCATTTGCCCTCCATCGGTTCTTTTCCTTGGCAGGGGCGAAGCTTGGTCAGTGAGGCTGCTGGGGGAGAAGTGAGCTTCAGATTCCCCAGCAATCACTGATGGCACATAAAGGTAAAATACATTATAGGGCAAGCAGGGTGCACGAGAGGGGCTTAAGGGGCAGCGGAAAGAGAGCGGAATGTATATTGGTTGGGGTACTGAGTGAGAGAAAGCACATTATTTTGTAAAATAACCAACATTTTCTAAGTCTTTCCCAACAGGCAGAGGAAGAGTGTGTGTGTAAATTCCTGGTGAAATCTGACACACACCTCACCATAACCGAATGAAACCACCTGCACCCAACTATTTATCACAAAATACATTTATTGGGGCGGGGTGAAACACCCCAAGCACCCCCCGAAGCTCTGCCCCTGTTCCTTGCTTTGGGTTTTTGTCAGCAGCGGCTCCTCAGCTACGGTGGAGGAGCGTTGCCCCCCTGTCAGCGCCAGCTGTTGCAAACTTTTAACAACAAAACAATAATAAACTATGTTTATTATTGTTTTGTTGTTAAAGGGGCGGGCCATGGGGGGTGATGGGGACAAGGGGGGGTGCACTGTGCACTCCCCTCAGTGCGCATGTGTGTTTGGTCGGCAGTCTAAACACACATGCGCACTATGCTCTCTGCAACCTTGCACTGTGTTGCCGGGCTGAAGAGAGCAGGCGCAGGCTCCTAGTCTGCCTGGGAGTGCCCCGGCCAATCCTAACGCTGCTTTCATGCCGTGTTAGGATTGTCTGCAGGGCAGGCTGCGAACGTGTGCCTGCTGAGGGGACAATGGAGCGGCACGGCAGCTACGTTTTTTGTTTTCTTTTTTACTATTTTTTTATATTATTGATATTCTCCTCCGCCCCCCGCCACACACGGCCCTGCCCCTTTTGACCCCTGCGAGCTGTGACTGTTTTTTCTGTGGGTGATTGCTGTGTGTGGAAACACAGTGGTGAGCTGCTTCTGTGTTCTTACAAACAACTGAAGAGACAGCTGATAACTTCAATTATTTGACATTATTATTATAATATTATATTTGTTATATGATCAAGGCGTTATACATACACACATTCGCTTAGAATGAGGCCCGGAAAAGGAAACTGTAACAGCATCTGAATGTCTGCTACAATATCACAATACCCAGGAAAGGAAAGACACCACAAGTACCCGGAGACAGGAAATGGCGTTCACAGGAGTGCATGTGGACTTCCAGGTTAAAAGCTGCAGACACACTGAGGCGCTGAACCCAAGGTTCACCACAGAGAAACAGCAGGACGTGACTGAACATGGAAAGACTTGCTGCACATACCATCTCTGCCATGTGAAGCCTACACACGGGAGCAGAGACTTTCTAGGGCATGGGTGGAGTGGGCGCTTGCCCAGGGCACTCCCCTTCCATGGGCCACGCCCCCACTCTGGAAAGGGATTTTTTTCACATCAATGTCTCTAGCTCAATCTCTTTCAGTCTGCTTCCAAAACAGTTTTTGGCTGTTTTTATGTGACACTTTTTCTAAAACTATAAAGCATCATTTAATATAGTTTGTCATGTGTGTGTGCATCAATTGGGAGAAAACGGGTAACGAACCTCAAAGTAGTAGCAAAATAGGTGCCCCAATAATCCTTAAAATGACAGTTGGCAGGAGGGGGGACTCTGAACAGGGAAACGCATGAGACGTGTGCTGAATACGCCATCCCAGCTATGTGTAAACAGGACATAGTACTGGGGCAAACAAACAGAGACGTGTGCTGAATACACCATCCCAGCTATGTGTAAACAGGACATAGTACTGGGGCAAACAAAGAGACGTGTGCTGTATACACCGTCCCAGCCGTGTGTAAACAAAACATAGTACTGGGGCAAACAAAGAGAGATGTGTGCTGAATACGCCATCCCAGCCATGTGTAAACAGGACATAGTACTGGGGCAAACAAAGAGTGACGTGTGCTGAATACGCCATCCCAGCTGTGTGTAAACAGGACATAGTACTGGGGCAAACAAAGAGACGTGTGCTGTATACACCGTCCCAGCCATGTGTAACTGGACATAGTACAGATGCAAATAAGGAGTGACGTGCTGAATACACCGTCCTAGGTATGTGTAACCGGACATAGTACTGGGGCAAACAAAGAGAGACGTGTGCTGAATACACCATCCCAGCTATGTGTAAACTGGACATAGTACTGAGATAAACAAGAAAAGACGTGCTGAATACAGCATGCCAGCTACGTGTAAACTGCACATAGTGCTTGGGCCGAACAAGGAGAGACGCTTGCTGAATACACAATCCCAACTACTTGTAAACTGGATATAGTACTGAGGCGAACAAGGAGAGACGTGTGCTGAATACACCATCCCAGCTATGTGTAAACTGGACACAACATTGGGGCATAACAGTGAAAGCCATCCTAAATACGCCAACCCGTTTTTCTGAAAACTGAGAATAGTTGCATGGAGGGCTTACACTCCTAAAATGTGTCTCTGTGGGTTCTTGACTTCTGGTCTTAGATACATGTGGTCATAGCTCTGGCAGGCTGGATTGTAAGATCCTTGCAGACCATGGACAAAACAGCTACTTGAGGTGTCCTGCACAGAGGCTTCAGTTATCTCGGCCTTTCTCTTTGACCTCCTATTCAGTGGCCTTTGTGCTACGCATGAGGGCATGATGCATGACTTGGAATGTATCTCTGCAGGCCCTCAACCTCTGGCCTCCAAACTGCTTAATGTGACAACAATGACATCTGGGTTGCAAGGTCCTCATAGCTAGTGTGTAGCCCAGTTCCTCCACACTTAAGTCCTACACACAACCTTCAGTCACCTGCGCTTTGTTCTTCATCCTTCTCTTGAGGTGCATCTCTCCCCTGGACCGTACTCCACACGATGACTCCAGACACCAAAGGTAAGGAAGATATTCTCCAGGGAAACTAGGGTGGAGCATGGCCCTGTTCCTGATCTGTAAAATTGGGCCAGACAGCATTTGTGCAGCTAAAATAACCTTAACAAGAAGTCCAAAGAATGTTTGTTCTGCTGTTGAGTCATATATGTGCAGCCTTTGGTAAAAGGAGCAATGGAGTGACGACCAATAGACAGGGGGGCTTATTTACAAGCTTTGTGTGGCACCGGTGCGTCATTTTTTGCAATGCACTGGCGACGCATAGTGCAGGCCCATATCTACAAGGCCACGCAAAGCCACTTTGTGTGGCTTTTTATGGCCTTATAGATATGTGTAAGGCAACAAACCCCAAACCCAGGAGATGGTCCATGGGTGATGCTGTGGATTTTCTCACACAACATCCATGGGCTTTTGGGTCCTTCACAGATTTACAAGGCTCTGTACACCTGGGAATGCATCAAAATCTTACGCTTCTCTAATTCTGCAGCACAGAAGGGGAAGAAGCCTCCATTGATTCTTTTTGTGAAGTAAGGTGCCCCTTCCTGCACAGAAACAATCCTGTCTGCGACACAGGCATCCTTGCACCATGGTGCAAGGGTGCCTGCATTGGTGCTAGGCAGCCCATGGTGCTCCAGCTCAGGGATGGAGGACATAAATGTGCTGTATCTTGTTGACACTTCACATTTGTGCCCATTCCCTGTGGCACTTGGCAGTGCAGCAAGGTCACTTGCTTGGCTCCCCTATGCCACGGGGCTTGTAAATAAGCTTCTGGGTGGGTAAGCAGGAGAAGGGGAAAGTCCCTGGCATAGAAGTATGTCTGTCTTCCTTCCACGGTATATACTACAGAGTGAGCAGCCTCTAGAAAGGCGTGGAAAGGACACAACAGGCAGGAGTGTCAAGGCTCTAAGCGCAGATACTATGAGGATGAATATCAGCATGAGGATCCAGCCGCACTGGCTTCTTTCCTAGCTCCTTCGAGTGCAAAACTAAAGGAAAGTTGAACGCAAGGTGGGCAAGGGGTGACTGAGATGTACCTTGCTTCCCTTCTCCATAAGATCAGTTAGACCTAACTATCTGAGGAACCCCTTCCCATCTTCCTCTTACCCTCCCTCCCTCCCTCGACAGGATGAGCTGCAGCAAAAAGGTGACAGACCCCCTTTTTGTGATCCTAATTGTGAATGTGAAATAGAGATGAAGGCTAAAACATCTGAGAAAGAAGAGCCCTCAACAAAAGGGACTCCTACCCCCTCTATGAGCCAGAAGTATGGAGAAACCACATGCACATTTTTGAAACAGTGAGTAGGGTTTACTAGAGAGGATGGAAAACAGTCCTTTCCGGAAAATGGTACCTTTGATTCAGAAAAGTTGACTAATTTGAGTAGTTAGTACCCATGCCCTGGGTACCTAAGTACCTTTTACTAGGGACTTGTAGTGGTAGCTAAAGGTGTATCCAATTACCTTTGCAATTTTTAGGGAAAGAACGCTGGCCTTGGGAGCCTGGTTAGCAGGATCCAGTACACTCCAGTCCAAGTTGCATTCAGAAACCAGGCAAAAAGTGGGGGGATGGGACTGCAACAAGGTGCCAGTTTTCCACAATTAAAAAAAAGAAACTGAAGCATCCTTAAAACAAAACTGAACTAGAGCAATGGCTGACACTTGTTAATTGGTTTGAGGAAACGAACAGACGTAAGCAGAAGTCTCCGGTTCTGGAATGGAGCAGACCCAGGAGAAACTAAAATACCAAATTAGCCGTTTAAGGGACAGAGTCTCCACCGACCCCTCTCCTCTCTACGTACTTCTGCAATGAACCAAACCAAGAGAAATAAAAACCCGAAAAGGAGTAGACATCCAGGACATCCTTGGTTTCTTCATGCTGAGGGGAGCAGGGGTGCACCTGCAGCTCCACCTGGAAATGTGGACATTGCTGGCCGTTCCACCAGCGAGCAGTACACAAGGAAGTAATGCACGAGGAACACAGCAGCTGCAGTATTGTGTGAAACGGTAGAGGACAGGGCAAGGCGCACTAGACAAGAGACTGACTCCTGGCATTGGTAAAACTCAGGTAGGAATGAAAGCCAATGGAGAAGTGGTACAGCCTGGGGTGCACAGGTGCGAGAAATAGAGCAACTGAGCCACCAAGCCTTCTCATCTTTAGGCAATGGGTGAGGATGAGGAGCCTCCCAAATCCATAGCCCAGGCAGAGAGAGAAAATAATCATGCATACACCATGGTCCTCATTAGACTTCATGAACATAAAGATACAATTCCTCAACGTGAGAGAACCTCCTGCTAATTTCCATGGAGGGATGTATTTGAACAGTATTGGCTGAACTGGGAGGATGTGAATCCGTTCTTACAATAGCTGGTTCCAAGTGAAGTTATAGGTAAAAGTAACTGGCTAAGTCAGGCACCTCAAGATGATGAAGCTTAGAAGACTGCAAAGGATGCTTTGGTTAAAGCAGTGATGGGAGTGACCAGTTAAAACTGATTGGACTAAGATTTCAAATTGGAAGCAAAACAAGGGTGATTCTCCGGCAGATTACTCAGACAGGTGCAAAGTGTGTTTGAGAATTATCCTGGTATTATTTGACCTGCAGAACCAGCTGAGGGAGTTGTAGGGCTGCCTTGTACAGGGATTGTTACCGAATGTGCAGACTCAATTGAGAATGATTAGTATTGGATGTCATACGAAGAGTTTGACTGAATTGGTTACATTAGTGGACAAGATGTCAGTACAAGAGCATAATGAATCTCAGTTAATTTTGTCGCAATTGCAACAAATTCAGAAAACAGTGAAGGGAAGATGAAAAAAACAGAATAAGTCCGAAATCAGACACAGGAGTCTATGCGGCCAAAAAGGGAGGGGGACATGCACGGTAGAGATGATCCGGCAGCTTAGGGTGGATAATGTCTTAATTGTGGGCAGTTGAGACATTGGAAAAGGGCCCCAGGTCCTCCCATGAAGTCCAAACCTCTCGAATCTGTACAGATTACCCAAGACAAGTACCCAGGTTACTAGTACGGCCCTAGAAGTGCTGACTGTGTCATGACTACCTGAAGCCGTTGATCAGAGTGGCCCTCATGTGAACTGCACCATTAATGGGAAGCTACACCATTCCTCATCGAGTCCAGTGCCAGCCAGCCTCCCTCAAAACCTCTGAATTTCCTTCCGTACCTCTCTCGGGCTTGTCCATTGGTGGAAATGACACCTCCAATCAGAAAGTTCTTCACCACATGCCAGACCCTATTCCTGTTACCTCAGGTCATATTACTGATAAGGATGCCTTCCTATTAAGCCCCATGTCCCCAGCAAACCTATTAGGAAGAGACCGACTTTACAATTTCAACTTCACTGTTTTCGGTACTAATGACGGTGCTTTCTGGGATGTTCCACTACATCATGAAGAGGAGGTTTTGGCCATACTTCATGAATCAGATTTGTTTTCTGCTGAATGCAGTTCCCATACCTCTGATGATCTGAATAAACTTCTTGAATAGGTCCCTTTCACGTTGTGGTCCACAGTCGCAAATGATGTTGGTTACATTGCAACAGGTGAACCTGTCAAGATTAAAGTAAATTACTGTGCATCCCACAAAACCCTCTCCGTTACCAAGCTGAAGGAATTTGACCCATAATTTCCAACTTCATCAATTGTTATAAAAAAAGGCCGGTAGGACTGCTGTGTACTATATCATACAAGTTCTTCGTGCTAATGGTGTGGCGATTCCCAGCTTCTCCATAGTGCCTAAACGCCCCCACGCCTCCCACCACTCCAATCTTCCCGTCATCCCAGTAACAGCCCAGTGGTCTATGGTGGTGGCTCTTTGTTCCGCCTTCTTTTCTAACCCCAAACAGAAAGAGAATATGTCCCTCATTTGGCAGATCTCAATGTGCTCGAGGTTCCTCATGGATTTACAGTCTCCTTTTACCTTTCCCAAGCTTTAAAGAGAGATTCGGACGCCTTGTTCCTCCATGGAAATCCACCTTAGTCCAGTCCGTTGATGATTTATTATTTATGTATGTTTCCGTGAACCAATGCCTGGTCAATTCCCTAAATCTATTAACTGAATTGGCCAAGAAGGGACATAGACCTTCCCTCGAGGATCCAGCTGAGTTCAGGACAAGGCTAGGTCACGTGGAGAGTGTCGGAGAAGCTGCTGACCTCGGGTCCAAGCTAGGTAACAGGGGCTGCTTGGTTTCTGCAGGGACAAGGGAATTCAGGAGAAAGAGTTTAACAAACACAAGAGAGCACCTAAACGCTGGTAAGGAAATGGGACAGAAACTGAGGACTAGGGGAGTTTGGAACAGGCTATCACTGGGGAAATGGAAAACCTGCCAAGGGAAACACAAATACAAACGAGAAGGTATAAACCAGGGATAAAGAACTGTCCTAAATGATAGTTCGTATACTCTCTGGAAAGTGGTCTCTATGTGAGAGGAAACATCATACAAAAGGCAAAGAGCAACTAGACCCTCTCTGAGCCGAGCTAACCACCAGCTGCACTTATTGAAGAAAGAGAGCGATGGGTGGGTCCCTGCGCTAGAGGCATCAGAACCTAACTGGTAGCCTTGGAAACAATGAAAATCAAGATTATAATACAAACACAGGAAAGGACAACAGTGAATAGAGGAGAAAACCCAGGAACTGGGCTCTGGGAAAAGCAGGACTGGAATCAAGGTCGGGAATAGGACTGAGATCAAGACCAGGGACAGGATTAGACTCCAGGAACTGTGAAGGCTGCAAACAGGAACAGAAACGTGTACTCTAAGAAGGGCAGGACAGACATTTGTAGACAGGAGCTCAGAAAGCTAACCAGACAGGAGAATGGAACCAAGAAACAGGAAACCAGAAGGAAAGAGCAAGCCTGGACAGCAGCACAAGGAGACAGCAGCCATGTCTGTGGCAAGGGGCTGCACACTGAGCTAACGGGGCAGAAATAGTCTGAGGCTGAGTCAAAGAATAAACCAGGCGCTAGGAGTGAGGCACCCCAATGAAGGCAAGGCTCAACTGAGTCTTGGGATTATAGATCCTAGAGTTAAAAGACACACCACAGAGGATACTAAATCAAGTAAGCTAGCATGGGACTAGAAACCCAAGTGGGTTTACATCCCAGCTAAAGGCAGCCTGCCTCGTAGAGCAATTGGGGATGCAAGACAGACAGCGCCTGGTGCTGTGTGAAAGATGTGAGCCCAGGACCAGGAGAGCCTCGCCTGCTATCCCATACCCCAGCAAAACCCCCGCAGCAGCCCAAATCCCTGCGAAAAACCAGAACTCATGATTCCAATGGTCCCTGCTACTGCTGGTATCCCCACTGGAAGTATTGTTGTTCCATCAGAATTTGTGGGCTCTCTGCCCTCCATCCTCAGGCCTGGGACTCACCTGGGGCCTCGCCCTTCTTCCCCCACTCGTGAGACTCCACCCAACCCTCTTCCATGCGTAAGGTCTATTCCTTCTCCTACGTCTTCCACTCATGACCTTCACCCGAGATTCCATTCCAGCCCCACCACTCCTCAGTCTCCACTCTAGCCCTCCACATCAGGTCATCAGGGGACAGGGAGGGTGGAGTCAGGCAGGTCATCAGGGCAGCCGTGTCTGGTGGAACTGGGAAGGAACCTGTCATATCATGCTTTTACGGCGGTGTTTTTATTGTTTCTAGCGCATTGTCCTTTCCTAGGATAACATTGCGTTCTGAGCAGAAGGCTCTGTGCGTCTTCCAAGGCTATAGTCAGATAGGATTGCCGACAAACGTAGTATGCTGTGTCTACAACATTCACAGAAAAACACGTCTTCATACGCAAGGACTATTTCTTAGAATGTCAGAAGTTTTATTATAAAAACACCCCTTTGTCCCAGACACGTTAGAGGGAGATTCCAGCCAGATGACCACGACTGCATGCTGACTGTTGATTGGTTCGCTACAATTAACTGCTTAGATGGCCGACCCCCAGATCCATATGGGGACGGTGTCTTTCTAGACTACAGGCCTCTTCTCCAGGTATGAGGGATGATGTTCTCCCAGGGGGAAACCTGAAGAGCAGATTGGGCTTAGTACGCTGTGCTCATACTTAGCGTAGGCAGGAGGATCATAGATCCATCTCCTTTCAGACAGTATGGTGGGATTGTGTTTGTGTTTTACACTTCTAGTCACATGCTTGCTTTTATTGTGTTATATTATCCTAGTTATTGCTATACACGCCCTCCTATCTAAAATGCAGTTATTTCAATAAAAGCTTATTGAACTATATTCTGCCTCTGTGGTCTTTGCATAAGTAACACTTTTGGGAACTGAGAGAAAGGGATGTGATCTGATTAACCACGATTCCCTGAGGATCCTATCTTGCCATGTGCTTGGTTGCCACAATCATCTTGGCCAGACATGGGGCGCTGCTAGTTAGCCAGAAAACCCGGATTAGGCCGACAGGTGTCACCTGGTGGAAGTTGTACCTAGAACCCCCTATCCATGTGATCCGACCGCCCAAATCCAGTAGCCTCGTTGGTATGAGAACCTACGTGACATGGCGCCACCGTTTGGAAAGGGACTAATAACCGGATCCTCCTAAGAATCTCTGTCTCGCTAAAGGCTAAAGACACCTCTGTACTATATATGGAGACGTCCGTAGTTTTGAGGATTTCCTCCTCAGCTAGGTAGGTAGGACCTATCTTGAACTGTAGGTTGTTCAAGCTTGAACCTTAAAAGGACAATCCCCAGTTGGTTTCCTTACCTATGAACACAGATATCAGTAATATGGTGAACCCTTAATGGATAGCAATTGCAGTAAATGGGAGACCACCCCTTACTGCACATTTATTGCACACAGCCTAATGGCCCAGGGGGGTCCAGTTACATTTGTTGTTGAGGCTCATCCAGTCTACAGAACAGCATTTTTGTATTCTTGAATCACTTTTTCAGCAGCAGATGGGAACACACAAACATTACATCATTATACACCTGCAAATATACCTCACAATACAGAGAATATGTGTAGGAAAATGGCTCCCTGTTGCAGTTACCCCCCCTTTTTGCCTGATACTGATGCTGACTTGACTGAGAAGTGTGCTGGGACCTTGCTAACCAGGCCCTAGCACCAGTGTTCTTTCACTTAAAATGTACCGTTGTTTCCACAATTGGCACACAGATAAGTCCCTTGTAAAAGGTACCAGTGGGGCCCTGTGACCAGGGAAGGTCCCCTAGGGCTGCAGCATATGTTGTGCCACCCTAAGGGACCCCTCAAATAACACATGCACACTGCCATTGTAGATTGTGTGTGTTGGTGGGGAGAAAAAGTCAAAGTCGACATGGCATCCCCCTCAGGATGCCATGCCCACAAAATACTGCCTGTGGCATAGGTAAGTCACCCCTCTAGCAGGCCTTACAGCCCTAAGGCAGGGTGCACTATACCACAGGTGAGGGCATAGCTGCATGAGCAATATGCCCCTACAGTATCTAAGTCTATTCTTAGACATTGTAAGTACAGTGTGGCCATATAAAGTATATGGTCTGGGAGTTTGTCAAAAACGAACTCCACAGCTCCATAATGGCTACACTGGGAAGTTTGTTATCAAACTTCTCAGAATAATAAACCCACACTGATGCCAGTGTTGGATTTATTAAACAAATGCACACAGGGGGCATCTCTAAGATGCCCCCTGTATTTTACCCATTCCTTCAGTGCAGGACTGACTGGTCTGTGCCAGCCTGCTGCTGAGAGGCGAGTTTCTGGCCCCCCGGGGGTGAGAGCCTTTGTGCTTTCTGAGGACAGAAACAAAGCCTGCACTGGGTGGAGGTGCTTAACACCCCCCCTGCAGGAATTGTACAACCTAGCAGTGAGCCTCAAAGGCTCAGGCTTTGTGTTACAATGCCCCAGGGCACTCCAGCTAGTGGAGATGCCCGCCCCTGGACACAGCCCCCACTTTTGGCGGCAAGTCCAGGGGAGATAATGAGAAAAACAAGGAGGAGTCACCCACCAGTCAGGATAGCCCCAAAGATGTCCTGAGCTGAGGTGACCCCTGCCTTTAGAAATCCTCCATCTTGATTTTGGAGGATTCCCCCAATAGAAATAGGGAAGTGCCTCCCTCCCCTCAGGGAGGAGACACAAAGAGGGTGTAGCCACCCTCCAGGACAGTAGCCATTGGCTACTGCCCTCCCAGACCCAAACACACCCCTAAATTCAGTATTTAGGGGCTCTCCAGAACCTAGGAAAGTAGATTCCTGCAACCTAAAGAAACAAGAAGGGCTGCTGACCTACAAGCCTCCAGAGAAGGAGGAAGACGACAACTGCTTTGGCCCCAGCCCTACCGGCCTGTCTCCAACTTAGAAAACCTGCTCCAGCGACGCATCCGTCAGGGACCAGCGACCTGTGAAGCCTCAGAGGACTGCCCTGGACTACAGGACCAAGAAACTCCCATGAACAGCAGCCCTGTTCAAAACCAGCTACTTCTTTGCAAGAAAGAAGCAACTTCCAAAGACTTCAAGTTTCCCGCCGGAAACGTGAGACCCTACACTCTGCACCGGACGCCCCCGGCTCGACCTGCAGAAAACCAATACCTCAGGGAGGACTCCCTGGCGACTGCGAGCCCGTGAGTAACCAGAGATGACCCCCCTGAGCCCCCACAGCGACGCCTGCAGAGAGAATCCATAGGTTCCCCCTGATCGCGACTGCCTGTAACAAGGGACCCGATGCCTGGAACCAACACTTCACCCACAGCCCCCAGGACCTGAAGGAACCAAACTTTGATGCAGGTGTGGCCCCCAGGCGACCCTCTGCCTAGCCCAAGTGGTGGCAGTCCCGAGAAGCCCCCCCGTGCCTGCCTGCAGCGCTAGAGTGACCCCTCGGGTCCCTCCATTGTTTCCTACCTGGAACCCGACGCCTGCTTTGCACACTGCACCCGGCTGCCCCTGTGCCACTGAGGGTGTGTTTTGAGTGCTTACTTGTGTCCCCCCAGTGCTCTACAAAACCCCCCTGGTCTGCCCCCGAGGACACAGGTACTTACCTGCTGGCAGACTAGAACCGGAGCACCCCTGTTCTCCATAGGCGCCTATGTGTTTTGGGCACCTTTTTGACCTCTGCACCTGACCGGCCCTGAGCTGCTGGTGTGGTAACTATGTGGTTGCCTTGAACCCGCAACGGTGGGCTGTCTATGCCCCAGGGCTGAGACTTGTAAGTGTTTTACTTACCTCCTAATCTAACCTTTACTTACCTCCCCCAGGAACTGTTGATTTTTGCACTGTGTCCACTTTGAAAATAGCTTATTGCCATTTTTACAAAGACTGTACATGATATTGTTTCCATTCAAAGTTCCTAAAGCATCTAAGTGAAGTACCTTACATTTAAAGTGTTTGATGTAAATCTTGAACCTGTGGTTCTTAAAATAAACTAAGAAAATATATTTTTCAATATAAAAACCTATTGGCCTGGAGTACGTCTTTGAGTGTGTGTTCCTCATTTATTGCCTGTGTGTGTACAACAAATGCTTAGCACTACCCTCTGATAAGCCTACTGCTCGACCACACTACCACAAGATAGAGCATTAGGATTATCTAATTTTGCCACTATCTTACCTCTAAGGGGAACCCTTGGACTCTGTGCACACCATTTCTTACTTTGAAATAGTATATACAGAGCCAACTTCCTACAATATGCATATTTAGAAATAGCTTTATCTTATCAAGACCATAATAATTGGCTTGATGGCGCCCTACCACATACAATATTACAATTTAGGTTAGGTCCTCTGAGCAATGGTGGCCTGACCTGGCCTTCATTGGCCACATATACACCACACCCTGATGCGGCAACCTTAGCTGTAGCTGAGGTTCGCCAGCTATACATAGAGCTCACAACAATATACAGACTGTTAGTAAAATTTGTTATACAAACATTAAATACAAACCCAGCACGTGCTGCTCCAGTGCAATCACACGAAGTAACACCAGGCATTAACCCTGCTACCATTAACCCTGAAATTCCATTTTGGTTAGCTCAAAAAATATATGCACTGGAAGCAGTATTTCCCCATATGGGACCTCAGGATAAACATAGAATTCTTACTATGTGCTTGCCATTTGGGATAGTTCCCACAATTGAAAACTGCAATACATGGGGCATGGTATTTGCTGTGCACTATACTACCGCACACGGTACACCAACACTTGCCAGTCTACCGGAGGTGTTAAAACAAATTCAAGATTAATACAGAGCTGTCCCAGCCCTAGATTTGGGGATGCAATTAATGGGCAATTTTGCCACAGTATCTTCAATCATATTAAGTTACCTTAAAGGGAAAGCAGTTGCACTAGCGGTGCACGTGTGGCTCCGTGACGTTCCTGCACAGGATCAAGAACGAGATCTGCCAAAGATTATCGCCAAGACCTACTCTCGTATTGCTCAAGATAGTCAGGGAGCCAGACTGATTAACCCGCAACTGCAAGGTAGATCCAATAAGGATACTGCCAAGCAAGCACCAGAGGGCTCCAAAAAACGCTGGGATAAAAAACAACAAACACCTAAAAAGAGAGGGGGGAATCTCCGCATACGGAGACCCCCACAAAACAGATATAACATTAGAAATATGAATAATATAAAAACGCCTGACAGATATCAGTATACTGATACACGTCAATGTCATTCCTTTCAGGACTCACCGGAAAAATGCAGTGAGAGCGGTGGGTGGTCAGAGCAACGAACTGAGTACGCGAAACCGAGAAAGGACTCACAATGCTCAACTGAAGTTTCAGTTAAGGAAGAAGAGAAGCTTCCACAACAGAAACCCCAATTTAAAAAGAAAAAAGTGTCAGCAGTTGCAATCCGACATGCCACTCAAGAAGAGGGCTTTACTCAAGAACAAGAAATGGGCACTGGCAGTGCTAGACAGTGCAGCAGAGGTCACAATAGTTTGCCAGGGTCTTCCAGATCATCTGGAGGCAAAAGCAACTGATGACTACCTGCAGGTGGAAACTGCGGGCTTGAGTGTCTCCACACCCGATAGGGTGACTAAAGTAACTATTTAGTTAGAAAGGGACACTGAGCGCATAATTGACGCCATCTTTTGGAACTGTGTTGTTTCTATTTATGATATCTTGCTGGCCGAAAAAGATTGGCCGCCAGTATTTGTCCGTGACCTCCCATACGGAGAGGACATTATTGAAAAGTATTTTTCACCCCTTGTGCCAAGAAAGTTCATTGAAATGTATGCCATTGATTGGGCAGTGGCGCAGGCACCTGCATTATACCACAATCATGTAGGGTGGGACAAAGATTCTCCCTACCATGTAATACCAATAAAATCCCAACCACAACCTCAGCCCCAATACCCAATAAAATATGATAAAAAAGCACCTGTGAGGCAACTACTCAATCAATTAGAGTACCAGGGTGTAATTGAACCCTCAGACTCATCAATGAATAATCCATTATTCCCAGTCACTAAACCCGACCATTCATATAGAATAGTCTTAGACTACAGACATTCAAACAGCCACACAAAGACATTTGCTATACAAAATGCACGTAGCTCAGCACTAATGAACAATATTTTGCGGAAAAAATACAAAACAACCCTAGATATAGCCAGCGGGTTCTTCTGCCAAAACATGGCGCCTGAAAGTAGGGATTTAACAAGTTTCAGCACCTTGGCTCTCAGAATTTTTTTTGCTGACTCCCACAAGGCTACAAGAACAGCTCTGGTCTGTTCTCAGCTCGTGTGACATCAATATTGCATGACATAGACCTTGAGGCGTGGTCCGATATGGATGATATCTACCTCATGGATGATGACCTCATGCAACATCTAAGACGGGTAGCCCACATTGTTGTAGGATTTGCCAAAATTGGCTACAAATTCAACTTAAAAAAAACACAAAATTGCCTTTCTCAGTCTCCTGTTTCTGGGATACGAGTTGTCAGATGAAGGCAAGAGCCTTGCGCCCCAATGTTTAGAAAAATGCACACAACTACAACCATAGAACTTACATTCCAGACTATGCACAACGCATTAAACCCTTATATAATTTAATACGCCCAGACTTTACCAGCAAATTCTGGACAGTCGAACACACACGCATTCTCAGAGCATTACAAAAAGACATGCTTGCAGCAAAACACCTACATACAAGGGACAAGAAACCACATTTGGTCATCAGAGTAATTGCTGGTACCATTGGTTTCACCTATGTAATATTCAATGAGGGTGAGACCGTCCCGATTGCATATAAATCACATTTATACTCCACAGCTAAACAATGCTTTGCTCCCACTGGGAAACTTCTCACTGCTGTTCAGATGGAAGGCCTTAAAGAGAGACCCCTGACCCAAGGGAAAAGCATTATTGTCGTATCCCCCATTCCAGCCCTTGAGGCTGTCACCAAAGAAAGCGTTCCTAACGCTAAAGCATTACATCCAGATTGGATTCAATGGGCAAGGTCTCTGACAGCCACTGATGTTCATTATGTTTTTGACTCTAAATTGTAGACCCACTAATTCTTACAAGATGAACTCAAGTATCCAGTCCCAGCAAATACACTACCTATTGAAAACTATCAGACCATTTTGTATACCGATGGTTCAGCTCAACCTGCTATAGGTACAAAACACCAATACTCAGCTGCTTGTGCAGTCGAGAGTGGATACATGAAGGATGGAAAGTTCCATTCATGGAATACTTATACCCAGACTCTAGGGGACTGCACTGCACAACTTGCAGAGCTCAAGGCTCTGGTGAAGGCACTGGAACATACTGATCCTGGACAGATGACGTTGATTGTCTGTGATTCATACTACTGTGTCCAGTCCTTCAATGAATACCTGCATTACTGGCGACAAAATGGGTTCAGAGATTCAAAAGGAAATACCATTAAACACAGACTTCTGTGGGGGAAAGTAGTGGACCTGAAGGACACGCTACCTAATGTCCATGTTGTACATACACTAGGACACCAATGTGTTGGAATATACGTGGAAGGCAATACTTTGGCTGATAAAGCAGCAAAGTCGGCAGTCGTTATGGCTTCTGTCACAGCAGTAACTCGTTCTAGATCAGTAGTGGATGATGAAAGACTAGCAGCTGTAAAAGCTTCCGCTGATGGCACACCTTTGTCTAAAGCCTATCCTGGAAAATATTCCTACCGGATGGGAGGCATGTTTGACACAGAAGTAAAGATTCCAGGTGTGGGAGTCCGAGTGATTCCCAATAAAGACCTAAACATGAGTTAGTGAAGGCAGCCCATGAGGGAGTTGCTTCTGCACATGCTGGTGTGGCAGCTACAGTTTCAATATTACAGTCACGCTGTTGGTGGACAGGTCTTTACAAACAGACCAAGCAGTATGTCCTTTCTGTGACATCTGCCAACAAATTAAAGGCTCCAGCGTTAAGCGGCCACCACAGACACCCCTCCTAATTTCCAACTAACTTTTACAATGTGTGTTCTTAGACCATTGAGGTCCCCTGACACCAGACAGTGCATTCGACTACATCTTAGTCGCTGTTGACTCATGCTCCAGATTTCTATGGGTTTGGCCACAATGCTCAGCTGATGCTCGAACTGTTATTAAAGATTTGCAAGTCTTTGTCTGTACATATGCTGTTGCGGCTTTCCGCTTGGACCGGGGCCCTGCTTTTGCCTTCAGGGCTTACAGGGATGCCATGCTTCATTAGGGGTCCAACTGCATTACTCGTCTTCATTTAATCCCGAGGGAAATAGTGTTGTTGAGCGACGAAACCGTGATTTAAAGCGATCCTTACCAGCTAGAATATTAGGTACGGGTCATAGTTGGCTTACACACCTGTATGGAGTTCAGAGTACTTAATAATCTGCCCAGATTGTGAAAACAGACTTCGGTAATAGCATAGGAATATTCTGGAAGAGAAATAGGAACCTCTGGAGTACTACCATCTTCATGAGGGCTATTCATCCCACCAGTGAGAGTTGCAGCCTAATCCATCTTTCCACATCTCCCGCCAGTTTTTTAATTGTGGCATCATAGTTGTCTGCCATTACTATCTTAGGGTTGTATGAATTTGGATTTCTAAATATCTAACTGATCCTGTCTCCCATTTAAGGGGAAAGTCCATGTCCATGGGAGCTGTGGCTGGTGTTAGGGGGAACACTATAGATTTATCCCAATTGATCCACAGACCAGAAAGAGCACCATACTTCATAACCTCTCGCAGTGTCAGCGCAAGCTTGCGATTCGGGTCACAGATATACAGTAACGTGTCATCCACATATGTAGAGATCACCAAGTTTTACCCATGGAATCTGAGGCCCCGGGTCTGTGGTACTCCCGCAGCGCACATGCGAGCAGTTCTGCAACAATTGCATACAACAGGGCCGACAATGGGCACCCCTGTCTGGTGCCCCTGGTGATGTGCAGTATATCCGATACCGAACCATTAATTCTAACCCTAGCTAATGGTCTTTCGTATAGGGTTTGTACTAATTGTAAGAAGATGTTGCTCACCCCCAAACGCCTGAGGACCGCCATCAGGAAGTGCCATTCTACAGAATCGAAGGCCTTCTGGGCATCTAGGAAGACCGCAACAGCTCCCACCTCAGGGTTCAAGTGCTGCATGGCACTGAACACTGTACGAAGATTCGCCGTGAGATTGCGGCCTGGGATAAATCCACTCTGCTCTGGTTTTATCATTGTGGGTATTAGTGTTACCAACCTGTCTGACAGAATTTTAGCAGAGATTTTGGTGTCTACATTGAATAATAATAATGGCCTATTAGATGATCACTGCAGAGGAGACTTGCCAGGTTTCAGCAATGTGATGAGTACCGCCTCCCTCATGGACGGCGGCATCACCCCAGCCCTTGCCATCTCCTCATAGACTGTCATCAAATGCAGAATCAGCAGATCTTGAAAGATTTATAGAAATATACGATTAGCCCATCTGACCCTGGAGCCTTCCCTTCTGACATACCCCTAAGGGCTTTGTGTATCTCCGCAGCATTCAGAGGCGCCAAGAGGAACTCCCTATCCGCATTCGACAACAATGGCATTGCGACATGCATCAAATAATCCAATGTGGCGTCTAAATATGGAACGATTTTAGATGTGTAGAGTGCCGCGTAATAATCACGGAACCTATTCACAATCCGCTCCTGGTCCTTGATTATACTATCGTCTTCATCTTGTATTGCCAATTTTCTTGGGGTCTACCTCTGTCTCAAGCGGGACTGGTGAGTAGTCTGAGTATGTTCTAGGCCAGGGGTCTTTCACCTGTGTACGATGGACTAAACTCTAAAACCAGCCAGAGGTCAATATGTGTATGCAAATCGTGCACTGTTGAGTAATGGCTGAACCCTCCCTTAGTAGGGTGCCTGTGTCTCCATATATTTATTAACCCAAGTTCTGCTGCTATCTTGTTCACCGCTTTAGCTGCAGAGGCCGGTTTTCTATGGGCGTCCCCTGAACGTTCGTGCAGTGGGTCTAAAGTGCAATTGAAATCTCCTCCCCATATCAGCGGAAGGCCCTCCCCAGGTAGACACCCTAGCAGCTAGGTCAGAGTAAAACTGGGGATTATCGAAGTTGGGACCATAGAGCCCAATGATGAGAAACTGGAGGTCTCCTTTACTGCAACGAGTCACAATATATCTGCCGTCTAGATCTGTTGTGAGTTCCCGAAGGCAAAAGCCAGAGTATTTTGCTGCCCATATCAATACTCCCCAGCTAGAAACTGTCCTTGCATTCTCCTGGGAAAAAGCATGGCACTATCTGGTGTCAAATGTGTTTACTGCAACATAGCCAAATCCACAGTATGCCGCTGAAGATAGGCTAATACCTTCTGCACCTTTCCGGAGTCGCTGAACCCCCTGACGTTCCATGTTACCATCCTCACAGTGCATGAACCCTTACCGCTGCCCAGTTCTGAATTAAGGTCTGTCATGTGTCACGTGGTGTACAAGCTGTTAATCCCGCAATGTTCCAGTGTAAATCCGCAATTGCCATACTCACGTACCAGTCCCATCTAATAACTCCTTGAAGAACCCCTCCCCCCACCCACAGCAGGCATTTCCCCAATCCACCCGTCTTCGTTTACGTACTCCACCCTCCCATTGAACAGATTAACTAGCCCTCATTGAACTAAGTGTAACACACGCTAGGGTGGATGTTGTCAGGCTGTTTCTTATTGTAGGAGGCTGGCCTGGCTTATAGTGGGTACCTTGTGGTACTTACACCTTTTGCCAGATCCAGTTATCCCTTATTAGTAGAATAGAGGTGTTTCTAGCAGCTTAGGCTGTTAGAGGTAGTTATGGCAAAGCAGCTTAGGCTGAACTAGGAGACATGCAAAGCTCCTACTATACCACTTATATCATATAGCACAATATCATAAGAAAACACAATACTCAGAGTTACTAAAAATAAAGGTACTTTATTTTAGTGACAATGGTGTTCATTACAACCCTGGCGGTCGGCGTTAAAGTGGCGGTAAGACCGCCAACAGGCTGGCGGTAAAAAAAATTGAATTACGACCGTGGCGGAAACCACCAACATAGAGAGCCACTTTAACCCTCCGACTGCCACGGCGGTACAAACAAACACAGCGGCGGTCACCACCAACAGACAGGCGGAACACAATGTACCGGCCACAGAATTACAACCTACCAATCCGCCACCTTTTCTGGGACGGATTCACCGCGAACAAAAACACGGCGGAAACAGTACTTCAAAGGGAAAACGCTCACCTCTGCACACCCCACGAGGAACCAGGACGCCATGGAACCAGAGCTCCACATTTTTCCAGCCATTATCTTCTTGCTCCTCTACCAGGAGCACGAACACTGGCGGTGAAGCCCACAGTGAGTACTGCACCTATGACACAGGGGAGGGAAAAAACTGTGAAACACACATGCAACACGCAACACCCCCACCCCCACCCTCACCCACGACAACACACACACTAATACAGCATGATACATAACAATTACACCCCCCAACCACCCCGGAAGAATGCAAAGACAAAAGGAAATGAGGTAAACGATTGTAATATATTAAAATTCAGTATTCAAAAAATATACATACACTATTTACAAATATATACACCAATAATATTAGTCCATGGTATTCCACCATTAAAGTCTGTGGACCACTGGGCCCAAAATGCATGGGCGAGGCCCACACAAGATACCCGAACAAGACGGAGAGAACACTGCAGGGGCTTCAGATAGAAATAAAGCAGGAACCTCAGGGGGAAGGGAAAGGGTGAGCACCTCAGCCGGTTGAGTGCACAACGCCAAATCCACGAGGGGGCCCCATGCCCACTGTTCAATCCTGGGGAGTGCAAAGCCACAGTCTCTCAAGTCTCTACAGTGGGTGGTTTGCCCACTGTTCAATCCTGGGGAGTGCAAAGCCACAGTCTCTCAAGTCTACAGTGGGTGGTTTGCCCACTGCATTATCCTGGGGAGTGCAGAGCCACAGGCTCTCAAGTGGATAACAGTCTCCACTGGTTCTGGAGGGGGCCTTGTGTCCAGAGTGCTTCATCCTGCCAAGGACTGAGGTAGTGGATGTATCTCTCCACTGGTTCTGGAGGGGGCCTTGTGCCCCGATTGCTTCATCCTGCTCGTGGCGGCCTCAGTAGCGTCAGAGCTTTTGGCGCTCATGGGCCTGCGGTGCTTGTGGCGGCGGTGTCCTTGGCAGCGGTGCTTGTGGTGGCGGTGTTTTTGGCATCAGTGTTGTGGCGGCGGTGTCCTTGGCAGCGGTGCTTGTGGCGGCAGTGTCCTTGGCAGCGGTGCTTGTGGCGGCAGTGTCCTTGGCAGCGGTGCTTGTAGCGGCAGTGTCTTTGGCAGCAGTGCTTGTGGCGGCGGTGTCTTTGGCAGCGGTTCAGCTGCTGGCGGTCCTCTCTTGGGCAGCGGGGCTGCTGCTGGCGGTCCTGTCTTGGGCAGCGGGGCTGCTGCTGGCTGGCTCCTTGGCAGCCGGGCTGCTGCTGGCCGGCTCCTTGGCAGCGGGGCTGCTGCTGGCGGTCCTGTCTGGGGCAGTGGGGCTGCTGGTGGTCAGCCCCTTGGCAGCGGGGCTGATGCTGGCGGTCCTGTCTTGGGCAGCGGGCTGCTGCGTGCCGGCTCCTTGGCAGCGGGGCTGCTGCTGGCGGTCCTGTCTGGGGCAGTGGGGCTGCTGGCTCCTTGGCAGCGGGGCTGATGGCGGTCTTCTCGGCTGTGCTGATCTTCCCAGACTTGCCGGTTTTCTTGTGCCCCTTCCCCCACCTTGGAAGGTGTCGCAGCTGACTCCACACTCCCACCTGTACCCCTGGGAGCTGCTTTGGTGGCTGGTGTCTTCCCCACTGCCCAACTTTTGATGCTTGACAGGTGGGGGACTGTCCGTGCTGTGGCTCCTTGCCACACTGGCTGCCCTGCTGCCTGCTGCACTCCATAATCCGGTGACTACTGGCACCACTGATCCCGCCGATGTTGTGGCTGAGGTGCTAGGTTGGGACCTGGAGAGTCGGGCCCTAGGAGACTGATGGGGTGGGGGAGGTGAGGGAAAGAGGTCAAGGCTGGCCAGGAAAAGTTTCTCAGGAACACTGGGATGGGTAGATGGAGGGGGTTTGGGAGTGGAGGAAGAGGTAGTGGTCGTAGGAGGTGTACATGTGCTGAGATTGGGTGAAGGTGCATGGGCTGGAGGCTGTCGTGAGGTGGATGGCTGTTGGGTGGGTGTGTGGCTGTGTTTGTGTACCTTGGGAGGTGGGCTCACAGACACACTGGGAGAGGACACAGGGGATGTGTGAATGGTAGTGGGGGTGGTGACTGCACGTGAGCGGGGTGTGGTGGTGGGTGTGCTGGTGATGGACGTAGTGGCTGAAGATGTAGTGCATGCAGGTGTGAGTGGAGACGAGACTGGGAGGGATGAGGGAGACGAGGAGGAGGGGGACACAGTGGAGGCAGTGGATGTTGTTATGTCTGCATGTGTGTGATGCTTGCGTGAGTGCCTTTGGAATGTGTGGTGTTTATGTTTGCCAGAGCTTCCTTTGTGTTTTGAGGTGTGTGCATGCTGGTCTGATGGTGTGCTTGGGATAGGCTGAGGTACAGGGGTGTGGGTCTGGGTGGAGGAAGTTGGAGAGGGGAGGCTAGAGACAGGGATAAAGGCTGCCATCAGTGCTGAGGCCAGAGTCTGAAAAGCTTGCTGAAGGGCTGCCTGACCAGAATGAATTCCCTCCAGGAATGCATTGGTTTGTTGCAACTGCCTCTCTACACCCTGGATGGCATTCAAACTGGTAGACTGCCCAACAGTGAGGGACCTGAGGAGGTCAATGGCCTCCTCACTGAGGGCAGCAGGGGTGACTGGGGCAGGGCCTGAGGTGCCTGGGGCGAAGGTGATGCCCACCCTCCTGGGTGAGCGGGCACGAGGCAAAGGCTGAGGGGCTGCTGGGAGGGCGGTGCTGGAGGGGGTGGTGGCGGCTGTACCTGTAGATGCGGGGGGTACAGATTGGCCTGCCACCACAAGGGAGCTCCCATCGGAGGACGAGTCCATATCACAAGTGTCAGGTCCTGCCCCCGCCGTGGAGCTCCCCTCGCCCTCCGTCCCACTGGTGAAATCGGAGTCCGTAGTCTCACCCTCCAGGGCCATGTGGGATGCAGCTCCCTCCTCTCCGGTGCCACTGCTCCTCCGCTTGATGATGCTAATGCACACAAGTACAGGGAGACCACAAAAGGGGGGGGGTAAGACAGAAGAAAGACATGTTGAGTGCATGCATTACCGCTATCGTTGGCGGACACGACAGACACAGAAGCCCCCTGCACTACGACGCGCACTGGGACATGGCCTACAAGGCTATGGCCGATATCTGCACACATGGATGTCACAGGAGCCTGACTAGGTATAGTTGGCATTGTACCCAGGTGGGGTGGGGTACCACAGGGTCTGCCTGAAAAAGGGGACTTAACTAGCACACTTGCCCTGGCCTTGGGGAACCCAGAGCCCACCTCCCCCACCTAGACACCTCCACCGCGCGCTGAATCAGCAGAATGAGAGTCTACTCACCCCCTTGTTGCTGCTGTGATGCCCTCAAGCACCCATCCAAGTCCGGATACGTCACCACCAGGATCCTGAACATCAGGGGGGTCATGGTGCGACCGGCACCCCTCCCACCTTGGGAGGCCATCCCCAGCTGGGCCTCCGCCATCTTCTTGCTCCAGCGGCGAATGTCCTCCCATCTTTTACGGCAGTGGGTGCTCCGTCTGTGGTAGACCCCCAGGGTCTGGATGTCCTTGGCGATGGCACACCAAACATCCTTCTTCTGGTGGGCGCTGACCTACAGGAATTGTACAGGGGAAAAAGAAAAGTTATTACCAACTGCACCGTCATAGTCATTGGCCCGCATCCCTTCCCTTGCCATGTGGCACATGCACTCACCGTCGTTTCATGCACGCCTCATTCTCCCCCCACCCATCTTTCATCGACCCCACTCCACACAGATATTGCCCATACAGCATGCTCACAGTGTACTTACCTGTTTGTCTGGAGGACCGTAGAGTAGTGTGTACTGGGGGAGGACCCCATCCACGAGTTTCTCCAACTCCTCCGTGCTGAAGGCAGGGGTCCTTTCCCCAGACGCACAAGCCATTGTCTCTTCCAGACTGAGGTCACAGCAGCACTTGCAGTGTAGGTCCTCTCGAGTGATTGAACTGATAGAAGCATGTCACCGGAAGGTGAGTGAGGGCTCTTGCTTAAAAAAAAATTGGTTTCCATTTATTGATTGAACCACCCCCTTGAAAGAAACCTTCTTTATTGTTTGGAACCATGTGTAATCTTTTTTGATTTATTGACAATGGAGGAAAGACATGTAATCATCACCTACAGGCTTGATCGTGCAACAATCCTGGAACTGTGTGCCCAGTTGGAGCCAGACCTGATGTCAGCTATCCGCCATCCCACAGGGATCCCCCCTCAAGTGCAGGTGCTGTCAGTACTCCATTTCCTTGCAAGTGAGTAATTTCAAACAACAGTGGCCATAGCATCAGGGATGTCCCAGCCTATGTTTTCCAACGTGTTGTCCAGAGTGTTGTCTGCCCTGCTGAAACACATGCGGAGCTACATCGTTTTCCCTCAGGTGGAGGATTTGCCAACAGTGAAAGGTGACTTCTATGCCCTGGGACATATCCCCAACATCCTAGGTGCCATTGATGGGACACATGTGGCCTTGGTTCCCCCCCGCAGGAGTGAACAGGTGTACAGAAACCAGAAGAGTTACCATTCGATGAATGTGCAGATGGTGTGTTTGTCAGACCAGTACATCTCCCATGTTAATGCCAAATTCCCTGTCTCAGTGCATGATGCTTACATCCTGCGGAATAGCAGCATCCCTTATGTGATGGGGCAACTACAGAGACACCGTGTGTGGCTACTAGGTGAGCACCTGGAACCAAATCAGTGGGAATAGTTGTCTGGGTCTGGGGATATCCCTAAGAGTTAGTGTGTGTCTAACAGTTGTCCCTCGCCATTTGCAGGTGACTCTGGTTACCCCAACCTGTCATGGCTACTGACCCCAGTGAGGAATCCCAGGACAAGGGCAGAGGAACGCTACAATGAGGCCCATGGGCGAACTAGGAGGATTATAGAGCGGACCTTCGGCCTCCTGAAGGCCAGGTTCCGGTGCCTCCATATGACAGGTGGTTCCCTATTCTACTCACCAAAGAAGGTGTGCCAGATCATCGTGGCCTACTGTATGCTTCACAACTTGGCTTTGAGACAACAGGTGCCTTTTCTGCAGGAGCATGGTCCAGATGGAGGTGTTGTGGCAGCTGTGGAGCCTGTGGACAGTGAAGACGAGAAAGCAGAAGAAGAGGACATCGACAACAGGAACTCTGTGATCCTGCACTACTTCCATTGAGACACAGGTAAGAAGACAAACCTGCCTACTACATGTGCTTTAACACTACTACCTCTCTACTGTCTGTCCTTTTCACCCAGTGTATGGTCACTGAGTTGTCACTTTCTCTTACGATTTCACAGATTTGGGTCCCACTGTGTGACATCTGCTTTGTTTCCTCATGGACTATAGCTGTGTGACAAAAGTATGTTGACATTACCATTGAAAGAGCATTTTGTCACTGTAATTGCTAATACACTCATTCGAAATCACAGACAGACTCCAGATTGTTTTGTGCTTTAAGGGTGTTTATTTAAGTGCTCAATATTGGAGGGGGTTGTTATATGGTGAGGGGTGATGGTGGAGGAATGTCTCACAGGTGCATTGTCCAAAGGGGCATAGGAAGTGGAGCTGGGGCAGTTTGAGGATGGACAGGGTGACAAGGTGGGACAAAAGGATGACAATCAGGGTGGTCTCATTTCTTTGCGGGGGTCTTGGCATCGTTCTCTGTCTTTGTCCTGGATCTCAGGGACCGTTTGCAGGGTGGTTCTCCATCTGCATGGGGTGGGGTGCTGGTGTGGTGGTCCTGTGGCGGTGACTCCTGTCCACTAGCGCCAGCGGAGGTGGTGGGCAGTTCATCGTCCAGGCTAGTGTCAGGGGCCCCTTGTTGTGCCACAGTGTCCCTCCTGGTGTTGAGGACTTCCTTCAGCACCCCTACGATGGTGCCCAGGGTGGAATTGATGGATCTGAGTTCCTCCCTGAAGCCCAAATACTGTTCCTCCTGCAGCCGCTGGGTCTCCTGAAACTTGTCCAGAACCATTGCCATCGTCTCCTGGGAATGATGGCAGGCTCCCATGATGTTGGAGAGGGCTTCGTGGAGAGTGGGTTCCCTGGGCCTGTCCTCCCCCTGTCGCACAGCAGCCCTCCCAGTTCCCCTGTTTCCCTGGGCCTCTGTCCCCTGAACCGTGTGCCCATTGCCACTGCCCCCAGGTCCCTGTTGTTGTTGGGGTGGTGGGTTAGCCTGGGTTCCCTGTAGTGGTGGACACACTGCTGATTGACGTGTCCCGGGGACAGAGGTATGGGCCCGCTGGGTGGGTGCTGTGCTGGTGTTTCCAGAGGGGGGAAGCTCTGTAGTGGCCTGTGACTGTGTGAGGGGAACTGACTGTCCCGAGGTCCCAGATGGGCCGGGCTGGTTGTCTAGGTCCAGTTGGACAGAGCTGCTGTAATCCCTGTGGGCCTCTTCTGTTAGTGGTGTGGACATGTCTGGGCCCTCCTGTCCGGTGGCGTTGGGTAGGGGTACTGCAGGGGTGTAAAAGCATGATTATTGCATCTGTGTGTGCCATGGTGTGCAATGGGTGGGTGACCGTGTACCCCAGTGCTTGCATTCCTGTGTGGGACCTTGTGTGATGATGGTTTGGTGGGTGTATGGGTATATGAGGTGGCCATGTTTTGGTGATGGGTGTCCATGCTTTGGTGTTGCATGCAGGGCTTGGTGTTGGGATGGGTAGTTTGTGATATTGGGACATTTGTGAGGAGCTGGAGTGATGGGGGTGAGGGCGAGGGTGGGGGTATGTGATAGCATGCAGGTAGGGTGGGGGATATAGTAGTAAAGATTTGACTTACCAGAGTCCATTCCTCCAGCTACTCCTGTGAGGCCCTCAGGATGCAGAATAGCCAAGACTTGCTCCTCCCATGTTGTTAGTTGTGGGGGAGGAGGTGGGGGTCCGCCGCCAGTCCTCTGAACCGCAATGTGGTGTCTTGAGACCACGGGAACGCACCTTCCCATGTAGGTCGTTCCACCTCTTCCTGATGTCATCTCTATTTCTTGGATGTTGTCCCACTGCGTTGACCCTGTCCACTATTCTTCGCCATAGCTCCATCTTCCTAGCTATGGAGGTGTGCTGCACCTGTGATCCGAATAGCTGTGGCTCTACCCGGATGATTTCCTCCACCATGACCCTGAGCTCCTCCTCAGACAACCTGGGGTGTCTTTGCCGTGCCATGGGGTGGTGTGGGTGATTTGTGGGGTGGTGTGTGTTGTGATGTGTGGGGTGATATAAAGTGGTGTGTTGTGTGAGGTGCACGGATGTTGTGTGAGTGATGATGTTGAGTGCCTGTGGATGCTTGTTTGTAGATTGTGGTGTCTGTCTCTGGCCTTCTTTCTGAATTTTTGGTAGTAGGGGTTTGTGGGTGATGTGGGCGGGTGCTTTATATTGTATTGGGTGTGTGGGAGTGGTGTGTGTATGTGTATCAGGTGTGTGTATTTGGAATTGTCCAATGTGGTAGTGTTTTGTAATGTGTGTGTATTTTGAGCGCGGCGGTGTGTACCACCAATGGATTACCGTGGATGAAAGACTGCTGCGTGGATTCGTGGGTCGTGATAGTGTGGGCGTATTCCTGTTGGCGTGACTGTGGAGGTTTTGTTATCACCAGTTTATAACTGACCTTTGGTGTGGCGGACTTGTGTGGGTGTCTCAATTTTGGCAGATTCCGAGCAGTGGGTCATAATGACCGTGGTGGAATTCCGCTGCCGCCGCGGTGTGTTGGCGGTCTTCTGCACGGCGGTAAGCGTCTTTTACCGTCAATGTTGTAATGACATTCAAAATGCCAAAAGTATCTACTTAGGAGGTAAGTAATATACACAAATTAAATGTACACAACCCAAAATCAGGTAAGTAACAGTAAGAAAAGTAGTGCAAACAATGCAGAATCACAATAGGATGCAATAGGTAGAAATAGGCCTAGGGGCAACACAAACCATATACTCCAAAAGTGGAATGCGAATCACGAATGGACAACAGGCCTATGGTAAGTTGTAGAGGGTCGCTGGGACTGTAAGAAAAAAGTAAGGGTGTCCAAAATACCCCACCCCAAGACCCTGAAAAGAAGGAGTAAAGTTACCCTACTACCCCAGAAAGACAGTATAGTCGAGATAGGGGATTCTGCAAGAACCACAACTGCTACCAAAGCACTGAAGACGGATTCCTGGACCTAAGGACCTGTAAAGGAAGGGGACCAAGTCCAAGAGTCACGCAAGTGTCTGGGGGGGTAGGAGCCCACTAAACCCCGGATGAAGGTGCAAGAGAGCTGCCTCTGGGTGGAAGAAGCCAAAGATTCTGCAACAACGGAAGGTGCCAGGAACTTCTCCTTTGGTCAGAAGATTTCCCACGGCGTGCAGGAGGATGCAAAAGTGTTTCCACACAGAAATACTGCAAACAAGCCATGCTAGCTGCAAGAGTCGCTGTTGAGGATTTTGGGTGCTGCTGGGGCTCAGGAAGGACCAGGATGTCGCCCCTTGGAGTGGGAGACAGAGGGGGCACTCAGCAACTCAGAGAGCCCCCACAGGAGCAGGCAGCACCCGCAGAAGTACCGGAACAGACACTTAGAAGACCTGAGGACAGCGGTCGACTCAAAGTCACAAAGGAGGGTCCCACGACGTCGGAGTCGAACTAAGCGAGTTGGGCAATGCAAGACGGAGTGCTTGGGACCCAGGCTAGGCTGTGCACAAAGGAAGTCCTGGAAAAGTGCACAGAAGCCGGAGCAGCTGCAAATCACACAGTACACAGGTTTGCTGTCTGGCGTGGTGAGGCAAAGACTTACCTCCACCAAATTTGGACAAAAGGGCCACTGGACTGTGGGAGACACTTGGACCCAGCTCCTGTGTTCCAGGGACCAGGCTTGTCAGGATGAGAGGGGACCCAGAGGACCGGTGATGCAGAAGTTTGGTGCCTGCGTTGGCAGGGGGAAGATTCCGTCGACCCACAGGAGATTTCTTCTTGGCTTCCAGTGCAGGGTGAAGGTAGACAGCCCTCAGAGCATGCACCACCAGGAAACAGTTGAGAAAGCCGGCAGGATGAGGCTCTACAATGTTGCTGGTAGTCGTCTTGCTACTTTGTTGCGGTTTTGCAGGCGTACTGGAGCAGTCAGCGGTCGATCCTTGGCAGAAGTCGAAGAGGGAAGTGCAGAGGAACTCTGGTGAGCTCTTGCATTCGTTATCTGAGGAATAGCCCAGAGGAGAGACCCTAAATAGCCCAAAAAGGAGGTTTGGCTACTGAGAAAGGAGGCTTGGCTACTAAGAGAGGTAAGTACCTATCAGGAGGGGTCTCTGACATTACCTGCTGGCACTGGCCACTCAGAGCTGTCCATTGTGCCCCAACACCTCTGAATCCAAGATGGCAGAGGTCTGGGACACACTGGAGGAGCTCTGGGCACCTCCTCTGGGAGGTGCTGGTTAGGGGAGTGGTCACTCCCCTTTCCTTTGCCCAGTTTTGCGCCAAAGCAGGGCTGGGGGATCCCTGAACCGGTGTAGACTGGCTTATGCAGAGATGGGCACCATCTGTGCCCATCAAAGCATTTCCAGAGGCTGGGGGAGGCTACTCCTCCCCAGCCCTTCACACCTATTTCCAAAGGGAGAGGGTGTAACACCCTCTCTCAGAGGAAATCCTTTGTTCTGCCTTCCTGGGACTGGGCTGCCCAGGCCCCAGGGGGGCAGAAACCTGTCTGAGGGGTTGGCAGCAGCAGCAGCTGCAGTGGAGACCCTGGAAAGGCAGTTTGGCAGTACGTGGGTTCTGTGCTAGAGACCCGGGGATGCATGGAATTGTCCCCCCAATACCAGAATTGTATTGGGGTGACAATTCCATGATCCTAGACATGTTACATGGCCATGTTCGGAGTTACCAATGTGACGCTACATATAGGTAGTGACATATATGTAGTGCACGCGTGTAATGGTGTCCCCGCACTCATAAAGTCGGGGGAATTTGCCCTGAACAATGTGAGAACACCTTGGCTAGTGCCAGGGTGCCCACACACTAAGTAACTTGGCACCTAACCTTCACCAAGTGAGGGTTAGACATATAGGTGACTTATAAGTTACTTATGTGCAGTGAAAATGGCTGTGAAATAACGTGGATGTTATTTCACTCAGGCTGCAGTGGCAGTCCTGTGTAAGAATTGTCTGAGCTCCCTATGGGTGGCAAAAGAAATGCTGCAGCCCATAGGGATCTCCTGGAACCCCAATACCCTGGGTACCTAGGTACCATATACAAGGGTGTTCCAGTGTGCCAATGAGAATTGGTAAAATGAGTCACTAGCTTGCAGTGACAATTTTAAAGCAAAGAGAGAGCATAAACACTGAGGTTCTGGTTAGCAGAGCCTCAGTGATACAGTTAGGAACCACACAGGGAACACATACAGGGCATACATTATGAGCACTGGGGTCCTGCCTGGCAGGATCCCAGTGACACATAGGCAAAAAACAAACATACATACAGTGAAAATGGGGGTAACATGCCAGGCAAGATGGTACTTTCCTACACTTATTCTATGCATTCAGCCAGCCACCTGGCTTATATAGTTGGCCTATTATCGTGCTTCTATGTGTCATACTTAATAGCTCCCCCAACGATAAATGTTATATCATGCATCGCCTTTCCGTTGCCAAAGTCTAGTGCACAGGCTATACTGTCTAATTCATAGTGTTATTTGTCCACAATGCATATATATCGGCCCACTGACCCCCCCCAAGACTCGGAGACACAGTTCCAATTCCTCAGTTTGCGCCACCCTCCTCCACTGCAAACTGTAGACTCTGAGTATTCTTTACCCATTGTTCTCATGGGGGGCGTCCACTTCTTCCCGTCCGCCCTCCCTGGCCATCCATCGCTTCAGGAATTGGGTGAGCAGTTTATGGTCTGTGAATAAAATTGGCTTGCCATCCACCAACACACGTAAATTGGCCGGGTAAAGCATGCGGTATTCCAGGTGCAGATCACGCAGCTGGTGTTTCCCTGGGAGGAATAGTCTTCTTGCCTCTTGTACTTGCTGTGTAAAATCTGGGTAGGGAGAGATTTCAATTTGTTCATGTTGGAGTGTTTGAGTTCTCTTGCTCACCACAGTGCAGCGGGCTGCCAGGAAGTGGTGTGCTCTCTCGACTACAAGTAATGTTGGAAAACGTGTTGCCACCCAGAAGCTGAGTGAGTAGGCATTCTATGTATCCTTCCATGTTGTCGATGTCTGTGGACTTCGCGATGCCCACTACGTGGAGGTTGTTTCTGCGTGATCTAGCCTTTAAATTGTTGACTTTCCTCTGTAGTGCCGCTAGAGTCGTACTCGTGCTTTCATGATTGGAGGTCAATGTTGTGTGGCTATCCTCTATGTCTGAAATGCGTCTGTCCGACTCATCTAAACGTTCTGCATGCTTGTTTAGTCTTTCAGTCATCCTATCCATTCTGAAAGACAAAGAGTCAATCTTACTGTCTATTTGAGCCAGGCTTTGTTGCATTGCGGCCTGGATCTGCTTTAGTTCCGGTTCTTCCTCCTGTGTCGTGTCCGCCGCTGTAGGAGGCGGCGCGGCCATGTGCTCCCCTACAGTTTTATGTGCTTTACGTTGGTCGAAGTGCAACTTGGGTTTGTTTTTATCACTTTTGCCCATGGCTCGTGTTGTGGCTGGCTTGTGGGACGCCCTTGTTGCAGTGATTTTATAGTTGGGTCCCCTGTCGCACGGCCTTGCGGTAGTGCGATCCTCCTGGCAGCCTTGTGTCCCTGCGCCAATCTTGGGCTCTGTTGCTTAGGCCCCTAGGTCCTCGGCTCTTCGCAGTTGTAGCTATGCCTGGGGCATTTCCTGCGCGGGTGTTAGCTGTGGTGCAATGTGAGGGGTGGGATGTGCGTTCTCCTGTCCAGCAATGTGCCAGCAACCCACCCTGCCTACCATACGCCTCTTCTGCGGCTTATTGTGGACCTGCTACTTGCGGAAATGATCTGTCTTACGACGCTAGTGTCGTCTTCAGCCCGCCCGCCATGGGCCTCTCACAGCGAACTCTATACGGTCTACCTGTTTGGCCGTCGTGTTGAGAAGCACACGGTACCTCACTTGTCGAGGGCCCTTTCATCACTCCCGATGGCCTCAGCCCCGGCTCGCTCCCAGCTGAGTGAGTTGCTTCCGGGCCTCCGTCACAGTGTACGCACTCCGGGCCTTCACAGTCACAGGAGCATCACAGGAGTGCCTCTTTTTCGTATTCCGGGTTCTCTACGTGTTACTGCTGGCGGGGGTTCACGTCTTAGGGGTCATGTATATGTAAGGCCTCAGGATTACGGAACGGATTATTCATGGCTGGCAGAGCTCTGTGAGTAGGCGGCCATCTTTGCTCCGCCTCCAACTTGCATATTTTATTGACAGACGCGAAATTAATATATTCTGATTCCTTTGTTTCCCGATTAGCCATAGAAGGTTATAAACATTGGTTGAATTTGATCCATTTAAAAAGTGTGTGGGGAATGAAAAATTGGCATATTAGAGGAATAGAAGCTTTATTTAGAGCCTGTATGATTCCTGTTCAAATAATATTTTTAAATGAAACAGTGCAACAAAACAAGTTGCTTAGGCTTAGCAAGCATCAAAGAATTAAATGCTGCCAGTATTTCCACCCCTGCAAAATTTAACAAATGGCAAAAATATACAAATGCATCTGAAGATCAGCTGGATGAATGGGTCCGGAATGGAACATATATCACGTCATTTTCACGTCCTGGCGGGTGGTTATTGTGGCCAGTAGACACCAATGGGTGCTATACATGTTTTGTGAACTCCTCGGGGGGGTTTTAGAATGAATAGGCTGGACCCTCGCTATGTGTCCTCAGAACACTCAGTTATTGCGACAACATATAGTGTAGGAAAGCTATGCCAGCAATGGATGAAGGTTTCCTCACTGGATGCTGTCAAAGAACATCTTTGTCTCCTGTCCAATAACACAGACTTACAGGATTTCCTGTTAGGCCCCAGAAGACAACGGAGGAAACGCTGCTTATATGCAACATACAATGAGATTTGGAGACTTTCCCAACAAGAAGCGGCTGCCCGGTTCAGGCAAATAGATCAGGAAAATTTACAGAAAGCGCTAGCCATTGTAGATAATGGAATTAATACCTTGTCCGACCACATTTACACTTTAAATAACATTGTATCCTCTGCAATAGATATAGTACAGAGTGATGTGTCATTTTTACAACATGGACAGTCAGCTAAGATCCATCATGCAGTTAGGTTGGACATTACAGACGATGAAGGCAGGTCGCTTCTCCTGGCAATATGTGAGCACAAGGGAGATTTTTTCAACATTTAATTTGATGTGACAGCAACAGATGATGGCTAAGAAAGACGCAATATGTTACGTTGAGTATAGAGAAGTTAGAAAAGTTGCCTTTGACTGTGGCTAAAATACCATCTGCTGAATGAATGGTTGATACATGGGGCTATCAATCTGTCTATTTCAAAACTTCAATTTACATCCTGCTTCAAACACATTCCAGTAGGCAGATATGAAAGGCAGGGAGATAGTTACATACACGAGGTGTGGGAGCTACCCTTTTAATACAAATGTTTCAATGGCATGAAAGAGGTCTTTCTTAGCGGCAGTGAATGTGAGACTTCTGTCAGCCATTCGATGGTTTGTGAAGAGCTGTCCTTGCACAGGGCATGCAGTGCCTCCGCTGCTAATTTGGCTTGTTATCTGAAGGGAGTCCCGGTACCCTTGATTAGATCTGCGTTCCAGGTGATCTCCAATGGTAGCTAAGTGCTTCTTAACAGGAAGAGCTGTTGTGGAATGCGAGCCTGAATACCTTTTCAGTCTCCCAAATTGTTCCATGTTGCGAGTATGTCCTTTTCCCCCCTGCACAATTCAAAGGAGTAGCGGACATCTGGCCTCACGTTGCTACTTCTGATGTGAATTTTGACAAGCTGAGTAGAATAAAGACCTTTTTGTTTTTAAAACATGTGGCACTTACATCTGCCGGCAAGACTTATGTGCTTCAGGTTGCGAGGTCATCAGAGGAGATTCAGTCCTTTTTAAGTACTAACTTTCCGAGACACTTTGTTGAACTCGTGGGACAAATATTGAATGCATCTAGTACCACTAAAATCACCCACTTTTTAATGGCTGTTGGTTTCGTTCATACCTTCTCCTCCATATTCGGCTTAATAGTTTCAGTCATACACTCAATTTTTTGAGTGTTTTCAGGGGATTTCCGATTACTTTGGCTATAATTGGTGGAAACCTGCTGTTGCTACTTTTTTTGCGCAATGGCTGTCTCTTAGCAACAGGGAGGACTGAGAGTGCTGTCGCCAGCGCACCTGTGTTGTGAACGCATGATGCAGTATTTCGGAGCAACACTCCTGCAGCAGTTGGAGTGTTACTGGTCTCTGTTATTCCGACCGGTTTTGGATTGTGTGCAACCCGTATTTCCAAGCCTTTGGTGCATCTTTGAATGTGCAATGGATGCTTGTCTTACTACGCAGCACTTACTTTCCGTGGACGCTGGTCTGCTGATCTTCTCAATGAGGACTCATTATCAGACATGTGCGTTGAGAGTGCGTCTGCTGCGGGAGTCTGCCTATGAGTTGCCCTTTGTGGATACTGCGACTATTGGCTCACTGATGGGCAATACCCGGAATGCTGCTACCTCAGCTGAAGCTCAGGCTTTGGAACACATCCTCTGTGGTCTTCCTCAGACGTGATTTGGATATATTACCACCGGCAGAAGTGGAGTGTCTCCTGGCTTCAATTGTCCCAGATGTAATTGGCGATTTCCAAAATTACTCTGACTGAAATCTGGTCTCTAAGTGCCACTAAGTGGTATTTTAAAATTGTCCTTTCACGCGGCTCGTTTCTTGACATCTTTTGCTATAGCTTTAGTGTAGGATTTATAAGTTCTATTTCTCGTTGGCTTTGAACCACCTTTGACTGGTAAGGGGAGGGTGTGGTATAGCTATTTTAGCCATATTTTATACACGTTATTACAGTTACCTAGGCCTGCAGCTGTGCACTTTCACTGAGATACATTTTCTTCAGCATGGTTTTTATATTTTAGTAAGAGGCGCTGTTATGGTGCTGTTTTTTATTGATTCTATCGCACTGTCCTTTCCTAGGATAACATTGCGTTCTAAGCAGAAGGCTCTGTGCATCTTCCAAGGCTCTAGTCAGATAGGATTGCCGACAATTGTGGCATGCTGTGTCTTCAACATTCACAGAAAAACACGCCTGCATACGCAAGCACTATTTCTTAGAATGTTTTATTATAAAAACACCCCTTTGTCCCAGACACGTTAGAGGGAGATTCCAGCCAGATGGCCACGACTGTATGCCGGTTGCTTCGCTACAGCTACCTGCTTAGATGGCCGAACCCCTGATCCATATGGGGACGGTGTCCTTCTAGACTACAAGCCTCTTCTCCAGTTATGAAGGATGATGTTCTCCCAGGGGGAAACCCGAAGGGCAGATTAGGCTTAGTATGCTGTGCTCATACTTAGCATAGGTAGGAGGATTATAGATCCATCCCCTCTTGACAGTATGGTAGAAATGTTTCTGTGTTTTACACTTCTAGTCACATGCTTGCTTTTATTGTGTTTTATCATCCTAGTTATTGCTATACACGCACTCTTATCTAAGATGCAGTTATTTCAATACTTATTGAACTATATGCTGCCTCTGTTGTCTTTGCATGAGTGAGACTGTTGATAACGGAGAGAAAGGGATGTGATCTGACCTACCACGATTCCCTGAGAAGTCTATCTTGCCATGTGATCGGATGCCACAATCATCTCAGTCAGAGATGAGGCGCTGCTAGTTAGCTGAAAAACCTGGATTAGGCCGATCGGTGTCACATGGGGTGGAATTGTACTTAGTACCCGCTATCCATGTGATCCTACCGCCCAAATCCAGTAGCCTCGTTGATATGAGAACCTATGTGTTGTATAGGTGTTACTGTTTGTTTAGTTCAGCTGTCACAGCATGAGCTCCTGCTGTTGTGCACTCTGCTTGGCGCAGGCTCGTGCTGTGACGTCTGCTGCATGTTTACATCATTAGGTTCTCTGCAGCAGCACGTTCTGTTTATTTTCAATAGCGTGTGTTTTCTTTGATGAGAATCTCGTGAGTTTCAGTTTGTTATCTGGTTGTTGAAGCTGATGGCTCGTGTGCAGGCAACATGTTGTATTTTGAATGGCACAACCGGTTTTGAAAATGTAAGTGTGACATCGGTTGGCCAGTTTTCTCCTTGTTACCTGTGCTCATGTCATGTTGGTTGTGAGCTCCTATTTTGAGGCAAATTAAAGAACTTCTTCACAGGATCCTGCTTGGCCAGCCTCAATTTATTTCTATTTTTAGGCGCTTGCAACATTTGGTGACGATTTTCTTAATTTTTTCGGTTTGCCTTAAGTTCATTGGAGCTCACAACTTCATCGTTCCTTGTTCTAAGTATTATTGAACGGAATCGTTTTTGAGGACACATCGTTGTTTGCTGAGTTGCACTCTGTTTTGTTCCTGCTGTTGACTTTCAGAACAGCCTGTCGTGTGAAATCCGGGAGTTCTCTGCAACAAACTGAAGTCTGTTTACCTTTCAACCTTTCTTGGATGGTTCCTGGTGTTTCCTACTGGATTGCTCTGTTTGCTGTTTTCTCATGGCTGTGAAGTGACACCTGAATGTAACATTCTTCTTATCAGCCCTTGAACTTTTCTGTGTTGTGCATGCAGTGTTAATTCTTTCACTGACAAGCATCCTTGAAGCACAACTAATTTCTGGTCTGTTGGAACTTCAGGAAAGGACTCTTTATTCCAGTGTTAATTACAGCTTCAAGATTTCAACACAGTGATGAGCACACCATCGTGTTGGTAACTGTTTATGTGCTTGCACCACGGTGACAGGCACACCTCTAGCAACTTCAAGTTTTAAAAGACTTCTATATCAGTAGTGTTATATTCAGTGCCATGAAATTTGGTTTGTCTTTAATTTAGTCATTTTAGTTTTACAATGTTTGCAATTTAAAATTATCACAGAGTGGCTATTTGTTGGGTCTTAAAGGGAACGAAAAATAGAATTTCTAGCTAGTATGTCTTATGAATCTGCTTCTAACTTGGTTAATATTGCTCCATTCCTACAATGTCCTGGTAAACCTCATGTTAAATGGTCTATTTGGTTACGTTCATTTGATAACTATCTAGTTGCTGTAGGTGCTGATGGTTTTCCACCTAAGCGTAAAGCTGCCATTTTATTTAGTCACCTGGGGCAAGAAGGCCAACAAGTGTTTGATAATTTACCCAAAGTTATTCCATCTGAAGAAGCGGCTGGTGATTGGAATGAATTTGCAGAAGCTATTGCACGTCTACAACGTAAATTTTGCGAAGAACCAAGTGTCTTGTTAGAAAGGTTTAATTTTTCTTTTTAAAAAAACAGGCAGCAGATGAGTCTGTGGAGGATGTTATTTCACTGTTGAGGTCTTTAGCTGTCACATGCAATTTTGTGTCTGCATTAGATACGTATTTGCGTGATCAATTTGTTTACAGTTGCTATTCCAAGAAGATTCAAGAGAGATTATTAAATTGCAGGGATCCTTCATTAAGTGAGGTGCTGATGTTAGTTAAAACTATTGAACGCTCTATTGTTTCAACTCAGGTAATAACTCAAGAATATACCAGATCATCTTCAGTTCTGGTAAATTCAGTTAATGAAGGAGAGCATGTGGATTATGTTGTTCTCAAGGATAGGAATGTTAAGCTTTTTGTTAAGAAAACTAATCAATATTGTTTTAGATGTGGTTCTAAATCACATTTGAGCAATTTTGCGCAATGTCCTGCTATAGGGAAACGCTGCACTAACTGCAAAAAGGTAGGACATTTTTACAGTGTTTGTAAAAGCAGTAAAAATGTAAAAGTACATAGCATTGAAGTAACAGAAGACGAGGATTTATTGAGTTTATCTAGTATGGTACTGAACTTAGATACTGGCACTTGTAAAAGTGAAGTAATCAAAGACCCTGTTTGCCAAGTACTTTTAGGCAATATGATTTCTATCAATATGACATGTGATTCGGGGGCACCCCTCACAATAATTTCAGACACTTTGTTTAACTCTCATTGGAAAGGTAAAGTGATATTAAGTAAACCAGATGTACACCCTAAAGCTTATGGGGATCAAGATATTGATCTGTTGGGGTATTTTGAAGAACAAATCACTTGTTTGGGTAACAGTATTTGTACTAAAGTGTATGTGGCTATTAAAGGAAGGAATATTGTAGGTTGGCGGGATTTAGCCAAGTTAGGCCTCATGCTTGAGCCTGGAGCAGATTTGCCTGTGAGGATATGTAACATTCCTGTATCCATGGTCCAAGTTCAGGAGAAAAGTTCAGTCAAAAAGATTTGTGACGCTTACCCTGAGCTCTTTAGTCACTCTATTGGTTGTTTTAAAAATTACACACACACTATTAGGTTAAAGAAGAATGCAATTCCAGTAATTCATTAACTTCGCCCTGTACCCTTTACCATCAGAGCAGAATTAAAAAGGTTATTGGACAAAATGGTAAATGAGGGTATCATTAAACAGGCAGAGTCTTCTGAGTGGGTCAGTCCCATTGTGATCGTTCGGAAAAAGGATGGGGACATAAGACTCTGTGCTGACCTTCGCACATTAAATAAAAACATTGTTGTTGAATGTCACCCATTGCCCAAGGTGCAAGACTTGTTAGCTAACATTGGTCATGCACGTTTTTTCTCACTATTAGATCTTAAATCAGCGTATCATCAAATTCCGCTCGATCAGGTGTCACAAAATCTCACCACTTTTATAACACCATTTGGTGCTTTCAAGTTTACAAGGCTACCTTTTGGCCTGGCTTCAGCTGCCAGTGTCTTCCAAAGGTTGATGGACACAGTATTGGAGGGTATAGAAGGAGTTCAAGCTTTTCAAGATGATGTACTCATCTTTGCAGAAACTTTGAATGAGCACAATAGAATTTTAACCAGGGTTTTTGATAAATTTAGGGAATTTGGAGTTACTCTTCGGTCTGATAAATGCAAATTAAATGTGCAAAATTTTGACTATTTGGGTCACATGGTTACCCCAAATGGTATTTCTCCCAAATATTCATTAATTAAAGCTATTCAGGATGCAAAGCCTCCCAGGGATAAGGATACCTTCAGATCTTTCCTAGGCTTAAGTGAGTATTATTCGCGCTTTGTGAAGGGATATGCATATATTGTACAGCCATTAAGGAACTTGTTATAAAAAGGTGCCAAATATATTTGGTCTGATGAGGTTGAGGAAGCATTTCAGAATGTCAAGAGATTGATAATATCAGCTCCAGCATTATCATCTTTTGTTTCTGGAAAGAAATGTATAATTACTGTGGATGCCAGTCAAGTTGGTCTGGGAGCTGTACTATCGCAACGGATTGAAGGCAAAGAAAACACTATTGCTTTTGCTTCACGTGCTCTGAATTTGGCAGAGTCACAGTATAGTACAATTGAACGTGAAGCACTAGCGTGTTCATGGGCAGTGGAAAGATTTAAAAACTACATCCGGGGCACACAATTTGACATGTTTACGGATCACAAGCCGTTAATTCATCTCTTAAATGGAAATGGAACGGGGAAAGCGTCGTCACGTTTAGTGAGATTGATTTCAAGGTTGCATGAATTTGATTTTGTTCTGAAATATATCCCTGGAGGTAAGAACGTTAGAGCCGATTGTTTGTCAAGGTTACCAGTTTCGGATGAAATTGTACTAAATTCAGAAGAAGAATGCATGGTGGCATCTATAGAGGACATTTTACATAATACTGGGTCACTTTCGCATGAAAAATGGATAGAGGCTTCTCACACTGATCCTATTTTTTCTAAGGTCACAACTTATATGAAGAACGGATGGCCTTGTGAGAGAAATGTGGAGATGTCATTACGTCCCTATATTCAAGTGTCTGAAGAACTATCATTGGTGTCTGGTGTCTTAATGCATGCTGACTTGTGTGTCCCTCCAAGTTCTTTAAGTGAACTACTAATTGAAGAAGCACATAAAGGGCATTTGGGCATAAGTAGCACCTGTAAAGCTCTCAAACAATTTTATTGGTGGCCAGCAATGGAATCCCAAGTGGCCACTTATATTGGTGCCTGTGCTACTTGTCTAGTCTCAGATAAACATTGGAAGTTGCAGGAGACACCTCTACACAACACTCCTTATCCTGACATGGCATGGGAAAAAGTGGCAATAGACATTGCAGGCCCTTTTGAGTTGCTTCCATCTAGTCAAAGGTATATGGTGGTTTTAATTGATTATTTTTCTAAATGGGTGTATATTGATTTTGCTACAAATCCAAATACGGACACTGTAATCACATTTTTGCAGAAGATATTCAATATTGAAGGTGCACCAAATGAAATAGTAACAGATAATGGTACACATTTCACTTCACACACAATGTATGAGTTTTTATCTCAGCATCACATAAAGCATAATAAAGTGGCTCTTTATTCCCCTTCATCAAACGGTTTAGTGGAGCGTATGAACAAATTCTTAAAGGAAGGTGTTCAAACCGCTTTAGCGATGGGTCAGGATGTTAAAATGTTTTTAAAAGAAAAAATGTGGTCATATTTAACCACTCCTCACAGTACTACTGGTGTTTGTCCTTTTGTGTTATTACGCAAAAGGTTGCCCAGATTTAATATGTTACCTGATTGGATTAGAAATTTGAACAAAGACAAATTTGAGGATTTATCTAAAGTTGGAAGTTCAGTGATTAAAAAACAAAATCGAACAAAAGAACTGTTTGACAGGAAATTCAGAGTTAAATTAGTTGATGTTCAGGTTGGAGATTGGGTTTTAGTGAGAGTACCGTCTAGGGTTAAAAAGGGAAGTTCTAAATTTTCCCTACCTGCCCAGGTTGAGAAAATTTCTAAAGGTTCTGTGTTTTTGTGGAACAAAGGTTGGTGGAGCAAGAGAGACATTGTTAAAATTTCTAAAGAGCAAGCAAAGAAAATATTGTTTGTCAGATCAACAACAACAAATCAAGAATATAATTTTGTGGGTGATCAACAACTTATGAATTTCTCTCAAGTTGATTTGAGTAGGCCAACCTTGGAAACACAATTGACGGAAGGTTCCGAAGTTTTGGGTCCGTGTGATGAGGAAAGTGCCTCTTCTGGGCAATCATTACATCAACCTTCTTCAACAGTGAAATGTAGAAATTCTCGCAATGCGTGTATGCCTGTCAAATTTCAGGACTATTATGTCTCTTAGCTTTTATGCTTTAAGTTATAAGTTCTGCACTGGCTTCTTAGTAATTGGGTAAATGTAATGACAATATGTATATGTATATATTTTTATATTTATGTAGTTATTTATTTATTTATTTATTTATTCTTTTGTATTAAAAGGGGGGGGTGTTGTATAGGTGTTACTGTTTGTTTAGTTCAGCTGTCACAGCATGAGCTCCTGCTGTTGTGCACTCTGCTTGGCGCAGGCTCGTGCTGTGACGTCTGCTGCATGTTTACATCATTAGGTTCTCTGCAGCAGCACGTTCTGTTAATTTTCAATAGCGTGTGTTTTCTTTGATGAGAGTCTCGTGAGTTTCAGTTTGTTATCTGGTTGTTGAAGCTGATGGCTCGTGTGCAGGCAACATGTTGTATTTTGAATGGCACAACCGGTTTTGAAAATGTAAGTGTGACATCGGTTGGCCAGTTTTCTCCTTGTTACCTGTGTTCATGTCATGTTGGTTGTGAGCTCCTATTTTGAGGCAAATTAAAGAACTTCTTCACAGGATCCTGCTTGGCCAGCCTCAATTTATTTCTATTTTTAGGCGCTTGCAACATTTGGCGACGATTTTCTTAATTTTTTCGGTTTGCCTTAAGTTCATTGGAGCTCACAACTTCATTGTTCCTTGTTCTAAGTATTATTGAACGGAATCGTTTTTGAGGACACATCGTTGTTTGCTGAGTTGCAGTCTGTTTTGTTCCTGCTGTTGACTTTCAGAACAGCCTGTCGTGTGAAATCCGGGAGTTCTATGCAACAAACTGAAGTCTGTTTACCTTTCAACCTTTCTTGGATGGTTCCTGGTGTTTCCTACTGGATTGCTCTGTTTGCTGTTTTCTCATGGCTGTGAAGTGACACCTGAATGTAACATTCTTCTTATCAGCCCTTGAACTTTTCTGTGTTGTGCATGCAGTGTTAATTCTTTCACTGACAAGCATCCTTGAAGCACAACTTATTTCTGGTCTGTTGGAACTTCAGGAAAGGACTCTTTATTCCAGTGTTAATTACAGCTTCAAGATTTCAACACAGTGATGAGCACACCATCGTGTTGGTAACTGTTTATGTGCTTGCACCACGGTGACAGGCACACCTCTAGCAACTTCAAGTTTTAAAAGACTTCTATATCAGTAGTGTTATATTCAGTGCCATGAAATTTGGTTTGTCTTTAATTTAGTCATTTTAGTTTTACAATGTTTGCAATTTAAAATTATCACAGAGTGGCTATTTGTTGGGTCTTAAAGGGAACGAAAAATAGAATTTCTAGCTAGTATGTCTTATGAATCTGCTTCTAACTTGGCTAATATTGCTCCATTCCTACAATGTCCTGGTAAACCTCATGTTAAATGGTCTATTTGGTTACGTTCATTTGATAACTATCTAGTTGCTGTAGGTGCTGATGGTTTTCCACCTAAGCGTAAAGCTGCCATTTTATTTAGTCACCTGGGGCAAGAAGGCCAACAAGTGTTTGATAATTTACCCAAAGTTATTCCATCTGAAGAAGCGGCTGGTGATTGGAATGAATTTGCAGAAGCTATTGCACGTCTACAACGTAAATTTTGCGAAGAACCAAGTGTCTTGTTAGAAAGGTTTAATTTTTCTTTTAAAAAAAACAGGCAGCAGATGAGTCTGTGGAGGATGTTATTTCACTGTTGAGGTCTTTAGCTGTCACATGCAATTTTGTGTCTGCATTAGATACGTATTTGCGTGATCAATTTGTTTACAGTTGCTATTCCAAGAAGATTCAAGAGAGATTATTAAATTGCAGGGATCCTTCATTAAGTGAGGTGCTGATGTTAGTTAAAACTATTGAACGCTCTATTGTTTCAACTCAGGTAATAACTCAAGAATATACCAGATCATCTTCAGTTCTGGTAAATTCAGTTAATGAAGGAGAGCATGTGGATTATGTTGTTCTCAAGGATAGGAATGTTAAGCTTTTTGTTAAGAAAACTAATCAATATTGTTTTAGATGTGGTTCTAAATCACATTTGAGCAATTTTGCGCAATGTCCTGCTATAGGTAAACGCTGCACTAACTGCAAAAAGGTAGGACATTTTTACAGTGTTTGTAAAAGCAGTAAAAATGTAAAAGTACATAGCATTGAAGTAACAGAAGACGAGGATTTATTGAGTTTATCTAGTATGGTACTGAACTTAGATACTGGCACTTGTAAAAGTGAAGTAATCAAAGACCCTGTTTGCCAAGTACTTTTAGGCAATATGATTTCTATCAATATGACATGTGATTCGGGGGCACCCCTCACAATAATTTCAGACACTTTGTTTAACTCTCATTGGAAAGGTAAAGTGATATTAAGTAAACCAGATGTACACCCTAAAGCTTATGGGGATCAAGATATTGATCTGTTGGGGTATTTTGAAGAACAAATCACTTGTTTGGGTAACAGTATTTGTACTAAAGTGTATGTGGCTATTAAAGGAAGGAATATTGTAGGTTGGCGGGATTTAGCCAAGTTAGGCCTCATGCTTGTGCCTGGAGCAGATTTGCCTGTGAGGATATGTAACATTCCTGTATCCATGGTCCAAGTTCAGGAGAAAAGTTCAGTCAAAAAGATTTGTGACGCTTACCCTGAGCTCTTTAGTCACTCTATTGGTTGTTTTAAAAATTACACACACACTATTAGGTTAAAGAAGAATGCAATTCCAGTAATTCATTAACTTCGCCCTGTACCCTTTACCATCAGAGCAGAATTAAAAAGGTTATTGGACAAAATGGTAAATGAGGGTATCATTAAACAGGCAGAGTCTTCTGAGTGGGTCAGTCCCATTGTGATCGTTCGGAAAAAGGATGGGGACATAAGACTCTGTGCTGACCTTCGCACATTAAATAAAAACATTGTTGTTGAATGTCACCCATTGCCCAAGGTGCAAGACTTGTTAGCTAACATTGGTCATGCACGTTTTTTCTCACTATTAGATCTTAAATCAGCGTATCATCAAATTCCGCTCGATCAGGTGTCACAAAATCTCACCACTTTTATAACACCATTTGGTGCTTTCAAGTTTACAAGGCTACCTTTTGGCCTGGCTTCAGCTGCCAGTGTCTTCCAAAGGTTGATGGACACAGTATTGGAGGGTATAGAAGGAGTTCAAGCTTTTCAAGATGATGTACTCATCTTTGCAGAAACTTTGAATGAGCACAATAGAATTTTAACCAGGGTTTTTGATAAATTTAGGGAATTTGGAGTTACTCTTCGGTCTGATAAATGCAAATTAAATGTGCAAAATTTTGACTATTTGGGTCACATGGTTACCCCAAATGGTATTTCTCCCAAATATTCATTAATTAAAGCTATTCAGGATGCAAAGCCTCCCAGGGATAAGGATACCTTGAGATCTTTCCTAGGCTTAAGTGAGTATTATTCGCGCTTTGTGAAGGGATATGCATATATTGTACAGCCATTAAGGAACTTGTTATAAAAAGGTGCCAAATATATTTGGTCTGATGAGGTTGAGGAAGCATTTCAGAATGTCAAGAGATTGATAATATCAGCTCCAGCATTATCATCTTTTGTTTCTGGAAAGAAATGTATAATTACTGTGGATGCCAGTCAAGTTGGTCTGGGAGCTGTACTATCGCAACGGATTGAAGGCAAAGAAAACACTATTGCTTTTGCTTCACGTGCTCTGAATTTGGCAGAGTCACAGTATAGTACAATTGAACGTGAAGCACTAGCGTGTTCATGGGCAGTGGAAAGATTTAAAAACTACATCCGGGGCACACAATTTGACATGTTTACGGATCACAAGCCGTTAATTCATCTCTTAAATGGAAATGGAACGGGGAAAGCGTCGTCACGTTTAGTGAGATTGATTTCAAGGTTGCATGAATTTGATTTTGTTCTGAAATATATCCCTGGAGGTAAGAACGTTAGAGCCGATTGTTTGTCAAGGTTACCAGTTTCGGATGAAATTGTACTAAATTCGGAAGAAGAATGCATGGTGGCATCTATAGAGGACATTTTACATAATACTGGGTCACTTTCGCATGAAAAATGGATAGAGGCTTCTCACACTGATCCTATTTTTTCTAAGGTCACAACTTATATGAAGAACGGATGGCCTTGTGAGAGAAATGTGGAGATGTCATTACGTCCCTATATTCAAGTGTCTGAAGAACTATCATTGGTGTCTGGTGTCTTAATGCATGCTGACTTGTGTGTCCCTCCAAGTTCTTTAAGTGAACTACTAATTGAAGAAGCACATAAAGGGCATTTGGGCATAAGTAGCACCTGTAAAGCTCTCAAACAATTTTATTGGTGGCCAGCAATGGAATCCCAAGTGGCCACTTATATTGGTGCCTGTGCTACTTGTCTAGTCTCAGATAAACATTGGAAGTTGCAGGAGACACCTCTACACAACACTCCTTATCCTGACATGGCATGGGAAAAAGTGGCAATAGACATTGCAGGCCCTTTTGAGTTGCTTCCATCTAGTCAAAGGTATATGGTGGTTTTAATTGATTATTTTTCTAAATGGGTGTATATTGATTTTGCTACAAATCCAAATACGGACACTGTAATCACATTTTTGCAGAAGATATTCAATATTGAAGGTGCACCAAATGAAATAGTAACAGATAATGGTACACATTTCACTTCACACACAATGTATGAGTTTTTATCTCAGCATCACATAAAGCATAATAAAGTGGCTCTTTATTCCCCTTCATCAAACGGTTTAGTGGAGCGTATGAACAAATTCTTAAAGGAAGGTGTTCAAACCGCTTTAGCGATGGGTCAGGATGTTAAAATGTTTTTAAAAGAAAAAATGTGGTCATATTTAACCACTCCTCACAGTACTACTGGTGTTTGTCCTTTTGTGTTATTACGCAAAAGGTTGCCCAGATTTAATATGTTACCTGATTGGATTAGAAATTTGAACACAGACAAATTTGAGGATTTATCTAAAGTTGGAAGTTCAGTGATTAAAAAACAAAATCGAACAAAAGAACTGTTTGACAGGAAATTCAGAGTTAAATTAGTTGATGTTCAGGTTGGAGATTGGGTTTTAGTGAGAGTACCGTCTAGGGTTAAAAAGGGAAGTTCTAAATTTTCCCTACCTGCCCAGGTTGAGAAAATTTCTAAAGGTTCTGTGTTTTTGTGGAACAAAGGTTGGTGGAGCAAGAGAGACATTGTTAAAATTTCTAAAGAGCAAGCAAAGAAAATATTGTTTGTCAGATCAACAACAACAAATCAAGAATATAATTTTGTGGGTGATCAACAACTTATGAATTTCTCTCAAGTTGATTTGAGTAGGCCAACCTTGGAAACACAATTGACGGAAGGTTCCGAAGTTTTGGGTCCGTGTGATGAGGAAAGTGCCTCTTCTGGGCAATCATTACATCAACCTTCTTCAACAGTGAAATGTAGAAATTCTCGCAATGCGTGTATGCCTGTCAAATTTCAGGACTATTATGTCTCTTAGCTTTTATGCTTTAAGTTATAAGTTCTGCACTGGCTTCTTAGTAATTGGGTAAATGTAATGACAATATGTATATGTATATGTTTTTATATTTATGTAGTTATTTATTTATTTATTTATTTATTCTTTTGTATTAAAAGGGGGGGTGTTGTATAGGTGTTACTGTTTGTTTAGTTCAGCTGTCACAGCATGAGCTCCTGCTGTTGTGCACTCTGCTTGGCGCAGGCTCGTGCTGTGACGTCTGCTGCATGTTTACATCATTAGGTTCTCTGCAGCAGCACGTTCTGTTAATTTTCAATAGCGTGTGTTTTCTTTGATGAGAGTCTCGTGAGTTTCAGTTTGTTATCTGGTTGTTGAAGCTGATGGCTCGTGTGCAGGCAACATGTTGTATTTTGAATGGCACAACCGGTTTTGAAAATGTAAGTGTGACATCGGTTGGCCAGTTTTCTCCTTGTTACCTGTGCTCATGTCATGTTGGTTGTGAGCTCCTATTTTGAGGCAAATTAAAGAACTTCTTCACAGGATCCTGCTTGGCCAGCCTCAATTTATTTCTATTTTTAGGCGCTTGCAACATTGTGATCTGACCTACCACGATTCCCTGAGAAGTCTATCTTGCCATGTGATAGGATGCCACAATCATCTCGGCCAGAGATGAGGCGCTGCTAGTTAGCCGAAAAACCCGGATTAGGCCGACAGGTGTCACATGGGGTGGAATTGTACTTAGTACCCGCTATCCATGTGATCCTACTGCCCAAATCCAGTAGCCTCGTTGATATGAGAACCTATGCGACAAGGTCAGCCAGGTCGTACGGGGAAGGTGGAGTCAGCCAGGTCATCAGGGCTGTTGTATCTGGCGGGGCTGGGGAGGAGACAGTGATGTCAGGCAGGGTCGGGGAGGGTGGATTCAGCCACATGATCAGGGCTGCAGTGTCAGGCAGGGCTGGGGAAGGAGGGTGGACTTAGACTTGTGATCAGGGTTGTAGCACCTGGTACCCTGTGGGTATTAGCAGCGCTATACAAATCGACTGATTGATTGCAGTGCCAGACAGGGCTGTTCATGTCAGGGAGGGGAGGGTGCAGTCGGCGAATTCAGGGAGGGCAGATGAGGATCTTACACTAAACCAGTAACACTCAGTGCAGACCCAGAGATTATATCAAATTCCTTAACCACATTCCCCGAGACTGAAGACCAAAGGCTGATGTTGGACCCAACTCCCTCAGACAGAGGGACAGACTGGACCTAAACACCTGCAACTGAGGGCCAGAGAAACACCTGAGAATGAGGGTCAGAGGCTGATGATCGAGCAAACTTCCTGAGACTGAGGGCCAGACAATGAGATTGGGTCAAGGTCACTGATTCCAAGGGTAGACTCTGATGTTGGACCTAACTCGCAGACTGGACTGAACTCACTTTGTCTGAAGATCTGACACTAATGATGGCTAAGATCCTTAGACTAAGGGTGACAGACTAATGATGAAACAGACTCCCTGAGACTGAGGGTGAGACACCATTCTTGGTTATAACTTCCTGACTCAAATGAACTCCCTGAGACTGAAGACTAGATGCTGATATTTTCCCAAACTCCCTGAGGCTCAAAGAAGACCCTGTGACTGGACCGAACATCCTGAGACTGAAAGAAGACCCTGAAACTGGGCTGAACTCCTAGTGACTGAGTTTGAGACACTGACGGTAGACCTAACTCCCAGACAGGTCTGAACTCCCGGAGACTGAGGGCCAGAGGCTAAAATTCGCCCAAACTCCACCACACCCTGTGACTTGATCAAACATCCTGAGACTGAAAGAAGACCCTGAAACTGGACTGAACTCCCTGAGACTGAGTTTGAGACACTGACGGTGGACCTAACTCCCAGACAGATCTGAACTCCCGGAGACTGAGGGCCAGAGGCTAATATTTGCCCAAACTCCCCAACACCCTGTGATTGGACCAAACATCCTGAGACTAAGGGCTGAACACTGACATTGGGCCAAGCTCCCTGAGACAGAGAGCTAGACACTGATGTTGGACTGAACTTCCTGAGACTGAGGGCCACGCACTCACATTGGGCCAAACTCCCTGAGACTGAGAGCGAGATACCGATGTCGGATTGAACTCCCTGAGTTTGAGGGCCAGATGCTGACACTGGGCACAATTCCGAGAATGAGTCACTGGTGTAGGCTGAACTCCCTGAGACTAAGGGACAGACTGACTTAGCCCCACTGAGACTGATGGACAGACTGACACCCCGCGGACTGAGGCCAGAGGGTGATACCCGCCCGCCGCTGTCCCCGCAGCTCCGGGCAGCCAGCCTCCCCCCTCGCTTCTAATTATAAAGTTGGAGGCTCTGATTTCAGCCCCCCGGGGCGTGGCTTCGGTTTCAGTCCCCAGGCCGCCGTGAGCGTGGCTGGTGGTAAATAATGCAGGAGCCCGCAGAGTCCCTGCTAATGGAGCCTGAAATACTCCCGGCCCTGGGGACCAGGCTGGGCTTATGCAAGAAGCGGCGGCTGCTTGCACGAGCCGCAGCCCCGGGGGCCCGCCGGAGGGCGCCAGACCTGCAGCCTGCGCGGAGCGCACGTGCTCCTCCCCGCGGACTACGAGTCCCAGCAGAGACCGGGCGAGGACTACGGCTCCCGGCAGGCAGGCGGACCGGAACTACAGCTCCCGGCATGCAGGCGGACAGGAACTACACCTCCCGGTAGGGAGGCGGATCGGAACTACATCTCCCGGCATGCGTACGGACAGGAACTACAGCTGCCGGCAGGAGCGCGGAAAGGAACTACACCTCCCGGCAGGCAGGCGGACCGAACTACAGCTCCCGGCTGGAGTGCGGACAGGAACTACACCTCCCGGCAGGCAGGCGGACCGAACTACACCTCCCGGTAGGCAGGCGGATCGGAACTACATCTCCCGGCATGCGTACGGACAGGAACTACAGCTGCCGGCAGGAGCGCGGAAAGGAACTACACCTCCCGGCAGGCAGGCGGACCGAACTACAGCTCCCGGCTGGAGTGCGGACAGGAACTACACCTCCCGGCAGGCAGGCGGACCGAACTACAGCTCCCGGCTGGAGTGCGGACAGGAACTACAACTCCCAGCAGACATATGCAGACCGGAACTACAACACCCGGCAGGCACACGGACCAGAGATAGCGCGCCAGGCAGGCGGCCCGGAACTACAGTTCCCAGCAGACAGGTTGACCGAAACTACAGTTACCGGAAGGTAAGCTGATTGGAACTACAACTCCCGGCATGCAGGCGGAGTGGGACTACACCTCCCAGCCGGCAAAGGCATACAGGCCCTCTGAGTGACAAGAACTACAACTCCCATCAGGCCAAAAGCAGAGAGAATGAAAAATGTCCTAGCTATCGTGAAGGAAACTGAAAAATGGCCTAGCTATCGTGAAGGAAACTACAATTTTCTAGCATTTGCGTCAAGAATTTTTAAATCTATTAAGGACATGGAGGCGAGGATTATGCTTCTCCTTTTTCGCTGTTTATTAACGTAACCAATGACAGCAGCCAATCAGAAACATATTAAACAAAAAACTACAAATCCCAGAAACCTGAGCTGACATCACTTCCTGCACGTCAGCCCAGACCTCTCCAACTATATAAGCAGCGAGGAACCATAATGCGTCCTCTTTCTTTGCTCTGAATATCAACCGGAAAATCACTAGTCTCATAAAAAACTGCAGCAAATAAAACAGGATAACAGTCTCAGAACTTGGTGCGACGTAAAAACTTGCAGTACTGCGTAGATAGCCTGAAATCTTCCCGTCATCCAGTCTTCTGATCTGGAGCTGCAAAGAAGAAATAAATATTCCCGTCATAGACATTTGTTGAATACAAACTACTACCAAAAACCAATCAAAGCCACTTAGACAAGCTATCCTTAATTGATCACATCAATGAAACACATGCAACATAAAAGAGTAACCATTCTTTGGTATCAACCTGCAGAACATAAGACATCCGACCGGCTAATTACGCATAACAAAAAAGAGGGGGGGTATGAATACTAATAGGGCGGGATAATCCTCGCCTCCGTGTCCTTAATAGAATTAAAAATTCTTGACGCGAATGCTAGAAAACTTTACATTCTGTGGCAGGACTGGAGACTCGGATTATGCTTGTTTAAAGCTGGTGTATTACAATGGAAGCCACATCAAGAATAGGTTTATAATAAAATCTCTTAAAAGTGGAATCCGTCGACTAGTCTGCTGCTCTCATTATGTTTTGCAGTTGAGAACCAAGGCCGAAAGATTTGGACGCCATTGCTCCCCTGACAGAGTGCGCCCCAAAAATGGAAGTGTCGATACCAGCTTCTGACAAAATCCACTTCACCCAGCGTGCCAAGGTAGCCGATGACACAGGATGAAATGGCTTTTGTAAAGCAATCAAAAGTTGACCCCCAGCAGGTTGTCTAAATTCCCTGGTGTGATCTTCATATTCTCACAGACATTGCACAACACACAGTTTAGGATTGTCAGAAAAACTAGGATAAGTTACTTGCCTTGAGAAAGTCTTCGTCCTCCGGGCTATGGAGAAAGTTACACCTTCAAGAGAATATACTCTACCTGCAATATCCAGAGCGCGAACATCCGACCCTCTCCTATAGGAGAGGAGGCATAAGAGAATAGTCAGTTTTGCGGACAACTGCTTCCTGGATAAATCTGCATTGCAAGACCATTTCTGCAAAAATTTTAAGATGATATCCACATCCCATAAAAATGCATACTTGGGTTGAGGAGGATTAGACAACCGGATACCTCTCATTACCCTGCTGACCAAGGGATGTTCCCCCACGGGTTTCCCGTCCACAAAAATGTGTCCAGCAGATATAGCTGACCTGTAATTATTAACAGAACAGTAGCTCAAACCTTCTGAGGCTAGTTCAGCTAAGAAGTTAATCACATCTGTAATGGAGGCCCCCTAAGGATCCAGGTTCCGTGGGTTGCACCAACCCACCCACCTGAGCCAGGCAGATAAATATCTTCTATGAGTGGAGTCTGCCCAGGAGGCAGAGATGAAGGAGATAGCGCTCTCCGAAAGGCTCGGCAAATACCAGCGTTGCCTGAAATGCGCCAGGCCATGAGATGCAAATTGTTCTGGACAATGAGGGGGTGAGGTTGCCCCAACGGGTTTAACAACAGATTGGGGCTGAACGGAATCTGGACAGGAAGGTCCCGGGAAAGCTCCAACAGGAGAGGAAACCACATCTGTGCTCCCCAAATTGGAGAGACTAGAATCAATTCCGCTCGCTGTCGCATCACCTGAGATGCTACTCTCAGGAGTAAGATGAACAGGGGAAAAGCATAGAGGAGTGGGCCCGTCCAATTCTGCAGGAAGGCATCTGAAGAGATGGCTAAGGGGTCCGGTCTGCAAAAGAAAAATCGGTCTATCTGGTAAGAAAGACGAGATGCAAAGAGGTCTACATGGCATTGACCCCATCTCGTTTGTAACGCCTGAAAAATGGCCGGCTGGAGTTTCCATTCGCTGGGGTCTTGGAGATATCTGGAATTCCAGTCCGCCACTACATTGAGCTGACCCGGAAGGTATTCCGCCATTACAGAAATTCGATTCTGCAGGCAGTATTGCCAAAATGTTCTGGCAATTTGGAGAAGGGCTAGAGACCTCGTTCCTCCCAGTTTGTTCTCAGATCCTTGACAAACTTGTCTCCGAAGAGGAGGCCATTCGCCAAAGGCCCTGGTTCCGCCGTGGCTAGCTCTGTTAGTTTGGGATCTATGCAAATTAAGATGGACTTTCTTCTTTCAGAGGAGAGGGCACAATTTGCGTTCCCGAGCATACATAATGCTCGCTGCTCCCAACCTGCCAAGGTGTCTGGGTCAATGACCGTGCCGGATGCCTTAGCTGATACCGCCAGGTCTAGGATCTTGCAGAGGGGCCCTGTCAGGGCGAGGAGTTTGTCCTGGCACATTTTCCAGGACCTGTCCATGCCTTTTTTCGGGTCCTTGGAGGACCTCTTAATGAAGGTGGCAAGGTTAGGGTCCAATTCGGGGGTGAGGGCCACCTTATGTGGAATGTCTGGGCGGGGGCATTCGGACTTCAGTCTGCCACTTACGTCCTTGTCCAGGGGTTTCCTGAGTCGAGAATAAACGTAATCCGAGACCGCGGGAAGGGGCGTCCAGTCTGAGGATCTCGGGTGTACTATGGCCTCAGGGTCAAAATCAAGGGAAGAAGGGGAGGGACCTCACAAGTCGGGGTGGAGGCTGCAGGTGAATGTCTTTGGCGTTTGGGCTGGGGAGGGTCTTCGTCAGAGCCAGAGAGTGAAGTGTGAGAATTGTGTGACTGAATGTCGGGAGGAGGAGGTAAAACTTGGTGCTGGTAGAGGGTTAGGCGTAATATTCGTGATCTGTGCCCAAGGACTGCAACAGTCGGGCTAAGGAAGCTGCGTGGGGCCAACTGGAGGAACGAGAATCTTGGCCGTCCGTCAGGGGAGCTGAGGGCCCCGGGGTAGGCTGACTGTAGGTAGGGACCGTCAGGGCATAATGTTTCAATTGCCGAGCAATTGGCTGCAGGGCCACCGTAAGGGCCCTGTTAACAGACTGCGCCACTGAAGAGTCCAAAGCATGGACAATATCCTCCCCCAACAGCAGGTCTTCCTGCTCCTGATAGGTAGCTGGCTGCTCATTAAACTGCTTCTCTGCCATGGCCAGACCCTGAAAGCTACCAATTATTATGCCCTTGTTGAGAATCGCCTCAATAATCTATGGGTCTGCGCAGGTAATAGTGGGGAAACCCTGGTACACTATGCCGCTCTGGAGACTGTCAAAATATCAATCTGTGGCCAAGCAGGTGCTATAACGCCACAAAACCCCCTCAGGAATAATCCTGTAATGGCCAATTTGCAACCCAGGCTAATGGGCGTAAGAGGAGCGTCAATTCTCCACTTTGAGAGCTGACTCAAAGATCGCAGAGTCAAGCGTGGGCTCGCCGTCACTATTCACTCAGTGAAACTGACCCGTGGCGCTTTGCGCGTGCGTGCACGGGCAGCAAGCCAAAGGAAGGACCAATAAAATTATTGGAGCAGAAACGCCGCGCTCCTCGGCCTCCTGACACCCCGCCGGGTGCCTAAAACATGCGGCGATGCTCCTGGAGGAGCGCAAGACGAGATACTAACACTCGCGTCCCGCGTTGCTCCGATTGGCGAAAACACCGAAGACAACAGTGCACAATTAACAATGGACACAGAATTAGAAGAAAACAATGGCACTTATCTGAAGCGTAAGCAGCAAAGAAAGAGGGCGCGTTATGGTTCCTCGCTGCTTATATAGTTGGAGACATCGGGGCTGAGGTGCGGGAAGTGATGTCAACTCAGGTTTCTGGGATTTGTAGTTCTTTGTTTAATATGTTTTTGATTGACTGCTGTAATTGGTTACGTTAATAAACAGCGAAGAAGGAGAAGCATAATCCGAGCCTCCGGTCCTGCCATAGAATTTCAATTCTATTAAGGACACGGAGGCAAGGATTATGCAGTCCTTTCTCCACTTTATTAACAACAGTAGGTTCAAAGTTCAAACATGTTCAAAACAAAATAAACCTCAAGCCCCATGATGCCCACAAGTAACCATGACAACCCATAACCAATCCACTGTCCATAACGAGGAGTATATATATAACTGACGGGTGCAGTCCTTCCTCTTCTTCACTGAAGGAAGTTAAGGAACTTGCAACTTCAATCTCCTTTGGAATCACCTCCTACAAAAAATAAAAAAGAGATCAAACACAGGAACAGATATACCTCATACGCAATACTCCTGCCAGAATATCCAGTCATGTTAATAACCAATATAAAATACATTAGGAAACATAACGCATAACAAAGTCATCCAAAGTGAGACATCAATAGAATACATAAACCAACCAAGCTTCATAGATAAAAAAAATACCATTGGCCTGTAAAAAAGGATCTCAGAAACAACAGGTAGCTTAACCTCGGGTGGGTAATACTGTCGCAGTATGAGGGAGGGATAATCCTCGCCTCCGTGTCCTTAATAGAATTGAAAGTTTCCTTCACGATAGCTAGGAAATGTTTCATTCTATATCAGGACCAGAGGCGAGGATTATGCAAGTTCAAAGCTTACTTACCACCAACGATGCAGCTTCATGGAGCGGTTTAAAATAAAACTTCTTAAAAACCGACTCCGAGGACCAATCCGCTGAATTAATGATGTCCTCCAATCTCCCACCGACCAGAATGGCCTTGGAAGCCATCGCACCTCTAGTGGAATGAGCCCCAAAACGCTGAATGTCAATGCCAGACTCTGACATGACCCCACAAACCCACCTAGCAATGGTGGGGGAAGACGCAGCCCTAAACGGTTTCTTGACAGCAATCAAAAGTTGCCTCTCCCCCGGAGGCCTAACCTCCTCTGTGACAGCTTCATAAGTCTGTAAACATCTTACCACACATAACTTAGGGTGAGAATCAAAACTGGGATACGAAACAAACCTGGTATCTGTTTTGGTCCGCCTGTAAATAGCGAAAGTAACCCCTTCCGGGGTGAAGACCCGGGCCGACACATCCAAAGCACGCGCGTCTGAAACACGCTTACAAGAAACAAGGCACAAAAGCATCGCCAACTTAGCGGAAATCTGCTTCCTGGATAGATAACGATTCTCTGGCCAAGAGGAGAGAAAATTGAGAACCTTGTTAACATCCCATAACCCGAGTATCGAGGTTCAGGGGGTCGGGATAAACGAGACCCTTTCAAGAGCTTACTTACCAAGGGGTGTTCCCCCACCGGGACATCATTGATGGTATTATGTCCTGCCGAAATCGCAGAACGAAAAGAGTTAATAGTACAATAATTGAGACCAGAGGTAAAAAGTTCAGACAAAAAATTGACTATGAACTCAACGGGGGCCCCCCACGGGCTCCACTTCCCTCTCCAGACACCAACGAGCCCATCTGTTCCAGGCCGATCTATATCTCTTGATAGTACCTGGAGCCCACGACTCTCACATAAGGGCTGTAGCCTCCCGTGAAAGGTAGACGTTTTCCCAACGTCCCCTGAAATCCCCCAAGCCTTGAGATTGAGGTGACCTTGAAGCACCAGAGGATGATGGCGACCCAGCGGGTCCTGGAGGACTCCCGGAACGCACGGAAGCCTGAGAGGAGCCATCCAAGACAACTCCAGAAGTGTGGGGAACCACGGCTGAGCTTTCCAAATCGGAGATATCAGGATCAGAGATGCCCACTGACGTCGGACCTGAGCCACCACTCTGGGGATTAACAGAAACGGAGGAAAAGCATAGCATTGGTCGTTCGACCAGTCCTGCAAGAAGGCATCCACTGCGGTCGCCCCCGGATCGGGCTTCCAACTGAAGTAAGTCGGAAGCTGAGCATTCCATCGGGAGGCAAACAGGTCCACAGAACAAGGACCCCAACGATCCATCAGGGACCCAAAGATCTCCGGATCCAGACGCCAATTGCTGGAATCCTTGAGGTAACGGTAATTCCAATTCGCCACCTGATTCTGATTCCCCGGGAAATATTCCGCTGTAACAGAAATCTGCCTCTGGAGACAGTAATGCCAGAAATCCTTTGCCAGATCCACCAAGACCCTGGACTGAGTGCTCCCCAGTCTGTTTATATACTGGACAGCCGAGATTTTGTCCATCCGAAGAAGGACACAACAGGAAATCTTGTCTTGTGTCAAGGACCGAATTGCAAATGACCCTGCAAGAAGCTCAAGGCAATTGATGTGAAGGGTCAGCTCATCCGAAGTCCACTGACCTCCCATGGAGATCTGACCACACCTGGCTCCCCAGCCCAGTCTGCTGGCATCCGATTCTATCACCAGGTCGGGGAGAGAACCAAAAATGGCCTTGTCATTCCATGCATCCATGTGGCTCAACCACCATTCCATCTCCAAACGAGCCTCCGAAGAGAGCTCCACTAGAGCTGAATAGGTATGACCTTTCCGGAGATGAGAGGCTTTCAGACGTTGCAGGGCCCTGTAATGGAGGGGACCCGGAAAGATAGCCTGGATAGAAGACATCAGAAGCCCCACAATCCTGGCAATCTGCCGGAGGGAGGTCCTGTCCCTGCGGAGCACCTTGGAAATCTCCTTTTTGATCTTGGAGACCTTGTGTTCTGGAAGTTTCAGCGTTGCGGACGTCGTGTCCACCACAAACCCCAAAAACGTCATAGATTGAGACGGGCACAGAGAGGACTTCTCCGTGTTGATCACGAAACCCAGGTCCTGCAACAATGCAATAGTCATGTTCACGTAACACAACAGCTGCGACTTGGACTGGTCCATCAAAAGGATGTCGTCCAAGTAAATAATCAGTCTGACACCCTGAGTCCGTAGAAACTCGACCACAGGCTTCAGCAGCTTCATGAAGCACCAAGGTGCTGAAGAAAGGCCGAACGGGAGACACGTGAACTCGTAGATCTGGTTCCTCCATTGAAACTGCAGAAAACGGCGGCGAGGAGGATAAATGGGGACTGTAGGATACGCATCCTTGAGATCCAAACGGATCATCCAGTCCCCTTGACACAAAAGATCTCTGAGGAGATGGATTCCCTCCATCTTGAAATGACGATAAACCACCCATTCGTTGAACGCCTTGAGGTTTATCACCGGCTGGAAACCCTTGTCCTTCTTCTCGACCAGGAAAATGTTGCTCAAAAACCCCCCGGATGGAGAGCAGTCAGAACAACAGCCCCTTTGCTCAGAAGAAGTTGGACCTCAGAATCGATCAATTGGGAGTCCTGTGTGCTGAACCGAAGGGGAGGAGGGCGAACCGGTTGAACAGGGGTCCCATAGAACTCTATGCGGAACCCTCACACTGTCTCCAAAAACCAAGGATCGGCAGTAAGCCGCGCCCAATTCCTTGCGAAGAGAGCAAGTCTACCTCCTAGATCTTGAGGGGGAAAAAGGGGAGTGCTCACCTGTGTTCCTCCCTGTGAATTGGAGTTGCCTCTGTGGAAACATGAGGGGCGTCCTCGACCAGAACCTCTGCTGGGAAAGAAGGTTCCCTGGCAGCCACCCTTCCAACCGTTATTCCACTTGCCTTGGGCTCTGGAGGGGCCTGACTGCTGGGAGCGCCCGGAGGAGCGACCCCTTCCTCGTCCGGCCCCTCCCAAAAAAATCCTGGGAAAGATCTTGCGCATGGAAGACTGCGCTTTATCCAAGGCGGAGAATGTGGACACAAATCTCCCAAGCTCCTCCATGAAGGGGTCGCCAAAGAGACTGCCCTGGGCTATAGCGCCAATGTAGGAAGTTGGCTCTGTATATACTATTTCAAAGTAAGAAATAGTGTGCACAGAGTCCAAGGGTTCCCCTTTGAGGTAAGATAGTGGCAAAAAGAGATAAATCTAATGCTCTATTTTGTGGTAGTGTGGTCGAGCAGTACGCTTATCAGAGGGTAGTGTTAAGCATTTGTTGTACACACACAGGCAATAAATGAGGAACACACACTCAAAGACTTACTCCAGACCAATAGGTTTTTATATTGAAAAATATATTTTCTTAGTTTATTTTAAGAACCACAGGTTCAAGATTTACAAGTAATACTTCAAATGAAAGGTATTTCACTCAGGTATTCTAGGAACTTTGAATAATCACAATAGCATGTGCAGTTTTGACAAAAATTGCAATAAGCTATTTTAAAAGTGGACACTGCAAAAATCAACAGTTCCTGGGGGAGGTAAGTACTTGTTAAGTTCACAGGTAAGAAAAACACTTACAGGGTTCAAAGTTGGGTCCAAGGTAGCCCACCATTGGGGGTTCAAGGTAACCCCAAAGTTACCAACCAGCAGCTCAGGGCCGGTCAGGTGTAGAGGTCAAAGTGGTGCCCAAAACACATAGGCTTCAATGGAGAACAGGGGTTCCCCCGGTTCCAGTCTGCCAGCAGGTAAGTACCCGCGTCCTCGGAGGGCAGACCAGGGGGGTTTTGTAGGGCACCGGGGGTGACACAAGCAGGCACAGAAAGTACACCCTCAGGGGCACAGGGGCGGCTGGGTGCAGAGTGCAAACAGGCGTCAGGTTTTGTATTGAAAGCAATGGGGAGATCCGGGGGTCTCTTCAACGATGCAGGCAGGCACAGGGGGGGGGGGCTCCTCGGGGTAGCCACCACCTGGGCTAGGCAGAGGGTCGCCTGGGGGTCACTCCTGCACTGGAGTTCGGTTCCTTCCGGTCCTGGGGGCTGCGGGTGCAGTGTTGGTTCCAGCCGTCGGATCCCTTGTTACAGGCAGTCGCGGTCAGGGGGAGCCTCTGGATTTCATCTGTAGGCGTCGCTGTGGGGGCTCAGGAGGGTCAACTCTGGCTACTCACGGGCTCGCAGTTGTCAGGGAGTCCTCCCTGTAGTGTTGGTTTTCCGCAGGTCGAGCCGGGGGCGTCGGGTGCAGAGTAGAAAGTCTCACACTTCCGGCGGGAAACGTGAAGTCCTTGAAGTTGTTTCTTTGTTGCAAGAAAGTTGCAGATGGTTGAACAGAGCCGCTGTTCACTGGAGTTTCTTGGTCCTTGGGTGCAGGGCAGTCCTCTGAGGCTTCAGAGGTCGCTGGTCCCTGTTGGATGCGTCGCTGTTGCAGTTTTCTTCGAAGTTGAGAGACAGGCCGGTAGGGCTGGGGCCAAAGCAGTTGTCGTCTCCGTCTTCACTGCAGGGCTTCAGGTCAGCAGTCCTTCTTTTTCTTTAGGTTGAAGGAATCTGATTTCCTGGGATCTGGGGAGACCCTAAATACTGAATTTAGGGGTGTGTTTAGGCCTGGGAGGGCAGTAGCCAATGGCTACTGTCCTTGAGGGTGGCTACACCCTCCTTGTGCCTCCTCCCTGTGGGGAGGGGGGCACATCCCTAATCCTATTGGTGGAATACTCCAAAACCAAGATGGAGGATTCCTAAAGGCAGAGGTCATCTCAGCTCAGGGCACCTTAGGGGCTGTCCTGACTGGTGGGTGATTCCTCCTTGTTTTTCTCATTATCTCCCCTGGACTAAAGTGGGGGCTGTGTCCAGGGGGGCGGGCATCTCCACTAGCTGGAGTGCCCTGGGGCATTGTAACACGAAGCCTGAGCCTTTGAGGTTCACTGCTAGGTGTTACAGTTCCTGCAGGGGGGAGGTGTTAAGCACCTCCACGCAGAGCAGGCTTTTGTTTATGTACTCAGAGAGCACAAAGGCTCTCACTCCATGGGGTCAGAAACTCGTCTCTCAGCAGCAGGCTGGCACAGACCAGTCAGTCCTGCACTGAAGGATTGGATAAAATACAGGGGGCATCTCGAAGATGCCTTCTGTGTGCATTTTTTAATAAATCCAACACTGGCATCAGTGTGGGTTTATTATTCTGAGAAGTTTGATACCAAACTTCCCAGCATTCAGTGTAGCCATTATGGAGCTGTGGAGTTCGTTTTTGACAGACTCCCAGATCATATACTTAATATGGCCACACTGTACTTACAATGTCTAAAAATATACTTAGACACTGTAGGGGCATATTGCTCATGCAGCTATGCCCTCACATGTGGTATAGTGCACCCTGCCTTAGGGCTGTAAGGCCTGCTAGAGGGGTGACTTACCTATGCCACAGGCAGTATTTTGTGGGCATGACATCCTGAGGGGAATGCCATGTCGACTTTGCCTTTTTCTCCCCACCAACACACACAATCTACAATGGCAGTGTGCATGTGTTAGGTGAGGGGTCCTTTAGGGTGGCACAACATATGCTGCAGCCCTTAGGGACGTTCCCTGGTCACAGGGCCCTTGGTACCACTGGTACCTTTTACAAGGGACTTATCCGTGTGCCAGGGGTGTGCCAATTGTGAGAACAATGGTACATTTTAGGTAAAAGAACACTGGTGCTGGGGCCTGGTTAGCAGGGTCCCAGCACACTTCTCAGTCAAGTCAGCATCAGTATCAGGCAAAAAGTGGGGGGTAACTGCAACAGGGAGCCATTTCCTTACACAAGCCCCCCCCAGCCCACAGGCCAGGAGACTCAGCCAAAGCTGGGAGAGTCTTCATAGTCTGGAAGGCGAGGAAGAGTAGAGTAAATAGGCTGGTTTGTTGCAGGGCCTACTCTGCTTTACATCCTCCTGTTCAGGTTATTCCCTCTGGGGAACTGACCGACTACCACAGTGATAGGACCTAGTCTGAATTGCCTCTTGTCTGTGCTTTTAATGTCTTCACCCATTCTCTCTGTTTTGGGGTTAGAGGTATCCACCTCTGCTAATATTATCGTAGCCAGGGTCACCCCTAGCTTACCCAAAGAGGTTACCCAGAGCTGGAGTAACCCCACCATGACCAACAGGGTCAGGGGGCCTAACTTGTTATTTGGCATGGGATCAGACCACCATGCCAAGGATAGTGCAGCCATAAGGGCTAACACCCAGCATAGGCCACTGACAGCTATCAATGGCCAGAACCACATCTTTAGCTCTTCACCTGCAAGGGAAGGGGCTAAGTTACAGGCTTCTTTGGGTTCAGGGTGCCTGTCTGCTGTGTAAGAGTGGGGGGTTATTACATCTTGCAATAAACACCCTTCTTCCACTCTTTCTTCTGTTAACTGAGGAGCCACCCAGGCTCAGGTTTAACAGTTGCCTGACTAGCCAGGGCTTCTTGTGGGTCAGGTTGGACTTTACCAGTGCCACTTTTGGAGTTCTCCCCTACTGGAGCAGAATCTCCTTGGCTTGCTGGAACCTTGGTTAAATGTTGTCCACCTTTCCTATACTGTTTTCTTTTCTTTTTCTTCTGGGGCCTACTTGCAGTTACTGCAGGGGTAGCACCTCCAGAATCTTTGGGAGAGGACTGGCACAGGACCAGTTCCTCTCTGGGGCTCTGACTAACCTCTGGGTAGTCATTTCCAAGGAGACAATCAAGGGGGAGGTCTGTACTGACTACCACCCTTCTCCAGCTAAAAGTCCCACCCAGTTCTATGGGCACAAAAGCCACAGGCCTATCAGTGACCCTGTCTGGGCTAACTCTTACTCTGGCAGTCTCACCTGGGATGTACTGGTTTGAGAACACCAGCCTGTAATGCACAATAGTGTGACTGGCACAAGTGTCTCTCAGGGCAGTGGCTGGGACTCCATTCACCAGTAGGTGGTGGAAGTGTCTTCTTCCCTCTGGAATCTCCAACTCACCTGTTGGGCCCTTTTTCCAATTGAAGGCTATGAAGACCTCCTCATCGGAGGAGTCATCCCCAATGGCTACACTGGTCACCCCTGGGATTTTTCTAGGGGGTCTGTTTTTGGGACAAGAAGTGTCCTTGGTGTGGTGCCATGTCTGTCTACAGTTTTGGCACCATGCCTTAGTTGCATCCCAGTTCTTACCCTGGTACCCACCTTTGTTTTGGGTTGTGTCTTGGGACCCACCCACCTGGTCTGGTTTATGGGGGCCTACAGAGGACTCTTTTTCTTTATTTCTAGTGTCTCTTACTTTCTCCTGGGGAGGCTTTGAAACCCCTTTCTTTTGGTCACCCCCAGTGGAAGTTTTGGTTGCCCTAGTCTTGACCCAGTGGTCTGCCTTCTTTCCCAATACTTGGGGAGAAATTGGACCTAGGTCTACCAGATACTGATGCAACTTTTCATTGAAGCAGTAACTTAAAATGTGTTCTTTCATAGACAAATTATAAAGCCCAAAATAGTCATGCACTTCATTTCCAGTTGCCCAACCATCCAGTGTTTTCACGGATTAGTCTACAAAATCAACCCAGGTCTGGCTCGAGGCTTTTTGAGCCCCCCTGAACCTAATCCTGTACTCCTCAGTGGAGAATCCAAAGCCCTCAATCAGGGTAGCCTTCATGAGGTCATAAGATTCTGAATTTTTTCCCGAGAGTGTGAGGAGTCTATCCCTACACTTTCCAGTGAACATTTCCCAAAGGAGAGCTCCCCAGTGAGATCTGTTTACTTTTCTGGTTGCACAAGCCCTCTCAAAAGCTGTGAACCATTTGGTGATGTCATTACCATCTTCATATTTTGTTACAATCCCTTTGGGGATTTTTAGGATGTCAGTATTCTCTCTGACCCTATTTAAGTTGCTGCCACCATCGATGGGAGCTAAACCCATCTCTTTTCTTTCCCTTTCTATGGCTAGGAGCTGTCTCTCCAAAGCCAATCTCTTGGCCATCCTGGCTAACAGGAGGTCATCTTCATTGAGGCTGCCCTCAATGTTTTCAGAGGTACTGGACTCCCCTATGGAAGAACCAGTCTCTCTGACTAGGATTTGAGGAGTCAGGGTTTGAGGGACTCTGTTCTCCCTATTTAGGACAGGAGGGAGGAAGTCATCCTCTTGTTCACTAATTTCCCCATCTGAAGGATTATCCTCAGAGGGGTGGTCCCTTTTGAACTCTGCCAAAAGCTCCTGGAGCTTTACTTTGGTAGGGTTGGACCCAGTTTTTATATTTTTTAGCTTACAGAGAGACCTTAACTCTGACATCCTTAGATGCAGGTAAGGGGTGAGGTTGAGTTCCACCACCATCTTATCTGTGCTAGACATTATTCCTCTAAAAGTTGGGATTACTTTTTAAGAATCTAAAAACTACTTCTAGAACTTAAATCCAAACTTTTACAAACTTTCAAACTCTAAAAGAAATGCTAACAGGGACTTACACAAGGCCTTAGCAGGACTTACATTTTTTTAGAAAAATAGCTCAAATTGCAAAAATCAGTTTCTAATGACAATTTGTGGAATTTAGTCGTGTGATCAGGTATTGGCTGAATAGTCCAGCAAATGCAAAGTCTTAGACCCCACCGCTGATCCACCAATGTAGGAAGTTGGCCCTGTATATACTATTTCAAAGTAAGAAATAGTGTGCACAGAGTCCAAGGGTTCCCCTTAGAGGTAAGATAGTGACAAAAAGAGATAAATCTAATGCTCTATTTTGTGGTAGTGTGGTCGAGCAGTAGGCTTATCAGAGGGTAGTGTTAAGCATTTGTTGTACACACACAGGCAATAAATGAGGAACACACACTCAAAGACTTACTCCAGGCCAATAGGTTTTTATATAGAAAAATATATTTTCTTAGTTTATTTTAAGAACCACAGGTTCAAAATTTACAAGTAATACTTCAAATGAAAGGTATTTCACTCAGGTATTCTAGGAACTTTGAATAATCACAATATCATGTACAGTTTTGACAAAAATGGCAATAAGCTATTTTAAAAGTGGACACTGCAAAAATCACAGTTCCTGGGGGAGGTAAGTAAATGTTAAGTTCACAGGTAAGTAAAACACTTACAGGGTTCAAAGTTGGGTCCAAGGTAGCCCACAGTTGGGGGTTCAAGGCAACCCCAAAGTTACCACACCAGCATCTCAGGGCCAGTCAGGTGCATAGGTCAAAGAGGTGCCCAAAACACATAGGCTTCAATGGAGAACAGGGGTGCCCTGGTTCCAGTCTGCCAGCAGGTAAGTACCCGCGTCCTCGAGGGGCAGACCAGAGGGGTTTTGTAGGGCACCGGGGGGGGACACAAGCAGGCACAGAAAGTACACCCTCAGCGGCACAGGCGCGGCCAGGTGCAGAGTGCAAACAGGCGTCGGGTTTTGTATTGAAAGCAATGGGGAGACACGGGGGTCTCTTCAATGATGCAGGCAGGCACAGGGGGGGCTCCTCGGGATAGCCACCACCTGGGCTAGGCAGAGGGTCGCCTGGGGGTCGCTCCTGCACTGGAGTTCGGTTTCTTCAGGTCCTGGGGGCTGCGGGTGCAGTGTTGGTTCCAGGCGTCGGGTCCCTTGTTACAGGCAGTCGCAGTCAGGGGGATCCTCTGGATTTCCTCTGCAGGCGTCGCTGTGGGGGCTCAGGGGGGTCGTCTCTGGCAACTCACGGGCTCGCAGTAGCCGGGGAGTCCTCCCTGTAGTGTTGGTTTTCCACAGGTCGAGCCGGGGGCGTCGGTGCAGAGTAGAAAGTCTCACGCTTCAGGCGGGAAAAGTGAAGTCCTTAGAGTTGTTTCTTTGTTGCAAGAAAGTTGCACATTATTGAACAGGGCCGCTCTTCACAGGAGTTTCTTGATCCTTGGTTGCAGGGCAGTCCTCTGAGGCTTCAGAGGTCGCTGGTCCCTGTTGGATGCGTCGCTGTTGCAGTTTTCTTTGAAGTTGGGAGACAGGCCTGTAGGGCTGGGGCCAAAGCAGTTGTCATCTCCGTCTTCACTGCAGGGCTTCAGGTCAGCAGTCCTTCTTCTGGTTAAGGTTGCAGGAATCTAATTTCCTAGGTTCTGGGGTGCCCCTAAATACTGAATGTAGGGGTGTGTTTAGGTCTGGGAGGGCAGTAGCCAATGGCTACTGTCCTTGAGGGTGGCTACACCCTCTTTGTGCCTCCTCCCTGTGGGGAGAGGGGCACATCCCTAATCCTATTGGGGCAATCCTCCAAAATCAAGATGGAGGATTTCTAAAGGCAGGGGTCACCTCAGCTCGGGACACCTTAGGGGCTGTCCTGACTGGTGGGTGACTCCTCCTTGTTTTTCTCATTATCTCCCCTGGACTTGCTGCCAAAAGTGGGGGCTGTGTCCAGGGGGCGGGCATCTCCACTAGCTGGAGTGCCCTGGGGCATTGTAACACGAAGCTTGAGCCTTTGAGGCTCACAGCTAGGTGTTACAGTTCCTGCAGGGGGGAGGTGTTAAGCATCCCCACCCAGGGCAGGCTTTTGTTTCTGGCCTCAGAGACCACAAAGGCTCTCACCCCAGGGGGTCAGAAACTCGTCTCTCAGCAGCAGGCTGGCACAGACCAGTCAGTCCTGCACTGAAAGATTGGGTAAAATACAGGGGGCATCTTAGAGATGTCCTCTGTGTGCATTATTTTAATAAATCCAACACTGGCATCAGTGTGGGTTTATTATTCTGAGAAGTTTGATACCAAACTTCCCAGTATTCAGTGTAGCCATTATGGAGCTGTGGAGTTCGTTTTGGACAAACTCCCAGGCCATATACTTAATATGGCCACACTGTACTTACAATTTCTAAGAATAGACTTAGACACTGTAGGGGCATATTGCTCATGCAACTGTGCCCTCACCTGTGGTATAATGCACCCTGCCTAGGGCTGTAAGGCCTGCTAGAGGGGTGACTTACCTATGCCACAGGCAGCATTTTGTGTGCATGGCATCCTGAGGGGGATGCCATGTCGACTTTGCCTTTTTCTCCCCACCAACACACACTATCTGCAATGGCAGTGTGCATGTGTTAGGTGAGGTTTCCCTTAGGGTGGCACAATATATGCTGCAGCCCTTAGGGACCTTCCCTGGTCACAGTGCCCTTGGTACCACTGGTACATTTTACAAGGGACTTATCTGTGTGCCAGGGGTGTGCCAATTGTGGGAACAATGGTACATTTTAGATAAAAGAACACTGGTGCTGGGGCCTGGTTAGCAGGATCCCAGCACACTTCTCAGTCAAGTCAGCATCAGTATGAGGCAAAAAGTGGGGGGTAACTGCAACAGGGAGCCATTTCCTTACAGATACTTTACAGTTTTCAGAGTTCTCTCAATGTTATCCTATGGAGGAAAACAATGTTCAGCAAACATGGTTAACAACGACTTACGAAGCCAATCTCAGGGAGTTAAGGTACGTACTGGGCACTGGTCAGAACCACACCAACAGGTCACATTGGGTGGCACTGGGGCGACCGGGTGCAGATGTGAAGTAAGGCGTCAGGTGCCCAATGGTTTCCTATGGGAGTTTGGTCCTCATGAAGACAGGATGCGGCTCTGGCTAGGAAGCCAGTCAGAGACAACAAGCAGGCAGGTAGTAGACTTGGGTTGATCCTGGGAAGTAGGTGCACCTTTGGGCCTCTTCTCCTGTGCCCAGGGGCGATGGATGCAGGGGGGTCTTTAGGCATCGGGTTTTCATGTCCGAGACCACTCGCTGTCAGTGGATCCTGTGTGTTGAGGATGCAAGTGTCATCAGAGAGTCTAGCAGGGGTGGACTCAAGCTCTCAGGAGCCGGGGCACGTAGATTGACACCAGTGACCCACCTCAACTGGGGTCACGGGTGCAGTAATTGCTGGAGATGTCGGATTTTCTCTCTCCACAAGCCTGTGAAAGACGGGGCCTGTGTGCGGAAGCCACAGGTGTCTTGGGAGAGTCTAAGATGGGTGAGACCAAACTGGACCCAGTCTCTGGGCAGCTGGGGATCCACGTTGTCGTAGTCAGATGGCTTCATCTCAGGTCATGGGCATCGGGTGCAGTGGTCACTTCTGATGTTGGGTTTCTGGGGTTCTAGCAGCTGCAGAGTCTTGTCTTTGGAGTTTTCTATTTGCAGGGCAAGGCCGCTGCCCATGGGAGACTTGAGTCTTTATTGAAGGCTGGACAAGTTGTCTTCTTGTGCAGGATGCTTCGAGGTCAGCAGGCATGCTGGAGGGACTGGTTCTAGTTCAGCTGCACCTTCTTTTCCTCTTCTGTAAGTGCAACTCTTCTTTGTCCGGGACGTGTTAGGTTTTCAAAATATGTGTTCAGGGGTGCCATCTAAATACTCAATTTAGGGGCATCACAGGGTGTGCCAGGCAGTAGCCAATGGGCTAACAACCTTTAGGGTGACTAGGCCTTTCTTAAAACCACCTCCACTGGGAAGAGGGCATAACCCTAACACTAGTGGCCTAATTCCTTCCAAGCAAGATGGAGGAATTTGAAAAGTAGTGACCACTTCAGCTCGGCCACTTTAGGGGTGGGACTGGCTTGAATTAGGCACTCCTCCTAATTTAATTAATGTTCCCACCTGTGCTGCAGCCAAAAGTGGAGTCAGGACAGGGGGATTGGTCATCTCTGCCATCTGGAGAGGCCTGGGTCGCATTAAAAAGGCGACAAGGGCCTTTGAAGCTCCCTGTCCTGGAATGTCCATCCTGCCTGGAAGAGGAGGTCACACCTCTGCCCAGTGCAGGCTGTTGTCTCAGGCCCTTGAAAGCGCTGGCTCTCACCTTGGGGAGGAGGGGGGGCAGGTAAGGGGACAAAACACATCTGTGGTGGCTGAACTGGTCAGGGCCAGTGAGTCAACACACTAGTAGCTGGTAGGTTTTCAGGGGGCACCTGTAAAGTTCCCTCTGTGTGCATTTTTTTAATAAATCCATCACTGGGGTAGGTGAGTGTAAGGAAATGCCTCCTTGGCATGGTTGCCCCCTGACTTTTTGCCTTTGCTGATGCTATGTTTACAATTGAAAGTGTGCTGAGGCCTGCTAACCAGGCCCCAGCACCAGTGTTCTTTCCCTAACCTGTACTTTTGTATCCACAATTGGCAGACCCTGGCATCCAGATAAGTCCCTTGTAACTGGTACTTCTAGTACCAAGGGCCCTGATGCCAAGGAAGGTCTCTAAGGGATGCAGCATGTCTTATGCCACCCTGGAGACCTCTCACTCAGCACAGACACACCGCTTGCCAGCTTGTGTGTGCTAGTGAGGACAAAACGAGTAAGTCGACATGGCACTCCCCTCAGGGTGCCATGCCAGCCTCTCACTGCCTATGCAGTATAGGTAAGACACCCCTCTAGCAGGCCTTACAGCCCTAAGGCAGGGTGCACTATACCATAGGTGAGGGTACCAGTGCATGAGCATGGTACCCCTACAGTGTCTAAACAAAACCTTAGACATTGTAAGTGCAGGGTAGCCATAAGAGTATATGGTCTGGGAGTCTGTCAAACACGAACTCCACAGCACCATAATGGCTACACTGAAAACTGGGAAGTTTGGTATCAAACTTCTCAGCACAATAAATGCACACTGATGCCAGTGTACATTTTATTGTAAAATACACCACAGAGGGCACCTTAGAGGTGCCTCCTGAAACTTAACCGACTATCTGTGTAGGCTGACTAGTTCTAGCAGCCTGCCACAAACCGAGACATGTTGCTGGCCCCATGGGGAGAGTGCCTTTGTCACTCTGAGGCCAGTAACAAAGCCTGCACTGGGTGGAGATGCTAACACCTCTCCCAGGCAGGAATTGTCACACCTGGCGGTGAGCCTCAAAGGCTCACCTCCTTTGTGCCAACCCAGCAGGACACTCCAGCTAGTGGAGTTGCCCGCCCCCTCCGGCCAGGCCCCACTTTTGGCGGCAAGGCCGGAGAAAATAATGAGAATAACAAGGAGGAGTCACTGGCCAGTCAGGACAGCCCCTAAGGTGTCCTGAGCTGAGGTGACTCTAACTTTTAGAAATCCTCCATCTTGCAGATGGAGGATTCCCCCAATAGGGTTAGGATTGTGACCCCCTCCCCTTGGGAGGAGGCACAAGGAGGGTGTACCCACCCTCAGGGCTAGTAGCCATTGGCTACTAACCCCCCAGACCTAAACACGCCCTTAAATTTAGTATTTAAGGGCTACCCTGAACCCTAGAAAATTAGATTCCTGCAACTACAAGAAGAAGGACTGCCTAGCTGAAACCCCTGCAGCGGAAGACCAGAAGACGACAACTGCCTTGGCTCCAGAAACTCACCGGCCTGTCTCCTGCCTTCCAAAGATCCTGCTCCAGCGACGCCTTCCAAAGGGACCAGCGACCTCGACATCCTCTGAGGACTGCCCCTGCTTCGAAAAGACAAGAAACTCCCGAGGACAGCGGACCTGCTCCAAGAAAAGCTGCAACTTTGTTTCCAGCAGCTTTAAAGAACCCTGCAAGCTCCCCGCAAGAAGCGTGAGACTTGCAACACTGCACCCGGCGACCCCGACTCGACTGGTGGAGATCCGACACCTCAGGAGGGACCCCAGGACTACTCTGATACTGTGAGTACCAAAACCTGTCCCCCCTGAGCCCCCACAGCGCCGCCTGCAGAGGGAATCCCGAGGCTTCCCCTGACCGCGACTCTTTGAACCTAAAGTCCCGACGCCTGGGAGAGACCCTGCACCCGCAGCCCCCAGGACCTGAAGGACCGGACTTTCACTGGAGAAGTGACCTCCAGGAGTCCCTCTCCCTTGCCCAAGTGGAGGTTTCCCCGAGGAATCCCCCCCTTGCCTGCCTGCAGCGCTGAAGAGATCCCGAGATCTCTCATAGACTAACATTGAAAACCCGACGCTTGTTTCTACACTGCACCCGGCCGCCCCCGCGCTGCTGAGGGTGAAATTTCTGTGTGGACTTGTGTCCCCCCCGGTGCCCTACAAAACCCCCCTGGTCTGCCCTCCGAAGACGCGGGTACTTACCTGCAAGCAGACCGGAACCGGGGCACCCCCCTTCTCTCCATTCTAGCCTATGTGTTTTGGGCACCACTTTGAACTCTGCACCTGACCGGCCCTGAGCTGCTGGTGTGGTGACTTTGGGGTTGCTCTGAACCCCCAACGGTGGGCTACCTTGGACCAAGAACTGAACCCTGTAAGTGTCTTACTTACCTGGTGAAACTAACAAAAACTTACCTCCCCCAGGAACTGTGAAAATTGCACTAAGTGTCCACTTTTAAAACAGCTATTTGTCAATAACTTGAAAAGTATACATGCAATTTTGATGATTTGAAGTTCCTAAAGTACTTACCTGCAATACCTTTCGAATGAGCTATTACATGTAGAATTTGAACCTGTGGTTCTTAAAATAAACTAAGAAAAGATATTTTTCTATACAAAAACCTATTGGCTGGATTTGTCTCTGAGTGTGTGTACCTCATTTATTGTCTATGTGTATGTACAACAAATGCTTAACACTACTCCTTGGATAAGCCTACTGCTCGACCACACTACCACAAAATAGAGCATTAGTATTATCTATTTTTTACCACTATTTTACCTCTAAGGGGAACCCTTGGACTCTGTGCATGCTATTCCTTACTTTGAAATAGCACATACAGAGCCAACTTCCTACATTGGTGGATCAGCGGTGGGGTACAAGACTTTGCATTTGCTGGACTACTCAGCCAATACCTGATCACACGACAAATTCCAAAATTGTCATTAGAAATTGATTTTTGCAATTTGAAAAGTTTTCTAAATTCTTAAAAGACCTGCTAGGGCCTTGTGTTAGATCCTGTTTAGCATTTCTTTTAGAGTTTAAAAGTTTGTTAAAAGTTTGAATTAGATTCTAGAATCAGTTTTAGTTTCTTAAAAAGTATTCCAACTTTTAGAAGCATAATGTCTAGCACAGATGTGAATGTGGTGGAACTCGACACCACACCTTACCTCCATCTACAGATGAGAGAGCTAAGGTCACTCTGTAAACTAAAGAAAATAACAATGGGCCCCAAACCTACCAAAATACAGCTCCAGGAGCTTTTGGCAGAGTTTGAAAAGGCCAACCCCTCTGAGGGTGGCAACTCAGAGGAAGAGGATAGTGACTTGGAGGACAATTCCCCCCTACCAGTCCTATCTAGGGAGAACAGGGTCCCTCAAACCCTGACTCCAAAAATAATAGTCAGAGATGCTGGTTCCCTCACAGGAGAGACCAACACCTCTGAAATCACTGAGGATAACCCCAGTGAAGAGGACATCCAGTTAGCCAGGATGGCCAAAAGATTGGCTTTGGAAAGACAGATCCTAGCCATAGAGAGGGAAAGACAAGAGATGGGCCTAGGACCCATCAATGGTGGCAGCAACTTAAATAGGGTCAGAGATTCTCCTGACATGTTGAAAATCCCTAAAGGGATTGTAACTAAATATGAAGATGGTGATGACATCACCAAATGGTTCACAGCTTTTGAGAGGGCTTGTGTAACCAGAAAAGTGAACAGATCTCACTGGGGTGCTCTCCTTTGGGAAATGTTCACAGGAAAGTGTAGGGATAGACTCCTCACACTCTCTGGACAAGATGCAGAATCTTATGACCTCATGAAGGGTACCCTGATTGAGGGCTTTGGATTCTCCACTGAGGAGTACAGGATTAGGTTCAGGGGGGCTCAAAAATCCTCGAGCCAGACCTGGGTTGACTTTGTTGACTACTCAGTGAAAACACTAGATGGTTGGATTCAAGGCAGTGGTGTAAGTAATTATGATGGGCTGTACAATTTATTTGTAAAAGAACACCTGTTAAGTAATTGTTTCAATGATAAACTGCATCAGCATCTGGTAGACCTAGGACCAATTTCTCCCCAAGAATTGGGAAAGAAGGCGGACCATTGGGTCAAGACAAGGGTGTCCAAGACTTCAACAGGGGGTGACCAAAAGAAAGGGGTCACAAAGACTCCCCAGCAGAAGGGTGATGAGACAACCAAAACTAAAAATAGTAAAGAGTCTTCTACAGGCCCCCAAAAACCTGCACAGGAGGGTGGGCCCAGAGCCTCTTCACAAAACAATGGGTACAAGGGTAAAAACTTTGATCCCAAAAAGGCCTGGTGTCATAGCTGTAAACAGCATGGACACCAAACTGGAGACAAGGCCTGTCCCAAGAAAGGTTCCACTCCAAACTCCCATCCAGGTAACACTGGTATGGCTAGTCTCCAAGTGGGATCAACAGTGTGCCCAGAGCAAATCAGGGTCCACACTGAAGCTACTCTAGTTTCTGAGGGTGGGGTGGATTTAGCCACACTAGCTGTCTGGCCGCCTAACATGCAAAAATACAGACAGCAACTCTTAATTAATGGGACTAGAATAGAGGGCCTGAGGGATACAGGTGCCAGTGTCACCATGGTGACAGAGAAACTGGTTTCCCCTGGCCAATACCTGACTGGAAAAACTTACACAGTCACCAACGCTGACAATCAGAGAAAAGTACATCCCATGGCAATGGTTACTTTAGAATGGGGAGGGGTCAATGGCCTGAAACAGGTGGTGGTCTCCTCAAATATCCCAGTGGACTGTCTGCTTGGAAATGACCTGGAGTCCTCAGCATGGGCTGAGGTAGAGCTAAAAACCCATGCAGCAATGCTGGGTATCCCTGAACTGGTGTGTGTGAAAACAAGAGCACAATGCAAGGCACAGGGTGAAAAAGTAGAGCTGGAGTCTGGAAAAATGGCCCAGCCTACCAAGAGAACAGGAAAGTCAGTTGGGAAACCAACTGCAACACAGCAAAAGAAAGGGAACCTCTCTTCTCAGGAAGAAGTTCTGCCCTCTGAGGGAACTGAGCCTTTGGAGCTTGAACCTTATCAGGTTGAGCTCTTAGGCCCAGGGGGACCCTCAAGGGAAGAGCTGTGTAAGGGACAAGAAACCTGTCCCTCTCTTGAAGGCCTTAGGCAGCAAGCTGCTGAAGAGTCCAAAGGCAAGAAGAATGGAACACATAGGGTCTATTGGGAAGATGGGCTCCTGTACACTGAGGCCAGAGACCCCAAACCTGGTGCCACTAGGAGAGTGGTAGTGCCTCAGCTGTTCAGAGAGTTCATCCTAACATTGGCCCATGACATTCCCCTTGCTGGACATTTGGGACAAACCAAGACGTGGGAGAGGTTAGTCAACCACTTCTACTGGCCCAATATGTCCAACATGGTTAAGGAGTTTTGCCTCTCCTGCCCCACCTGTCAAGCCAGTGGTAAGACAGGTGGGCATCCAAAGGCCCCCCTCATTCCACTTCCAGTGGTGGGGGTGCCCTTTGAAAGAGTGGGTGTGGACATAGTTGGTCCACTGGAACCTCCCACAGCCTCAGGAAATATGTATATCCTGGTAGTAGTGGATCATGCTACCAGGTATCCTGAAGCTATTCCCCTTAGGTCGACTACTGCCCCTGCAGTAGCCAAGGCCCTCATTGGTATCTTTACCAGAGTGGGTTTCCCTAAGGAGGTGGTGTCTGACAGAGGTACCAACTTCATGTCAGCATACCTAAAGCACATGTGGAATGAGTGTGGAGTGACTTATAAATTCACTACACCTTACCATCCACAAACTAATGGCTTAGTTGAGAGATTCAACAAGACATTAAAGGGCATGATCATGGGGCTCCCAGAAAAACTCAAAAGGAGATGGGATGTCCTCCTGCCATGTCTGCTTTTCGCTTACAGGGAGGTACCACAGAAGGGAGTAGGGTTCTCACCCTTTGAACTTCTGTTTGGTCATCCTGTAAGGGGACCACTTGCCCTTGTTAAAGAAGGCTGGGAGAGACCTCTCCATGAGCCTAAACAGGACATAGTGGACTATGTACTTGGCCTTCGCTCTAGAATGGCAGAGTACATGGAAAAGGCAACCAAAAACCTTGAGGCCAGCCAACAGCTCCAGAAGTTTTGGTATGACCAAAAGGCTGCACTGGTTGAGTTCCAACCAGGGCAGAAGGTCTGGGTTCTGGAGCCTGTGGCTCCCAGGGCACTCCAGGACAAATGGAGTGGCCCTTACCCAGTACTAGAGAGGAAGAGTCAGGTCACCTACTTGGTGGACCTGGGCACAAGCAGGAGCCCCAAAAGGGTGATCCATGTAAACCGCCTTAAGCTCTTCCACGACAGGGCTGATGTCAATCTGTTGATGGTAACAGATGAGGATCAGGAGGCAGAGAGTGAACCTCTCCCTGATCTTCTGTCATCAGACCCAAAAGATGGTACAGTAGATGGAGTGATCTACTCAGACACCCTCTCTGGCCAACAGCAAGCTGATTGTAGGAGAGTCCTACAACAGTTTCCTGAACTCTTCTCCTTAACCCCTGGTCAGACACACCTGTGTACCCATGATGTGGACACAGGAGACAGCATGCCTGTCAAGAACAAAATCTTTAGACAATCTGACCATGTTAAAGAAAGCATCAAGGTGGAAGTCCACAAGATGCTGGAATTGGGAGTCATTGAGCGCTCTGACAGCCCCTGGGCTAGCCCAGTGGTCTTAGTCCCCAAACCTCACACCAAAGATGGAAAGAAAGAGATGAGGTTTTGTGTGGACTACAGAGGGCTCAATTCTGTCACCAAGACAGATGCCCATCCAATTCCAAGAGCTGATGAGCTCATTGATAAATTAGGTGCTGCCAAATTTCTAAGTACCTTTGACTTGACAGCAGGGTACTGGCAAATAAAAATGGCACCTGGAGCAAAAGAAAAGACAGCATTCTCCACACCTGATGGGCATTATCAGTTTACTGTTATGCCCTTTGGTTTAAAGAATGCCCCTGCCACCTTCCAAAGGTTGGTGAATCAAGTCCTTGCTGGCTTGGAGTCCTTTAGCACAGCTTATCTTGATGATATTGCTGTCTTTAGCTCCACCTGGCAGGATCACCTGGTCCACCTGAGGAAGGTTTTGAAGGCTCTGCAATCTGCAGGCCTCTCTATCAAGGCATCCAAATGCCAGATAGGGCAGGGAACTGTGGTTTACTTGGGACACCTTGTAGGTGGAGGCCAAGTTCAGCCACTCCAACCCAAGATCCAGACTATTCTGGACTGGGTAGCTCCAAAAACCCAGACTCAAGTCAGGGCATTCCTTGGCTTGACTGGGTATTACAGGAGGTTTGTGAAGGGATATGGATCCATTGTGACAGCCCTCACTGAACTCACCTCCAAGAAAATGCCCAAGAAAGTAAACTGGACTGTGGACTGCCAACAGGCCTTTGACACCCTGAAACAGGCAATGTGCTCAGCACCAGTTCTCAAAGCTCCAGATTATTCTAAGCAGTTCATTGTGCAAACTGATGCCTCTGAACATGGGATAGGGGCAGTTTTGTCCCAAACAAATGATGATGGCCTTGACCAGCCTGTTGCTTTCATTAGCAGGAGGTTACTCCCCAGGGAGCAGCGTTGGAGTGCCATTGAGAGGGAGGCCTTTGCTGTGGTTTGGTCCCTGAAGAAGCTGAGACCATACCTCTTTGGGACTCACTTCCTAGTTCAAACCGACCACAGACCTCTCAAATGGCTGATGCAAATGAAAGGTGAAAATCCTAAACTGTTGAGGTGGTCCATCTCCCTACAGGGAATGGACTTTATAGTGGAACACAGACCTGGGACTGCCCATGCCAATGCAGATGGCCTTTCCAGGTTCTTCCACTTAGAAAATGAAGACTCTCTTGGGAAAGGTTAGTCTCATCCTCTTTCGTTTGGGGGGGGGTTGTGTAAGGAAATGCCTCCTTGGCATGGTTGCCCCCTGACTTTTTGCCTTTGCTGATGCTATGTTTACAATTGAAAGTGTGCTGAGGCCTGCTAACCAGGCCCCAGCACCAGTGTTCTTTCCCTAACCTGTACTTTTGTATCCACAATTGGCAGACCCTGGCATCCAGATAAGTCCCTTGTAACTGGTACTTCTAGTACCAAGGGCCCTGATGCCAAGGAAGGTCTCTAAGGGATGCAGCATGTCTTATGCCACCCTGGAGACCTCTCACTCAGCACAGACACACCGCTTGCCAGCTTGTGTGTGCTAGTGAGGACAAAACGAGTAAGTCGACATGGCACTCCCCTCAGGGTGCCATGCCAGCCTCTCACTGCCTATGCAGTATAGGTAAGACACCCCTCTAGCAGGCCTTACAGCCCTAAGGCAGGGTGCACTATACCATAGGTGAGGGTACCAGTGCATGAGCATGGTACCCCTACAGTGTCTAAACAAAACCTTAGACATTGTAAGTGCAGGGTAGCCATAAGAGTATATGGTCTGGGAGTCTGTCAAACACGAACTCCACAGCACCATAATGGCTACACTGAAAACTGGGAAGTTTGGTATCAAACTTCTCAGCACAATAAATGCACACTGATGCCAGTGTACATTTTATTGTAAAATACACCACAGAGGGCACCTTAGAGGTGCCCCCTGAAACTTAACCGACTATCTGTGTAGGCTGACTAGTTCTAGCAGCCTGCCACAAACCGAGACATGTTGCTGGCCCCATGGGGAGAGTGCCTTTGTCACTCTGAGGCCAGTAACAAAGCCTGCACTGGGTGGAGATGCTAACACCTCTCCCAGGCAGGAATTGTCACACCTGGCGGTGAGCCTCAAAGGCTCACCTCCTTTGTGCCAACCCAGCAGGACACTCCAGCTAGTGGAGTTGCCCGCCCCCTCCGGCCAGGCCCCACTTTTGGCGGCAAGGCCGGAGAAAATAATGAGAATAACAAGGAGGAGTCACTGGCCAGTCAGGACAGCCCCTAAGGTGTCCTGAGCTGAGGTGACTCTAACTTTTAGAAATCCTCCATCTTGCAGATGGAGGATTCCCCCAATAGGGTTAGGATTGTGACCCCCTCCCCTTGGGAGGAGGCACAAGGAGGGTGTACCCACCCTCAGGGCTAGTAGCCATTGGCTACTAACCCCCCAGACCTAAACACGCCCTTAAATTTAGTATTTAAGGGCTACCCTGAACCCTAGAAAATTAGATTCCTGCAACTACAAGAAGAAGGACTGCCTAGCTGAAACCCCTGCAGCGGAAGACCAGAAGACGACAACTGCCTTGGCTCCAGAAACTCACCGGCCTGTCTCCTGCCTTCCAAAGATCCTGCTCCAGCGACGCCTTCCAAAGGGACCAGCGACCTCGACATCCTCTGAGGACTGCCCCTGCTTCGAAAAGACAAGAAACTCCCGAGGACAGCGGACCTGCTCCAAGAAAAGCTGCAACTTTGTTTCCAGCAGCTTTAAAGAACCCTGCAAGCTCCCCGCAAGAAGCGTGAGACTTGCAACACTGCACCCGGCGACCCCGACTCGACTGGTGGAGATCCGACACCTCAGGAGGGACCCCAGGACTACTCTGATACTGTGAGTACCAAAACCTGTCCCCCCTGAGCCCCCACAGCGCCGCCTGCAGAGGGAATCCCGAGGCTTCCCCTGACCGCGACTCTTTGAACCTAAAGTCCCGACGCCTGGGAGAGACCCTGCACCCGCAGCCCCCAGGACCTGAAGGACCGGAGTTTCACTGGAGAAGTGACCTCCAGGAGTCCCTCTCCCTTGCCCAAGTGGAGGTTTCCCCGAGGAATCCCCCCCTTGCCTGCCTGCAGCGCTGAAGAGATCCCGAGATCTCTCATAGACTAACATTGAAAACCCGACGCTTGTTTCTACACTGCACCCGGCCGCCCCCGCGCTGCTGAGGGTGAAATTTCTGTGTGGACTTGTGTCCCCCCCGGTGCCCTACAAAACCCCCCTGGTCTGCCCTCCGAAGACGCGGGTACTTACCTGCAAGCAGACCGGAACCGGGGCACCCCCCTTCTCTCCATTCTAGCCTATGTGTTTTGGGCACCACTTTGAACTCTGCACCTGACCGGCCCTGAGCTGCTGGTGTGGTGACTTTGGGGTTGCTCTGAACCCCCAACGGTGGGCTACCTTGGACCAAGAACTGAACCCTGTAAGTGTCTTACTTACCTGGTGAAACTAACAAAAACTTACCTCCCCCAGGAACTGTGAAAATTGCACTAAGTGTCCACTTTTAAAACAGCTATTTGTCAATAACTTGAAAAGTATACATGCAATTTTGATGATTTGAAGTTCCTAAAGTACTTACCTGCAATACCTTTCGAATGAGCTATTACATGTAGAATTTGAACCTGTGGTTCTTAAAATAAACTAAGAAAATATATTTTTCTATACAAAAACCTATTGGCTGGATTTGTCTCTGAGTGTGTGTACCTCATTTATTGTCTATGTGTATGTACAACAAATGCTTAACACTACTCCTTGGATAAGCCTACTGCTCGACCACACTACCACAAAATAGAGCATTAGTATTATCTATTTTTTACCACTATTTTACCTCTAAGGGGAACCCTTGGACTCTGTGCATGCTATTCCTTACTTTGAAATAGCACATACAGAGCCAACTTCCTACAGTGAGGGTTTATTATTCTGAGATGTTTGATACCAAACATCCCAGGATTCAGAGAAGCCATGATGTAGCTGGGGAACTCGTAATGACCAGTGTCCAGTGCATGCATTTAAAATGGCTTCCCCGTGCATTTACTATGTCTCAGAATCGACAGAGACATTGTAGGGGCATATCTGCTCATGCAAATATGCCCTCGTGTGCCTGGTAGCACCTTGCCTTATGGGTGTCTTACACCTGGTGCATGCAGTGTTAGAGGACCTGGCACACAGGGGTGTGTGACAGGCCGTGTTTTCAAGTTAGCCTGCACAAGTACATGCAGTCCGCAATGGCAGCACTTGTGTGAGTTTGGTGAGGGGTCTCTGAGAGTGACACAATTGGTGCTGCAGCCCTCAGAGACTTTCCTTAATACCCTAGGCAGGTACCAGGGGTACCATTTACTAGGGACTTACAGTAGTAGGTAAAGAGTTTTCCAATTGTGCAAAACAACTGTGCAGTTTTGGGGAAAGAGATCTGGCACTGGGGACCTGGTTAGCAGGGACCCAGTGCACTAACAGTAAAAATCACTCCAAAAACCAGGCACAAAGTGTGTGTGTGTGAGGGAGGTGACCATGTAAAAAAAGGCACTTTCCTACAGACCTGCCTCGTGCACCGCCATCGTCACAAAGCCCTCGGCTCCTTCGTCATGCGTCTGTTCTCGACCTTCTGGAATCTGGGGATGACTGGGACAGGTAATCTACTTGGTTGTTCACTCTGGGGTGGTAGATCACCTCAAACGAGTAAGGCTGTAGTTGCACTGCGCATTGCTTAATCTGTGGGGGTGCTAATTGCGTCATTCCTTTGAACAGATGAGTCAAGGATTTGTGAACTGTGACCACGCGCAATTGTTCCCACAAAAGTACAGGTGAAAGTGACAACACACCCACTGGATGGCTAAGGCCTGTTGTTTGATCTGGGCATACTGGGTTTCAGTGTCCAAGAGTGCCCTGCTCATGTTGGTGATGGGCACTCTCAAGCCTTTGACCTTCACTTGCAGGAAGTTAGCCCCAAAGCCTAGGTGGCTGTCGCTGTCGTCGACCACAAGTCCAGTCCTACGCTGAGGGTTGAAGTTTGCCATTGTTGCGTCATCAAAGAGGGCTCCTTTCTCTTGGCGGAATGCAGCTTCGGCATATGAGTCACAGTTCCAGGGAGCATACCCCCTTGTCATGGCTCTCAGTGGCTTGGCCAAGGTGGCCAGGTTTGGGATAAACCAGCCACAGTATGTTGCCATACAGAGAAAGCTCATTAGCTCAGTGGCATTTTGAGGAACCAACGCACTTTGGATGGCCTCTACCTTCTTTGGATCCACCCGTAGGTCATCTCTGGAAAAAACATAGCCGAAGAAGTTGGCTGAGTTTGTGTGGAAAAAGCATTTCTGTTTCTGTAGTGTCAACCCACAGTCTGCCAGCCATTTCAGGGTAGCTCTGAGCCTTTTGTAATGCTCTTCAAAGGTCTCCGAAAAAAATCAAGATGACCAGATAAGGTCTCTCTGATGGTGTTTTGGAACACCTTGGCAGCTGAAGAGATGCCAAAGTTGAGCCACCGGTACATTCTGAGGCCCAGGTGGGTAGTGATGTACCAGCTGGCATTTTTAAGCTCCAGGTGGTCATAGCCAGAGTTGAGATCCAGTTTTGAGAACCATTGGGTGCCATTCAAGTCCGCCTCAATGTTGTCAATGGTTGGTGTGATGTGTTGCTCCCGCTGGATGTCCTTGTTTGGGAATCTCATATCTACGCATAGTCTGATTGCCCCTGGCTACTGAGGTTTCAGTGCAATCACTAGTGGAGATACAGGTCTCTTAGCTCTTTCTCCAACTGAGGCCGCAGGTAAAAAGGGACTGTTTAGTGTCATAGCGCTGTTGGTCTTACCATTTCATCAACATGCAAACAGACTTGTTTGCCCTTGAGTCTCCATAGGCCGCTAAACAGCTGAGGAAATTCCTGCATGATGGCATCAACATGTGACATGTGCACCTGCTTTGCAAAGAAAACTAGTGCTAGGTCTTCTGCTGTATGGTACCTTAATACCATGCCCATGTCCCCTTTGGTGATATGACATCGGGCCTGCGTTGAGCAACCTTCATTCATTACTTCAATTCATTACTTCAACATCAACTATCCCTTGCAGGAGCAAGGGCCCTGTTGTGCCTTAGGTGTAGATCCTTGCCTTGGTGTGGGCCAACTTGGAGCATGGTGTGAATCTGTCATATTGGGCTGAGTCCATTATGTTGAATGATGCCACTGTGTATGAGTACTCTTACCGATGTACCCCCAATCTCTATGGTGCACATGGTTGGCGACCTCTTTCGGTTGCCTCCTATTCATACAGATGAGATCACGTATACTTCATTGCTGTTGTAGTGAATCCTAGTTCGTTTTAATGGGATAACAGGAGTTAGCTTAGCCTCTGGCTTGTAGACTCGTGCCCCAGTCACCTAGTGACTTTTAACCTACTTAGCTTGCTCTGTCTTAGCCCATTTAATTATTTATTTCTTCTAAAATGGCTGCCTTGTTTATAGTTAGGCCACTTGTTATGAGTTACATTATCAGTGTCACTGTGCCAAGGCGTCAAGATCAAGCACCAAAGACAAACAAACAGTAGGTGTTCACACTTAGGGATTTTCCCTCTCTATACTTTCGAGGGATTGTTGATATTAATTGCCATCCCAAGCATGCCTGTTATCTATTGTTTAGGAATACACCTATGTCAGGGGACCTTGTAGATCTGTATAAATACATCACACTTTAGACAGAAAATCAGAGGGATTCCGACCAGAGGGCATTGCCACCATCGCTGATACCGATGCTGCAGTCGTCTTGACGCTGACCCAGTCTTCATGTCTCTGCGGAGTCTGAGATAGAGACCTCATTCCAAGGTAACGAGGGTTGGGGGCTCCTCTCATGGACATGGCATTGGCAGATTAGGTTTAACAAACCCAGCTCTTCTTTAGGTAGGAGGTTAGGCCTATTCACATTAGGGTATTAGGGCAAATTCCATCTCATATATCTCTTTCATGTATTGCAAAATGGTGGGGCTCTTCGTAACAATGACTCTCGTCTTCACAATACTGTTACTTGCTATATTCATTATCCTAATCATTGCAGTCCATGCAACTTATCGCAAATTGCAGTTATGTTAAATAAAAACTATTATAACTTCACTGCATCTGTGTCATTGCCTGTGTTTGTATGAGACATAATATATCTGTGAGAAAAGGGTAATCTCAGTTTAACCACGACATTCCCTGAGATATCTTATTTTCGAGTTCATGTAAAACGGCTACCATAAATCACCTTTTACTATTGTGTTTCTGGTGAGGCACTGCTAGTGAGCCGGTAAGGTTGGGACAACAGTTGCGACTTGTTGTAGGAAAGACGCAGTCGCCTATAAACAAAAGTACTGTCATCCTTAAACCAGCAGTCTTGCTCAGAGCAAGAGTCCAAACTATGACATGGCGCCCAACGATGGTGTTTAGGCACTAATTTACGGATACCCTGACTATCACTGTCTCACAGACAACAGGTACCCTAAGTACCATTATACGGAGACGTCCGTGGTCTTTGAGAGAATCCTCCTCGGCTGAAAAGGTAACACCTAATTAAGTTGTAGGTTGTTCGAGCTCGAACTCATAAAAGGAAAATACTTCCCCTATCTGGTGTTCCGTTTCTCTAAACAGCTATGGCTGATACCATAGACATTCCTGAAAATGCTAGACATGCACTAACACAACATTTATTAACGCATGGCCTTACAGATGAGGGCGGGGATGTTACTCTGATAATAGAAGCTACGGAAGCATACCAAACAGAAACATTTTACTGTTGGGTCACCTTTCTTGAAGTTGACCAAAGAACGCACACATTTCACACATATGAAGTTGCGAACGTACCTTTACGGTAACAAGCATGCCAGTATCATGAAATATCGCTCACATACCAGGAGCATCAGAACTGGTTTGAAGGCGCCCTACCACATGTACTACGAAGAGAGAGGTTAGGTCCCTTAAGTAATGAGGGACCTACCTGGCCTATGTTCGCCACATATACACCTCACCCAGGCATACAGAATATGCTGATAGCAGATTTACGAATTTTATATAATGAATTAGTGGCATTATATAGACGATTAGTTCAGTTCGTAATGCGAACATTGAACACAACACCAGCGCGTCCAGCACCGCCAGTAGCTGGTGGTTATCAATTGGCTACTGGGATTAATCCACAAACAGTGCATACTATTATGGGTAAAGTGCCCACGGAACGGGAAAAAATACCGTTCTGGATTGCCCAGAAAACTAATCAGCTGGAAGCTGTGTTTCCCCATACGGGACCACAGGAAAAACATAGACTGCTCACTATGTGCTTGCCTTTTGGGATGGTTCCCTCTGTGGATGACTGTGCCACATGGGGTACAGTCTTCGCTGCCATATATACTACCACACATGGTACCCCGACACTTGCCAATTTACTGGAAGTGTTAAAACAAATACAAAATGAGCATGGGGCTGCACCAGCCCTGGATCTGGGGAAGAAATTAATGCGTAACTTTGACGCCGTATCCTCAATAATACTCAGTAATATTAAGGGGGAAGCAATAGCACTGGCAATTCGCCAGCGTCTCCGGGAAACTCCACACCAGGAACAGGAGAGACAGCTACCAAAAATAATTTCCGATACCTATACTAGTATAGGACGGGATAGTTTGGGAGCCAAACCTAAAAAACTGGAGTTACAAAGTACCGCCCATAAGGAGGGTATGAAGCAGGCACAAGAGGGCTCTAAGAAGCGCTGGGACAAACAAAAAGATTTCAAAGAAAGAAGAAATAAGAGAGCTGATTTTCCACACCCGGAGAACTCCGAAAGGAGATATAATCTCAGAAATAGGGAGAACATTAAAACTCCTGACAGATATACTGATTCACGTCCCTCTCGTTCCCTTCAGGATGCACCGGATAGACGTAGCGAGAGAGGGGGCTGTCAGGATCGACGTCCGGAATACGTGAAAGAAAAGAAAGACTCACCACAGTCTACCATTAAAAAAGAAGAAAAGACTCCTCAGCAGAAGCCACAGTTTAAAAAGAAGAAGGTGGCAGCACTGACAGTTAAAAATGCCAGTAATATTGAGAACGCTGTTGAGGAACAAGAGGTGGGCAGTGACTCTGTTAGACGGCGCGGCAGAGGTCACGATATGTCGCCAGAGTCTGAAAGATCATCTGGATGCGACAGCAACTAGCGATTACATCGCTGTTGAAACAGCGGATGGCTGCGTTCTTCCCCCCGATAGGGTTTATGATTTAAAAATTCAGATAGAGGGAGACGTGAAGCGCACTATTAGTGTAATATTTTGGGATGAACTTACTAGTGATATCCTATTGGCCGAGAGAGACTGGCCACCTGAACATGTCCGCACGTTCCCCGCAAGGGGAAGATGTCATTTTGCCTTCTTTCTCCGATCTTGTTCCGGAAGCAGCAAAAGGAGCCTATGCTGCTGAATGGGCTTTAGCGCAGGCACCTGCACGATACCGCAATCATGTAGGTTGGGACAAGGAGTCTCCTTGTCATGTTATTCCCGTTAGGTCTACACCCCACCCGCAACCACAATACCCTGTTAAACATGAAGCGAAAGCTCAGGTAAAGGAGATCCTATCACATCTTGAGTACCAGGGAGTAATTGAGCCCTGTACGTTTGCAATGAATAATCCATTATTCCCTGTTGCGAAGCCAGATCATTCATATAGAATAGTAGTTGATTATAGACACTTAAATAGTCATACACAGACGTATGCTGTACAAAATTCACACAGCACAGCACTGATAAACAATATAGTGTGTAAAAAATATAAAACTACATTAGATATATCTAATCGCTTTTTCTGCCAGAATTTAGCACATGAAAGTAGGGACCTAAGTGCATTTTCATTTGGCTCTCAGAAACGCTTTTGTAATTTACCTCAAGGCTATAAAAATAGCCCAGGCCTGTTTTCAGCCCGTGTAACATCAATATTACATGATATTGATTCCGAAACATTGTCCTATGTGGATGACATATATCTCACAGACGACGTCCTCGACATTCATCTTGCGAGGGTCGATCGGATCATTTTGGGGTTTGCAGGCCTCAGTTATAAATTAAATTTTAAGAAAAGCAAGATAGCCTTTCTTAGTGTTTTGTTCCTGGGATATGAGCTATTGAACGAGGGGAAGAGCCTGGCCCCACACTTTCTAGAGAAATGTGCTCAACTACAGCCTCCGAACACACTTAAGAAATTGCAGTCATTACTGGGTTTCTTCAATTTTGGCAGAACATACATTCCAGATTATATAGAACGCATCAACCAACTTTATGACTTAGTTCAGCCCAAATTTTCTAGCAGACGCTGGATGATTGAACACACACACATCCTGACATGCAACAGGACATGCTAGAAGCTAAACACTTACACACACGTGACAATAAAACAAACTTGGTCATCAGAATAATTGCTGGTGCCCTTGGATTTACTTATGTCACCTTTAATGAGGATGACATGGTACCGATAGCATATAAATCACATTATATTCAAATTCTGAACAACGTTTTGCACCTACAGAAAAGATTCTGACAGCAGTTCAGATGGCCATCATAAAAGAGAGGCCACTTGCCCAGGGGAAACGCATTATTGTTGTCTCCCCGGTGCCAGCCTTAGAGGCTGTCACCAAAGCCAGCGTTCCAAACGCTAAGGCATTACATCCACGTTGGATTCAATGGGCAACATCTCTGACCGCCACTGATGTTGATTATATATTCGATCCAAGACTTCAGACACAAGAATTTCTCCAGTATGAACAAGAGTACCCCGCTCCTCTAAATATTTTGCCACTAAACAGTTACAATACTATCATATATACAGACGGATCAGCACAACCGGCTGTAAGTACTAAACATCAATACTCAGCAGCTTGCGCAGCCGTGTGCGGAGTGATTGAAGATGGAATTTTCTACCCTCACAATACCTACACGCAGACCTTAGGGGACTGCACGGCACAGTTGGCTGAGCTTAAAGCTCTTATTCTAGTGCTCAAACATACTGAGACAGGGAGCCAGACTTTGATAGTCTGTGACTCATATTACTGTGTCCAGTCATACAATGAATATCTCAATCATTGGATACTGAACAGGTTTAGAGATTCAAAGGGGAACACCATTAAACACAAAACGTTGTGGGGGAGGGTTGCTGATCTTAAGGATAAGCTACAGTGTGTCCATGTAGTTCATACATTAGGACACCAACGTGTAGGAATACACGTTGCCGGTACTACATTGGCTGATGAAGCGGCCAAACCATCAGTAGCTACGGCTTCTGTGGCTGCAGTGACTCGTTCTCGGACGAGATTGGATAATGAAATACTGATTGCCGTTAAAGCTTCGGCTGCAGGCAAGCCCCTTCTGAAAGGATACCCTACAAACTATTCTTACCATATCAGTGCACAGAATGTTGCTTATACAACGATTCCTGGGGTTGGAGATTGAGTAATCCCCAATGAAGACCAGAGATTAGAGCTGATTATAGCAGCACATGAGGGTGTCGCTTCTGCACATGCTTGTATACAGGCCACAATAACAATTCTACAGCAACGGTACTGGTGGCCTGGTCTATGCAGACAAGCTAAGCAGTATGTCCTTTGCTGTGACATTTGCCAGCAGATTAAGGGCTCTAATATCAAACGCCCTCCACAGACATCCCTCTTTGTGTCTGACAAGCCACTTCGTTGTGTGTACCTCGACCATTGTCGTCCCTTACAGCCTGATGGTGCATACAAATACATTCTAGTGGCTGTGGATTCCTGTTCTAGATTCCTGTGGGTATGGCCACAACGGTCGGCTGACGCCCGGACTGTTATAAAAGATTTGCTGATCTTTATCGGTACATATGCGGTTGCAGCATTCCATTCGGACCAGGGCCCTGCATTTGCCTCTAAGGCATTCAGGGACACCATGGGGACGATGGGTGTTGAACTCCATTATTCCTCACCATACCATCCCGAGGGAAATTTGGTCGTTGAGAGGCGGAATCGTGATCTAAAGCAGTCCTTAACGGCTCGAGTATTAGGTTCAGGCCGCAGTTGGTTACACCACCTATATGGGATCCAGAGAGCACTGAATAATCTGACAAGGTGGTCCTTGGGGGGACGCTCTCCATATGAGGTTCTCTTTGGGATACCTATGTATGTCCCAGATCTTGATGCCCCTGGTATGGTGGCAGCAGAAACACCATTTGACATAAAAGAACGTCTCACTGTTTTACAGGAGCTTCAACAATTTTGTGATGATAAATCATCTACAAGTGCTGCCACCTTAGGAATAAGGGAATTGGCGAAAACTTTGACTGGCTGGATTCCTACAGTTGGGGATCTGGTTTGTGAGAAGATCGCTGTGAAGAAGGAGTTCGGTCCATCATACAGAGCACCGGTGCCAGTCTTGGGAATAAAAGGCACCAGGACTGTCATCTTACTACCACTGTCTGGTTCTAAGACGAACAGATTCATCTCCATTGATGACATCAAATTACACCATGTGGCCGATCCTTCACAGTAGACCAGGAGGTCCCTTGGGTGGTTCCTGATCCCCTCTCACTACCCAACAGGACATCCATTTACACAGTAGGATGAACATCACTACTACTGACTATGCAACTATGTCAACTGCTGTTCCAGACACTTCCTCGACCATGGGGAGGGCGGAAAATGAACTTTTGTTGGTTCCAGTCACATCTTCAGTGACAACCCCGCTTCAAGATTTGGCTGTATTTTACATGAACACTTCCACGACAAATGACGTTGTCTATCAAGAGCCTCCACGTGCGGTGAATCAGAATACGTCGGCTCCTGTGTTTGCAGAGACTACCTCTGGCTATTTCATAAACATTGATGATTTTTCTTTGGATTCATCTTCTACGGTGATTGACAATATTTAAAAAAGTAGTAAGCTGTATCAATGGCTTAAAAAGAACTATTTGATCTACCCATGGAACTACCTGTGGTTCTGTTTGACATTTATTGCGTTATTTTTATGGATTGGTTTTGTGACTGTTTTCTTTTTGCTCATAAATGGTCACTATATTCCTGATCTCTCCTCAGTGGAGCCTGCTGATGAAATTTTAACACCACATCATTCTTCACATAAGGTCTGAAGAGATTTGTCCCCTGTAAATATTACAGCAATACCAATTACTGATGGGATTGTGTGGGACAAAGTTCCATTCAATATATACGGGCCTACAGAGATTATTCAAATACCATACGTGTTCAAAATGTCAATGTCTGATGTTATTACACCTAATGTTGTCTCTGATGATTGGGATATCCAAACAGTTGATTCCATGCTAACTGAAATGAAGGACTATTCCGCTTTTGAAAGTGATGATGTATATGATTATACAATGAATTATGGGGAAATGTTCTGCTATAACAATTGGGGACATCACTACCTACACCGTGCCACTAGATATAGGCCTCTCTTGAACTACACACAGTGGGAACACTGTTCTACACCACAGGTGGGGAGTCCAAAGTATTATAGCGATAAATTTACATACTTTTCTGGGCATGATACAAAAAAAGCAGAGTCGTATTATTTTAAAATACCTCCGGCACAAATTAGGAAAATTTTGCTAACAGATACAAAACTGATTTATTCAGATCCCTTTGTTTCCCGGCTCTCGATTGAGGGTTACGAATATTGGAAGAGCACTATTGACTTGAAAAGTGTAGGGGGAACACAAGATTGGCAGAGACAGGGTAGGGAGGCTTTGTTTCGAGCATGCCTGATTCCTGTGCAAATGATTTTCTTAAATGACACTATTGAGCAGACATCCTGTCTGGGGTTAGCAAAAATTAAAGATCTGAACACGCCCAGTATCCCTACTCCGGCAAACTTTAAAGATTGGCAACACTTTCCTAATGTTACAGAGGACAGGCTGGATGCAATGGTTAAGGCTGGTACCTATAATTCTTCACTTTCCAGTCCCGGCGGGTGGTTGGTGTGGCCCACCGACACTAATGAGTGTCAAAGGCGTTTCTTGAACTCTTCAGGGTTTTTTTCAATTAACAGGCCAGACCCTCGCTTTATATCGGGTCGACATACAGGTATAGTTACAACATACAGTGTAGGTAAGCTGTGCCAGCAATGGGTGCAAACGAACACGTTAACAGCAGTTAAGAAACACCTGAACACTCTTTCTGACAGTATAGACTTGCAGGATTTTCTGCTGGGTCCTTGAAAACAGCGCTCGAAAAGGTTTTTATATGCTATGTACAATGAAATTTGGAAACTTTCCCAGATTGAGGCTGCTGCGCGTTTAAGGCAACTGGATAAGGAAAATTTGGAAAAAACATTAGGTGTTGTCAACAATGGCATGAATACACTGTCCAACAGGATTTATTCTCTATCAAATATAGTGTTGTCTGCTATTGATATCACTCAGACAAACTTGTCCCGGTTATATCATGGGCAAACACAGCTATGTTCCATCATGCAGCTAGGTTGGACGTTGCAGACACTGAAAAATGGCCGCATTTCATGCAAATATATTAATGGGAGTGAATTCTTCACTGCTTTTAATTTTTCCAGGGAACAAGAGACAATGGCTAAAAGGGAGGCTAGTTTCACCCTGCTTCAAGTAGAGAAATTAGGTAAGTTGCCCTTCACGGTAGCAGAGAGTCCTTCAACTATCTGGCTCTTACACTGCATTATTAATTTACTGATTTCGACCTTTCGTTTCTCGAGCTGCCTGAAACATCTTGCAGTGGGACGATATGAGCAACTAGGAGATAGCTTTATTAAGGAAGGGTGGGAGTTGCCCTTTGACTATAGATGTCTGAACGGTGAAAGGGAGGTCTTTCTTAGCGGAAGTGAATGTGAGACTGCTGTTCGTCATTCTATGATATGCAAACAGGTGTCTCTTCATGGTCTTTGCAATGCGGGGGTCGCGAATTTGGCCTGTTTTCTGAAGGGTACTCCCGTCCCCTTGATTCGTCCAGTGTTTCATGTACTTTCCAATGGAAGTTATGTGGTACTGAACTATCAAAGCTGTTGTGGCATGCGACCTGGAATTGCCTACGCAATCTCGGTCACGAAGGTCGTTACGTGTTGTGGACATGTTTTGTTTCCCCCCACACAAGAGATAAAAGTATCTGACATGTGGCCCCACATAGATACTATTAATGTGAACTATGACAAGCTGAGTAGTCTAAAGGTGCTATTGTTTCAGAAACAGGTCACCTTGACATCCGCAAAAGAGACGTATGCTCTCCAGATTGCGAGATCATCAGCCGAGATACAATCCCTTTTAAATACCAATTTCCCGAAACACTTTGGAGGGCTGGTATCTAGAATATTCAATGCTTCAAGCACCACTGGGATTGTTCATTTCTTTAAGGCTGTCGGGTCTGGTTTCGTGTCCATTTTCCAGACTGTCTTCGGAGTCATCCCATCAGCCATCCATTCTCTCTTTTCAAGTGTGTTTGGTGGCTTTCCAATTAATGTGGGTTTAATTGGCGGACTACTACTGCTATTTCTTCTGATTCGCAGTGGTTGTTTCTTTCCAGCAACGCAGAGCGGGGCCGCTCCCGCCAACTCCTCTGTGCCGTGAGCGCATGGTTCGGATCTTCGGTGCACCTTTGCTGGTGGAACTGGAGCTTAACTGGTCATTGTCATTTCGGCCACTTCTCTGGTGTGTACAACCAGTCTTCCGCTGCATATGGTGTCTCTTTGAACATCTGCCTATGGTCTGTCTTGCTGTTGCACTGACATCTCCTGTGGACCACGAACTGCTGATGTCCCCGATGAGGGTTCATACACGGTCATGCCCCTTGAGACTGAGGTTGCTCCGCGAGGCCACCTACGAGCCTTCCGTTGTGAGATCTACCATTGATGAGGACACTGCAACGAGTAAAGATACACCAGGAAATACGGCTCACTTCTGCTCTGTGGATCCGTTTGTCCGCCCAACACTCGACTTAACATCGGACGATGTTGACTCATTTTTGAGATCCTTGACTGGTGTCTTCGATGACATTCTTCAAGATCATGCGTATAACAAATAATTTGATAAATTGACTTGCCATTCCCGATTCCAAATTATGCATTCAAATTGACATATTGCTGTTGCACGCTGTACTTGTCATAGTTGACATTAACATCTCTGTATGTATTTTAAACAGATTTGTTTTTACATATTTTTAACACATGCGAATGTTCAGAAGCAACTTTTAGCATTTGGGTTCCTGTACCTTCATCATACCTGTTACGGCAATGGGGAGGGTGTAGTGAATCCTAGTTTGTTTTAATGGGATAACAGGAGTTAGCTTAGCCTCTGGCTTGTAGACTCGTGCCCCCGTCACCTAGTGACTTTTAACCTACTTAGCTTGCTCTGTCTTAGCCCATTTAATTATTTATTTCTTCTAAAATGGCTGCCTTGTTTATAGTTAGGCCACTTGTTATGAGTTACATTATCAGTGTCACTGCGCCAAGGCGTCAAGATCAAGCACCAAAGACAAACAAACAGTAGGTGTTCACACTTAGGGATTTTCCCTCTCTATACTTTCGAGGGATTGTTGATATTAATTGCCGTCCCAAGCATGCCTGTTATCTATTGTTTAGGAATACACCTACGTCAGGGGACCTTTGTAGATCTGTATAAATACATCACACTTTAGACAGATAATCAGAGGGATTTCGACCAGAGGGCATCGCCACCATCGCTGATACCGATGCTGCAGTCGTCTTGACGCTGACCCAGTCTTCGTGTCCCTGCGGAGTCTGAGATAGAGACCTCATTCCAAGGTAACGAGGGTTGGGGGCTCCTCTCATGGAAACGGCATTGGCAGATTAGGTTTAACAAACCCAGCTCTCCTTAAGGTAGGAGGTTAGGCCTATTCACATTAGGGTATTAGGGCATATTCCATATCATATATCTCTTTCATGTATTGCAAAATGTTGGGGGTCTTCGTAACAATAACTCTCGTCTTCACAATACTGTTACTTGCTATATTCATTATCCTAATCATTGCATTCCATGCAACTTATCGCAAATTGCAGTTATGTTAAATAAAAACTATTATAACTTCACTGCATCTGTGTCATTGCCTGTGTTTGTATGAGACATAATATATCTGTGAGAAAAGGGTAATCTCCGTTTAACCCCGATATTCCCTGAGATATCTTATTTTCGAGTCCATGCGTAAAACGGCTGCCATAAATCACCTTTTACTATTGTGTTTCTGGTGAGGTGCTGCTAGTGAGCCGGTAAGGTTGGGACAACAGTTGCAACTTGTTGTAGGAAAGACGCAGTCGCCTATAAACAAAAGTACTGTCATCCTTAAACCAGCAGTCTTGCTCAGAGCAAGAGTCCAAACTACGACACTGTCATCTTCATCATCGTCCTGTAGTGCGCCACTCTCCAACAGCTCTGTCTCTCATTCATCTGGGGAGAGTTGCCGCAGTGCAGCTGTTGCCCTTCCTGGGGGTCGTGACCTGACATTCTGCGTTTTACTCCACTCTACCTTCGCAAAATGGTTCATTTGCCTGCACCGGGAGCACATGTGTCCTTTGGCAGGGCACACGTTCGGGGTGAATTGTTCAAGCTCTAATTTTTTGAATTGTCACCTGACTGTCCTGGCATGTTGGGGGCGGGGTCATGCCCAAGCCAACCATTTCTGTATGGCATCAATTTGTCCCTTCTTCACCTTTGTGGTGCATGTGGATGCTGTGGGGTTTGAGCCCCTTGCCAGAGCCATCTCCTTGTCACCTGCACGCCTGTTGGAAATTGCCTTTTTTTTGCAGGGTTATCCCCAAACTTTTTGCCTTCTTCCTCCTATTTTTTTAGGTCTGTTTTTGCTGGTTTATTGCCTCTGCTCACTTTACCACTGCTAATCAGTGCTAAAGTGCACGTTCTCCCCATATAAATTGTACTGTGGATTGGTTTATCCATAATTGGCATATTTGATTTACTAATAAGTCCCTAGTACCGTGCCCTAGAGGTGCCCAGGGCCTGTGAATCAAATGCTACTAGTGGGCCTGCAGCACTGGTTGTGCCACCCACATTAGTAGCCCTGTAAACATGACTCAGACCTGCCATTGCAGTGTCTGTGTGTGCATTTTTAAACTGTCAATTCGACTTGGCAAGTGTACCCACTTGCCAGGCCTCAACCTTCCCTTTTACTACATGTAAGGCACCCCTAAGTTAGGCCCTAGGTAGCCCCAGGGGCAGGGTGCAGTGAATGTTTAAGGTAGGACATATACTAGTGTGTTTTATATGTCCTAACAGTGAAATACTGCCAAATTTGGTTTTCACTGTGCAAGGCCTATCTCTCTCATAGGTTAACATGGGGGCTGCCTTTAAATATCCTTAAAGCGCAGATTCTCTTTGAGAGCAGATAAAAATGTGGAGTTTAGGGCCTCTGAGCTCACAATTTAAAAATACATCTTTTAGTGAAGTTGGTTTTTAAATTGTTAGTTTGAAAATGCCACATTTAGAAAGTAGGCATTTTCTTGCTTAATCTATTCTGTGACTCTGCCTGTTTGTGGATTTCCCGTCTGGGTCAGTTTGACAGTTGGGCTGTTCACACCTCTCCTCTAGACAGTGACACAATGGGGGCTGGGGTGTAGCCTGCATATCTTGATTAGCCATCTGTGCTGGAGGGGAGGGGAGGAGTGGTCACTCACACCTGAAAGGACTGTGCCTGCCCTCACACAATGCTGTCTCCGACCCTCTGGTGAGTGTCTGGAGGCCTGGCCTGGACAAGGAAGGATCTCACAACCACTTGAGACTTTGCTTTGAAGTTTGCCAACTTCAAAGGCAGAACTGGGTATAAGAAGAAGACCCAAAACCCCAGACTTTTAGAATCTTTCTGGAATCAAGAGGAACCTCTGCCAAGGAGAAGAGCTGAAGAGCTGGAGGAGGGGTAATGTATTATGCCACCCTGGGGACCCCTCGCTCAGCACATGCACACTTCCTTGCAGCTTGTTTGTGTTGGTGGGGAGAAAAAGACAAAGTCGACCTGGCACCCCTTTTAGGGTGCCGTGTCCACAAACCACTGCCTGTGGCATAGGTAAGTCACCCCTCTTGCAGGCCTCACAGCCCTAAGACAGGGTGCACTATCCCACAGGTGAGGGCATAGCTGCATGAGCAATATGACCCTGCATGTCTGAGTCCATTCTCAGACATTTTAAGTGCAGTGTAGTCATATTGAGTATCTGGTCTGGGAGTTTGTCATTAGGAACTCCACAGCACCATAATGGCTTCACTGAAAACAGGGAAGTTTGTATCAAACTTCTCAGCACAATAAGCCCACACTGATGCCAGTGTGGGATTTATTGAAAAATGAACAAAGAGGGCATCTTAGAGATGCCTCCTGTATGTTAGCCAAACTGCTAGTGTAAGACTGACTGGTCTGTGCCAGCCTGCCACTTTCAGACGAGTTTCTGGCCACATGGGGAGAGTGCCTTTGTGCACTCTGTGGTCAGAAACAAATCCTATGCTGGGTGGAGGTGCTTCCCACCTCCCCCCTGCAGGAAGTGTAACACCTGGCGCTGAGCCTCAAAGGCTCAGGCCTCACGTTACACTGCCCCAGGGCACTCCCAGCTACTGGAGATGCCCGCCCCCTGGACGCAGCCCCACTTTTGGTGGCAAGTCTGGAGGGAACATTACGGAAAACAAGGAGGAGTCACCACCTCAGCTAGGACCTCCCCCTAAGGTGTCCAGAGCTGAGGTGACCCCTCCTTGCAGAATCCTCCATTTTGTTTTGGAAGCCAGGGAACAATAGGGATAAGAATGTGCCCCCCTGCCCATAGGGAGTGAGCACAAGGAGGTTGTAGCTACCCTCAGGGACCTGCCTGCCCAGTGGAATGTTTTTTATACGGCCGGCAGAGTATCAAGGGGGCTGGTGGTCTATGTTTAGACCGCCAGTATGAACACGGAGGGGAATCCCGCCATGTTCATAATGCCCCCCTTAGTTTTTAAGGGCTTTCTGGAACCCAGCTCTTCAGATTCCTGACAACCTCACCAGAAGAAGAAGGACTGCTGAGCTGACAACCCAGCAGAGAAGAGAAGGAGACAACTGACTCGGCCACAGCCCTACCAGCCTGTCTCCTGCTTCAAAAAGCTGAAAAAGAAGAGCAACACATTCTGCAGGTTCAGCGACCCCTGAAAAGCCTCCAAAGGACTGCCTGCATCACAGAGGACCAAGAAACTCCAGTCAACAGCGGACCTGTCCAACATGAATGATGAAGAAACTGCTTCTAAAGGACTCCCACCTCACTCCAGAAGCGTGAGTCCTAAACCACTCTGCACCTGACGCCCACGGCCCGTGTCCAGAATGCCTAACTAGCCAGAGAGGATCCTCAGTCAATTCCGACTGAGTATCCTCCATGGGCTGACCTCTCCACCCCTCCACGAAGACGCCTGCAGAGGGAATTCCGAAGACCCCCTTGACTGCGACTTCCCGTGATGAAGATATCCGATGCCTGGAGAACCACTTCACCTGCAGCCCCCAGACCTGAGAGAAACCGACCACAGGTGCAGCTACAACCAGTAGGCGGCCCTCCTCCCTATCCAGTCGGTGACTTGCCCAAGAAGCCCCCCTGTTCCTTGCTTGCAGCATCTAAGTGACCCCCGGGATCCCCTCATAGAGTTTCATTGGAAACCCGACATCCTGTTGGCACTCTGCACCCGACAACCCCTGTGCCGCTGAGGGTGTGAAATTGGGGCCTACTTGGGGTCCCTCCAGTGCTCCTCTAAACCCCCATGGTCTGCCCTCCGACAACGCGGGTACTTACCTGCAAGCAGACCGGAACCGGAGTCCCCCTGTCTCCATTGGGGCCCACATTATTTTTGCTCTTGTTTGACCTCTGTACCTAACTGGCCCTGTGTTCCTGGTGCTGGGTGCTTGGGGTTATCTTCAACCCCCAACGGTGGCCTACCAATGCCCCGGAGACTAAACCTGTAAGTTTGTTACTTACCTCAGAAACTGTACTTTATTTATCTCCAAGAGGAACTGTTGAAAATTGCAGTGTCCACTTTAAAAAATAGCTTTTTGCCATGTTAAAGAAAAGTGTATGTATTGTCGATTTGATTCAAAGTCCTGAACTTACCTATGCAAAGTACCTTTCATTTAATGTACTTACCTGCAAACTGAATCTTGTGGTTCTACTAATAAATTAACAAAATATAATTTTCTATATAAAATCCTATTGACCTGGAGTTAAGTCATTGAGTGTGTGTTTCTTCTATTGCTTGTGTGTGTACAAGAAATGCTTAACACTACCCTCTGATAAGCCTAACTGCTTGACCACACTACCACTAATAGAGGATTAATATTATCTATTTTTTCCTATGTCAAGCCTCTGGGGAACCTTTGGACTCTGTGCACACTATGGCCCTCATTATGAACATGGCGCCAATCACTGCTCCGCCGGCTGTGGCGGTAACTACCGCCAACAGCCTGGTGGTTCAGACCGCCAAATAATGAAGCACATGAGAAACAGCCAGCGAGCTATCAGCACACCAGCATTGGAGTGCCAGTGAGCTATCAGCACACCAGCATTGGAGTGCCGACAACGACGGAAGAGGCCACCCACAGGCTGACGGAAAGGCCCCACTAGCCCAACAAATAATGAAGCACAAGACCGACGTCAGTTCTGGGGCAGGAACCACCGCCATGCAAAACATGGCAGAAACAAACCAAATAAAAAGAAACTCGCACCGTAGGCACACACAATACACCGAAGCACACATGGAGAGAGAGTTGCAAATAATGCTCGACCACACTACCACAAATAGAGCATTAGTATTATCTATTTCAGCCTCTGTCAAGCCTCTTGGGGAACCCCGGGACTCTGTGCACACTATGGCCCTTATTATGACATTGGCAGTACATCCCACTTACCACCATGCCGACTGCCGCCAACATAACGCCGCCGCCGCGGATAACCGGCTACCATATTATGACACACATACCAATCCGTCACTATGCAGCCACACACACAAGTCTGCCAGCCCAAAGGTCAGTGATTAACTGGCGGTATCCAAACCCACAACGTTATGCCAACAGAACAACACCCATCACATTATGACCCACGAATCACCACGGCGGACATTCAATGGTGGCAAACCATTGGCGGTACATACTGCTGCACTCACAATACACACACACACATACAAAACAACACCACACTGGTCAATTCAAACTATACACACCTGACACCCATACACACACCACACCCACACCACTATAAAACACACACCAACAATACCCATAACCCTTTACGAATACAAACAATTGCCAACAGAGAGAGATACAGCAAGAGCACCCACACAACCAGAGCCACAAACCACCATCACCTATACACCACCCACGCATCTTACATCACACACCCCAACACACCCCCCCACACATCCTCACCCACACCACTCACACTACACCCATGGCACCACAACAACGCCCCAGGTTCTCAGAGGAGGAGCTAAGGGTTATGTTAGAGGAAATCATCCGGGTAGAGCCACAGCTATTTGGATCACAGGTGCAGAAGATATCCATTGCTAGAAAGATGGAGCTATGGCGGAGGATTGTGGACAGGGTCAATGCCGTGGGCCAGCACCCCAGAACAAGGGATGACATCAGGAAGAGGTGGAACGACCTAAGGGGAAGGTATGTTCCATTGCAGCCAGACCCCAGCTCGCAGTACAGAGGACTGGCGGTAGACCCCTACCACCTCCCAGACAACTTACAACATGGCAGCAGCAAGTCTTGGCAATCATGCATCCTAAGAGCCTGCCAGGAGTAGGAGGAGGACTAGACTCTAGTAAGTCAACTCTCTATTTCCATCACCCCCCTGCCTGCATGCCATCACATAACCCCAAACCCACCCACCCTCACTCCCATTACTCCACCACCTCCCACATACCCCACCATCACAACCCACTCATCCCAATACCAAGCCCTGCAAGTAACACCAATGCAAGGACAACCCTCACAGACCTGCATGGACACCTATCACCACTGCATGCACACTGGAGAGAAACACCTAGCCTACCAAATAACAACTGACACAAGGCAAATCTGCCAGGGCAATAACAACCATATGTCACATGCAGAAACAATAACACTGCAATTACATCCCCACAGGTATCCCAGCCAATGTCACCGGAGAAGAGGTGCCAGCAACATCCAGTCCCCCCACAGAAGAGGCCCACAGTGATGACAGCAACTCTGCTCTCCTGGATCTGGATGACCAACCTGGCCCATCACGGATCTCCGGACAGTTGGTTACCCAGGCACAGTCTCACACCACCACAGAGCCTCCCCCCTCAGGAAACACCACCACAGCACCCACCCAGCGGACACATACCTCTGTCCCCAGGACACGTCAATCAGCAGTGTGTCCACCATTACAGGGACCCCAGGCCACCCAACCAACACAGGATGATCAGGACCTGAGGTCAGTGGCAGTGGGCACACGGTTCAGGGGACAGAGGCACAGGACAACAGGGAAGCTGGGAGGACTGCTATGCAACAAGGGAAAGACAGGCCCAGGGAACCGACTCTCTAGGAGGCACTCACTGTGATCCTGTGAGCATACCAACTTCCCAGGATATGCTGGGCCAGATACTGGACAAGTTGCAGGAGAACATGCGGCTGCAGGAGGGACAGTACCTGGGGATCAGGGAGGACTTGAAGGACATCAACACCACCCTGGTCTCCATTGCAGGGGTGCTGGCAGACATGGCCACGCTATGAGGGAGGCAGTGGTACACCACTGGGCCCCTGACACTAGCCAAACCGCCGAACAGCCCTCCACCTCCGCTAGTGGACAGGAGGCCTCGCCACAGGAACAGGCCACCAGCACCCCTCCCACTGCATAAGAAGAGGCACCCTGCAAACGTTCCCTGCGATCCAGGCAGAAGCCAGAGACTATTGCTAAGACCCCCACCAGAAAATAAGACTGTCCTGATTGTCACCCTTGTGTCCCACTCTGTCACCCTGTCCACCTTGAACTGCCATTGCTCCCCTCCCTATGCCCACTTCGACAATGCACCTGTGATACAAATAGACTGGACTCTATCCTGGAATTTTCTCCGTCATCACCCAGCCCATTGCACTTCCCCCTCTACTTATTAGCACTTAAATAAACACCCTTTGAAAAAATACAAGTATGGAGTATGTCAAATTACTTAAGTATGTACCACGATTCCCTGAGAAGTCTATCTTGCCATGTGATCGGATGCCACAATCATCTCAGTCAGAGATGAGGCGCTGCTAGTTAGCTGAAAAACCTGGATTAGGCCGATCGGTGTCACATGGGGTGGAATTGTACTTAGTACCCGCTATCCATGTGATCCTACCGCCCAAATCCAGTAGCCTCGTTGATATGAGAACCTATGTGTTGTATAGGTGTTACTGTTTGTTTAGTTCAGCTGTCACAGCATGAGCTCCTGCTGTTGTGCACTCTGCTTGGCGCAGGCTCGTGCTGTGACGTCTGCTGCATGTTTACATCATTAGGTTCTCTGCAGCAGCACGTTCTGTTTATTTTCAATAGCGTGTGTTTTCTTTGATGAGAATCTCGTGAGTTTCAGTTTGTTATCTGGTTGTTGAAGCTGATGGCTCGTGTGCAGGCAACATGTTGTATTTTGAATGGCACAACCGGTTTTGAAAATGTAAGTGTGACATCGGTTGGCCAGTTTTCTCCTTGTTACCTGTGCTCATGTCATGTTGGTTGTGAGCTCCTATTTTGAGGCAAATTAAAGAACTTCTTCACAGGATCCTGCTTGGCCAGCCTCAATTTATTTCTATTTTTAGGCGCTTGCAACATTTGGTGACGATTTTCTTAATTTTTTCGGTTTGCCTTAAGTTCATTGGAGCTCACAACTTCATCGTTCCTTGTTCTAAGTATTATTGAACGGAATCGTTTTTGAGGACACATCGTTGTTTGCTGAGTTGCACTCTGTTTTGTTCCTGCTGTTGACTTTCAGAACAGCCTGTCGTGTGAAATCCGGGAGTTCTCTGCAACAAACTGAAGTCTGTTTACCTTTCAACCTTTCTTGGATGGTTCCTGGTGTTTCCTACTGGATTGCTCTGTTTGCTGTTTTCTCATGGCTGTGAAGTGACACCTGAATGTAACATTCTTCTTATCAGCCCTTGAACTTTTCTGTGTTGTGCATGCAGTGTTAATTCTTTCACTGACAAGCATCCTTGAAGCACAACTAATTTCTGGTCTGTTGGAACTTCAGGAAAGGACTCTTTATTCCAGTGTTAATTACAGCTTCAAGATTTCAACACAGTGATGAGCACACCATCGTGTTGGTAACTGTTTATGTGCTTGCACCACGGTGACAGGCACACCTCTAGCAACTTCAAGTTTTAAAAGACTTCTATATCAGTAGTGTTATATTCAGTGCCATGAAATTTGGTTTGTCTTTAATTTAGTCATTTTAGTTTTACAATGTTTGCAATTTAAAATTATCACAGAGTGGCTATTTGTTGGGTCTTAAAGGGAACGAAAAATAGAATTTCTAGCTAGTATGTCTTATGAATCTGCTTCTAACTTGGTTAATATTGCTCCATTCCTACAATGTCCTGGTAAACCTCATGTTAAATGGTCTATTTGGTTACGTTCATTTGATAACTATCTAGTTGCTGTAGGTGCTGATGGTTTTCCACCTAAGCGTAAAGCTGCCATTTTATTTAGTCACCTGGGGCAAGAAGGCCAACAAGTGTTTGATAATTTACCCAAAGTTATTCCATCTGAAGAAGCGGCTGGTGATTGGAATGAATTTGCAGAAGCTATTGCACGTCTACAACGTAAATTTTGCGAAGAACCAAGTGTCTTGTTAGAAAGGTTTAATTTTTCTTTTTAAAAAAACAGGCAGCAGATGAGTCTGTGGAGGATGTTATTTCACTGTTGAGGTCTTTAGCTGTCACATGCAATTTTGTGTCTGCATTAGATACGTATTTGCGTGATCAATTTGTTTACAGTTGCTATTCCAAGAAGATTCAAGAGAGATTATTAAATTGCAGGGATCCTTCATTAAGTGAGGTGCTGATGTTAGTTAAAACTATTGAACGCTCTATTGTTTCAACTCAGGTAATAACTCAAGAATATACCAGATCATCTTCAGTTCTGGTAAATTCAGTTAATGAAGGAGAGCATGTGGATTATGTTGTTCTCAAGGATAGGAATGTTAAGCTTTTTGTTAAGAAAACTAATCAATATTGTTTTAGATGTGGTTCTAAATCACATTTGAGCAATTTTGCGCAATGTCCTGCTATAGGGAAACGCTGCACTAACTGCAAAAAGGTAGGACATTTTTACAGTGTTTGTAAAAGCAGTAAAAATGTAAAAGTACATAGCATTGAAGTAACAGAAGACGAGGATTTATTGAGTTTATCTAGTATGGTACTGAACTTAGATACTGGCACTTGTAAAAGTGAAGTAATCAAAGACCCTGTTTGCCAAGTACTTTTAGGCAATATGATTTCTATCAATATGACATGTGATTCGGGGGCACCCCTCACAATAATTTCAGACACTTTGTTTAACTCTCATTGGAAAGGTAAAGTGATATTAAGTAAACCAGATGTACACCCTAAAGCTTATGGGGATCAAGATATTGATCTGTTGGGGTATTTTGAAGAACAAATCACTTGTTTGGGTAACAGTATTTGTACTAAAGTGTATGTGGCTATTAAAGGAAGGAATATTGTAGGTTGGCGGGATTTAGCCAAGTTAGGCCTCATGCTTGAGCCTGGAGCAGATTTGCCTGTGAGGATATGTAACATTCCTGTATCCATGGTCCAAGTTCAGGAGAAAAGTTCAGTCAAAAAGATTTGTGACGCTTACCCTGAGCTCTTTAGTCACTCTATTGGTTGTTTTAAAAATTACACACACACTATTAGGTTAAAGAAGAATGCAATTCCAGTAATTCATTAACTTCGCCCTGTACCCTTTACCATCAGAGCAGAATTAAAAAGGTTATTGGACAAAATGGTAAATGAGGGTATCATTAAACAGGCAGAGTCTTCTGAGTGGGTCAGTCCCATTGTGATCGTTCGGAAAAAGGATGGGGACATAAGACTCTGTGCTGACCTTCGCACATTAAATAAAAACATTGTTGTTGAATGTCACCCATTGCCCAAGGTGCAAGACTTGTTAGCTAACATTGGTCATGCACGTTTTTTCTCACTATTAGATCTTAAATCAGCGTATCATCAAATTCCGCTCGATCAGGTGTCACAAAATCTCACCACTTTTATAACACCATTTGGTGCTTTCAAGTTTACAAGGCTACCTTTTGGCCTGGCTTCAGCTGCCAGTGTCTTCCAAAGGTTGATGGACACAGTATTGGAGGGTATAGAAGGAGTTCAAGCTTTTCAAGATGATGTACTCATCTTTGCAGAAACTTTGAATGAGCACAATAGAATTTTAACCAGGGTTTTTGATAAATTTAGGGAATTTGGAGTTACTCTTCGGTCTGATAAATGCAAATTAAATGTGCAAAATTTTGACTATTTGGGTCACATGGTTACCCCAAATGGTATTTCTCCCAAATATTCATTAATTAAAGCTATTCAGGATGCAAAGCCTCCCAGGGATAAGGATACCTTCAGATCTTTCCTAGGCTTAAGTGAGTATTATTCGCGCTTTGTGAAGGGATATGCATATATTGTACAGCCATTAAGGAACTTGTTATAAAAAGGTGCCAAATATATTTGGTCTGATGAGGTTGAGGAAGCATTTCAGAATGTCAAGAGATTGATAATATCAGCTCCAGCATTATCATCTTTTGTTTCTGGAAAGAAATGTATAATTACTGTGGATGCCAGTCAAGTTGGTCTGGGAGCTGTACTATCGCAACGGATTGAAGGCAAAGAAAACACTATTGCTTTTGCTTCACGTGCTCTGAATTTGGCAGAGTCACAGTATAGTACAATTGAACGTGAAGCACTAGCGTGTTCATGGGCAGTGGAAAGATTTAAAAACTACATCCGGGGCACACAATTTGACATGTTTACGGATCACAAGCCGTTAATTCATCTCTTAAATGGAAATGGAACGGGGAAAGCGTCGTCACGTTTAGTGAGATTGATTTCAAGGTTGCATGAATTTGATTTTGTTCTGAAATATATCCCTGGAGGTAAGAACGTTAGAGCCGATTGTTTGTCAAGGTTACCAGTTTCGGATGAAATTGTACTAAATTCAGAAGAAGAATGCATGGTGGCATCTATAGAGGACATTTTACATAATACTGGGTCACTTTCGCATGAAAAATGGATAGAGGCTTCTCACACTGATCCTATTTTTTCTAAGGTCACAACTTATATGAAGAACGGATGGCCTTGTGAGAGAAATGTGGAGATGTCATTACGTCCCTATATTCAAGTGTCTGAAGAACTATCATTGGTGTCTGGTGTCTTAATGCATGCTGACTTGTGTGTCCCTCCAAGTTCTTTAAGTGAACTACTAATTGAAGAAGCACATAAAGGGCATTTGGGCATAAGTAGCACCTGTAAAGCTCTCAAACAATTTTATTGGTGGCCAGCAATGGAATCCCAAGTGGCCACTTATATTGGTGCCTGTGCTACTTGTCTAGTCTCAGATAAACATTGGAAGTTGCAGGAGACACCTCTACACAACACTCCTTATCCTGACATGGCATGGGAAAAAGTGGCAATAGACATTGCAGGCCCTTTTGAGTTGCTTCCATCTAGTCAAAGGTATATGGTGGTTTTAATTGATTATTTTTCTAAATGGGTGTATATTGATTTTGCTACAAATCCAAATACGGACACTGTAATCACATTTTTGCAGAAGATATTCAATATTGAAGGTGCACCAAATGAAATAGTAACAGATAATGGTACACATTTCACTTCACACACAATGTATGAGTTTTTATCTCAGCATCACATAAAGCATAATAAAGTGGCTCTTTATTCCCCTTCATCAAACGGTTTAGTGGAGCGTATGAACAAATTCTTAAAGGAAGGTGTTCAAACCGCTTTAGCGATGGGTCAGGATGTTAAAATGTTTTTAAAAGAAAAAATGTGGTCATATTTAACCACTCCTCACAGTACTACTGGTGTTTGTCCTTTTGTGTTATTACGCAAAAGGTTGCCCAGATTTAATATGTTACCTGATTGGATTAGAAATTTTAACAAAGACAAATTTGAGGATTTATCTAAAGTTGGAAGTTCAGTGATTAAAAAACAAAATCGAACAAAAGAACTGTTTGACAGGAAATTCAGAGTTAAATTAGTTGATGTTCAGGTTGGAGATTGGGTTTTAGTGAGAGTACCGTCTAGGGTTAAAAAGGGAAGTTCTAAATTTTCCCTACCTGCCCAGGTTGAGAAAATTTCTAAAGGTTCTGTGTTTTTGTGGAACAAAGGTTGGTGGAGCAAGAGAGACATTGTTAAAATTTCTAAAGAGCAAGCAAAGAAAATATTGTTTGTCAGATCAACAACAACAAATCAAGAATATAATTTTGTGGGTGATCAACAACTTATGAATTTCTCTCAAGTTGATTTGAGTAGGCCAACCTTGGAAACACAATTGACGGAAGGTTCCGAAGTTTTGGGTCCGTGTGATGAGGAAAGTGCCTCTTCTGGGCAATCATTACATCAACCTTCTTCAACAGTGAAATGTAGAAATTCTCGCAATGCGTGTATGCCTGTCAAATTTCAGGACTATTATGTCTCTTAGCTTTTATGCTTTAAGTTATAAGTTCTGCACTGGCTTCTTAGTAATTGGGTAAATGTAATGACAATATGTATATGTATATATTTTTATATTTATGTAGTTATTTATTTATTTATTTATTTATTCTTTTGTATTAAAAGGGGGGGGTGTTGTATAGGTGTTACTGATTGTTTAGTTCAGCTGTCACAGCATGAGCTCCTGCTGTTGTGCACTCTGCTTGGCGCAGGCTCGTGCTGTGACGTCTGCTGCATGTTTACATCATTAGGTTCTCTGCAGCAGCACGTTCTGTTAATTTTCAATAGCGTGTGTTTTCTTTGATGAGAGTCTCGTGAGTTTCAGTTTGTTATCTGGTTGTTGAAGCTGATGGCTCGTGTGCAGGCAACATGTTGTATTTTGAATGGCACAACCGGTTTTGAAAATGTAAGTGTGACATCGGTTGGCCAGTTTTCTCCTTGTTACCTGTGTTCATGTCATGTTGGTTGTGAGCTCCTATTTTGAGGCAAATTAAAGAACTTCTTCACAGGATCCTGCTTGGCCAGCCTCAATTTATTTCTATTTTTAGGCGCTTGCAACATTTGGCGACGATTTTCTTAATTTTTTCGGTTTGCCTTAAGTTCATTGGAGCTCACAACTTCATTGTTCCTTGTTCTAAGTATTATTGAACGGAATCGTTTTTGAGGACACATCGTTGTTTGCTGAGTTGCAGTCTGTTTTGTTCCTGCTGTTGACTTTCAGAACAGCCTGTCGTGTGAAATCCGGGAGTTCTATGCAACAAACTGAAGTCTGTTTACCTTTCAACCTTTCTTGGATGGTTCCTGGTGTTTCCTACTGGATTGCTCTGTTTGCTGTTTTCTCATGGCTGTGAAGTGACACCTGAATGTAACATTCTTCTTATCAGCCCTTGAACTTTTCTGTGTTGTGCATGCAGTGTTAATTCTTTCACTGACAAGCATCCTTGAAGCACAACTTATTTCTGGTCTGTTGGAACTTCAGGAAAGGACTCTTTATTCCAGTGTTAATTACAGCTTCAAGATTTCAACACAGTGATGAGCACACCATCGTGTTGGTAACTGTTTATGTGCTTGCACCACGGTGACAGGCACACCTCTAGCAACTTCAAGTTTTAAAAGACTTCTATATCAGTAGTGTTATATTCAGTGCCATGAAATTTGGTTTGTCTTTAATTTAGTCATTTTAGTTTTACAATGTTTGCAATTTAAAATTATCACAGAGTGGCTATTTGTTGGGTCTTAAAGGGAACGAAAAATAGAATTTCTAGCTAGTATGTCTTATGAATCTGCTTCTAACTTGGCTAATATTGCTCCATTCCTACAATGTCCTGGTAAACCTCATGTTAAATGGTCTATTTGGTTACGTTCATTTGATAACTATCTAGTTGCTGTAGGTGCTGATGGTTTTCCACCTAAGCGTAAAGCTGCCATTTTATTTAGTCACCTGGGGCAAGAAGGCCAACAAGTGTTTGATAATTTACCCAAAGTTATTCCATCTGAAGAAGCGGCTGGTGATTGGAATGAATTTGCAGAAGCTATTGCACGTCTACAACGTAAATTTTGCGAAGAACCAAGTGTCTTGTTAGAAAGGTTTAATTTTTCTTTTAAAAAAAACAGGCAGCAGATGAGTCTGTGGAGGATGTTATTTCACTGTTGAGGTCTTTAGCTGTCACATGCAATTTTGTGTCTGCATTAGATACGTATTTGCGTGATCAATTTGTTTACAGTTGCTATTCCAAGAAGATTCAAGAGAGATTATTAAATTGCAGGGATCCTTCATTAAGTGAGGTGCTGATGTTAGTTAAAACTATTGAACGCTCTATTGTTTCAACTCAGGTAATAACTCAAGAATATACCAGATCATCTTCAGTTCTGGTAAATTCAGTTAATGAAGGAGAGCATGTGGATTATGTTGTTCTCAAGGATAGGAATGTTAAGCTTTTTGTTAAGAAAACTAATCAATATTGTTTTAGATGTGGTTCTAAATCACATTTGAGCAATTTTGCGCAATGTCCTGCTATAGGTAAACGCTGCACTAACTGCAAAAAGGTAGGACATTTTTACAGTGTTTGTAAAAGCAGTAAAAATGTAAAAGTACATAGCATTGAAGTAACAGAAGACGAGGATTTATTGAGTTTATCTAGTATGGTACTGAACTTAGATACTGGCACTTGTAAAAGTGAAGTAATCAAAGACCCTGTTTGCCAAGTACTTTTAGGCAATATGATTTCTATCAATATGACATGTGATTCGGGGGCACCCCTCACAATAATTTCAGACACTTTGTTTAACTCTCATTGGAAAGGTAAAGTGATATTAAGTAAACCAGATGTACACCCTAAAGCTTATGGGGATCAAGATATTGATCTGTTGGGGTATTTTGAAGAACAAATCACTTGTTTGGGTAACAGTATTTGTACTAAAGTGTATGTGGCTATTAAAGGAAGGAATATTGTAGGTTGGCGGGATTTAGCCAAGTTAGGCCTCATGCTTGTGCCTGGAGCAGATTTGCCTGTGAGGATATGTAACATTCCTGTATCCATGGTCCAAGTTCAGGAGAAAAGTTCAGTCAAAAAGATTTGTGACGCTTACCCTGAGCTCTTTAGTCACTCTATTGGTTGTTTTAAAAATTACACACACACTATTAGGTTAAAGAAGAATGCAATTCCAGTAATTCATTAACTTCGCCCTGTACCCTTTACCATCAGAGCAGAATTAAAAAGGTTATTGGACAAAATGGTAAATGAGGGTATCATTAAACAGGCAGAGTCTTCTGAGTGGGTCAGTCCCATTGTGATCGTTCGGAAAAAGGATGGGGACATAAGACTCTGTGCTGACCTTCGCACATTAAATAAAAACATTGTTGTTGAATGTCACCCATTGCCCAAGGTGCAAGACTTGTTAGCTAACATTGGTCATGCACGTTTTTTCTCACTATTAGATCTTAAATCAGCGTATCATCAAATTCCGCTCGATCAGGTGTCACAAAATCTCACCACTTTTATAACACCATTTGGTGCTTTCAAGTTTACAAGGCTACCTTTTGGCCTGGCTTCAGCTGCCAGTGTCTTCCAAAGGTTGATGGACACAGTATTGGAGGGTATAGAAGGAGTTCAAGCTTTTCAAGATGATGTACTCATCTTTGCAGAAACTTTGAATGAGCACAATAGAATTTTAACCAGGGTTTTTGATAAATTTAGGGAATTTGGAGTTACTCTTCGGTCTGATAAATGCAAATTAAATGTGCAAAATTTTGACTATTTGGGTCACATGGTTACCCCAAATGGTATTTCTCCCAAATATTCATTAATTAAAGCTATTCAGGATGCAAAGCCTCCCAGGGATAAGGATACCTTGAGATCTTTCCTAGGCTTAAGTGAGTATTATTCGCGCTTTGTGAAGGGATATGCATATATTGTACAGCCATTAAGGAACTTGTTATAAAAAGGTGCCAAATATATTTGGTCTGATGAGGTTGAGGAAGCATTTCAGAATGTCAAGAGATTGATAATATCAGCTCCAGCATTATCATCTTTTGTTTCTGGAAAGAAATGTATAATTACTGTGGATGCCAGTCAAGTTGGTCTGGGAGCTGTACTATCGCAACGGATTGAAGGCAAAGAAAACACTATTGCTTTTGCTTCACGTGCTCTGAATTTGGCAGAGTCACAGTATAGTACAATTGAACGTGAAGCACTAGCGTGTTCATGGGCAGTGGAAAGATTTAAAAACTACATCCGGGGCACACAATTTGACATGTTTACGGATCACAAGCCGTTAATTCATCTCTTAAATGGAAATGGAACGGGGAAAGCGTCGTCACGTTTAGTGAGATTGATTTCAAGGTTGCATGAATTTGATTTTGTTCTGAAATATATCCCTGGAGGTAAGAACGTTAGAGCCGATTGTTTGTCAAGGTTACCAGTTTCGGATGAAATTGTACTAAATTCGGAAGAAGAATGCATGGTGGCATCTATAGAGGACATTTTACATAATACTGGGTCACTTTCGCATGAAAAATGGATAGAGGCTTCTCACACTGATCCTATTTTTTCTAAGGTCACAACTTATATGAAGAACGGATGGCCTTGTGAGAGAAATGTGGAGATGTCATTACGTCCCTATATTCAAGTGTCTGAAGAACTATCATTGGTGTCTGGTGTCTTAATGCATGCTGACTTGTGTGTCCCTCCAAGTTCTTTAAGTGAACTACTAATTGAAGAAGCACATAAAGGGCATTTGGGCATAAGTAGCACCTGTAAAGCTCTCAAACAATTTTATTGGTGGCCAGCAATGGAATCCCAAGTGGCCACTTATATTGGTGCCTGTGCTACTTGTCTAGTCTCAGATAAACATTGGAAGTTGCAGGAGACACCTCTACACAACACTCCTTATCCTGACATGGCATGGGAAAAAGTGGCAATAGACATTGCAGGCCCTTTTGAGTTGCTTCCATCTAGTCAAAGGTATATGGTGGTTTTAATTGATTATTTTTCTAAATGGGTGTATATTGATTTTGCTACAAATCCAAATACGGACACTGTAATCACATTTTTGCAGAAGATATTCAATATTGAAGGTGCACCAAATGAAATAGTAACAGATAATGGTACACATTTCACTTCACACACAATGTATGAGTTTTTATCTCAGCATCACATAAAGCATAATAAAGTGGCTCTTTATTCCCCTTCATCAAACGGTTTAGTGGAGCGTATGAACAAATTCTTAAAGGAAGGTGTTCAAACCGCTTTAGCGATGGGTCAGGATGTTAAAATGTTTTTAAAAGAAAAAATGTGGTCATATTTAACCACTCCTCACAGTACTACTGGTGTTTGTCCTTTTGTGTTATTACGCAAAAGGTTGCCCAGATTTAATATGTTACCTGATTGGATTAGAAATTTGAACACAGACAAATTTGAGGATTTATCTAAAGTTGGAAGTTCAGTGATTAAAAAACAAAATCGAACAAAAGAACTGTTTGACAGGAAATTCAGAGTTAAATTAGTTGATGTTCAGGTTGGAGATTGGGTTTTAGTGAGAGTACCGTCTAGGGTTAAAAAGGGAAGTTCTAAATTTTCCCTACCTGCCCAGGTTGAGAAAATTTCTAAAGGTTCTGTGTTTTTGTGGAACAAAGGTTGGTGGAGCAAGAGAGACATTGTTAAAATTTCTAAAGAGCAAGCAAAGAAAATATTGTTTGTCAGATCAACAACAACAAATCAAGAATATAATTTTGTGGGTGATCAACAACTTATGAATTTCTCTCAAGTTGATTTGAGTAGGCCAACCTTGGAAACACAATTGACGGAAGGTTCCGAAGTTTTGGGTCCGTGTGATGAGGAAAGTGCCTCTTCTGGGCAATCATTACATCAACCTTCTTCAACAGTGAAATGTAGAAATTCTCGCAATGCGTGTATGCCTGTCAAATTTCAGGACTATTATGTCTCTTAGCTTTTATGCTTTAAGTTATAAGTTCTGCACTGGCTTCTTAGTAATTGGGTAAATGTAATGACAATATGTATATGTATATGTTTTTATATTTATGTAGTTATTTATTTATTTATTTATTTATTCTTTTGTATTAAAAGGGGGGGTGTTGTATAGGTGTTACTGTTTGTTTAGTTCAGCTGTCACAGCATGAGCTCCTGCTGTTGTGCACTCTGCTTGGCGCAGGCTCGTGCTGTGACGTCTGCTGCATGTTTACATCATTAGGTTCTCTGCAGCAGCACGTTCTGTTAATTTTCAATAGCGTGTGTTTTCTTTGATGAGAGTCTCGTGAGTTTCAGTTTGTTATCTGGTTGTTGAAGCTGATGGCTCGTGTGCAGGCAACATGTTGTATTTTGAATGGCACAACCGGTTTTGAAAATGTAAGTGTGACATCGGTTGGCCAGTTTTCTCCTTGTTACCTGTGCTCATGTCATGTTGGTTGTGAGCTCCTATTTTGAGGCAAATTAAAGAACTTCTTCACAGGATCCTGCTTGGCCAGCCTCAATTTATTTCTATTTTTAGGCGCTTGCAACATTGTGATCTGACCTACCACGATTCCCTGAGAAGTCTATCTTGCCATGTGATAGGATGCCACAATCATCTCGGCCAGAGATGAGGCGCTGCTAGTTAGCCGAAAAACCCGGATTAGGCCGACAGGTGTCACATGGGGTGGAATTGTACTTAGTACCCGCTATCCATGTGATCCTACTGCCCAAATCCAGTAGCCTCGTTGATATGAGAACCTATGCGACAAGGTCAGCCAGGTCGTACGGGGAAGGTGGAGTCAGCCAGGTCATCAGGGCTGTTGTATCTGGCGGGGCTGGGGAGGAGACAGTGATGTCAGGCAGGGTCGGGGAGGGTGGATTCAGCCACATGATCAGGGCTGCAGTGTCAGGCAGGGCTGGGGAAGGAGGGTGGACTTAGACTTGTGATCAGGGTTGTAGCACCTGGTACCCTGTGGGTATTAGCAGCGCTATACAAATCGACTGATTGATTGCAGTGCCAGACAGGGCTGTTCATGTCAGGGAGGGGAGGGTGCAGTCGGCGAATTCAGGGAGGGCAGATGAGGATCTTACACTAAACCAGTAACACTCAGTGCAGACCCAGAGATTATATCAAATTCCTTAACCACATTCCCCGAGACTGAAGACCAAAGGCTGATGTTGGACCCAACTCCCTCAGACAGAGGGACAGACTGGACCTAAACACCTGCAACTGAGGGCCAGAGAAACACCTGAGAATGAGGGTCAGAGGCTGATGATCGAGCAAACTTCCTGAGACTGAGGGCCAGACAATGAGATTGGGTCAAGGTCACTGATTCCAAGGGTAGACTCTGATGTTGGACCTAACTCGCAGACTGGACTGAACTCACTTTGTCTGAAGATCTGACACTAATGATGGCTAAGATCCTTAGACTAAGGGTGACAGACTAATGATGAAACAGACTCCCTGAGACTGAGGGTGAGACACCATTCTTGGTTATAACTTCCTGACTCAAATGAACTCCCTGAGACTGAAGACTAGATGCTGATATTTTCCCAAACTCCCTGAGGCTCAAAGAAGACCCTGTGACTGGACCGAACATCCTGAGACTGAAAGAAGACCCTGAAACTGGGCTGAACTCCTAGTGACTGAGTTTGAGACACTGACGGTAGACCTAACTCCCAGACAGGTCTGAACTCCCGGAGACTGAGGGCCAGAGGCTAAAATTCGCCCAAACTCCACCACACCCTGTGACTTGATCAAACATCCTGAGACTGAAAGAAGACCCTGAAACTGGACTGAACTCCCTGAGACTGAGTTTGAGACACTGACGGTGGACCTAACTCCCAGACAGATCTGAACTCCCGGAGACTGAGGGCCAGAGGCTAATATTTGCCCAAACTCCCCAACACCCTGTGATTGGACCAAACATCCTGAGACTAAGGGCTGAACACTGACATTGGGCCAAGCTCCCTGAGACAGAGAGCTAGACACTGATGTTGGACTGAACTTCCTGAGACTGAGGGCCACGCACTCACATTGGGCCAAACTCCCTGAGACTGAGAGCGAGATACCGATGTCGGATTGAACTCCCTGAGTTTGAGGGCCAGATGCTGACACTGGGCACAATTCCGAGAATGAGTCACTGGTGTAGGCTGAACTCCCTGAGACTAAGGGACAGACTGACTTAGCCCCACTGAGACTGATGGACAGACTGACACCCCGCGGACTGAGGCCAGAGGGTGATACCCGCCCGCCGCTGTCCCCGCAGCTCCGGGCAGCCAGCCTCCCCCCTCGCTTCTAATTATAAAGTTGGAGGCTCTGATTTCAGCCCCCCGGGGCGTGGCTTCGGTTTCAGTCCCCAGGCCGCCGTGAGCGTGGCTGGTGGTAAATAATGCAGGAGCCCGCAGAGTCCCTGCTAATGGAGCCTGAAATACTCCCGGCCCTGGGGACCAGGCTGGGCTTATGCAAGAAGCGGCGGCTGCTTGCACGAGCCGCAGCCCCGGGGGCCCGCCGGAGGGCGCCAGACCTGCAGCCTGCGCGGAGCGCACGTGCTCCTCCCCGCGGACTACGAGTCCCAGCAGAGACCGGGCGAGGACTACGGCTCCCGGCAGGCAGGCGGACCGGAACTACAGCTCCCGGCATGCAGGCGGACAGGAACTACACCTCCCGGTAGGGAGGCGGATCGGAACTACATCTCCCGGCATGCGTACGGACAGGAACTACAGCTGCCGGCAGGAGCGCGGAAAGGAACTACACCTCCCGGCAGGCAGGCGGACCGAACTACAGCTCCCGGCTGGAGTGCGGACAGGAACTACACCTCCCGGCAGGCAGGCGGACCGAACTACACCTCCCGGTAGGCAGGCGGATCGGAACTACATCTCCCGGCATGTGTACGGACAGGAACTACAGCTGCCGGCAGGAGCGCGGAAAGGAACTACACCTCCCGGCAGGCAGGCGGACCGAACTACAGCTCCCGGCTGGAGTGCGGACAGGAACTACACCTCCCGGCAGGCAGGCGGACCGAACTACAGCTCCCGGCTGGAGTGCGGACAGGAACTACAACTCCCAGCAGACATATGCAGACCGGAACTACAACACCCGGCAGGCACACGGACCAGAGATAGCGCGCCAGGCAGGCGGCCCGGAACTACAGTTCCCAGCAGACAGGTTGACCGAAACTACAGTTACCGGAAGGTAAGCTGATTGGAACTACAACTCCCGGCATGCAGGCGGAGTGGGACTACACCTCCCAGCCGGCAAAGGCATACAGGCCCTCTGAGTGACAAGAACTACAACTCCCATCAGGCCAAAAGCAGAGAGAATGAAAAATGTCCTAGCTATCGTGAAGGAAACTGAAAAATGGCCTAGCTATCGTGAAGGAAACTACAATTTTCTAGCATTTGCGTCAAGAATTTTTAAATCTATTAAGGACATGGAGGCGAGGATTATGCTTCTCCTTTTTCGCTGTTTATTAACGTAACCAATGACAGCAGCCAATCAGAAACATATTAAACAAAAAACTACAAATCCCAGAAACCTGAGCTGACATCACTTCCTGCACGTCAGCCCAGACCTCTCCAACTATATAAGCAGCGAGGAACCATAATGCGTCCTCTTTCTTTGCTCTGAATATCAACCGGAAAATCACTAGTCTCATAAAAAACTGCAGCAAATAAAACAGGATAACAGTCTCAGAACTTGGTGCGACGTAAAAACTTGCAGTACTGCGTAGATAGCCTGAAATCTTCCCGTCATCCAGTCTTCTGATCTGGAGCTGCAAAGAAGAAATAAATATTCCCGTCATAGACATTTGTTGAATACAAACTACTACCAAAAACCAATCAAAGCCACTTAGACAAGCTATCCTTAATTGATCACATCAATGAAACACATGCAACATAAAAGAGTAACCATTCTTTGGTATCAACCTGCAGAACATAAGACATCCGACCGGCTAATTACGCATAACAAAAAAGAGGGGGGGTATGAATACTAATAGGGCGGGATAATCCTCGCCTCCGTGTCCTTAATTGAATAAAAAATTCTTGACGCGAATGCTAGAAAACTTTACATTCTGTGGCAGGACTGGAGACTCGGATTATGCTTGTTTAAAGCTGGTGTATTACAATGGAAGCCACATCAAGAATAGGTTTATAATAAAATCTCTTAAAAGTGGAATCCGTCGACTAGTCTGCTGCTCTCATTATGTTTTGCAGTTGAGAACCAAGGCCGAAAGATTTGGACGCCATTGCTCCCCTGACAGAGTGCGCCCCAAAAATGGAAGTGTCGATACCAGCTTCTGACAAAATCCACTTCACCCAGCGTGCCAAGGTAGCCGATGACACAGGATGAAATGGCTTTTGTAAAGCAATCAAAAGTTGACCCCCAGCAGGTTGTCTAAATTCCCTGGTGTGATCTTCATATTCTCACAGACATTGCACAACACACAGTTTAGGATTGTCAGAAAAACTAGGATAAGTTACTTGCCTTGAGAAAGTCTTCGTCCTCCGGGCTATGGAGAAAGTTACACCTTCAAGAGAATATACTCTACCTGCAATATCCAGAGCGCGAACATCCGACCCTCTCCTATAGGAGAGGAGGCATAAGAGAATAGTCAGTTTTGCGGACAACTGCTTCCTGGATAAATCTGCATTGCAAGACCATTTCTGCAAAAATTTTAAGATGATATCCACATCCCATAAAAATGCATACTTGGGTTGAGGAGGATTAGACAACCGGATACCTCTCATTACCCTGCTGACCAAGGGATGTTCCCCCACGGGTTTCCCGTCCACAAAAATGTGTCCAGCAGATATAGCTGACCTGTAATTATTAACAGAACAGTAGCTCAAACCTTCTGAGGCTAGTTCAGCTAAGAAGTTAATCACATCTGTAATGGAGGCCCCCTAAGGATCCAGGTTCCGTGGGTTGCACCAACCCACCCACCTGAGCCAGGCAGATAAATATCTTCTATGAGTGGAGTCTGCCCAGGAGGCAGAGATGAAGGAGATAGCGCTCTCCGAAAGGCTCGGCAAATACCAGCGTTGCCTGAAATGCGCCAGGCCATGAGATGCAAATTGTTCTGGACAATGAGGGGGTGAGGTTGCCCCAACGGGTTTAACAACAGATTGGGGCTGAACGGAATCTGGACAGGAAGGTCCCGGGAAAGCTCCAACAGGAGAGGAAACCACATCTGTGCTCCCCAAATTGGAGAGACTAGAATCAATTCCGCTCGCTGTCGCATCACCTGAGATGCTACTCTCAGGAGTAAGATGAACAGGGGAAAAGCATAGAGGAGTGGGCCCGTCCAATTCTGCAGGAAGGCATCTGAAGAGATGGCTAAGGGGTCCGGTCTGCAAAAGAAAAATCGGTCTATCTGGTAAGAAAGACGAGATGCAAAGAGGTCTACATGGCATTGACCCCATCTCGTTTGTAACGCCTGAAAAATGGCCGGCTGGAGTTTCCATTCGCTGGGGTCTTGGAGATATCTGGAATTCCAGTCCGCCACTACATTGAGCTGACCCGGAAGGTATTCCGCCATTACAGAAATTCGATTCTGCAGGCAGTATTGCCAAAATGTTCTGGCAATTTGGAGAAGGGCTAGAGACCTCGTTCCTCCCAGTTTGTTCTCAGATCCTTGACAAACTTGTCTCCGAAGAGGAGGCCATTCGCCAAAGGCCCTGGTTCCGCCGTGGCTAGCTCTGTTAGTTTGGGATCTATGCAAATTAAGATGGACTTTCTTCTTTCAGAGGAGAGGGCACAATTTGCGTTCCCGAGCATACATAATGCTCGCTGCTCCCAACCTGCCAAGGTGTCTGGGTCAATGACCGTGCCGGATGCCTTAGCTGATACCGCCAGGTCTAGGATCTTGCAGAGGGGCCCTGTCAGGGCGAGGAGTTTGTCCTGGCACATTTTCCAGGACCTGTCCATGCCTTTTTTCGGGTCCTTGGAGGACCTCTTAATGAAGGTGGCAAGGTTAGGGTCCAATTCGGGGGTGAGGGCCACCTTATGTGGAATGTCTGGGCGGGGGCATTCGGACTTCAGTCTGCCACTTACGTCCTTGTCCAGGGGTTTCCTGAGTCGAGAATAAACGTAATCCGAGACCGCGGGAAGGGGCGTCCAGTCTGAGGATCTCGGGTGTACTATGGCCTCAGGGTCAAAATCAAGGGAAGAAGGGGAGGGACCTCACAAGTCGGGGTGGAGGCTGCAGGTGAATGTCTTTGGCGTTTGGGCTGGGGAGGGTCTTCGTCAGAGCCAGAGAGTGAAGTGTGAGAATTGTGTGACTGAATGTCGGGAGGAGGAGGTAAAACTTGGTGCTGGTAGAGGGTTAGGCGTAATATTCGTGATCTGTGCCCAAGGACTGCAACAGTCGGGCTAAGGAAGCTGCGTGGGGCCAACTGGAGGAACGAGAATCTTGGCCGTCCGTCAGGGGAGCTGAGGGCCCCGGGGTAGGCTGACTGTAGGTAGGGACCGTCAGGGCATAATGTTTCAATTGCCGAGCAATTGGCTGCAGGGCCACCGTAAGGGCCCTGTTAACAGACTGCGCCACTGAAGAGTCCAAAGCATGGACAATATCCTCCCCCAACAGCAGGTCTTCCTGCTCCTGATAGGTAGCTGGCTGCTCATTAAACTGCTTCTCTGCCATGGCCAGACCCTGAAAGCTACCAATTATTATGCCCTTGTTGAGAATCGCCTCAATAATCTATGGGTCTGCGCAGGTAATAGTGGGGAAACCCTGGTACACTATGCCGCTCTGGAGACTGTCAAAATATCAATCTGTGGCCAAGCAGGTGCTATAACGCCACAAAACCCCCTCAGGAATAATCCTGTAATGGCCAATTTGCAACCCAGGCTAATGGGCGTAAGAGGAGCGTCAATTCTCCACTTTGAGAGCTGACTCAAAGATCGCAGAGTCAAGCGTGGGCTCGCCGTCACTATTCACTCAGTGAAACTGACCCGTGGCGCTTTGCGCGTGCGTGCACGGGCAGCAAGCCAAAGGAAGGACCAATAAAATTATTGGAGCAGAAACGCCGCGCTCCTCGGCCTCCTGACACCCCGCCGGGTGCCTAAAACATGCGGCGATGCTCCTGGAGGAGCGCAAGACGAGATACTAACACTCGCGTCCCGCGTTGCTCCGATTGGCGAAAACACCGAAGACAACAGTGCACAATTAACAATGGACACAGAATTAGAAGAAAACAATGGCACTTATCTGAAGCGTAAGCAGCAAAGAAAGAGGGCGCGTTATGGTTCCTCGCTGCTTATATAGTTGGAGACATCGGGGCTGAGGTGCGGGAAGTGATGTCAACTCAGGTTTCTGGGATTTGTAGTTCTTTGTTTAATATGTTTTTGATTGACTGCTGTAATTGGTTACGTTAATAAACAGCGAAGAAGGAGAAGCATAATCCGAGCCTCCGGTCCTGCCATAGAATTTCAATTCTATTAAGGACACGGAGGCAAGGATTATGCAGTCCTTTCTCCACTTTATTAACAACAGTAGGTTCAAAGTTCAAACATGTTCAAAACAAAATAAACCTCAAGCCCCATGATGCCCACAAGTAACCATGACAACCCATAACCAATCCACTGTCCATAACGAGGAGTATATATATAACTGACGGGTGCAGTCCTTCCTCTTCTTCACTGAAGGAAGTTAAGGAACTTGCAACTTCAATCTCCTTTGGAATCACCTCCTACAAAAAATAAAAAAGAGATCAAACACAGGAACAGATATACCTCATACGCAATACTCCTGCCAGAATATCCAGTCATGTTAATAACCAATATAAAATACATTAGGAAACATAACGCATAACAAAGTCATCCAAAGTGAGACATCAATAGAATACATAAACCAACCAAGCTTCATAGATAAAAAAAATACCATTGGCCTGTAAAAAAGTATCTCAGAAACAACAGGTAGCTTAACCTCGGGTGGGTAATACTGTCGCAGTATGAGGGAGGGATAATCCTCGCCTCCGTGTCCTTAATAGAATTGAAAGTTTCCTTCACGATAGCTAGGAAATGTTTCATTCTATATCAGGACCAGAGGCGAGGATTATGCAAGTTCAAAGCTTACTTACCACCAACGATGCAGCTTCATGGAGCGGTTTAAAATAAAACTTCTTAAAAACCGACTCCGAGGACCAATCCGCTGAATTAATGATGTCCTCCAATCTCCCACCGACCAGAATGGCCTTGGAAGCCATCGCACCTCTAGTGGAATGAGCCCCAAAACGCTGAATGTCAATGCCAGACTCTGACATGACCCCACAAACCCACCTAGCAATGGTGGGGGAAGACGCAGCCCTAAACGGTTTCTTGACAGCAATCAAAAGTTGCCTCTCCCCCGGAGGCCTAACCTCCTCTGTGACAGCTTCATAAGTCTGTAAACATCTTACCACACATAACTTAGGGTGAGAATCAAAACTGGGATACGAAACAAACCTGGTATCTGTTTTGGTCCGCCTGTAAATAGCGAAAGTAACCCCTTCCGGGGTGAAGACCCGGGCCGACACATCCAAAGCACGCGCGTCTGAAACACGCTTACAAGAAACAAGGCACAAAAGCATCGCCAACTTAGCGGAAATCTGCTTCCTGGATAGATAACGATTCTCTGGCCAAGAGGAGAGAAAATTGAGAACCTTGTTAACATCCCATAACCCGAGTATCGAGGTTCAGGGGGTCGGGATAAACGAGACCCTTTCAAGAGCTTACTTACCAAGGGGTGTTCCCCCACCGGGACATCATTGATGGTATTATGTCCTGCCGAAATCGCAGAACGAAAAGAGTTAATAGTACAATAATTGAGACCAAAGGTAAAAAGTTCAGACAAAAAATTGACTATGAACTCAACGGGGGCCCCCCACGGGCTCCACTTCCCTCTCCAGACACCAACGAGCCCATCTGTTCCAGGCCGATCTATATCTCTTGATAGTACCTGGAGCCCACGACTCTCTCATAAGGGCTGTAGCCTCCCGTGAAAGGTAGACGTTTTCCCAACGTCCCCTGAAATCCCCCAAGCCTTGAGATTGAGGTGACCTTGAAGCACCAGAGGATGATGGCGACCCAGCGGGTCCTGGAGGACTCCCGGAACGCACGGAAGCCTGAGAGGAGCCATCCAAGACAACTCCAGAAGTGTGGGGAACCACGGCTGAGCTTTCCAAATCGGAGATATCAGGATCAGAGATGCCCACTGACGTCGGACCTGAGCCACCACTCTGGGGATTAACAGAAACGGAGGAAAAGCATAGCATTGGTCGTTCGACCAGTCCTGCAAGAAGGCATCCACTGCGGTCGCCCCCGGATCGGGCTTCCAACTGAAGTAAGTCGGAAGCTGAGCATTCCATCGGGAGGCAAACAGGTCCACAGAACAAGGACCCCAACGATCCATCAGGGACCCAAAGATCTCCGGATCCAGACGCCAATTGCTGGAATCCTTGAGGTAACGGTAATTCCAATTCGCCACCTGATTCTGATTCCCCGGGAAATATTCCGCTGTAACAGAAATCTGCCTCTGGAGACAGTAATGCCAGAAATCCTTTGCCAGATCCACCAAGACCCTGGACTGAGTGCTCCCCAGTCTGTTTATATACTGGACAGCCGAGATTTTGTCCATCCGAAGAAGGACACAACAGGAAATCTTGTCTTGTGTCAAGGACCGAATTGCAAATGACCCTGCAAGAAGCTCAAGGCAATTGATGTGAAGGGTCAGCTCATCCGAAGTCCACTGACCTCCCATGGAGATCTGACCACACCTGGCTCCCCAGCCCAGTCTGCTGGCATCCGATTCTATCACCAGGTCGGGGAGAGAACCAAAAATGGCCTTGTCATTCCATGCATCCATGTGGCTCAACCACCATTCCATCTCCAAACGAGCCTCCGAAGAGAGCTCCACTAGAGCTGAATAGGTATGACCTTTCCGGAGATGAGAGGCTTTCAGACGTTGCAGGGCCCTGTAATGGAGGGGACCCGGAAAGATAGCCTGGATAGAAGACATCAGAAGCCCCACAATCCTGGCAATCTGCCGGAGGGAGGTCCTGTCCCTGCGGAGCACCTTGGAAATCTCCTTTTTGATCTTGGAGACCTTGTGTTCTGGAAGTTTCAGCGTTGCGGACGTCGTGTCCACCACAAACCCCAAAAACGTCATAGATTGAGACGGGCACAGAGAGGACTTCTCCGTGTTGATCACGAAACCCAGGTCCTGCAACAATGCAATAGTCATGTTCACGTAACACAACAGCTGCGACTTGGACTGGTCCATCAAAAGGATGTCGTCCAAGTAAATAATCAGTCTGACACCCTGAGTCCGTAGAAACTCGACCACAGGCTTCAGCAGCTTCATGAAGCACCAAGGTGCTGAAGAAAGGCCGAACGGGAGACACGTGAACTCGTAGATCTGGTTCCTCCATTGAAACTGCAGAAAACGGCGGCGAGGAGGATAAATGGGGACTGTAGGATACGCATCCTTGAGATCCAAACGGATCATCCAGTCCCCTTGACACAAAAGATCTCTGAGGAGATGGATTCCCTCCATCTTGAAATGACGATAAACCACCCATTCGTTGAACGCCTTGAGGTTTATCACCGGCTGGAAACCCTTGTCCTTCTTCTCGACCAGGAAAATGTTGCTCAAAAACCCCCCGGATGGAGAGCAGTCAGAACAACAGCCCCTTTGCTCAGAAGAAGTTGGACCTCAGAATCGATCAATTGGGAGTCCTGTGTGCTGAACCGAAGGGGAGGAGGGCGAACCGGTTGAACAGGGGTCCCATAGAACTCTATGCGGAACCCTCACACTGTCTCCAAAAACCAAGGATCGGCAGTAAGCCGCGCCCAATTCCTTGCGAAGAGAGCAAGTCTACCTCCTAGATCTTGAGGGGGAAAAAGGGGAGTGCTCACCTGTGTTCCTCCCTGTGAATTGGAGTTGCCTCTGTGGAAACATGAGGGGCGTCCTCGACCAGAACCTCTGCTGGGAAAGAAGGTTCCCTGGCAGCCACCCTTCCAACCGTTATTCCACTTGCCTTGGGCTCTGGAGGGGCCTGACTGCTGGGAGCGCCCGGAGGAGCGACCCCTTCCTCGTCCGGCCCCTCCCAAAAAAATCCTGGGAAAGATCTTGCGCATGGAAGACTGCGCTTTATCCAAGGCGGAGAATGTGGACACAAATCTCTCAAGCTCCTCCATGAAGGGGTCGCCAAAGAGACTGCCCTGGGCTATAGCGCCAATGTAGGAAGTTGGCTCTGTATATACTATTTCAAAGTAAGAAATAGTGTGCACAGAGTCCAAGGGTTCCCCTTTGAGGTAAGATAGTGGCAAAAAGAGATAAATCTAATGCTCTATTTTGTGGTAGTGTGGTCGAGCAGTACGCTTATCAGAGGGTAGTGTTAAGCATTTGTTGTACACACACAGGCAATAAATGAGGAACACACACTCAAAGACTTACTCCAGACCAATAGGTTTTTATATTGAAAAATATATTTTCTTAGTTTATTTTAAGAACCACAGGTTCAAGATTTACAAGTAATACTTCAAATGAAAGGTATTTCACTCAGGTATTCTAGGAACTTTGAATAATCACAATAGCATGTGCAGTTTTGACAAAAATTGCAATAAGCTATTTTAAAAGTGGACACTGCAAAAATCAACAGTTCCTGGGGGAGGTAAGTACTTGTTAAGTTCACAGGTAAGAAAAACACTTACAGGGTTCAAAGTTGGGTCCAAGGTAGCCCACCATTGGGGGTTCAAGGTAACCCCAAAGTTACCAACCAGCAGCTCAGGGCCGGTCAGGTGTAGAGGTCAAAGTGGTGCCCAAAACACATAGGCTTCAATGGAGAACAGGGGTTCCCCCGGTTCCAGTCTGCCAGCAGGTAAGTACCCGCGTCCTCGGAGGGCAGACCAGGGGGGTTTTGTAGGGCACCGGGGGTGACACAAGCAGGCACAGAAAGTACACCCTCAGGGGCACAGGGGCGGCTGGGTGCAGAGTGCAAACAGGCGTCAGGTTTTGTATTGAAAGCAATGGGGAGATCCGGGGGTCTCTTCAACGATGCAGGCAGGCACAGGGGGGGGGGGCTCCTCGGGGTAGCCACCACCTGGGCTAGGCAGAGGGTCGCCTGGGGGTCACTCCTGCACTGGAGTTCGGTTCCTTCCGGTCCTGGGGGCTGCGGGTGCAGTGTTGGTTCCAGCCGTCGGATCCCTTGTTACAGGCAGTCGCGGTCAGGGGGAGCCTCTGGATTTCATCTGTAGGCGTCGCTGTGGGGGCTCAGGAGGGTCAACTCTGGCTACTCACGGGCTCGCAGTTGTCAGGGAGTCCTCCCTGTAGTGTTGGTTTTCCGCAGGTCGAGCCGGGGGCGTCGGGTGCAGAGTAGAAAGTCTCACACTTCCGGCGGGAAACGTGAAGTCCTTGAAGTTGTTTCTTTGTTGCAAGAAAGTTGCAGATGGTTGAACAGAGCCGCTGTTCACTGGAGTTTCTTGGTCCTTGGGTGCAGGGCAGTCCTCTGAGGCTTCAGAGGTCGCTGGTCCCTGTTGGATGCGTCGCTGTTGCAGTTTTCTTCGAAGTTGAGAGACAGGCCGGTAGGGCTGGGGCCAAAGCAGTTGTCGTCTCCGTCTTCACTGCAGGGCTTCAGGTCAGCAGTCCTTCTTTTTCTTTAGGTTGAAGGAATCTGATTTCCTGGGATCTGGGGAGACCCTAAATACTGAATTTAGGGGTGTGTTTAGGCCTGGGAGGGCAGTAGCCAATGGCTACTGTCCTTGAGGGTGGCTACACCCTCCTTGTGCCTCCTCCCTGTGGGGAGGGGGGCACATCCCTAATCCTATTGGTGGAATACTCCAAAACCAAGATGGAGGATTCCTAAAGGCAGAGGTCATCTCAGCTCAGGGCACCTTAGGGGCTGTCCTGACTGGTGGGTGATTCCTCCTTGTTTTTCTCATTATCTCCCCTGGACTAAAGTGGGGGCTGTGTCCAGGGGGGCGGGCATCTCCACTAGCTGGAGTGCCCTGGGGCATTGTAACACGAAGCCTGAGCCTTTGAGGTTCACTGCTAGGTGTTACAGTTCCTGCAGGGGGGAGGTGTTAAGCACCTCCACGCAGAGCAGGCTTTTGTTTATGTACTCAGAGAGCACAAAGGCTCTCACTCCATGGGGTCAGAAACTCGTCTCTCAGCAGCAGGCTGGCACAGACCAGTCAGTCCTGCACTGAAGGATTGGATAAAATACAGGGGGCATCTCGAAGATGCCTTCTGTGTGCATTTTTTAATAAATCCAACACTGGCATCAGTGTGGGTTTATTATTCTGAGAAGTTTGATACCAAACTTCCCAGCATTCAGTGTAGCCATTATGGAGCTGTGGAGTTCGTTTTTGACAGACTCCCAGATCATATACTTAATATGGCCACACTGTACTTACAATGTCTAAAAATATACTTAGACACTGTAGGGGCATATTGCTCATGCAGCTATGCCCTCACATGTGGTATAGTGCACCCTGCCTTAGGGCTGTAAGGCCTGCTAGAGGGGTGACTTACCTATGCCACAGGCAGTATTTTGTGGGCATGACATCCTGAGGGGAATGCCATGTCGACTTTGCCTTTTTCTCCCCACCAACACACACAATCTACAATGGCAGTGTGCATGTGTTAGGTGAGGGGTCCTTTAGGGTGGCACAACATATGCTGCAGCCCTTAGGGACGTTCCCTGGTCACAGGGCCCTTGGTACCACTGGTACCTTTTACAAGGGACTTATCCGTGTGCCAGGGGTGTGCCAATTGTGAGAACAATGGTACATTTTAGGTAAAAGAACACTGGTGCTGGGGCCTGGTTAGCAGGGTCCCAGCACACTTCTCAGTCAAGTCAGCATCAGTATCAGGCAAAAAGTGGGGGGTAACTGCAACAGGGAGCCATTTCCTTACACAAGCCCCCCCCAGCCCACAGGCCAGGAGACTCAGCCAAAGCTGGGAGAGTCTTCATAGTCTGGAAGGCGAGGAAGAGTAGAGTAAATAGGCTGGTTTGTTGCAGGGCCTACTCTGCTTTACATCCTCCTGTTCAGGTTATTCCCTCTGGGGAACTGACCGACTACCACAGTGATAGGACCTAGTCTGAATTGCCTCTTGTCTGTGCTTTTAATGTCTTCACCCATTCTCTCTGTTTTGGGGTTAGAGGTATCCACCTCTGCTAATATTATCGTAGCCAGGGTCACCCCTAGCTTACCCAAAGAGGTTACCCAGAGCTGGAGTAACCCCACCATGACCAACAGGGTCAGGGGGCCTAACTTGTTATTTGGCATGGGATCAGACCACCATGCCAAGGATAGTGCAGCCATAAGGGCTAACACCCAGCATAGGCCACTGACAGCTATCAATGGCCAGAACCACATCTTTAGCTCTTCACCTGCAAGGGAAGGGGCTAAGTTACAGGCTTCTTTGGGTTCAGGGTGCCTGTCTGCTGTGTAAGAGTGGGGGGTTATTACATCTTGCAATAAACACCCTTCTTCCACTCTTTCTTCTGTTAACTGAGGAGCCACCCAGGCTCAGGTTTAACAGTTGCCTGACTAGCCAGGGCTTCTTGTGGGTCAGGTTGGACTTTACCAGTGCCACTTTTGGAGTTCTCCCCTACTGGAGCAGAATCTCCTTGGCTTGCTGGAACCTTGGTTAAATGTTGTCCACCTTTCCTATACTGTTTTCTTTTCTTTTTCTTCTGGGGCCTACTTGCAGTTACTGCAGGGGTAGCACCTCCAGAATCTTTGGGAGAGGACTGGCACAGGACCAGTTCCTCTCTGGGGCTCTGACTAACCTCTGGGTAGTCATTTCCAAGGAGACAATCAAGGGGGAGGTCTGTACTGACTACCACCCTTCTCCAGCTAAAAGTCCCACCCAGTTCTATGGGCACAAAAGCCACAGGCCTATCAGTGACCCTGTCTGGGCTAACTCTTACTCTGGCAGTCTCACCTGGGATGTACTGGTTTGAGAACACCAGCCTGTAATGCACAATAGTGTGACTGGCACAAGTGTCTCTCAGGGCAGTGGCTGGGACTCCATTCACCAGTAGGTGGTGGAAGTGTCTTCTTCCCTCTGGAATCTCCAACTCACCTGTTGGGCCCTTTTTCCAATTGAAGGCTATGAAGACCTCCTCATCGGAGGAGTCATCCCCAATGGCTACACTGGTCACCCCTGGGATTTTTCTAGGGGGTCTGTTTTTGGGACAAGAAGTGTCCTTGGTGTGGTGCCATGTCTGTCTACAGTTTTGGCACCATGCCTTAGTTGCATCCCAGTTCTTACCCTGGTACCCACCTTTGTTTTGGGTTGTGTCTTGGGACCCACCCACCTGGTCTGGTTTATGGGGGCCTACAGAGGACTCTTTTTCTTTATTTCTAGTGTCTCTTACTTTCTCCTGGGGAGGCTTTGAAACCCCTTTCTTTTGGTCACCCCCAGTGGAAGTTTTGGTTGCCCTAGTCTTGACCCAGTGGTCTGCCTTCTTTCCCAATACTTGGGGAGAAATTGGACCTAGGTCTACCAGATACTGATGCAACTTTTCATTGAAGCAGTAACTTAAAATGTGTTCTTTCATAGACAAATTATAAAGCCCAAAATAGTCATGCACTTCATTTCCAGTTGCCCAACCATCCAGTGTTTTCACGGATTAGTCTACAAAATCAACCCAGGTCTGGCTCGAGGCTTTTTGAGCCCCCCTGAACCTAATCCTGTACTCCTCAGTGGAGAATCCAAAGCCCTCAATCAGGGTAGCCTTCATGAGGTCATAAGATTCTGAATTTTTTCCCGAGAGTGTGAGGAGTCTATCCCTACACTTTCCAGTGAACATTTCCCAAAGGAGAGCTCCCCAGTGAGATCTGTTTACTTTTCTGGTTGCACAAGCCCTCTCAAAAGCTGTGAACCATTTGGTGATGTCATTACCATCTTCATATTTTGTTACAATCCCTTTGGGGATTTTTAGGATGTCAGTATTCTCTCTGACCCTATTTAAGTTGCTGCCACCATCGATGGGAGCTAAACCCATCTCTTTTCTTTCCCTTTCTATGGCTAGGAGCTGTCTCTCCAAAGCCAATCTCTTGGCCATCCTGGCTAACAGGAGGTCATCTTCATTGAGGCTGCCCTCAATGTTTTCAGAGGTACTGGACTCCCCTATGGAAGAACCAGTCTCTCTGACTAGGATTTGAGGAGTCAGGGTTTGAGGGACTCTGTTCTCCCTATTTAGGACAGGAGGGAGGAAGTCATCCTCTTGTTCACTAATTTCCCCATCTGAAGGATTATCCTCAGAGGGGTGGTCCCTTTTGAACTCTGCCAAAAGCTCCTGGAGCTTTACTTTGGTAGGGTTGGACCCAGTTTTTATATTTTTTAGCTTACAGAGAGACCTTAACTCTGACATCCTTAGATGCAGGTAAGGGGTGAGGTTGAGTTCCACCACCATCTTATCTGTGCTAGACATTATTCCTCTAAAAGTTGGGATTACTTTTTAAGAATCTAAAAACTACTTCTAGAACTTAAATCCAAACTTTTACAAACTTTCAAACTCTAAAAGAAATGCTAACAGGGACTTACACAAGGCCTTAGCAGGACTTACATTTTTTTAGAAAAATAGCTCAAATTGCAAAAATCAGTTTCTAATGACAATTTGTGGAATTTAGTCGTGTGATCAGGTATTGGCTGAATAGTCCAGCAAATGCAAAGTCTTAGACCCCACCGCTGATCCACCAATGTAGGAAGTTGGCCCTGTATATACTATTTCAAAGTAAGAAATAGTGTGCACAGAGTCCAAGGGTTCCCCTTAGAGGTAAGATAGTGACAAAAAGAGATAAATCTAATGCTCTATTTTGTGGTAGTGTGGTCGAGCAGTAGGCTTATCAGAGGGTAGTGTTAAGCATTTGTTGTACACACACAGGCAATAAATGAGGAACACACACTCAAAGACTTACTCCAGGCCAATAGGTTTTTATATAGAAAAATATATTTTCTTAGTTTATTTTAAGAACCACAGGTTCAAAATTTACAAGTAATACTTCAAATGAAAGGTATTTCACTCAGGTATTCTAGGAACTTTGAATAATCACAATATCATGTACAGTTTTGACAAAAATGGCAATAAGCTATTTTAAAAGTGGACACTGCAAAAATCACAGTTCCTGGGGGAGGTAAGTAAATGTTAAGTTCACAGGTAAGTAAAACACTTACAGGGTTCAAAGTTGGGTCCAAGGTAGCCCACAGTTGGGGGTTCAAGGCAACCCCAAAGTTACCACACCAGCATCTCAGGGCCAGTCAGGTGCATAGGTCAAAGAGGTGCCCAAAACACATAGGCTTCAATGGAGAACAGGGGTGCCCTGGTTCCAGTCTGCCAGCAGGTAAGTACCCGCGTCCTCGAGGGGCAGACCAGAGGGGTTTTGTAGGGCACCGGGGGGGACACAAGCAGGCACAGAAAGTACACCCTCAGCGGCACAGGCGCGGCCAGGTGCAGAGTGCAAACAGGCGTCGGGTTTTGTATTGAAAGCAATGGGGAGACACGGGGGTCTCTTCAATGATGCAGGCAGGCACAGGGGGGGCTCCTCGGGATAGCCACCACCTGGGCTAGGCAGAGGGTCGCCTGGGGGTCGCTCCTGCACTGGAGTTCGGTTTCTTCAGGTCCTGGGGGCTGCGGGTGCAGTGTTGGTTCCAGGCGTCGGGTCCCTTGTTACAGGCAGTCGCAGTCAGGGGGATCCTCTGGATTTCCTCTGCAGGCGTCGCTGTGGGGGCTCAGGGGGGTCGTCTCTGGCAACTCACGGGCTCGCAGTAGCCGGGGAGTCCTCCCTGTAGTGTTGGTTTTCCACAGGTCGAGCCGGGGGCGTCGGTGCAGAGTAGAAAGTCTCACGCTTCAGGCGGGAAAAGTGAAGTCCTTAGAGTTGTTTCTTTGTTGCAAGAAAGTTGCACATTATTGAACAGGGCCGCTCTTCACAGGAGTTTCTTGATCCTTGGTTGCAGGGCAGTCCTCTGAGGCTTCAGAGGTCGCTGGTCCCTGTTGGATGCGTCGCTGTTGCAGTTTTCTTTGAAGTTGGGAGACAGGCCTGTAGGGCTGGGGCCAAAGCAGTTGTCATCTCCGTCTTCACTGCAGGGCTTCAGGTCAGCAGTCCTTCTTCTGGTTAAGGTTGCAGGAATCTAATTTCCTAGGTTCTGGGGTGCCCCTAAATACTGAATGTAGGGGTGTGTTTAGGTCTGGGAGGGCAGTAGCCAATGGCTACTGTCCTTGAGGGTGGCTACACCCTCTTTGTGCCTCCTCCCTGTGGGGAGAGGGGCACATCCCTAATCCTATTGGGGCAATCCTCCAAAATCAAGATGGAGGATTTCTAAAGGCAGGGGTCACCTCAGCTCGGGACACCTTAGGGGCTGTCCTGACTGGTGGGTGACTCCTCCTTGTTTTTCTCATTATCTCCCCTGGACTTGCTGCCAAAAGTGGGGGCTGTGTCCAGGGGGCGGGCATCTCCACTAGCTGGAGTGCCCTGGGGCATTGTAACACGAAGCTTGAGCCTTTGAGGCTCACAGCTAGGTGTTACAGTTCCTGCAGGGGGGAGGTGTTAAGCATCCCCACCCAGGGCAGGCTTTTGTTTCTGGCCTCAGAGACCACAAAGGCTCTCACCCCAGGGGGTCAGAAACTCGTCTCTCAGCAGCAGGCTGGCACAGACCAGTCAGTCCTGCACTGAAAGATTGGGTAAAATACAGGGGGCATCTTAGAGATGTCCTCTGTGTGCATTATTTTAATAAATCCAACACTGGCATCAGTGTGGGTTTATTATTCTGAGAAGTTTGATACCAAACTTCCCAGTATTCAGTGTAGCCATTATGGAGCTGTGGAGTTCGTTTTGGACAAACTCCCAGGCCATATACTTAATATGGCCACACTGTACTTACAATTTCTAAGAATAGACTTAGACACTGTAGGGGCATATTGCTCATGCAACTGTGCCCTCACCTGTGGTATAATGCACCCTGCCTAGGGCTGTAAGGCCTGCTAGAGGGGTGACTTACCTATGCCACAGGCAGCATTTTGTGTGCATGGCATCCTGAGGGGGATGCCATGTCGACTTTGCCTTTTTCTCCCCACCAACACACACTATCTGCAATGGCAGTGTGCATGTGTTAGGTGAGGTTTCCCTTAGGGTGGCACAATATATGCTGCAGCCCTTAGGGACCTTCCCTGGTCACAGTGCCCTTGGTACCACTGGTACATTTTACAAGGGACTTATCTGTGTGCCAGGGGTGTGCCAATTGTGGGAACAATGGTACATTTTAGATAAAAGAACACTGGTGCTGGGGCCTGGTTAGCAGGATCCCAGCACACTTCTCAGTCAAGTCAGCATCAGTATGAGGCAAAAAGTGGGGGGTAACTGCAACAGGGAGCCATTTCCTTACAGATACTTTACAGTTTTCAGAGTTCTCTCAATGTTATCCTATGGAGGAAAACAATGTTCAGCAAACATGGTTAACAACGACTTACGAAGCCAATCTCAGGGAGTTAAGGTACGTACTGGGCACTGGTCAGAACCACACCAACAGGTCACATTGGGTGGCACTGGGGCGACCGGGTGCAGATGTGAAGTAAGGCGTCAGGTGCCCAATGGTTTCCTATGGGAGTTTGGTCCTCATGAAGACAGGATGCGGCTCTGGCTAGGAAGCCAGTCAGAGACAACAAGCAGGCAGGTAGTAGACTTGGGTTGATCCTGGGAAGTAGGTGCACCTTTGGGCCTCTTCTCCTGTGCCCAGGGGCGATGGATGCAGGGGGGTCTTTAGGCATCGGGTTTTCATGTCCGAGACCACTCGCTGTCAGTGGATCCTGTGTGTTGAGGATGCAAGTGTCATCAGAGAGTCTAGCAGGGGTGGACTCAAGCTCTCAGGAGCCGGGGCACGTAGATTGACACCAGTGACCCACCTCAACTGGGGTCACGGGTGCAGTAATTGCTGGAGATGTCGGATTTTCTCTCTCCACAAGCCTGTGAAAGACGGGGCCTGTGTGCGGAAGCCACAGGTGTCTTGGGAGAGTCTAAGATGGGTGAGACCAAACTGGACCCAGTCTCTGGGCAGCTGGGGATCCACGTTGTCGTAGTCAGATGGCTTCATCTCAGGTCATGGGCATCGGGTGCAGTGGTCACTTCTGATGTTGGGTTTCTGGGGTTCTAGCAGCTGCAGAGTCTTGTCTTTGGAGTTTTCTATTTGCAGGGCAAGGCCGCTGCCCATGGGAGACTTGAGTCTTTATTGAAGGCTGGACAAGTTGTCTTCTTGTGCAGGATGCTTCGAGGTCAGCAGGCATGCTGGAGGGACTGGTTCTAGTTCAGCTGCACCTTCTTTTCCTCTTCTGTAAGTGCAACTCTTCTTTGTCCGGGACGTGTTAGGTTTTCAAAATATGTGTTCAGGGGTGCCATCTAAATACTCAATTTAGGGGCATCACAGGGTGTGCCAGGCAGTAGCCAATGGGCTAACAACCTTTAGGGTGACTAGGCCTTTCTTAAAACCACCTCCACTGGGAAGAGGGCATAACCCTAACACTAGTGGCCTAATTCCTTCCAAGCAAGATGGAGGAATTTGAAAAGTAGTGACCACTTCAGCTCGGCCACTTTAGGGGTGGGACTGGCTTGAATTAGGCACTCCTCCTAATTTAATTAATGTTCCCACCTGTGCTGCAGCCAAAAGTGGAGTCAGGACAGGGGGATTGGTCATCTCTGCCATCTGGAGAGGCCTGGGTCGCATTAAAAAGGCGACAAGGGCCTTTGAAGCTCCCTGTCCTGGAATGTCCATCCTGCCTGGAAGAGGAGGTCACACCTCTGCCCAGTGCAGGCTGTTGTCTCAGGCCCTTGAAAGCGCTGGCTCTCACCTTGGGGAGGAGGGGGGGCAGGTAAGGGGACAAAACACATCTGTGGTGGCTGAACTGGTCAGGGCCAGTGAGTCAACACACTAGTAGCTGGTAGGTTTTCAGGGGGCACCTGTAAAGTTCCCTCTGTGTGCATTTTTTTAATAAATCCATCACTGGGGTAGGTGAGGGTTTATTATTCTGAGATGTTTGATACCAAACATCCCAGGATTCAGAGAAGCCATGATGTAGCTGGGGAACTCGTAATGACCAGTGTCCAGTGCATGCATTTAAAATGGCTTCCCCGTGCATTTACTATGTCTCAGAATCGACAGAGACATTGTAGGGGCATATCTGCTCATGCAAATATGCCCTCGTGTGCCTGGTAGCACCTTGCCTTATGGGTGTCTTACACCTGGTGCATGCAGTGTTAGAGGACCTGGCACACAGGGGTGTGTGACAGGCCGTGTTTTCAAGTTAGCCTGCACAAGTACATGCAGTCCGCAATGGCAGCACTTGTGTGAGTTTGGTGAGGGGTCTCTGAGAGTGACACAATTGGTGCTGCAGCCCTCAGAGACTTTCCTTAATACCCTAGGCAGGTACCAGGGGTACCATTTACTAGGGACTTACAGTAGTAGGTAAAGAGTTTTCCAATTGTGCAAAACAACTGTGCAGTTTTGGGGAAAGAGATCTGGCACTGGGGACCTGGTTAGCAGGGACCCAGTGCACTAACAGTAAAAATCACTCCAAAAACCAGGCACAAAGTGTGTGTGTGTGAGGGAGGTGACCATGTAAAAAAAAGGCACTTTCCTACAGACCTGCCTCGTGCACCGCCATCGTCACAAAGCCCTCGGCTCCTTCGTCATGCGTCTGTTCTCGACCTTCTGGAATCTGGGGATGACTGGGACAGGTAATCTACTTGGTTGTTCACTCTGGGGTGGTAGATCACCTCAAACGAGTAAGGCTGTAGTTGCACTGCGCATTGCTTAATCTGTGGGGGTGCTAATTGCGTCATTCCTTTGAACAGATGAGTCAAGGATTTGTGAACTGTGACCACGCGCAATTGTTCCCACAAAAGTACAGGTGAAAGTGACAACACACCCACTGGATGGCTAAGGCCTGTTGTTTGATCTGGGCATACTGGGTTTCAGTGTCCAAGAGTGCCCTGCTCATGTTGGTGATGGGCACTCTCAAGCCTTTGACCTTCACTTGCAGGAAGTTAGCCCCAAAGCCTAGGTGGCTGTCGCTGTCGTCGACCACAAGTCCAGTCCTACGCTGAGGGTTGAAGTTTGCCATTGTTGCGTCATCAAAGAGGGCTCCTTTCTCTTGGCGGAATGCAGCTTCGGCATATGAGTCACAGTTCCAGGGAGCATACCCCCTTGTCATGGCTCTCAGTGGCTTGGCCAAGGTGGCCAGGTTTGGGATAAACCAGCCACAGTATGTTGCCATACAGAGAAAGCTCATTAGCTCAGTGGCATTTTGAGGAACCAACGCACTTTGGATGGCCTCTACCTTCTTTGGATCCACCCGTAGGTCATCTCTGGAAAAAACATAGCCGAAGAAGTTGGCTGAGTTTGTGTGGAAAAAGCATTTCTGTTTCTGTAGTGTCAACCCACAGTCTGCCAGCCATTTCAGGGTAGCTCTGAGCCTTTTGTAATGCTCTTCAAAGGTCTCCGAAAAAAATCAAGATGACCAGATAAGGTCTCTCTGATGGTGTTTTGGAACACCTTGGCAGCTGAAGAGATGCCAAAGTTGAGCCACCGGTACATTCTGAGGCCCAGGTGGGTAGTGATGTACCAGCTGGCATTTTTAAGCTCCAGGTGGTCATAGCCAGAGTTGAGATCCAGTTTTGAGAACCATTGGGTGCCATTCAAGTCCGCCTCAATGTTGTCAATGGTTGGTGTGATGTGTTGCTCCCGCTGGATGTCCTTGTTTGGGAATCTCATATCTACGCATAGTCTGATTGCCCCTGGCTACTGAGGTTTCAGTGCAATCACTAGTGGAGATACAGGTCTCTTAGCTCTTTCTCCAACTGAGGCCGCAGGTAAAAAGGGACTGTTTAGTGTCATAGCGCTGTTGGTCTTACCATTTCATCAACATGCAAACAGACTTGTTTGCCCTTGAGTCTCCATAGGCCGCTAAACAGCTGAGGAAATTCCTGCATGATGGCATCAACATGTGACATGTGCACCTGCTTTGCAAAGAAAACTAGTGCTAGGTCTTCTGCTGTATGGTACCTTAATACCATGCCCATGTCCCCTTTGGTGATATGACATCGGGCCTGCGTTGAGCAACCTTCATTCATTACTTCAATTCATTACTTCAACATCAACTATCCCTTGCAGGAGCAAGGGCCCTGTTGTGCCTTAGGTGTAGATCCTTGCCTTGGTGTGGGCCAACTTGGAGCATGGTGTGAATCTGTCATATTGGGCTGAGTCCATTATGTTGAATGATGCCACTGTGTATGAGTACTCTTACCGATGTACCCCCAATCTCTATGGTGCACATGGTTGGCGACCTCTTTCGGTTGCCTCCTATTCATACAGATGAGATCACGTATACTTCATTGCTGTTGTAGTGAATCCTAGTTCGTTTTAATGGGATAACAGGAGTTAGCTTAGCCTCTGGCTTGTAGACTCGTGCCCCAGTCACCTAGTGACTTTTAACCTACTTAGCTTGCTCTGTCTTAGCCCATTTAATTATTTATTTCTTCTAAAATGGCTGCCTTGTTTATAGTTAGGCCACTTGTTATGAGTTACATTATCAGTGTCACTGTGCCAAGGCGTCAAGATCAAGCACCAAAGACAAACAAACAGTAGGTGTTCACACTTAGGGATTTTCCCTCTCTATACTTTCGAGGGATTGTTGATATTAATTGCCATCCCAAGCATGCCTGTTATCTATTGTTTAGGAATACACCTATGTCAGGGGACCTTGTAGATCTGTATAAATACATCACACTTTAGACAGAAAATCAGAGGGATTCCGACCAGAGGGCATTGCCACCATCGCTGATACCGATGCTGCAGTCGTCTTGACGCTGACCCAGTCTTCATGTCTCTGCGGAGTCTGAGATAGAGACCTCATTCCAAGGTAACGAGGGTTGGGGGCTCCTCTCATGGACATGGCATTGGCAGATTAGGTTTAACAAACCCAGCTCTTCTTTAGGTAGGAGGTTAGGCCTATTCACATTAGGGTATTAGGGCAAATTCCATCTCATATATCTCTTTCATGTATTGCAAAATGGTGGGGCTCTTCGTAACAATGACTCTCGTCTTCACAATACTGTTACTTGCTATATTCATTATCCTAATCATTGCAGTCCATGCAACTTATCGCAAATTGCAGTTATGTTAAATAAAAACTATTATAACTTCACTGCATCTGTGTCATTGCCTGTGTTTGTATGAGACATAATATATCTGTGAGAAAAGGGTAATCTCAGTTTAACCACGACATTCCCTGAGATATCTTATTTTCGAGTTCATGTAAAACGGCTACCATAAATCACCTTTTACTATTGTGTTTCTGGTGAGGCACTGCTAGTGAGCCGGTAAGGTTGGGACAACAGTTGCGACTTGTTGTAGGAAAGACGCAGTCGCCTATAAACAAAAGTACTGTCATCCTTAAACCAGCAGTCTTGCTCAGAGCAAGAGTCCAAACTATGACATGGCGCCCAACGATGGTGTTTAGGCACTAATTTACGGATACCCTGACTATCACTGTCTCACAGACAACAGGTACCCTAAGTACCATTATACGGAGACGTCCGTGGTCTTTGAGAGAATCCTCCTCGGCTGAAAAGGTAACACCTAATTAAGTTGTAGGTTGTTCGAGCTCGAACTCATAAAAGGAAAATACTTCCCCTATCTGGTGTTCCGTTTCTCTAAACAGCTATGGCTGATACCATAGACATTCCTGAAAATGCTAGACATGCACTAACACAACATTTATTAACGCATGGCCTTACAGATGAGGGCGGGGATGTTACTCTGATAATAGAAGCTACGGAAGCATACCAAACAGAAACATTTTACTGTTGGGTCACCTTTCTTGAAGTTGACCAAAGAACGCACACATTTCACACATATGAAGTTGCGAACGTACCTTTACGGTAACAAGCATGCCAGTATCATGAAATATCGCTCACATACCAGGAGCATCAGAACTGGTTTGAAGGCGCCCTACCACATGTACTACGAAGAGAGAGGTTAGGTCCCTTAAGTAATGAGGGACCTACCTGGCCTATGTTCGCCACATATACACCTCACCCAGGCATACAGAATATGCTGATAGCAGATTTACGAATTTTATATAATGAATTAGTGGCATTATATAGACGATTAGTTCAGTTCGTAATGCGAACATTGAACACAACACCAGCGCGTCCAGCACCGCCAGTAGCTGGTGGTTATCAATTGGCTACTGGGATTAATCCACAAACAGTGCATACTATTATGGGTAAAGTGCCCACGGAACGGGAAAAAATACCGTTCTGGATTGCCCAGAAAACTAATCAGCTGGAAGCTGTGTTTCCCCATACGGGACCACAGGAAAAACATAGACTGCTCACTATGTGCTTGCCTTTTGGGATGGTTCCCTCTGTGGATGACTGTGCCACATGGGGTACAGTCTTCGCTGCCATATATACTACCACACATGGTACCCCGACACTTGCCAATTTACTGGAAGTGTTAAAACAAATACAAAATGAGCATGGGGCTGCACCAGCCCTGGATCTGGGGAAGAAATTAATGCGTAACTTTGACGCCGTATCCTCAATAATACTCAGTAATATTAAGGGGGAAGCAATAGCACTGGCAATTCGCCAGCGTCTCCGGGAAACTCCACACCAGGAACAGGAGAGACAGCTACCAAAAATAATTTCCGATACCTATACTAGTATAGGACGGGATAGTTTGGGAGCCAAACCTAAAAAACTGGAGTTACAAAGTACCGCCCATAAGGAGGGTATGAAGCAGGCACAAGAGGGCTCTAAGAAGCGCTGGGACAAACAAAAAGATTTCAAAGAAAGAAGAAATAAGAGAGCTGATTTTCCACACCCGGAGAACTCCGAAAGGAGATATAATCTCAGAAATAGGGAGAACATTAAAACTCCTGACAGATATACTGATTCACGTCCCTCTCGTTCCCTTCAGGATGCACCGGATAGACGTAGCGAGAGAGGGGGCTGTCAGGATCGACGTCCGGAATACGTGAAAGAAAAGAAAGACTCACCACAGTCTACCATTAAAAAAGAAGAAAAGACTCCTCAGCAGAAGCCACAGTTTAAAAAGAAGAAGGTGGCAGCACTGACAGTTAAAAATGCCAGTAATATTGAGAACGCTGTTGAGGAACAAGAGGTGGGCAGTGACTCTGTTAGACGGCGCGGCAGAGGTCACGATATGTCGCCAGAGTCTGAAAGATCATCTGGATGCGACAGCAACTAGCGATTACATCGCTGTTGAAACAGCGGATGGCTGCGTTCTTCCCCCCGATAGGGTTTATGATTTAAAAATTCAGATAGAGGGAGACGTGAAGCGCACTATTAGTGTAATATTTTGGGATGAACTTACTAGTGATATCCTATTGGCCGAGAGAGACTGGCCACCTGAACATGTCCGCACGTTCCCCGCAAGGGGAAGATGTCATTTTGCCTTCTTTCTCCGATCTTGTTCCGGAAGCAGCAAAAGGAGCCTATGCTGCTGAATGGGCTTTAGCGCAGGCACCTGCACGATACCGCAATCATGTAGGTTGGGACAAGGAGTCTCCTTGTCATGTTATTCCCGTTAGGTCTACACCCCACCCGCAACCACAATACCCTGTTAAACATGAAGCGAAAGCTCAGGTAAAGGAGATCCTATCACATCTTGAGTACCAGGGAGTAATTGAGCCCTGTACGTTTGCAATGAATAATCCATTATTCCCTGTTGCGAAGCCAGATCATTCATATAGAATAGTAGTTGATTATAGACACTTAAATAGTCATACACAGACGTATGCTGTACAAAATTCACACAGCACAGCACTGATAAACAATATAGTGTGTAAAAAATATAAAACTACATTAGATATATCTAATCGCTTTTTCTGCCAGAATTTAGCACATGAAAGTAGGGACCTAAGTGCATTTTCATTTGGCTCTCAGAAACGCTTTTGTAATTTACCTCAAGGCTATAAAAATAGCCCAGGCCTGTTTTCAGCCCGTGTAACATCAATATTACATGATATTGATTCCGAAACATTGTCCTATGTGGATGACATATATCTCACAGACGACGTCCTCGACATTCATCTTGCGAGGGTCGATCGGATCATTTTGGGGTTTGCAGGCCTCAGTTATAAATTAAATTTTAAGAAAAGCAAGATAGCCTTTCTTAGTGTTTTGTTCCTGGGATATGAGCTATTGAACGAGGGGAAGAGCCTGGCCCCACACTTTCTAGAGAAATGTGCTCAACTACAGCCTCCGAACACACTTAAGAAATTGCAGTCATTACTGGGTTTCTTCAATTTTGGCAGAACATACATTCCAGATTATATAGAACGCATCAACCAACTTTATGACTTAGTTCAGCCCAAATTTTCTAGCAGACGCTGGATGATTGAACACACACACATCCTGACATGCAACAGGACATGCTAGAAGCTAAACACTTACACACACGTGACAATAAAACAAACTTGGTCATCAGAATAATTGCTGGTGCCCTTGGATTTACTTATGTCACCTTTAATGAGGATGACATGGTACCGATAGCATATAAATCACATTATATTCAAATTCTGAACAACGTTTTGCACCTACAGAAAAGATTCTGACAGCAGTTCAGATGGCCATCATAAAAGAGAGGCCACTTGCCCAGGGGAAACGCATTATTGTTGTCTCCCCGGTGCCAGCCTTAGAGGCTGTCACCAAAGCCAGCGTTCCAAACGCTAAGGCATTACATCCACGTTGGATTCAATGGGCAACATCTCTGACCGCCACTGATGTTGATTATATATTCGATCCAAGACTTCAGACACAAGAATTTCTCCAGTATGAACAAGAGTACCCCGCTCCTCTAAATATTTTGCCACTAAACAGTTACAATACTATCATATATACAGACGGATCAGCACAACCGGCTGTAAGTACTAAACATCAATACTCAGCAGCTTGCGCAGCCGTGTGCGGAGTGATTGAAGATGGAATTTTCTACCCTCACAATACCTACACGCAGACCTTAGGGGACTGCACGGCACAGTTGGCTGAGCTTAAAGCTCTTATTCTAGTGCTCAAACATACTGAGACAGGGAGCCAGACTTTGATAGTCTGTGACTCATATTACTGTGTCCAGTCATACAATGAATATCTCAATCATTGGATACTGAACAGGTTTAGAGATTCAAAGGGGAACACCATTAAACACAAAACGTTGTGGGGGAGGGTTGCTGATCTTAAGGATAAGCTACAGTGTGTCCATGTAGTTCATACATTAGGACACCAACGTGTAGGAATACACGTTGCCGGTACTACATTGGCTGATGAAGCGGCCAAACCATCAGTAGCTACGGCTTCTGTGGCTGCAGTGACTCGTTCTCGGACGAGATTGGATAATGAAATACTGATTGCCGTTAAAGCTTCGGCTGCAGGCAAGCCCCTTCTGAAAGGATACCCTACAAACTATTCTTACCATATCAGTGCACAGAATGTTGCTTATACAACGATTCCTGGGGTTGGAGATTGAGTAATCCCCAATGAAGACCAGAGATTAGAGCTGATTATAGCAGCACATGAGGGTGTCGCTTCTGCACATGCTTGTATACAGGCCACAATAACAATTCTACAGCAACGGTACTGGTGGCCTGGTCTATGCAGACAAGCTAAGCAGTATGTCCTTTGCTGTGACATTTGCCAGCAGATTAAGGGCTCTAATATCAAACGCCCTCCACAGACATCCCTCTTTGTGTCTGACAAGCCACTTCGTTGTGTGTACCTCGACCATTGTCGTCCCTTACAGCCTGATGGTGCATACAAATACATTCTAGTGGCTGTGGATTCCTGTTCTAGATTCCTGTGGGTATGGCCACAACGGTCGGCTGACGCCCGGACTGTTATAAAAGATTTGCTGATCTTTATCGGTACATATGCGGTTGCAGCATTCCATTCGGACCAGGGCCCTGCATTTGCCTCTAAGGCATTCAGGGACACCATGGGGACGATGGGTGTTGAACTCCATTATTCCTCACCATACCATCCCGAGGGAAATTTGGTCGTTGAGAGGCGGAATCGTGATCTAAAGCAGTCCTTAACGGCTCGAGTATTAGGTTCAGGCCGCAGTTGGTTACACCACCTATATGGGATCCAGAGAGCACTGAATAATCTGACAAGGTGGTCCTTGGGGGGACGCTCTCCATATGAGGTTCTCTTTGGGATACCTATGTATGTCCCAGATCTTGATGCCCCTGGTATGGTGGCAGCAGAAACACCATTTGACATAAAAGAACGTCTCACTGTTTTACAGGAGCTTCAACAATTTTGTGATGATAAATCATCTACAAGTGCTGCCACCTTAGGAATAAGGGAATTGGCGAAAACTTTGACTGGCTGGATTCCTACAGTTGGGGATCTGGTTTGTGAGAAGATCGCTGTGAAGAAGGAGTTCGGTCCATCATACAGAGCACCGGTGCCAGTCTTGGGAATAAAAGGCACCAGGACTGTCATCTTACTACCACTGTCTGGTTCTAAGACGAACAGATTCATCTCCATTGATGACATCAAATTACACCATGTGGCCGATCCTTCACAGTAGACCAGGAGGTCCCTTGGGTGGTTCCTGATCCCCTCTCACTACCCAACAGGACATCCATTTACACAGTAGGATGAACATCACTACTACTGACTATGCAACTATGTCAACTGCTGTTCCAGACACTTCCTCGACCATGGGGAGGGCGGAAAATGAACTTTTGTTGGTTCCAGTCACATCTTCAGTGACAACCCCGCTTCAAGATTTGGCTGTATTTTACATGAACACTTCCACGACAAATGACGTTGTCTATCAAGAGCCTCCACGTGCGGTGAATCAGAATACGTCGGCTCCTGTGTTTGCAGAGACTACCTCTGGCTATTTCATAAACATTGATGATTTTTCTTTGGATTCATCTTCTACGGTGATTGACAATATTTAAAAAAGTAGTAAGCTGTATCAATGGCTTAAAAAGAACTATTTGATCTACCCATGGAACTACCTGTGGTTCTGTTTGACATTTATTGCGTTATTTTTATGGATTGGTTTTGTGACTGTTTTCTTTTTGCTCATAAATGGTCACTATATTCCTGATCTCTCCTCAGTGGAGCCTGCTGATGAAATTTTAACACCACATCATTCTTCACATAAGGTCTGAAGAGATTTGTCCCCTGTAAATATTACAGCAATACCAATTACTGATGGGATTGTGTGGGACAAAGTTCCATTCAATATATACGGGCCTACAGAGATTATTCAAATACCATACGTGTTCAAAATGTCAATGTCTGATGTTATTACACCTAATGTTGTCTCTGATGATTGGGATATCCAAACAGTTGATTCCATGCTAACTGAAATGAAGGACTATTCCGCTTTTGAAAGTGATGATGTATATGATTATACAATGAATTATGGGGAAATGTTCTGCTATAACAATTGGGGACATCACTACCTACACCGTGCCACTAGATATAGGCCTCTCTTGAACTACACACAGTGGGAACACTGTTCTACACCACAGGTGGGGAGTCCAAAGTATTATAGCGATAAATTTACATACTTTTCTGGGCATGATACAAAAAAAGCAGAGTCGTATTATTTTAAAATACCTCCGGCACAAATTAGGAAAATTTTGCTAACAGATACAAAACTGATTTATTCAGATCCCTTTGTTTCCCGGCTCTCGATTGAGGGTTACGAATATTGGAAGAGCACTATTGACTTGAAAAGTGTAGGGGGAACACAAGATTGGCAGAGACAGGGTAGGGAGGCTTTGTTTCGAGCATGCCTGATTCCTGTGCAAATGATTTTCTTAAATGACACTATTGAGCAGACATCCTGTCTGGGGTTAGCAAAAATTAAAGATCTGAACACGCCCAGTATCCCTACTCCGGCAAACTTTAAAGATTGGCAACACTTTCCTAATGTTACAGAGGACAGGCTGGATGCAATGGTTAAGGCTGGTACCTATAATTCTTCACTTTCCAGTCCCGGCGGGTGGTTGGTGTGGCCCACCGACACTTATGAGTGTCAAAGGCGTTTCTTGAACTCTTCAGGTTTTTTTTCAATTAACAGGCCAGACCCTCGCTTTATATCGGGTCGACATACAGGTATAGTTACAACATACAGTGTAGGTAAGCTGTGCCAGCAATGGGTGCAAACGAACACGTTAACAGCAGTTAAGAAACACCTGAACACTCTTTCTGACAGTATAGACTTGCAGGATTTTCTGCTGGGTCCTTGAAAACAGCGCTCGAAAAGGTTTTTATATGCTATGTACAATGAAATTTGGAAACTTTCCCAGATTGAGGCTGCTGCGCGTTTAAGGCAACTGGATAAGGAAAATTTGGAAAAAACATTAGGTGTTGTCAACAATGGCATGAATACACTGTCCAACAGGATTTATTCTCTATCAAATATAGTGTTGTCTGCTATTGATATCACTCAGACAAACTTGTCCCGGTTATATCATGGGCAAACACAGCTATGTTCCATCATGCAGCTAGGTTGGACGTTGCAGACACTGAAAAATGGCCGCATTTCATGCAAATATATTAATGGGAGTGAATTCTTCACTGCTTTTAATTTTTCCAGGGAACAAGAGACAATGGCTAAAAGGGAGGCTAGTTTCACCCTGCTTCAAGTAGAGAAATTAGGTAAGTTGCCCTTCACGGTAGCAGAGAGTCCTTCAACTATCTGGCTCTTACACTGCATTATTAATTTACTGATTTCGACCTTTCGTTTCTCGAGCTGCCTGAAACATCTTGCAGTGGGACGATATGAGCAACTAGGAGATAGCTTTATTAAGGAAGGGTGGGAGTTGCCCTTTGACTATAGATGTCTGAACGGTGAAAGGGAGGTCTTTCTTAGCGGAAGTGAATGTGAGACTGCTGTTCGTCATTCTATGATATGCAAACAGGTGTCTCTTCATGGTCTTTGCAATGCGGGGGTCGCGAATTTGGCCTGTTTTCTGAAGGGTACTCCCGTCCCCTTGATTCGTCCAGTGTTTCATGTACTTTCCAATGGAAGTTATGTGGTACTGAACGATCAAAGCTGTTGTGGCATGCGACCTGGAATTGCCTACGCAATCTCGGTCACGAAGGTCGTTACGTGTTGTGGACATGTTTTGTTTCCCCCCACACAAGAGATAAAAGTATCTGACATGTGGCCCCACATAGATACTATTAATGTGAACTATGACAAGCTGAGTAGTCTAAAGGTGCTATTGTTTCAGAAACAGGTCACCTTGACATCCGCAAAAGAGACGTATGCTCTCCAGATTGCGAGATCATCAGCCGAGATACAATCCCTTTTAAATACCAATTTCCCGAAACACTTTGGAGGGCTGGTATCTAGAATATTCAATGCTTCAAGCACCACTGGGATTGTTCATTTCTTTAAGGCTGTCGGGTCTGGTTTCGTGTCCATTTTCCAGACTGTCTTCGGAGTCATCCCATCAGCCATCCATTCTCTCTTTTCAAGTGTGTTTGGTGGCTTTCCAATTAATGTGGGTTTAATTGGCGGACTACTACTGCTATTTCTTCTGATTCGCAGTGGTTGTTTCTTTCCAGCAACGCAGAGCGGGGCCGCTCCCGCCAACTCCTCTGTGCCGTGAGCGCATGGTTCGGATCTTCGGTGCACCTTTGCTGGTGGAACTGGAGCTTAACTGGTCATTGTCATTTCGGCCACTTCTCTGGTGTGTACAACCAGTCTTCCGCTGCATATGGTGTCTCTTTGAACATCTGCCTATGGTCTGTCTTGCTGTTGCACTGACATCTCCTGTGGACCACGAACTGCTGATGTCCCCGATGAGGGTTCATACACGGTCATGCCCCTTGAGACTGAGGTTGCTCCGCGAGGCCACCTACGAGCCTTCCGTTGTGAGATCTACCATTGATGAGGACACTGCAACGAGTAAAGATACACCAGGAAATACGGCTCACTTCTGCTCTGTGGATCCGTTTGTCCGCCCAACACTCGACTTAACATCGGACGATGTTGACTCATTTTTGAGATCCTTGACTGGTGTCTTCGATGACATTCTTCAAGATCATGCGTATAACAAATAATTTGATAAATTGACTTACCATTCCCGATTCCAAATTATGCATTCAAATTGACATATTGCTGTTGCACGCTGTACTTGTCATAGTTGACATTAACATCTCTGTATGTATTTTAAACAGATTTGTTTTTACATATTTTTAACACATGCGAATGTTCAGAAGCAACTTTTAGCATTTGGGTTCCTGTACCTTCATCATACCTGTTACGGCAATGGGGAGGGTGTAGTGAATCCTAGTTCGTTTTAATGGGATAACAGGAGTTAGCTTAGCCTCTGGCTTGTAGACTCGTGCCCCCGTCACCTAGTGACTTTTAACCTACTTAGCTTGCTCTGTCTTAGCCCATTTAATTATTTATTTCTTCTAAAATGGCTGCCTTGTTTATAGTTAGGCCACTTGTTATGAGTTACATTATCAGTGTCACTGCGCCAAGGCGTCAAGATCAAGCACCAAAGACAAACAAACAGTAGGTGTTCACACTTAGGGATTTTCCCTCTCTATACTTTCGAGGGATTGTTGATATTAATTGCCGTCCCAAGCATGCCTGTTATCTATTGTTTAGGAATACACCTACGTCAGGGGACCTTTGTAGATCTGTATAAATACATCACACTTTAGACAGATAATCAGAGGGATTTCGACCAGAGGGCATCGCCACCATCGCTGATACCGATGCTGCAGTCGTCTTGACGCTGACCCAGTCTTCGTGTCCCTGCGGAGTCTGAGATAGAGACCTCATTCCAAGGTAACGAGGGTTGGGGGCTCCTCTCATGGAAACGGCATTGGCAGATTAGGTTTAACAAACCCAGCTCTCCTTAAGGTAGGAGGTTAGGCCTATTCACATTAGGGTATTAGGGCATATTCCATATCATATATCTCTTTCATGTATTGCAAAATGTTGGGGGTCTTCGTAACAATAACTCTCGTCTTCACAATACTGTTACTTGCTATATTCATTATCCTAATCATTGCATTCCATGCAACTTATCGCAAATTGCAGTTATGTTAAATAAAAACTATTATAACTTCACTGCATCTGTGTCATTGCCTGTGTTTGTATGAGACATAATATATCTGTGAGAAAAGGGTAATCTCCGTTTAACCCCGATATTCCCTGAGATATCTTATTTTCGAGTCCATGCGTAAAACGGCTGCCATAAATCACCTTTTACTATTGTGTTTCTGGTGAGGTGCTGCTAGTGAGCCGGTAAGGTTGGGACAACAGTTGCAACTTGTTGTAGGAAAGACGCAGTCGCCTATAAACAAAAGTACTGTCATCCTTAAACCAGCAGTCTTGCTCAGAGCAAGAGTCCAAACTACGACACTGTCATCTTCATCATCGTCCTGTAGTGCGCCACTCTCCAACAGCTCTGTCTCTCATTCATCTGGGGAGAGTTGCCGCAGTGCAGCTGTTGCCCTTCCTGGGGGTCGTGACCTGACATTCTGCGTTTTACTCCACTCTACCTTCGCAAAATGGTTCATTTGCCTGCACCGGGAGCACATGTGTCCTTTGGCAGGGCACACGTTCGGGGTGAATTGTTCAAGCTCTAATTTTTTGAATTGTCACCTGACTGTCCTGGCATGTTGGGGGCGGGGTCATGCCCAAGCCAACCATTTCTGTATGGCATCAATTTGTCCCTTCTTCACCTTTGTGGTGCATGTGGATGCTGTGGGGTTTGAGCCCCTTGCCAGAGCCATCTCCTTGTCACCTGCACGCCTGTTGGAAATTGCCTTTTTTTTGCAGGGTTATCCCCAAACTTTTTGCCTTCTTCCTCCTATTTTTTTAGGTCTGTTTTTGCTGGTTTATTGCCTCTGCTCACTTTACCACTGCTAATCAGTGCTAAAGTGCACGTTCTCCCCATATAAATTGTACTGTGGATTGGTTTATCCATAATTGGCATATTTGATTTACTAATAAGTCCCTAGTACCGTGCCCTAGAGGTGCCCAGGGCCTGTGAATCAAATGCTACTAGTGGGCCTGCAGCACTGGTTGTGCCACCCACATTAGTAGCCCTGTAAACATGACTCAGACCTGCCATTGCAGTGTCTGTGTGTGCATTTTTAAACTGTCAATTCGACTTGGCAAGTGTACCCACTTGCCAGGCCTCAACCTTCCCTTTTACTACATGTAAGGCACCCCTAAGTTAGGCCCTAGGTAGCCCCAGGGGCAGGGTGCAGTGAATGTTTAAGGTAGGACATATACTAGTGTGTTTTATATGTCCTAACAGTGAAATACTGCCAAATTTGGTTTTCACTGTGCAAGGCCTATCTCTCTCATAGGTTAACATGGGGGCTGCCTTTAAATATCCTTAAAGCGCAGATTCTCTTTGAGAGCAGATAAAAATGTGGAGTTTAGGGCCTCTGAGCTCACAATTTAAAAATACATCTTTTAGTGAAGTTGGTTTTTAAATTGTTAGTTTGAAAATGCCACATTTAGAAAGTAGGCATTTTCTTGCTTAATCTATTCTGTGACTCTGCCTGTTTGTGGATTTCCCGTCTGGGTCAGTTTGACAGTTGGGCTGTTCACACCTCTCCTCTAGACAGTGACACAATGGGGGCTGGGGTGTAGCCTGCATATCTTGATTAGCCATCTGTGCTGGAGGGGAGGGGAGGAGTGGTCACTCACACCTGAAAGGACTGTGCCTGCCCTCACACAATGCTGTCTCCGACCCTCTGGTGAGTGTCTGGAGGCCTGGCCTGGACAAGGAAGGATCTCACAACCACTTGAGACTTTGCTTTGAAGTTTGCCAACTTCAAAGGCAGAACTGGGTATAAGAAGAAGACCCAAAACCCCAGACTTTTAGAATCTTTCTGGAATCAAGAGGAACCTCTGCCAAGGAGAAGAGCTGAAGAGCTGGAGGAGGGGTAATGTATTATGCCACCCTGGGGACCCCTCGCTCAGCACATGCACACTTCCTTGCAGCTTGTTTGTGTTGGTGGGGAGAAAAAGACAAAGTCGACCTGGCACCCCTTTTAGGGTGCCGTGTCCACAAACCACTGCCTGTGGCATAGGTAAGTCACCCCTCTTGCAGGCCTCACAGCCCTAAGACAGGGTGCACTATCCCACAGGTGAGGGCATAGCTGCATGAGCAATATGACCCTGCATGTCTGAGTCCATTCTCAGACATTTTAAGTGCAGTGTAGTCATATTGAGTATCTGGTCTGGGAGTTTGTCATTAGGAACTCCACAGCACCATAATGGCTTCACTGAAAACTGGGAAGTTTGTATCAAACTTCTCAGCACAATAAGCCCACACTGATGCCAGTGTGGGATTTATTGAAAAATGAACAAAGAGGGCATCTTAGAGATGCCTCCTGTATGTTAGCCAAACTGCTAGTGTAAGACTGACTGGTCTGTGCCAGCCTGCCACTTTCAGACGAGTTTCTGGCCACATGGGGAGAGTGCCTTTGTGCACTCTGTGGTCAGAAACAAATCCTATGCTGGGTGGAGGTGCTTCCCACCTCCCCCCTGCAGGAAGTGTAACACCTGGCGCTGAGCCTCAAAGGCTCAGGCCTCACGTTACACTGCCCCAGGGCACTCCCAGCTACTGGAGATGCCCGCCCCCTGGACGCAGCCCCACTTTTGGTGGCAAGTCTGGAGGGAACATTACGGAAAACAAGGAGGAGTCACCACCTCAGCTAGGACCTCCCCCTAAGGTGTCCAGAGCTGAGGTGACCCCTCCTTGCAGAATCCTCCATTTTGTTTTGGAAGCCAGGGAACAATAGGGATAAGAATGTGCCCCCCTGCCCATAGGGAGTGAGCACAAGGAGGTTGTAGCTACCCTCAGGGACCTGCCTGCCCAGTGGAATGTTTTTTATACGGCCGGCAGAGTATCAAGGGGGCTGGTGGTCTATGTTTAGACCGCCAGTATGAACACGGAGGGGAATCCCGCCATGTTCATAATGCCCCCCTTAGTTTTTAAGGGCTTTCTGGAACCCAGCTCTTCAGATTCCTGACAACCTCACCAGAAGAAGAAGGACTGCTGAGCTGACAACCCAGCAGAGAAGAGAAGGAGACAACTGACTCGGCCACAGCCCTACCAGCCTGTCTCCTGCTTCAAAAAGCTGAAAAAGAAGAGCAACACATTCTGCAGGTTCAGCGACCCCTGAAAAGCCTCCAAAGGACTGCCTGCATCACAGAGGACCAAGAAACTCCAGTCAACAGCGGACCTGTCCAACATGAATGATGAAGAAACTGCTTCTAAAGGACTCCCACCTCACTCCAGAAGCGTGAGTCCTAAACCACTCTGCACCTGACGCCCACGGCCCGTGTCCAGAATGCCTAACTAGCCAGAGAGGATCCTCAGTCAATTCCGACTGAGTATCCTCCATGGGCTGACCTCTCCACCCCTCCACGAAGACGCCTGCAGAGGGAATTCCGAAGACCCCCTTGACTGCGACTTCCCGTGATGAAGATATCCGATGCCTGGAGAACCACTTCACCTGCAGCCCCCAGACCTGAGAGAAACCGACCACAGGTGCAGCTACAACCAGTAGGTGGCCCTCCTCCCTATCCAGTCGGTGACTTGCCCAAGAAGCCCCCCTGTTCCTTGCTTGCAGCATCTAAGTGACCCCCGGGATCCCCTCATAGAGTTTCATTGGAAACCCGACATCCTGTTGGCACTCTGCACCCGACAACCCCTGTGCCGCTGAGGGTGTGAAATTGGGGCCTACTTGGGGTCCCTCCAGTGCTCCTCTAAACCCCCATGGTCTGCCCTCCGACAACGCGGGTACTTACCTGCAAGCAGACCGGAACCGGAGTCCCCCTGTCTCCATTGGGGCCCACATTATTTTTGCTCTTGTTTGACCTCTGTACCTAACTGGCCCTGTGTTCCTGGTGCTGGGTGCTTGGGGTTATCTTCAACCCCCAACGGTGGCCTACCAATGCCCCGGAGACTAAACCTGTAAGTTTGTTACTTACCTCAGAAACTGTACTTTATTTATCTCCAAGAGGAACTGTTGAAAATTGCAGTGTCCACTTTAAAAAATAGCTTTTTGCCATGTTAAAGAAAAGTGTATGTATTGTCGATTTGATTCAAAGTCCTGAACTTACCTATGCAAAGTACCTTTCATTTAATGTACTTACCTGCAAACTGAATCTTGTGGTTCTACTAATAAATTAACAAAATATAATTTTCTATATAAAATCCTATTGACCTGGAGTTAAGTCATTGAGTGTGTGTTTCTTCTATTGCTTGTGTGTGTACAAGAAATGCTTAACACTACCCTCTGATAAGCCTAACTGCTTGACCACACTACCACTAATAGAGGATTAATATTATCTATTTTTTCCTATGTCAAGCCTCTGGGGAACCTTTGGACTCTGTGCACACTATGGCCCTCATTATGAACATGGCGCCAATCACTGCTCCGCCGGCTGTGGCGGTAACTACCGCCAACAGCCTGGTGGTTCAGACCGCCAAATAATGAAGCACATGAGAAACAGCCAGCGAGCTATCAGCACACCAGCATTGGAGTGCCAGTGAGCTATCAGCACACCAGCATTGGAGTGCCGACAACGACGGAAGAGGCCACCCACAGGCTGACGGAAAGGCCCCACTAGCCCAACAAATAATGAAGCACAAGACCGACGTCAGTTCTGGGGCAGGAACCACCGCCATGCAAAACATGGCAGAAACAAACCAAATAAAAAGAAACTCGCACCGTAGGCACACACAATACACCGAAGCACACATGGAGAGAGAGTTGCAAATAATGCTCGACCACACTACCACAAATAGAGCATTAGTATTATCTATTTCAGCCTCTGTCAAGCCTCTTGGGGAACCCCGGGACTCTGTGCACACTATGGCCCTTATTATGACATTGGCAGTACATCCCACTTACCACCATGCCGACTGCCGCCAACATAACGCCGCCGCCGCGGATAACCGGCTACCATATTATGACACACATACCAATCCGTCACTATGCAGCCACACACACAAGTCTGCCAGCCCAAAGGTCAGTGATTAACTGGCGGTATCCAAACCCACAACGTTATGCCAACAGAACAACACCCATCACATTATGACCCACGAATCACCACGGCGGACATTCAATGGTGGCAAACCATTGGCGGTACATACTGCTGCACTCACAATACACACACACACATACAAAACAACACCACACTGGTCAATTCAAACTATACACACCTGACACCCATACACACACCACACCCACACCACTATAAAACACACACCAACAATACCCATAACCCTTTACGAATACAAACAATTGCCAACAGAGAGAGATACAGCAAGAGCACCCACACAACCAGAGCCACAAACCACCATCACCTATACACCACCCACGCATCTTACATCACACACCCCAACACACCCCCCCACACATCCTCACCCACACCACTCACACTACACCCATGGCACCACAACAACGCCCCAGGTTCTCAGAGGAGGAGCTAAGGGTTATGTTAGAGGAAATCATCCGGGTAGAGCCACAGCTATTTGGATCACAGGTGCAGAAGATATCCATTGCTAGAAAGATGGAGCTATGGCGGAGGATTGTGGACAGGGTCAATGCCGTGGGCCAGCACCCCAGAACAAGGGATGACATCAGGAAGAGGTGGAACGACCTAAGGGGAAGGTATGTTCCATTGCAGCCAGACCCCAGCTCGCAGTACAGAGGACTGGCGGTAGACCCCTACCACCTCCCAGACAACTTACAACATGGCAGCAGCAAGTCTTGGCAATCATGCATCCTAAGAGCCTGCCAGGAGTAGGAGGAGGACTAGACTCTAGTAAGTCAACTCTCTATTTCCATCACCCCCCTGCCTGCATGCCATCACATAACCCCAAACCCACCCACCCTCACTCCCATTACTCCACCACCTCCCACATACCCCACCATCACAACCCACTCATCCCAATACCAAGCCCTGCAAGTAACACCAATGCAAGGACAACCCTCACAGACCTGCATGGACACCTATCACCACTGCATGCACACTGGAGAGAAACACCTAGCCTACCAAATAACAACTGACACAAGGCAAATCTGCCAGGGCAATAACAACCATATGTCACATGCAGAAACAATAACACTGCAATTACATCCCCACAGGTATCCCAGCCAATGTCACCGGAGAAGAGGTGCCAGCAACATCCAGTCCCCCCACAGAAGAGGCCCACAGTGATGACAGCAACTCTGCTCTCCTGGATCTGGATGACCAACCTGGCCCATCACGGATCTCCGGACAGTTGGTTACCCAGGCACAGTCTCACACCACCACAGAGCCTCCCCCCTCAGGAAACACCACCACAGCACCCACCCAGCGGACACATACCTCTGTCCCCAGGACACGTCAATCAGCAGTGTGTCCACCATTACAGGGACCCCAGGCCACCCAACCAACACAGGATGATCAGGACCTGAGGTCAGTGGCAGTGGGCACACGGTTCAGGGGACAGAGGCACAGGACAACAGGGAAGCTGGGAGGACTGCTATGCAACAAGGGAAAGACAGGCCCAGGGAACCGACTCTCTAGGAGGCACTCACTGTGATCCTGTGAGCATACCAACTTCCCAGGATATGCTGGGCCAGATACTGGACAAGTTGCAGGAGAACATGCGGCTGCAGGAGGGACAGTACCTGGGGATCAGGGAGGACTTGAAGGACATCAACACCACCCTGGTCTCCATTGCAGGGGTGCTGGCAGACATGGCCACGCTATGAGGGAGGCAGTGGTACACCACTGGGCCCCTGACACTAGCCAAACCGCCGAACAGCCCTCCACCTCCGCTAGTGGACAGGAGGCCTCGCCACAGGAACAGGCCACCAGCACCCCTCCCACTGCATAAGAAGAGGCACCCTGCAAACGTTCCCTGCGATCCAGGCAGAAGCCAGAGACTATTGCTAAGACCCCCACCAGAAAATAAGACTGTCCTGATTGTCACCCTTGTGTCCCACTCTGTCACCCTGTCCACCTTGAACTGCCATTGCTCCCCTCCCTATGCCCACTTCGACAATGCACCTGTGATACAAATAGACTGGACTCTATCCTGGAATTTTCTCCGTCATCACCCAGCCCATTGCACTTCCCCCTCTACTTATTAGCACTTAAATAAACACCCTTTGAAAAAATACAAGTATGGAGTATGTCAAATTACTTAAGTATGTATTCGTTTAACAAGGTTTAAACATTGCAATTCAACTGTACAGTAATGTATACATAGGAAAGACCTGTAGTTGGCTGCAGTAAACACACCGGGAGCGATAGTGGGGCACCAAATTCTGCAAAAAGAGTTGCCAAAAGGGTACAGTGAGTGGCCATAGAAGTGGCAAATCACAGACTGCCAGTGACAATGTCAAACACAAAACTGTCAATTAAATGTGAAGTTACACTGTCTTACCTGTGTGTCATTGGAAGTATTGACGAATAATTGCACTTCTGTTATCCTCATCCTCTGCCTCATCTTAACTGTCCACATGGTCCACTGCTGCCACACGGCCATTTCCAGCCTCCTCCTCCTGCAGAAAAGGCACCTCGTGACGCAAGGCAAGGTTGTGCAACATACAGCATGCCACAATGATCTGGCAGGGATACACCTGTTAGATGGAGGCAACGAAACCTGGCCTTCAGGAGGCCAAAGGTCCTCTCTATAATTCTTCTTGTTCGACCATGTGCCTCATTGTAATGTTCCTCTGCCCTTATCCTGGCATTCTTCACAGGGGACAGTAGCCATGAGAGGTTGGGGTAACCAGAGTCACCTTCAAATATCGAGGGACAACTGTTAGCCACACACTAACCCTTATGGCCCACACCATACCCATACACACACATATACTGGGTGGGAACCAAGCTCACCTATTAGCCACACCCTGTGCCTCTGGAGTTGAGCTATCACATTTAGGATGCTGCTATTCCTCAGGATAAAGGCACCATGCACAGACCCGGGATACTTTGCATTGACATGGGAGATGTACTGGTCCCCCAGGCACACCATCTGCACATTCATGGAGTGAAAGCTCTTTCAATTTCTGAACACCTGTTCATTTCGCTGGGGGGGGAGGGGGAGACAAATGCAATATGTGTTCCATCAATATCCCCAATAATGTTGGGGATAGAAATCAGCTTTGCTGTGGCCAAATCATCCACCTGGGGGAAAGCGATGTATCTGCGCATGTGTTTAATCAGGGCAGACACACTCTGGTCAGCACTATTGAGAACATTGGCTGTGACAATCCTGCTGGCAAGCCCACTGTCACTTGGAAGGAGCCAGTTGCCAGGAAATGGAGCACAAGAAGGGGGATCCCAGTGGGGTGACTGATAGCAGAGATTAGGTCAGGCTCCAATTGGGCACACAGCTCCGTGATTGTGGCCCTGTCAAGTCTATAGGTGAGGATAATGTGGCTGTCCTCCATTGTTGCCAAGTCCACCAGGAGTCTGTACACGGGGGGATGTCTCCATCTCCTATTCATCCGCAGCGATTGCAAACTATGGGGTAAAATAGTGAGCAGCTGGTCATTATCTCAACATTCAAACCACTACAGTTCAATGCATGTTGTGATTGTAGCAGTATTTTGTTTGGGATGTCCAAATGGTGCATTTGTGTACTGTGACGCAGTTAGGATCCATGACCTGCACCCCCCCTGAAATGGCGTCCGCCTGCCTGTATGGAGAGACAGGTGAAAATGAGTTAATTCCGCTGACGTTGTGCGGCGTTGCGGGAGGCGGTCAAGAACCGCTGTGCAACTCCTCATTGGTTAACATTGGGCCCTATGGGGTACAGTGGGCAATGGTGATGTACGCCGGCGGTGACGGTACGCACCGCCGCGAACGTCACCGCCATTTTCTATCTAATTCCTCACTTGCTACCTGACCTTCAACAGGAGAGGACTTACACTGCATGTGCTGCTGTGATCTGTGTCTGGAACCTACCATGGCTCGTGTGACTGGGAAAGGGCCCCTGCCTTCACCTCGGCGGAGTTGGAGCGACTGGTAGATGGCGTCCTACCCTAGTACCGACTGCTGTATGGGCCTCCAGACCAACAGGTGAGTACACCGTGAGTACGATGCATGGGGCGTGAATGCATGGAGTGCTGTGTGTGAAGGCCTCATGTAGGGGGTGGGTGGTGGATGGGCCCCGGGCAGCATGCAACATGTATGGTTGGCCATGTCTGTGCTAATAGGGATGGGAAGAAGCATGGTGGGCCATGAGTGTAACAGGCAGGACGGTCGGACTAATATCTTTCCCTGTGTCTATTTCCCTGCAGGTCAGCGCCCATCAAAAGAAGGTTATATGGCGTGCCATTGCCAAGGACGTGCAGACCCAGGGGGTCTACGGCAGGCAGAGCATCCACTGTCGGAAACGGTGGGAAGACCTGAGACGCTGGGCATGGAAGACAGGGGAGGCCCAGTGTGGGATGGCCTCCCAACGAGGAAGGGGTGCCCGTCGAACCCTAACCCTCCCTGATAGCCCACATTCTGGCTGTGGCCTATCGGGAGCTAGATGGGCGCTTGGGGGCAACACAGCAGCCACGACGGGGTGAGTACAGTGCCCTAATATACAACTTGTGCCTTGTGGGGTGGTATCCTGGTGGCGGGTGTGGGCCTGGCATTGCATGGTAGGTCCCATGTTGGGCAGGGTTCTGATGTGAAAGTCCTCCAACCAAGCTAGTAGGCATCCACTACTGGGCAGGGGTCTGTGGGTCTAAGGTATGCTGCAATTGGCATTAGGTGTCCCTATCCATAGGCTGGTGACTAGCATTGTGACTGGTAGTGCATTGCCTAGTGCTTAGGACTGTTTCCTGTGTGTGAGTGTGTTGTGTACGCCAACAGTGGTGTTGTTGCCGCCATTGACCAAGGGTATCCTTTGTTTCTCCCCCCTCTTTTTGTTTTGTCACACTGTCCTTATGTGCATTAGCATCATCTGGCAGAGGAGTAGAGGCACCGGCGACAGAGGGAGCTACGTCCCACAGGACCCAGGAGGCCGAGTCTACTGACGGTGAGGGCACCAGTGGGATGGAGGGCGAGAGAGCACCACGGCTGAGACAGGAGGGGACAGTTTGGACACGGATACCTCCTCTGATGGGAGCTCCCTGGTGGTAGCGGACACTTCTGTGACCACCCCAGCTACAGGTACAGCTGTCGCCCCTGTACCAGCACCGCCCTCCCAGCAGCTCCTCAGCAAGTTTCCCGTGCCCGCACACCCAGGAGGGTGGGCATCTCCTTCGCCCCAGGCACCCCAGGCCCTGCCCCAGTTAGCCCTGCTTCCCTGAGTGAGGAGGCTATTGACCTTCTGCGATCCATCTCTGTTGGTCAGTCAACCATTGTGAATGCCATCCAGGGGCTGGCAGCCCAAATGCAACAGATAAATGCATTCCTGGAGGGCATTCACACTGGCTTGGCGGCCCAACAGAGATCAATCCAGGGTCTGGCCTCCTCTCTGATTGCACCCATTGTACCAGTTTCCACCTTCCACCCTCCCCCCTCCAACTTCCTCTTCCCAATCTCATTCCCCTCAACCCCAACCTATCCCAAGCACACAGTCAGACGAGCATGCACCCAGAACAACACACAAGAGTGGACATGGCAAACACAAGCACCACACTTCATCCCACAGGCACTCACACAAACACCACCCAGAAGCAGACATACCAACATCCACTGCCTCCACTGTGGCCCCCTCCCCCTCTTCATCCACCTCCCTCCCAGTAGCGTCTCCACTCACACCTGCATGCACTACATCCTCATCCACTACCACCATCACCAGCACACCTAACAGTACACGCCCCTCACTGGCAGTCACCACCCCCAAATCCATGCACACTTCCCTTGTGTCCTCTCCCACTGTGACTCTGCCCCCTCCTCCCAAAGTACACAAACGCAAGCACTCAGACACCCAACAGCCATCCACCTCACAACAGCATCCAGCCCATGCATCTGCACCCAAACACAGCAGACAGACACCTCCTACCACCACTCCCTCTTCTTCCACTCCCAAACCATCTCCCTCTTCCTGCCCCAATGTCCCTAAGAATCTTTTCCTCTCCATCATTGACCTCTTCCCTTCCCCTCCCCCTGTCCCTCACGTCAGGGCAGTCAAAACCCAGGCAAGCACCTCAGCCACCCAGTCCACGGGCACAGTAGTGTCCCCAACTACTCCAGGTGGGAAAGGATCCCGGCCACCAGCCAGCCAGACGGACAGGGTGCCAGCCCCAAGTGCATCAAGGAAGGGCAAGGAGGCAGCCTCAGCTGCAGGACTGAAGAGCAAAAAGGCAGCCCCAGCTGCAGGACGTAAGGGCAAGGAGGCAGCAAAGCTGCAGAAAGGAGGGGCAAGCGGACTGCAACAGCAGGCAGTAGAGACAAGGGGCCTGGTGCAGGGACTCAGTCGGAGCCCTTACCACCAACCATGGTGGTGCAGCCGTCCGAGGCTGCAGGGGATGGGCTGGAGCCTCCCGCCACCACTGCCAGCACCGCCACCAGCAGCCCCGCTACCAGCACCGCCACCAGCAGCAGCAGCCCCAGTGGGCAGCTGTCTGAGGCTGCAGGGGATGGGCTGGAGCCTCCCCCCCCACTGCCAGCATCGCCACCAGCACCACTGCCAGCAGCAGCGATCCCAGTGGGCAGCCATCCGAGGCTGCAGGGGATGGACTGGAGCCTCCCCCCACCACTGCCAGCACCTCCACAAGCACCACTGCCCGCAGCACCACCACCAGCACCACTGCCAGCAGCAGCTACCCCAGTGGGCAGCCATCCGAGGCTGCGGGGGATGGGCTGGAGCCTCCCCCCTCCACTGCTAGCACCACCACCAGCACCCCTGCCAGCAGCAACAGCCCCAGTGGGCAGCAGTCCGGGGCTGCAGGGGAAGGGCTGGAGCCTCCCCCCACCACTGCCAGCTCCACCAGCAGCACCACTACTGCCACCACTGAGCAGCCGTCACCACCGGCGGACAGTGTGTAGTCTTGCGTACATGGGCTGTTGTGCCACCTGGCCTGTGCAAATCCTGTGGGTCTGACACCCAGGTGAGAGACTGTGACCTTGCACTCCCCAAGATCTGCATCTCTGGGCACAAGGACCCCTCCAGAACCAGTGGAGAAGCCATCCACTCACCCCATCCTCCACAGGATGAAGCTCACTGGGCACATTGCCCCCTCCAGAGCCAGTGGGCAAGCCACCCACTTGAGAGACTGTGGTCTTGCACTCCCCAGGATCAAGCACAGGGCATATTGCCCCCTCCTGAGCCAGTGGGCAAGTCACCCACTTAAGAGACTGTGGTCTTGCACTCCCCAGGATCAAGCACAGGGCATGTTGCCCCCTTCAGAACCAGTGGACAAGTCACCCACTTGAGAGACTGTGGCCTTGCACTCCCCAGGACAGAGTAATGGGCATGTTGGTCCCTCCAGGATAGTGGCGTTGTACCATCTTCCGACTGAGGTACTCCCCCATTCCCCATCCCCCTGATTTGCCTGCCTATTTTCTACCTGATGCCCCTGCACTGTTCTCTTCATGTTGTTGTAGGAGTGAGGTGGGGCCTTGGACTATGTGATGTGGCCCTGTGGCCCACAGACATTGAGGACTGGGCAGTGTCCCTACATTTGTAAATATGTATATACTTGTTGATTTGGATGCACATATTTATACTATTTTATCTTGTCCTGAAGGGTACGGGGTGAATATGTGATGTTATTGCATCCGGTTATGTGTATGGTGTTGGGGTGGGGGTGTTGCGTGTTGTGTGTGTGTGTCACTCTCTTTTTCCTCCCCCCTCCCCTGTGTGCTAGGCGGCAGTACTCACTGTGGTCGTCTTCGCTGGTGCTGGTGTTTGTAGTGGAGCAAAACGTAGAAGAGCATGAGGAACACATGCAACTCGGGCTCCATGGCGGCGTGGTTCTTCCTTGAGTCTCAAGAGGTGAGTAGTTTCTCTTCTGTGCAGTGTTTCCGCCAGGCTTTCGATGTCGTTGGTACCGCCCCAGAAAAGGTGGCAGATTGGTGTCTCATAATTCAGTGGGCGGAACATTGTCTTCCGCCTGGCTGTAGGTGGTTACAGCTGTGGTGCCTGTTGGTTTCGCCCTGGCGGTCGGTGTGTTAGAGTGGCTGTTTGTCTGAGCGGTTTCCGCCGTGGGCATAATTTCATATTTATTACTGCCGGCCTGTTGGCGGTATTGCCGCCACTATATTACCGACTGCCAGGGTTGTAATGAGGGCCTATATCTCATTTTGATAAAGTACATACAGAGCCAGCTTCCTACTGCAGCCCTAAATTTGCTGGGCATGGATCTCCTCCTGTTGATCAGTGCTGATGCACATGCTTGCCAGCTTCCTTAGGTGCGCACAGTACATGTTGACTGACTCGTCGTCCATCTGTCGGGATTCTTGCTGCAGTTTGAAATGCTCGTAGTCTTGATTGAGCTGTGGGTCGAAGTGTAGATTCAGCGCAGCCACTGCTGTATGAAAGTCATTGTTCCCCCCTGTGTTGGGCAATGTTTCAAACAGGACGTACAGCTCGGCCCCTTCAAAATGCAGCATGAGTAACCTCTTGACAGCTCCGTCAGTCTTGCGTGTGGTGCAGAAGTAGTTTTGTAGTTATCAGATCCAGGAGCACCATCTCAGGCCGCTGTGGCGGAGGGTCCATTATTTAGCTGAAGGGAGGGAGTGGAGTTACTGATGAGTGGGCATAAGGAGCTGGTGGCAGTGAAGCCTGGTTCTGTTGCTAGTCTGTCATGTTTTGCAGGTGCATTGACTCAGAGCCCACCTCCACACACCGATTTCGTGCTGTCACGTGTCACCCTAGATGTGGAGAATTTGGTGGTGCTCCCTTCAGGCTGAATGTGGGGTAGGTCGGTGCTGTCCACCGTCCTTTTCTCAAGCTACCACAGATTGACCGCCCAATGTACCTTGTTTACCAGTGCCTGGTAAGGAAATGCATCGGGCAACGATGGGCACAGTGCCTTGGAGCCGCAGCAGTGAGCTAACCACTTCACACGCTTTCAGAGAGTTGGGCAAGTCCATGCACTTTCAAAGTCTTTGGTAAGTCCATTCAAAACAGCTTGTAGGGCAAATGCCTCAAGCCATATGGATCCTGGCACAGCAATGGCATCAGCAGCTCACATCACACGTGCAGGCCTTGTTGCGGCATGATCAGTGGCATCAGCGCTTTCATCCACACATGCAGGCCTGATTGCAGCCTCCCTGCAGTATCTGTTGGCCAGTCGAGGTGCAGCCACACCCCTCACGCTCTGGGCCACACCCAGCACTCGTTTTCCTCAGTGTACCAGGGGCCTCCTCTGCACTGCCATTGGTGCTCCCCCACTGTGGCGCTCTCATGGGGTCTCTGGTGGGCCTTCTTTTCGGTCCGCGCACCCGCATGAAAGAAGGCGCACACTCCACTGTCACGCTTGATCGCAGGCGGTGCACACTCACTTCAGCAGAAACGAGGGGCGCAAGAATCAGACAGTGGCAGCGATGCAACTATGAACGATACGTGCTGCAGGCTGAGCTGCACACTGGTGGCTTTGGGGTCTGTGGCTGCCTTTGTTGCCAATGTCAAGTCGGCCCCAGACTCGACGATAGGCCCCAGTGCAGGAGATGTAAAAGCACAATAAAAACACGCACTCACTTGTGAACTGTATCATAGGAGTGGCCTAGTGCGGCTGCCCTGCAACTTATTTACTCACTTAGGCCGAGCCCCTCCCTTGGGATGTAAGAACTGAAACAATTTATAGTAGAGGCCGGGTGGCACTCTACAGAGTTGTGGATTATGCCTTCTTTTCTACAATTTAGCAATTCAGCAGCGATCTAAACAATAATAGACATACCATCTTGAAATAGAAAAACTGCAAGTCCCATGAGTGTGTGAAAACATTTTGACATAAGATCCAACAGTGCAATCAATCAGGACACATTAAAGCACAATAAGCTATCCCTGTGTAGCCATTTGTTCTCTTTTGTAGCTGCTCAGCAGCCAAGGTAAGGGCTTCCTTTGTCGATGTCTTAATTTGTCATATAGCTGTAGCCCTGCCAATTTTCCGAAATCCTTGCGGGATGTGTTGCTCCAGTCCAGATTTTTTTTCCTTGGGACTTGTAGTTGTGTTTATTCCATTATAAAACAGGGTTCAAGTCCCTGAATTAAAGAAAAAAACCTAGACTGAAGTAGGACAACACAGATGGACCTGGGAAACTTGGCAGCTATCTATCTGGTTTATTATTAAACAAAGGCCCAGATTTAAGAAAAGTGGTGCTTCACACCATGAAACACCAGTTTTCTTGGGGCCCCCTAACGCCACCATGTGTGCGCCGTATATAAGATACTGCGCACCATGGCTGTATTAGGAACAATAGCATCAAAATGTTTATGCTATTGTGGCACTTTGATCCCCTAGGGTCAAATATTCTGACGCTAGTGGAGGAAAATGCAAGGAGGCCCATTGATTCCAATGGGTGCACCCTTTAACACCTGCTTTAAGCAGGCGTTAAAAATGATGCCAAAAATGGCACAATGAACTCTTGTAGATTTTATTGCACCATTTTTGCGGGCCTCCTTGCGCCGGAACGACCCCTTTACACACATTATGGTGGTCATTATGAAGTTGGCGGTGTGGCCCGCCATGCCGGTGGTGGCGGGAAAACCCGCCAGCCGGCATGGCAGGCCACACCGCCACATAAAGAACACCTTGAGGGCTGCCATTGGCAGACCTCACTCACTGCCAGGCTGCCTCCGTCAGGCAGCCTGGCGGTGGTCAAAATCATTATCCGACAGGGCAGTGGTGCTGCCCCTCGGATAATGATCCCTAATCCTCCAGCCTTTCCCTGGCTGGTGCAGGGGAAGCCCTGGGGCACCCCTGGCGGCCCATGCACTTGGCATGGGCAGTGCAGGGGCCCCTGTGTTCTGCCCCATCGCGCAGGTCACTGCGATCTGCGCAACGGGTGCAACTGCACCCGCCGCATAGAGGCACTGGTGGCGGCTCCATGTTTCCAACAATGTTTCCGCTCGACGGCCCAGAGGAATGCTGCTAATACGGCCGGCGGGGATCCGAGGACGCTGGCGGTCAGTGTTTTGACCGCCAGCATGAACACGGCGGTTTTGACCTCCGTGTTCATAATGAGGGCCTCTGTATGGTGCATGCATAATGTGGCGCAAAGGGTCGCAAAGTGGCGCAATGCATGCATTGTGCCACTTTGTAGATATGGTGCGGCATTTTTGTCAATCTAACGCCACATTAGCATTAGAAACTATGTTAAAGTGATGTTAGATGCCACAACGCCATCCTTAAATTTGGGCCAATGTTTTCCTTTGCCATGTAGCTGCAGGCCATACAGGGTGGTATGACACAGGGTGTGTCACAGGGCTCCCTGCTGCAGAGGACACCACGTGGCTGACTTCCGCCATGTCATCACCATTTACCAGGACCACTACACATACCCCTTGCGGCCCAAGTACGCTGGGGGCAGCTCGGGCATCACTTGGGTGTCTCTAACACAGTTCTGGATTAAACTTTGTGGAGGCCCCTAGGGAGTTGACATTTCGGGGTCCCCTCGCAGATGAAGTCCTAATATGTTTTTAATTTTACCAACCAACAATTTTAATGAACCAATTTTATTACACAAAGCTAAACATTAAACGTACATAGTTTGCACTGAATCTTTTTACAAACTGATAACTGACAGAAGCTGAGGTCTATGGTTTATGTACTTTAAGTTGTTAATGGGCAGATTACATCAATGCAGTACTTTGTCTATAGAGTCTTTAATGTAAACTTGTTGTTTCTTTGAGTGGATTCATTTTTTTTCTCCATTGGAAACAATTTAAGAAAGTTTGTAATTTTCTTTCAAGAGCAAATCAATATTATTTCGATCTGGTTTCGCGGGCCCCCTGAAAGGAGTGGGGCCCATAGGCCGCTGACTACTTTGCCTGTTTGGTAATCCGGCACTGCGCTCACGCCTAGAGCCACACCGCACTTCCTCGCACGCTCCTGACGAGGGTAAGATGCCCATTAACCCCTTGTGGGGGCCTCTCTACAACGAGCGCGCAGGCACACAGCAGAAAGACCGCTGCTAGAGAGCGCTGTCCCTGCTCAAGCATGCGGGGGGAGGGCTGTGCAGCCTCAGATGTGTTCAGGTGCCCCCCCATGAGCTGGGGGTCTGCGGGCTCCAATGCAACAGTGAGAAGCAGGGCCTGCCACCATACTCGACTTGCACCCGCGCTCCAGTGGCACTTTCACCAGTGGGCAGCAGCACCCGCCATGGCAGGCATACCAGCGAATGACCATTCATTCCAGAAGGGGCCCCCTCGGCACAAAGGCGCCTAGAAGGACACCGGGTTGAACAGCTGATCCTCACAGCCACAGTGGCTGAAGGCAAACGTAAGCAGACATTGCTGTTACACTTAGCAGCACCAGACTTGTATAAGCTGTCCCCCCTCTAGCAGAGGCAATCCCACCCACATATGGCACCATAGTGGACTTTTAGAGCCCATGGCAAACCCTGATTATGAAAGGTTCATTCTCAGCAGGCCCATCAAGAGTCGGTGAAGTCCCTGCACAGGTTCTGCTCCAGGATAAGAGAGTTGGCCAGCAGGTATACTTCCATAATTGAGCAGGGAGAGCTAAGAACTCAACGAATACGAGTGTGTGCGTCTTCCAAGTTGATAGAACACATACTGGAAGAGCCAGGAAGGACATTACAAGACATATTGACCCTGGGTCGGTTGAAAGAATTGTCTGTGTCCGAGCATTTCACCTGCAAGTGGCTTCGCACTCCATCAAAAGTGAACCAGTGAATCAACTAACATGAGTTAATGCGAGGTGGCCAGACAAGGCCAGGCAGGCAGTCCGAAGGCCCTGTGGCTACTGTAGGGGCACAGCACACCAGCAACTATAATGCCCAGCCAGAGAGGAGAAATTAAAGTCCTGTGGCTCTCATCCCAAAACAGCAAAACCCCTGCTGCACCGGCAGCCAGAGCTGTCTGGGACCACCCTGATGACGGTGAGGGAGGCATGGATGACAATGTCGCAGAAGGAATGTTCCCAGTGCTTAATTTGCAAATAAAAATGTGCTGGTGCCCAATGCTCTCCTTTGAAACACGTATCTATAATGTGTGAGCACGAGATACTGAGGCAGCATAATCCTAAAGCCATCCCGGGCTTCTTTAATCCATTTACAGCCACACCCTGCCCCTTCAGCTCACTGTTGCAGCTTTCTGCTTTCTCCCTTTGTGACCCTTTTTCATTTTTCTCTTCCTCCGTCTTTCCAATGTGTCTTTTGTCCACATTAGTTGTCTGATGCAGAAAAAAAGTGGTGACCCTCAAAAATGAGTGTCGGTGCCCCGCACCGGAAACCACCGGCTCAAATTAAGCACTGAACATTCCATGCTGTGTTTGTCAATGTCGGTGTGCATGCAGACACTTTCTAATCTCCATATCACAAGTAATGGTGAAAAACAAGCAGGTAACATCAATTATCAATAATGGAGCATTGATCAGCATCATGGCATAGGGAAGCTATAAGGCACTGGCAGAAAAGCCTAGATTTCAGATGGTGAGAGCTTATGCCTATGGGCAGTCACGCCCCCTTCCGCCATAATGCATGTTCTACACGGATATATTGCATGAACACACCACGGTCACCGCCAAAGTGTACGTCACCACAGGGGGCACTGGCATGCTTCTAAGGTGTTGCACAGCAGAAATGCTTGGACTGGTGCAGCTTACATTGAGGGTACATGCCACAGAGCTGGAGGACAGTGTTGACAGGTTTAAGGACATCTTCAGTGGAATAGGATGTCCTAAATGGAGGACTGTGTCTCTGCACAGTGACAAGTCCCTGCAGCCTGTAGCTCTTACACACCAGAAAGTGGCATTTCATTTGAGACTTAAAGTGGAGGAGGAGCTAAAAAAGCTCAAGGACGCTGATGTAATTGAGAAGGTGGATGGGTTGACTCCGTGGGTATCACACATTGTAGTCACCAGAAAACCCAAACAATCGGGGATAAGGCTCTGTGTTGATATGCACCTCCCAAATGCAGCAATCAAAAAAAGAGAGACCTTATAACCACAACCTGACAGTGGTGCGGTCATTCTCAAAAATGGACTTGAAATCCACCTACTACCAGATGATGCTAGATCCAAGTCGCAATATATTACAACTTTTTGACTCACTTGGTCATCTGCAGGTACAAGAGACTAAATTTTGTTATTTCATGTGCAGTTGAAGTATTTCAGAATGTCATTGAAGAAGTTCCATCAGGGCTACCCAATGTCATTAAGGTGAGTGACAACATTCTTGTGTACGCCTCTTCGATGGAGAACCATCATGATCGGCTGCATTGGGTACTCCAAAGACTTCAAGACTATGGTCTGGCCCTCCACAAGAACTAATTTTATTTATGAAGACAAAAATCTGCTTCTTTGGGTATCAGTTTTTGGCAGAAGCATTGGCTGCTGACCCAGAGAAAGTGAAGAACATCAAAAAAGCTCCTCATCCATCCAATATGTCCAGAATATGGAGCTTTACGGGAATAGTATACTATTTCATTAAGGACTTAACACAACTTTCCTAACCTCTTAGGAAGCTCCATTTTTGTGGAGCTGGGAGGAAACACAAGATGGCATTCTGGCGCACTAAGTGGTACCATAAGCCAACACTAATCTGTCATACTTTGAGCTGGCCACATTCACCAAATTGTCCGCAGATGCCAGTCCCATGGGGCAAGGTGCAGTACTCTTTCAGCGGCAAGGGTGTGGGGAGTGGGCTTCTGTGGCCTATGCCAGCAAGGCTTTTACCCTTACAGAGCATCACTATTCACAAATAGAAAAAGAAACCATAGCAGTTCAGTGGGGGTGCTGTCATTTTCATCTATAATGTATGGGCACCCACTTGTGGTTAGTACTGACAACAAACCATTGATCCCTCTATTTCAAGGCTGTTCCTCAAAGCACCTGCTGCACATTGAGACGTGGATACTTTAGTTTCAGGAATAATATTTGTTCAAAGTAGGATACAAACCTAGTTTGCAGAATCCTGATGATCATCCTTCATGACACCCCAGGATGGCCACAGCTCCGGAAGAATTAGATACCGAGGAGACTGAGGAGTATGTGTGGTACATCGTAGAGGGATTGCAACTGTTGTCCCTTTCGCTGAACACCATCCAAGCAGCTACAGGGAATGATGATTTCCTGCAATTAGCGGTACAAGCTGTCAAGTCCTGGCAGTGCGAGGTCCCCACTTCAAAGGTCTTGATCCCCTGAGGACTAGCTGAGGGAAGAAAAGGACTTCTGTGCCAAGGGGGAGAGAAGCACCACAGGAGAAAAAGGGGAAAGGCTGGCACAGTGAGCTAGAGGAACCATCTACCTGTGAAGGTCACCGCCTTAGAGGCTAGGAGACCTAAGCTGAGTGCTGCGGGTGGCAAGGGCTTGCCACCAGGAGCAAAATGAGCCAAAAATGGAACATGAGAAGGATTTGACTTGTAAGTGGTGGTCCAGGGCCCATGGGTCACTGTGAGGAATATTTACAAAAATTAGCCCTTGGAGGGAGAGTACGTGAAGCCCCTCCACAGACCTCCAAAGGCCCGGGATCCCAGGACCCGGAACTCCATACCCCACCCACTACAAGGATACTGGGAGCACTGTTGCACCCCCAAGAGGTCAGCCAGTGTCCTGTGATCCCTAACTCTGGGCCCCGATGTGCTTCGCTGCATGGGGGATCGCCATGGCAGAGGAGTGCAGAGAAGCTGCAGAAGTGCTTCAGCTCCCCAATAATTTTTTGGCAAGTACTGACCCAAAGACTGGAGGGTGTACAAAAGGATGAACACCCCAAGTGTTGCCTATGTTTCCATGCACTTCCAAGGTGGGAGCTCTACAGCTGGGAGTGCAGTGCCCTCTAGGGGCTACGTTTATGGCTACAGGTTCTATCACCTAAGGATGGTTAAAAACACAGACACATGGTACATGTTGGAAAATGCTTTATTTAAAGATGGCTGTTATAATGATTTGAAATACTTTATTGAAAATATTCATGACATTTTAGCATTGCTTTCTTTCAAAGTATTATGTACCATAAGTCTCAGTAATGCTTTATTCAAAGATGTCAACGATGCTTTACTTAAAGGGTTGTAAATGCAGACAGTAATTTATATTCCTGAGAGGAGGAAATGTTTTATTAATAATGATGTGAACACCTTATTGCAATCAGTGCCTGATTACTCAAATTAAATGCATGTCTTGCTCTACTACAGATAGTGTAGGGATGTGGTACTTTATTACTGATAATGTGCGGACATGATTAGAATGCTTGACTGTTTATAATAAGTGCAGAGGGATTATGGTTACTGAGGCCCATGATGGAATGAAGTATTACCATAACACGTGATTCCAATCTTGAAATAGGACAACATGGCTCTGATGTAAACTGACATCCCCATATGTGGTTATGTGCTGGATTCTACATAAGGGGGGTTTACTATGAATCTTGGGGCCATGACCCTTTAAGGGCCAAATGTTATGTTGCCAGGGGTATTTCCACCAGCCTTATGTATAGTTGTAAATAACAGCATAGTATTAAGCAGTGTGTGTGTAATAAATGTACATTTACTTTTCTAAACACAGGACAATTATTTATTGAATGTTATTGCTGCGTGCCAGCCAGTGGTGATTACTAGCCCACATCACCTTCCTTGACTAGGCCTTGGACTGCTCTTCTTCGCTACCCTGGAAGAGCCAAGCACTACGATGGGGTGTTTGGTTCCCAGTGGAGGGTGAATGTGGACCCATTGCTCGTGCAGGTCACACCAACTAATGTCCCGTTTTCTCACATTGGTGTCCAACGCTGGGATACATAGTATCCAGTACACATTGATAGCATTTAAAAAGTCCAGTTTTACCACATATTACCTATGCATTAATGAGCATATGTCAGAGAGCAAGGCTCTGAGAGGGGTTTGGTTATGTGAGCTGAAGGTAAGAGAAGGGAAAGACCACACACACATATATGTTATGTGACAACACTAAGGTTTAATGTTTAAACTATGTTATGACTGGTTGATATTTACAATGATGTGTTGGGGTTGTGGCTTTTAAAGAATGTTTCCATGAGAGTGTTCAAGACCATAGTGTCCCTTTGATCTTCAACACAACACACCCTAGGCCTGTATGAGGGTTCATCTCTAGAGATTTAGGTAAAGCAACGGGTATCCACACCAAAGATGTGGGTTGTAGGGATGGGCCTTGCTTCTTAGGGAGTGGGAGGAGATTAGTGGGCTCCTGGAAATTCCTGTACTTGTCAGGGGCAGGACAGGTTTCCAGAGAGGGAGCCCAAAGCTAGTCATTCCCTCCACAGAGATTTTTCCACCATTGGCACAGGCCACATCCACTGGAACGGTGGTATGGGAGTTTCTCAGATATAGTGGCAACCCTGGGGGTTCCTTTCAGAAAGGCGGGATTGTCCCTGAGGAATTTTCCCATATTGTGTGTGTAGGGGGTGGCGAGAAAGCTGTGGTTTCTAAAGTCCCCATAGTTTATCTGGTGGGAATGGTGAGGTATCCAGGGGTGACCCCAGAGGAGGTTGTTTCCTGAGATAGGTGGGTGGTAGTAGCCCCTAGGTTCCTTATGTGGGTTAAGTGACTAACCCTGAGGAGATCAAAAAGCGACGTAGTGGACTCCCTAGATGCCAGGAAGGGGGTTACTAATGCACCCTGGGGTGTCAGGGTAGGGTAGGTGACTGCCCAAGGAGAGTAAAGGATGGCATCCTAGAGTGTTGCTGTTTTGAACCTGAGATGGTCGCCGAGTGAAAACTCAGGTAGGTCCTGTGGGGTCAGACACTGGACAGGGGGGAAAAGAAGCACGCCTGTTAGGGATTGTGCTCTGAGCTGTCAAAAAGGGGAAGGCTGCAGAGACTCTGCCCTAGTGGACTCCTGCCTGGTGCACTTTAGGAGTAGTTTCCTTGGAGTCCATCTCGGGGGCCCCTTGAAGTGGGTTAGCTGGTGGGTCTGTCCCTCAGCAAGGTACTGAAAGATGGGTCCGCCTGCACGGGCACAACCAGGAGGCCAGGTGGGGCCAGTCTCAGTCTCAAGTGAAGGGACCCTGTGCTTCAGACTAGGTTGATGTAGTCACTTCTCTCCAGGACTGTTGCCCTGAGCTGCCAGTGGGCCAGGCTGCGGAGGGCTTTGCCTGGAAGACTTCTAAAGCGTACATGGTAGGTTTACCGAGTATAGGGCAGATGTCATAGGGTGGAAGGTGACAGCGTGTTCCCATTTACTAACAGGAACCAATCCACTGGTATCCAACCAGGGCTCCATTGCGATTGTCCTCAAATCGTGCCTCAGGCCGGTTTAACTCCTCCATAAACCACTATTGACAACTTATGCTTTCTGGTGCTGTTTTCACCAAAATCTTTAAAACTTCATATATCCAGTTACCCTTATTACACCTTTGTTATTTTGGTTTTATTTTACTCATAACTTACTTCTCTTTATTTGAAAATTGGTTCCGGACTTTTATTGTGTTTTGTGCGACTTTTTTACTGTGTTTGCCCTGCTTACTTTACACATTGCCTTTGACTTAAGCCTGACTGCCTTGTGTCACACTACCAGGGATTGAGCACAAGTCTATATTACTTAATTTGTGTGACATCTAGTAGTCTGTCAATTAACTCCGATGTCTTGGCAGAATGGCCACAAAAAGCCATCCGCCTCCTCTAAAATGCAGACTGCGCACTTTCCGATGAAAGTTGTTGCTCAGTAGGATGAACCCTACATGTGGAGACTTGGCTTCCTGTTGTAGAGAGGTTTGTATTCGGGACCAGTTTGTAAAGAAGCTGGGCAAATTTGTGAGCACATTTACTGCACTGGACAAGGTCCAGCTATCTAACAAAAAAGTTTTTGAACTGGGCTTTTTGGGAGAGACACTCATGGGCAAGGATGCCTGGCTGGCCGCTTTCTGCAACAAAGTCCCCCGCATGGTGCAGGCAACAGGAGAAGGAATGTACGAGATGACCAGAGGAGATCTATCAACTTCTTCCACTCCAAGACATGGAACAACAAAGGGTAATTCCCAAGAGGAAATTCCAGAGGAGCCGGCAATGGGGGTCATGCCCAAAGATTTGCAAGTAAGTATCATTCCCTATTCTCAAGTGTGCCTGATGGTGTTGGGGGGGGAGTCTGCTGAAGGATGTATCGGTCTGGCAGACTGTGCTAAGCTTTCAGCTGGAGTTTTCTGCATCTCTGCAGCAGTTCTACTGGCCAACAGAGATAGGGTTTACTGCTCCCCTTGAGGGTGTTACCTCTTAACAGGTCAATCAACTCCTGCTCAAGGGAGGTAGTCAGAAGATGTTATCTCATCCACTGGGCTGTCTCAGCAATATGTTTGTCACAGGCAAAAAACAGGAATGGCCACAGAGTGGAAGGGATTCACCACATACAGGACTTTCTGTGTCAAGACAACCGGATGGGATAATCCTTACCTTCATTTGCTTTATAGAACTAAAAATTTCCTTCTTGTTACCTTGAAAATGTAAATTTCTGTGTGAGGACTGTAGGTGAGGATTAAAAGAGCTTGATCACTACCACATAATCCGCTGCTGCCGCTGGCCTGAATAAATATTTCTTAAACCTGGACTCAGCTGACTTGACCATTGTGTTAATTATGGTTTCAAACCAACCCTCCCCAAAGTGCAAGAGAGATGCTTCTTAAGTTTGCCATGTGTTATCTGAGGGCCAACAACATCTTCCTCTTGTTATGGAGCCCTCCATCATTTTTGCCTCAGCCGCACTCGTTGCCGGTCGTGCCCTACCACTTACTGACTGCTCATGCAGGAAAGAGAATAAGCATGGGCACAAGATCCAACCTGCAGCTGCCCAACCACATGGCATTTCCTTGATGCAGGAAATTGGCTCATTGCTTAAAGGGGTCGGAAGCCCCACTCAGGCAACAACCACAGTCCTTGTCAGGGTGAACCACAAAGTCACTAAATCAACCTGTGCTACCCCTCAGAAAGTGTGGCAGGAAGCAGTCAGGTTAACTTAGAAACAAAGTGTAAAGTATTTATGCAGCACACAAACTGTAATAACGTGAACACATAACACAAGAAAAATCCCAAACCAAGTTAGAAACATAGAATACGTTTTAATAAATAAAATAGATCAGTAGAACCAGAGATATTCAGTTTTAAAGTTTTCTTTACTGAAAATAGTGCTTAGGAGCACAAAGCAATACAGAAGGAAGAAGGGCACCCCAAAAAACCTTTGTGAGCTTGGGGAACCATATAAAACTAAGTAAATGACCAACAGGGGGATCATTTATGTAAACAAAGAAATACTCTAAAAAATGCGCTAAGAAACCTATAAAGCACTAAAGGAAATTCACAAGAATTAATCAGATATGTCATATCCCAGATTCATTGAACAAAAACACTAAGGGACATATTTACAAGCCCCTTGTGCCATCAAATTGGCTTATTCCTTTCCAAAGAACCTCTGTCAGAGGTTCTCTACTTTAACTATGAACTGCTTTTAGTCCTGTGGATGGTCTTGCATATTCGTTCAACAGGAGACTGAAATGTTGACATACATTCCAATACTTTCACATAGATTTATCATAATTAGGACATTTCCTATAGAACAAGGACACACTCTGTGGGAATGTTCCATGTATCAAGGGTGGATTGCACATTTTTAGCTCAGTGAAATGCCATATGCACAACCAATACGGTTGTGATGTTTTGCCCAAAGGAGGAGACATTTGGTATGGGTGGGACCCTGGGGTACTCAGGAGTGCCAGGTCATAGTTCTAGCTGTGCAAGACCCTTCGGCCATCAGTGTGTAGAAGGGGGGAACACGAACAATGGAGGGGAGGGGAAAGCCGAAGGAGTGCCAGGGTGGAGAGGAGCGTGGCCAGGAAAGGGGTTCAAAGAGTGCGAAGGGGGTCTGGAGGCCCCGCAGGACCACAGCATGTGTGAGCGGGAGATTGCAGTGGCGAGCCGAAGCTCAGAGGGTCCAGGTCAGACCAGAGGTGGGCAGAAGAGGGAGCGCGCGGACTACGAGACCATCGGAGGACAGGAGACCAGGAGCCCTTCCTGGCTGCGTTGTGGACGAGAGGTCGCTGCTCCTGCGCAGAGCTGTGGCTTCAGGCGGGTGGAGGTCACAGCACAGAAGGTGGGGCATGGTGGGCCGTAGCCCAGAAGTTTACTACTGGGCTGTAACACATGCATGGCCGCACATGGAGCTGTGACATTTTTCAGTGCACTTCAGGCTCGGAGCTGGCATATTTCAGATTTTTGGACACAATACGGTTGTGGTGTGAAACTTCTACATTCTGGAAACAAAGGGCCAGATGTATCAAGCCTCTTTGCATTCGCAAACAGTGCGAATGTCCGTATCCAAATGCAAAAATGCTTTTCATTATGTGTGAAAGGCATTCGCTATGCAATATTAAGGAATCGCTAAAAAAGCGATTCCTTAAAATTGTGAGCCCGTTTAGAGAATCGCAAATTGTGATTCTCTAAATAAGAAATCGCAAATAAGGAATCCTTATTTGCAATTTGTTAAGCACATGTATCAAGCTTTTCCTTAATGCGAATTGGGCATTTAGGAATCGCAATTACCACCAAGTAAGACTTGGTGGTAACCATGTGAAAATTTAAAAAATGCATTAAAAATGCATTTTTAAAATTGACATTTAATGCACACATGCCCCTTTGGCATGTGTGCGCCTTACATGTCCTGAAATATTTTTTTGGGGTGCAGCAGAGGGGGCCTTAGGCCCCCAGCACCCTGGGGTTTTGCATTTCCCAAATTGCGAATTCCAGTTAGGAATTCGCAATTTAGGAAATGCAAAAAATTTGCAAATATGGGCCTACAGGCCCATAGGTGCGAATGGGGTCTGTATCGCAATTTGCGATTCGGTAATAGCATTTGCGATTTTTAAGAAATCGCTATTACCGAATCGCAAACATGATACATACCATTTTGCGACTCAGAAATATCGATTTCTTAAAAATCGCTATTACCGAATCGCAAAAGGATTAGATGATACATCTGACCCTAAGACACGAGTATCACCTTCCCGTGTGGTGGCGACTTATACAAAACAAGCTAGGAAACCTGAGTACTAAGGGCTGTTTTGTATCTCTTTACCCCCAAGGGTACAACCTCCCTGATTGAAAAGAGAGGAGTCCAGGAAACCCCAGATTGAGCTTTGGAAGAAGGGACCACGGTGAAACCTTGGAGAAACTTTTTTGAGATATATAAAAACATACTCAGAAGTCCTTTGGTTGAGTCCTCTTCATTCTCCTAATATAATGGTCTTCTCGGCAGCATGATGTCACGATTTGCACCCTAGGGGGTCTACCTGTGAGATTCTCCAGTGTCCCATCAAGCTTCCAGATCTTCCACTGTGAGTTACAGTGATTTGTAGTTTCTTGAGCACTAGTCAGAAATTCCTATCTAGTCCCAATGAAGGACAGGTTTTGTGCAAGCCAGTTGGCGCATGCTAAAAACTCCATTGCTTAGAAGCAACTGCTCTCTGCTTCATCTCCACCTCTGCAGTCCACGGAGGGGTGAGGAATTCAGAGCACCTGTGGCTGGCACGTGCAAGCCAGCTTACACCTGATGCACGTGGTCACAGTGAGCTTTTAAGCCCCAGTTTCCTTCAGTCCAACCGTGGCCATTGTAGCAGTGTTCTTGTTAGACCGGCCCTTTGTTTCCTGAGTTCCTGAGCATTTGCAAGTCCTTGTGTTGCTATAGGTGTTCCTTAATTCCTGATCCTGAGCTGTAACTAATCCTTATCCCTGAATTGGCACTCCTGCAGTGCTTCCTTCAGTGTTGAGCCCGCAGCACTTTAGTGCACCTTTGGGGCCTCGGCTTCTGTATTTACCTTTTCCCGTGCCAGCTTTCGTTCCCTCTCCATTTGTTTCAGTTTCTAGTTTGCTACCTTCTCTTTCCTGCTGTCTTAGCTCCCATTTTCCTTGTGTGCTTTGTTACTTGCTTTCTGCCAAGTGTGCCCTTTGTTTTCCCTTCTTTCCTGTTAAGCACTCTTCCTTGGTATCACAGACGTAACTTTGACGCACACAATATCGAAATAACAAAATATTAGAAAAGTTAGATTGTTAAAAAAAAAAAAAACATCACCTTCCTATACCTAACTAATAAAACTACAAATATTGAGAACACAAATATTGCTGTTGAAAATATTCATTTTTACTTATACCGCAAACACAAATATTGGAAACAAAAATATCTTTACCTTTAAATAAACTTATGATATGTCGAAAATATTCCCTCACACTATATTTACCACAATAATATTGCCAAAATAATTATACTATCATTAATAAACATAAAAAACTACTTTTTACTTTAAACAAATAATTACAATAAACATTACAATAAACATTAAACAATATGCTAGTGTTTTAATTAAAAAAATTACATTACCAAAATAATTATAATTCACCCCAATAAAATATATAACTAAATACATAAGAATATAAGTAAAAATATTGAAATAACTATAAACATTCATTCAACAATCTAAATGCTAATATATATATATATATATATATATATATATATATATATATATATATCAACAACAAAAATGCTCACAACCGGGCTCCTGAAGGCCCGAGAGGGGTGGTGCGTCACAACCGGCAGAGCACTCCGGTTAATTATTTATAAAAAATGCAAAAACTTTCACAGTGAAGACGCACACTCAGGAATTCACAAAAGCTAATAGTATATATATATATATATATATAAAATAAAATAATATTAAAACTGTCGAACTACATATTAAACATTATAAATGAAACCTAAATTAGAATTTACCATAGGACGTAACTGATAGAAAAAATTCTAACTAAAACTAAACTTATAAATTAAATCAAACTATAAACAAACTTAACCAATAAAATTATGCAAACAATTAAATCAACAATATAGAAGGCACAGAAGTTTTATCAACTTAATACTGCAAAAGCAACTAAAGCTGCAAGACAAGGAAACTCTGCCGGATCCTCTGACCAGATGCTTAAAAAAGAAATATATATATCTCTTCAACTACCTTTCAACTTATATTTAAACTAAAACTTACTTATAATTAAAATTGTAAAGAAGTAAATAATAACAAAACTCTCTCCAACTTCTATCTCTTCATATGTACTTACTAAACGAAAATACTATAACTTTGAAAAGTGCTAACCTGCCAAAAAACGCCAATCACAAACCAGAAAAAAATACATTAAAAAAGTATCTGTAAATTATTATAAAATAGAATCTTACCCCAAAACTGATTTAAAAAAAGCCTAACAACCTCAACCTCTGCAAACTACCAACAACTAAACATTTAAAAGGAAACTGATGCTTTTTTAAATTTGTTATGTTATGTAGGTTTGTACAACGCACGTATTTCACAAGAGGGTATCCAGATGCTTGGGCAGGTGTGTATTTATGTGGTCTCCAGTGTGCTTATACTGTGAGCCAGGCCTTCAGCTCCTTGTGGAGCTCAAGAAGTGAGGAGGAGGCTCTTGTGTTGAGGGAGGTCGTTCTATCTCTTGGGTGCAATGTAGGAGAATGAGTGACCTCCACTTTTACTTCTGAAGATGTGGAAATGTGCGAGTGAGAGTGAGGCACAGCATAGGTGTCTGGTGGGTTGGTGACAGTGTATGTGGCTTTCAGGTATTCTGGTCCTTTGTTGTGTAGGGCTTTGTATGTGTGTGTGAGAAGTTTGAATTGGCTACACTTGTGAATGGGGAGCTAGTGAATCTTCCTGAGTTGTGGTGTGATTTGGATGCAGCATGGGAGGTCAATTATGCATCTTGCGGAAATGGTCTGGAGTCTGTATAGGAGTTGTTTGGAAATTCCGGCGTAGAAAGTGTTGCTGTAGTCCAGCCTACTTGTGATGAGTGCTTGTGTGCCCATCTGGTGTTCTGAGGCAACCATTTGAAGATCTTTCACAGCATGCGTAGGATGTGGAAGCTGGAGGTGCGCACTGTGTTAACTTGAGCCATCGTGTTCAGCTTGTTATTTAGGATGATCCCTAGATTTCTTGTGTGGTCTTTGGTTATGGGAGTTGGTCTTAGCTCCGATGGCCAACAGGGGCCATATTACAGAAGTGCCCTGGGGGCACAGCGGGGTTTGTGGGTGCAGAGACAAACATTCCCTTAGAAGGCACACTGAACGTGCGTCACCAAAGAGTGGCGAATTGTCAGTGCGCCCCTTCAGGGCAGCCCTCTCAAGAAATGAAACTAGGTCCCATGTACCCCCAAGACAATCCCCTGCATGCGGGTGCAGTCACCCACTGCACCCGCCTGCAAGGGGATCTCTAATCCCTTTTGAAAATGCAGGTGGGTGACACCTGTACAGAGAAACACTGCTTTTAAACAGCAGCTCCATATTTCTCTTGAAAGTGCTGTCCTATGGGCAGAGCAAGTTTGCTGCTGCCCAGATGGCAGTGCATTCTTTCGATTAGGGACCATTTTCCCTGCTGGCACCCGGCAAACCTGCTTGAAGGTGCCCCATGGCGCAAACAGGAAAAGTGCGCCCTGTCTGTAATAGGGCCCCAGGTGGAGTCCCATGAACATGTCTTGTTGCTAAAGACTAGTACTTCTATCTTGTCAGAGTTGAGCCTCAGGCAGTTGGTTCGCATCCAGTCTGCTACGATGGTCATACAGTTGGTGTAGATGGTTCTGGTGGTGGTTGTCTTGTCTGTCAGGGAGAGGATGAGTTGGGTGTCATTGGCGTAGGAGATGGCGGTGATGTCTTGTGATTGGATGATGTTGGTGAGTGGTGTCATGTATATTTTGAAAATGGTGAAGCTGAGGGATGATCCCTGTGGGACTCCGCATATATATTTCTTGGTCACTGATGTGAAGGGTGGCAGCCTGATCCTTTGAGTTCTTCCATGAGGATGGAACAGATCAATTTCAGAGTGGATTTTTGTATGCCAATCTCGTGGAGTCTTCTGATGAGGGTTTTATGAAAGACAGTGCCGAAGACCGCGGAGAAGTCGAACAGGATGAGTCCCGCTTTTTCTCCTCAGTCCAGGATAATATGAATGTTGCCAGTGGCTGTGTTGAGTGCTGCTTCAGTGTGGTGGTTCTTTCTACATCCTGATTAAGTGTTGACTAGAAGATTGTGAAGCTTGAGGTGGGCTATGAGTTGCTTGTTGATGGCCTTCTCAATCACTTTGGCTAGAAAGGGGAGCAGGAAGATGAGTCAGAAGTTGCTCAGTTGAATTGGATCAGCTGTGGAAGTCTTGAGGAGGGCGTTGATTTCTGCAAGTCTCCATTCACCCGGGAAGGTGAAAGATGAGATGGCGGTGTTGATGATGTGGGTTCTAGGGTTGTAAATGTGGTGGGGCTTGGGTTCGCTGGGGCCCACATTGGATTGTCTGCATTATTGTCACTGTGTCATTTCTGGTGAGGGTTGTCCATTTGTCAGGTGGCCATCTTGGTTGGTTGTGGGTAGATTAGTGATGAGGTCTATGGAGTTATGTTGGTGAGCAAAGTTGTGTAGATGTTTGTGATTTTGCTGTGAAAGACGTTGCTTAGGTTATCACAGAGTTGTTTGAAGGTAGCAATGTTGATGACAGTGTCTAAGGGTGAGGTGAAAACCTTAACGATTGAGAACATTTCCGTGCAGCTGTTGGAGCTTCCTTTGATGCAGTCCACTAGTAATTTGTTCTTGGTGTCTTTTATTTGCTGGTGATGGCATCTGAGTGCAGCCTTGTAGGTAGATCTGACGGTGGTGTGGTGGCTGGCCCTCCATTTCCTTTTTATTTATTTCCAGTGTTGTTTGGTGTCTTGGAGGTCTTCTGTGTACCAGCTGACCTGCTTGTTTGGTCTACTGTTCTTGTTGGGTTTGATGGGTGTGCTTGATCCAGTTGCTGAAGTTCTTGTTGAGGTTGTCTATGGGACTAGGTTGATCAGTGCTTAGGGTGCTGAGCCAGTCTGCTTCTGTGATTTTGTCCCAGCTGTGGCTAGGAATGCTAAACCTGGCAGGAGTGTTGACTTGAGGTGTATTGATTTGGAGGTGGATGAAGGAGTGGTTGGTCCATGTGAGTGGTGTGGTGTATTTGATGCTGTTGCTTATAAAGATGGAATCAAGTGTGTGTTCTTCGGTGTGTTTTGTGTTTGAGACAAGCTGATGAGTCTGATATTGCCCAAGCTGTCGAGGAGTGCTGTGGAGCAAGGGTTGTTTCGGTCTTGGAGGTGAAAGTTGAAGTGAATATAAGCACTGGAATCGATGGTGAGCAGAGCGACAAAGTCAGTAACGAGGGTGTCAAAGGTGGCTTGTGGTCTGGGTGGTCAGTAGGCGAGGGTTCAGTTCAGGGTGAAGTTTTTAGAGATTTGCTTAAAGTGCAGGTGTTCCATGAATGGGGTTGGTGTTGTCTGTAGATGTTGTGCATGTGATGGATTCTTTGTAAATGATAGGGAGTCCTCCGCCTGGCTTGTGAAGGCGATCCTGTAGATTGATCTTGTAGCCTGCTGTGATTGCAGTGACAATGTCAAGAGCTGAGGAGGGGTTGAGCCAGGTCTCCGTGATGAAGAGGATTTCGGGTGCATCGCTGCTCAGCAGGTCCCTTATTTCAGTTGTGTTTGCTGAATGATCGTGTGTTGAGAAGCATGCATGCAAGTGGATGCTGATGTTTGAGTTTGCTGTGGCCTGTGGTATAGGATGGGGGTGTGTAGGCATTGTAGATGCCTGTGTGGCATGTGTGTTGGGAGGTGGTGTTGAGGGCGTTGTTAGTATTTGCATGGGGGCTATGGGTGGGTGGCTGCTTGAGAACTGGCAGTGGGTGCATCTGAAAGCTCCTACATGGTGTGAGGTGCGGTGCCGCAGCAGTTGGGGGAACGGTATCCAGGTTCGTGTGACCTAAGGAGTGCGCGGAGTATCCCTAGGCAGTGATCGGACCAAGGTTCCTGGCCCTTTTCGCAGTCTAGGCGCAGATGGGCACAGACAGGCTTGCCCTTGGTGCGCCTTCGGCACGCCAGCAGCACATCTGCTGCGTGTCAATGTTGCAGCTACAATTAGGAAGGTCTTTAGAGGGGGGAGGAGTGCAGGGTGCCATGATGTCATTTCCTGTGTTGATGGGTCATGGGAAATGAAGTCCTCGTGCTTAGCTTGTTTTGGCTTCTTCTTTTGAAGACAGTTTTGGTGGGAAAACCAGTAATGTCACTTGCTGTCCATATGGATGATGAGATAATCAGTGGTGCCACTTCCTGTGCAGGTGGATGATGGGAGATCCAGTGATGTCACTTCCTGTCCAGATGGATGATGGGAAATGAAGTCCTCTTGTTGGCTTATTCTTTTAAAGACGGTTTTGGCTGGAAAACCAGTAATGTCACTATCTGTCCAGATAGATGATGGTAAATTCAGTGATGTCACTTCCTGTGCAGGTGGCTGATGGGCGATCCAGTGATGTCACTTCCTGTGCTGATGGGTGCTGGGGAAGAAAATCCATCTTCTAACAGAAAATAAAGCACCTGCTCCATATTACAACACCCCCAATGGAAAAGCTGCAAAAAAGTGTGAAATATCTAAGAAGAACATAAGTATAAATATTAAAAGAACTTGCATAATTTCATATGTAAATAACAAAAAAAACATACAAAATGAAATTATGTATACTATTACGCTACTTTCAGACACAATGATGGAAAGCACAACATAGATTACATCCTAGAATGGAAAACAATTACTCAGCGACTCATTACGAGTCTGGCTGTCTTAAGCCTGCCAAACTCGCGATGGAGGTTGGACCGCTGCACTTCTGGCACTCGGACCACCAGTTTCCGACCCTGGCGGTCAGACCGCCAGGGGACCACCACTAGGAACATGGTTCAGACGGGGTGGCGGCGGTCTGATTTGTTAGCCACGTGATCACAAGTCCTTTTTCTGCCAGCTTTTTTTTATGGCAGGGTGTCCCCCCATAAAATGGCTGGTGGAAAGCCAGTGCTGGGACCACAAGGGGTCCCTGGTACTGCCGATACCCATGGCATGGGGCCCCCCTGCCAGCACCCTTGGAATGAATACTTCCGATTGCCAAAGTGGTAATGAGGCCCTAAGTCACATAGCTACTCCTACAACCAAAAAAGTACATTGAATGAAAATGTGAATTGGAAATGTATCAACTATGAGTCTAATGCATGATATGGAGGGGCTGCTACAAAAATATGATGTTGTATTTAATGGAAGGGAAGACAACCACCCCCAAATGTGACAGAAATAGAAGTAAGGGAGATATCGCAGAATGGAAGAGAGGCAAGCACTAGCTCCCAGGAGCCCACAACAAAAATCCTAAAAGATATAGGCCCTCATTACAACATTGGTGGTAAATCCCGCTTACCGTCGTGCAGAAGACCGCCAACACACTTCTGCGGCCGCGGAATTCCGCTACAGCTATTACGACCCACAGCTCGGAATCCGCCAAAATCCAGACACATACACAAGTCCGCCACACCAAAGGTCAGTGATAAACTGGCGATAACAAAACCTCCACCGTCACGCCAACAGGAATACGCCCACACTATCACGACCCACGAATCCACGTGGCGGTCTTTCAACCACGGTAAACCATTGGCGGTACACACCGCCGCGCTCAAAATACACACGCATTTACAAAACACAACCACATTGGACAATTCGAAATACACACACCTGATACACATACACACACCACTCCCACACACCCAATACAATATAAAACACACACCCACATCACCCACAATCCCTTATGACCAGAATTGTGACAGAAGGCCAGAGAGAGACACCACCATCAACAAACTAGCATCCACTGGCCCTCAACACCATCACCCACACAACATCCACGCACCTCACACAACACACACAAACACATCCCCTCACACATCACAACACACACCACCTCACACATCACCCACACCACCCCATGGCACCACAAAGACATCCCAGGTTTTCTGAGGAGGAGCTCAGGGTCATGGTGGAGGAAATCATCGAGGTAGAGCCACAGCTATTCGGTTCACAGGTGCAGCACACCTCCATTGCTAGGAAGATGGAGCTATGGTGCAGAATCGTGGACAGGGTCAACGCAGTGGGACAGCATCCAAGAACACGGGATGACTTCCTACGGGGGAAGGTGCGTTCCGTGGTCTCAAGACACCACATTGCAGTTCAGAGGACTGGTGGCGGACCCCCACCTCCTCCCCCACAACTAACAACATGGGAGGAGCAGGTCTTGGCTATACTGCAGGAGTAGCAAGAGGAATGGACTCTGGTAAGTCAAATCTTTAACTACCATATCCCCACCCTACCTGCATGCCAACACATACCCCCACCCTCGCCCTCACACCCATCCCTCCAACTCCTCACATATGTCCTATTATCACAAACCACACATCCCAACACCAAGCCTTGCATGCAACAACAAAGCATGGACACCCATCACCAAAGCATGTCCACTACACATACCCACACAGAACCCAAAACAATTATCACACAAGGTCCTACACAAGAATGTGAGCACTGGGGTACAGGGTCACCCACCCATTGCACACCATGGCACACACAGATGCAATAATCATGCCTTTACACCCCTGCAGGACCCCTACCCAACGTCACCGGACAGGAGGTTCCAGACATGTCCACACCCCCCACAGAAGAGGCCCACAGTGATGACAGCAGCTCTGTCCAACTGGATCTAGATGACCAGCCCGGCCCATCTGGGACCTCGGGACAGTCAGTTCCCATGACCCAGTCACAGGCCACCACAGAGCCTCCCCACTCAGGAAACACCAGCACAGCACCCACCCAGCGGGCCCATACCTCTGTCCCCAGGACACGTCAAGCAGCAGTGTGTCCATCACTACAGGGAACCCAGGCAAACCCACAAACCCAAGAACAGCAGGGACCTGGGGGCAGTGGCAGTAGGCACACGGTTCAGGGGACAGATGCCCAGGAAAACCGGGGAACTGGGAGGTCTGCTGTGCGACAGGGGGAGGACAGGCACAGGGAGCCCACTCTCCACGAGGCCCTCTCCAACATCATGGGATCATACCATCATTCCCAGGAGACGATGGCAACGGTACTGGCCAACTTTCAGGAGACCCAGTGGCTGCAGGAAGAACAGTATTTGGGGTTCATGGAGGAACTCAAGTCCATCAATACCACCCTGGGCACCATTGTAGGGGTGCTGAAGGACCTTGTGAACACCAGGAGGGACACTGTGGCACAACAAGGGGCCCCTGACACTAGCCTGGATGATGAACTGCCCACCACCTCAGCCGGTACTAGTGGACAGGAGGCACCGCCACAGGACCACGACACCAGCACCCCACCCCCTGCAGATGGAGAACCACCCCACAAGTGGTCCCTGAGATCCAGGACAAAGACAGAGAACAATGCCAAGACCCCCGCCAAGAAATGAGACCACCCTGATTGTCATCCTTCTGTCCCACTTTGTCACCCTGTCCATCCTTAAACTGCCCTAGCTCCACTTCCTATGCCCCTTTGGACAATGCACCTGTGAGACTAATAATTGGACTCTGCCATGGACATTCCTCCACCATCACCCCTGACCATTTTACAACCCCCTCCACTATTTAGCACTTAAATAAACACCCTTGAATCACAAAACAATCTGGAGTCAGTCCGTGCTTTCACAAATGTGTATTTGCAATAACTGAGGAAAACAGCAATGTCCATTCTATTGTCAACATACCTATGTCACACAGCTCTAGTCCATGAGGTAACATAGCAGAGGTCACACATTGGGACCCACATCTGTGAAATGAAAAGGCAAAGTGACAATTCAGGGTCCATACACTGGGTGAAAGTGACAGACAGATGATAGGTCTAACAATTTTATCAGATGTAGGAGGCAGTGATGTCTTCTTACCTGTGTCTCACTGGAAGTATTGCTGGATCATGTTGTTTCTGTTGTCTATGTCCTCTTCTTCTGCCTCCTCTTCTTCACTGTCCACAGGCTCCACAGCTGCCACAAGACCTCCTTCTGGACCATCCTCCTGCAGAAAAGGCACCTGTCGTCGCAAAGCCAAGTTGTGCAGCATACAGCAGGCCACGATGATCTGGCACACCTTCTTTGGTGAGTAGTATAGGGAACCACCTGTCATATGGAGGCACCGGAACTTGGCCTTCAGGAGGCCGAAGGTCCTTTCTATCACTCTCCTAGTTCACCCATGTGCCTCATTGTAGCGTTCCTCTGCCCTTGTCCTGGGATTTCTCACTGGGGTCAGTAGCCATGACAGGTTGGGGTAACGAGAGTCACCTGCAAATGTCGAGGGAATTCTGTTAGATACACACTAACCCTTAGGGACAACCCCAGACTCAGACACCTATTCACACTGTATAGGGTCCTTGTCCTCACCTATAAGCCACAAACGGTGCCTCTGGACTTGCCCCATCACATAAGGGATGCTGCTATTCCTCAGAATGCAAGCGTCATGCACTGAGCCAGGAAACTTGGCCTTCACATGGGAGATGCACTGGTCGGCCAAACACACCATCTGCACGATCATTGAATGGTAGCTCTTCCGGTTTCTGTACACCTGTTCACTCCTGGGGGGGGACCAAGGCAACATGTGTCCCATCAATGGCACCTATGATTTTGGGGATATGTCCCAGGGCATAGAGTCCCCTATCACTGTAGGCAAATCCTCCACCTGAGGGAACACGATGTAGCTGCGCATGTGTTTCAGCAGGGCAGATAACACTCTGGACAACACGTTGGAGACATAGGCTGGGACATCCCTGATGCTATGGCCACTGTTGTTTGAAAAGACCCACTTGCCAGGAAATGGAGTACTGACAGGACCTGCACTAGAGGGGGTATTCCTGTGGGATGGCGGATAGCTGACATCAGGTCTGGCTCCAACTGGGCACACAGTTCCTGGATTGTGGCACGATCAAGTCTGTAGGTGACTATTACATGTCTTTCTTCCATTGTCGACAGGTCCACGAGCGGTCTGTACACCGGAGGATGCCGCCATCTCCTCACCTGCCCCAGCGGACGTGCTCTATGGATGAGAACAGCGAGCACAGAGTCTGCCAACACTGAGGTAGTAAAAAAAGAATTTTATTGCACACATTTGTCAATACGCTATGTGCCTGTCTCTGTGTATATGCAAGGCCTATATATGTGTGACGCATTAAAAATTTATGCCATGTGGCCCCCTGAAATGGCGGCTGCCTGACCTGTAATGTGGGACAAGGGGATATGAGGTAACTGCGCTGGCGTTGCACACCATCGCAGTAGGCGGGCGAAGACCGTGGCGTAATCCTGCATTGGTTAACATTGGGCCCTATGAGTTCCAGGAGCCAATGACGATGTACGCCGGCGGTGACGGTACGCACCGCCGCGGACGTGACCGCCATTTTCTCTCTGTTCACTCACTTGATACCTGATCTTCGACAGGAGAGGACCTACACTGCAAGTGCTGCTGTGACCTCAGTCTGGAAGCGATGATGGCTCATGTGTCTGGGGAAAGGGCCCCTGCCTTCACATCGGAGGAGTTGGATAAACTAGTGGATGGGGTCCTCCCCCAGTACACGCTACTCTATGGTCCTCCAGACAAACAGATGAGTACACTGTGAGCATGCTGTATGGGCAATGCCTGTTTGGAGTGGTATGGATGGAAGATACGGGGGTGGATGAGGCCTGCATGATCGGACGGTGAGTGTATGTGCGCCAGAGTTTTACATTTTCCCCTGTACTATTCCTCTAGGTCAGCGCCCACCAGAAGAAGGATATTTGGCGTGCCATCGCCAAGGACGTCCGGACCCTGGGGGTCCACCACAGACGGAGCACCCACTGCCGTAAAAGATGGGAGGACCTTCTGCCGCTGGAGCAAGAAGACGGCGGAGGCCCAGCTGGGGATGGCCTCCCAACGTGGGAGGGGTGACCCCCCTGATGTTCCGGATCCTGGCGGTGGCGTATCCGGAGTTGGATGGGCGCTTGAGGGCATCACAGCAGCCACAAGGGGGTGAGTACACTCACATTCAGCTGACTCTGCACGCATTGGAGGTGTCTGGTTGGGGGAGCGGGGGAGGTGGGCAGTGGGTTCCCCTAGGCTAGGGCGAGCTTTGTAGGCAAGGACCCTTTGTGAGGCAGGCTAAGTGGCACCCCATCCCCACCAGTGGTAAGAACCATCTACACCTAGTCAGGCTCCTGTGACTTCCATGTGTGCAGCAATCGGGCATAGGCAATGTACCCCATGTCCCTGTGATTAATTAGGGAACTCTAAGTGCATGGCGTAGTGCAGAGGGCTGCTGTGTCTGTAGTGTTCGCCGACGGTAGCGGTATTGTATGCACTGAACATGTCTTTCTTCTTTCTTCCACCTCCCTTTTTGTGGTCTCCCTGTTCTTGTGTGCATTAGCATCATCAGGCGGAGGAGTTGTGCCACCGGAGCAGGAGGGAGCTGCATCCCACATGGCCCTGGAGGGCCAGACAAGAGAGTCTGAATTCACCAGTGGGACGGAGGGCGAGGGGAGCTCCACGGCGGGGACAGGAGCTGAGACCAGCGACACCGGCTCTTCCTCTGATGGGAGCTCCCTTGTGGTGGTGGGCCCCTCTGTGCCCACCGCATCTACAGGTACAGCCACCACCCCCCCTACCAGCACCGCCCTCCCAGCAGCCCCTCAGTGTGTGTCCCGTGGCCGCTCACCCAGGAGGGTGGGCATCTCCTTCTCCCCAGGCACCTCAGGCCCTGCCCCAGTCAGCCCTGCTGCCCTCAGTGAGGAGGCTATTGACCTCCTGAGATCCCTCATTGTTGGGCAGTCTACCATTCTGAATGCCATCCAGGGTGTAGAGAGGCAGTTGCAACAGACAAATGCATACCTGGAGGGCATTCATTCTGGCCAGGCAGCACAACAGCGAGCATTTCAGGCTCTGGCCTCTGCACTGATGGCAGCCATTGTCCCTGTGTCCAGCCTCCCACCTCCAACTTCCTCCACCCAGACCCAATCCCCAGTACCTCAGCCTATCCCAAGCACACCATCAGACCAGCATGCACACACCTCAACACACAAGGGTGGCTCTGGCAAACATAAGCACCACACATCCCACAAGCACTCACACAAGAATCATACCCATGCACACATACCAACATCCACTGCCTCCACTGTGTCCTCCTCCTCCACGTCTCCCTCCTCCCTCTCACGTCTCCACTCACACCTGCATGCACTACATCTTCAGCCACTACCTCCTTCACCAGCACGCCCATCACCACACACCGCTCACGTGCACTCACCACCCCCACTACCATTCACACATCCCCTGTGTCTTCTCCCAGTGTGTTTGTGAGCCCTCCTTCCAAAGTACACAAACGCAGTCACACACCCACCCAACAGCCATCCACCTCACGACAGCCTCCAGCCCATGCACCTTCACCCAAAGTCAGCATACGAACACCTCCTACAACCACTACCTCTTCCTCCACTCCCAAACCCCCTCCATCTACCCATCCCAGTGTGTCAAAAAAACTTTTCCTCTCAAATGTTGACCTCTTCCCTACATCTCCCCCCGTCCCTCCCCTAGGGCCCGCCTTTACAGGTCCCAACCCAGCACCTCAGCCACCACATCACCGGGCACAGTGGTGCCAGCAATATCCGGATTCTGGAGTGCTCCAAGCAACAGGGCTGCCAGTGTCCCAAGGAGCGAGTCCAAGGACATTCCCCCACCTCCAAAACAGAAGAAGTTGCCCACATCCCGGAGGGAGAAGGCTAAAACACCTGCCACCAAGGACTCAGCCAAGACAATAGTTGGGAGTGGCAAGACAGCTGCGCCACCATCCAATGTGAGGAAGGGCCTGAAAAAGAAAGGCAAGTCAATGTCGCCGCCAACCTGCACGGCGGACAAGACCACCACCGGCACCGCCATATGCACCGCCGCCACGGACACCGCCGCCAGCACCCCAGATACTGAGCCCTTCACCAGCACCGCAGACACTGTGTCCTTCAGCAGCACCGTGGTCAGTGAGCCCGCCACCATCACCGCCGCTACTCTCACCGCCACCAGCACCGCAGTCTGTGAGCCAGCCACCAGCATGGCAGTCAGTGAGCCAGCCACCAGCATGGCAGTCAGTGAGCCAGCCACCTGCACCGCAGTCAGTGAGGCCGTCACCAGCACCGCCGGCCCAATGACCGCCGCAAGCACTGCTGCCCCAATGACCGCCGCAAGCACTGCTGCTACTCACACCGCCGCCAGAACGGCAGTCAGTGAGCCAGCCACCAGCACAGCAGTCAGTGAGCCAGCCACCTGCACCGCAGTCAGTGAGGCCGCCACCAGCACCGCCGGCCCAATGACCGCCACAAGCACCGCCGGCCCAATGACCGCCGCAAGCACCGCCCCTACTGACCCCGCCGCAAGCACCGCCAGCGGCCACGCAACATCCTGAACCAGTGGCACCACCGCAGACATGGCTGCCATCCTCAGTGGTAATTCGTACGAGGCTGGTGGTCAGTTCCAGGGGCCTGGGCAGCTTCGATGTTGCCCCACCGTCAGTGGAGTGTCACATCCACTACCTCAGTCCTTGGCAGGATGAAGCACTCTGGGCACAAGGCCCCCTCCAGAACCAGTGGAGAATCACATCCACTACCTCAGTCCTTGGCAGGATGAAGCACTCTGGGCACAAGGCCCCCTCCAGAACCAGTGGAGAATCACATTGACTACCTCAGTCATTGGCAGGATGAAGCACTCTGGGCACAAGGCCCCCTCCAGAACCAGTGGAGAATCACATCCACTACCTCAGTCCTTGGCAGGATGAAGCACTCATGGCACCAAGCCCCCTCCAGAACCAGTGGAGAAAGGCATCCACCTGAGAAACCATGGCTTTGCACTCCCCAGGATAAAGCAGTGGGCAAACCACCCACTGGAGAGACTTGAGAGACTGTGGCTTTGCACTCCCCAGGATAAAGCAGTGGGCAAACCACCCACTGGAGAGACTTGAGAGACTGTGGCTTTGCACTCCCCAGGATAAAGCAGTGGGCAACCCACCCACTGGAGAGACTTGAGAGACTGTGGCTTTGCACTCCCCAGGATACATCAATGGGCATGGAGCCCCCTCCTGGTGCTGGCATCGTGCACTTATCCGGCTGAGGTGCCCCCCCTTCCCTTCCGCGTGAGGTGCCTGTTTAATTTCGATCTGATGCCCCTGCAGTGTTCTCTCAGTTTCGATCGGGTATCAAATGTGGGCTTCGCCCATGCATTTTGGGCCCAGTGGTCCACAGACTATATAGGTGCAGTACCTGGACTTGAATTCTTGGTGTACATATTTGTTTATAGTGTATATATAAAGTTTTGACTAATAGATTTTACATGATTACAATCGTTCAAATCATTTCCTTTTGTCATTGCGTTCTTCCAGGGGAGGTTCGGGGGTGTAAATGTAATGTTTCAGCATGTATTGGTGTGTGTGTTGTTGTGGGTGAGGGTGGGAGTGGGGGTGTTACATGTGTGTCACTCTCTTTTCCCTCCCCCCTCCCCTGTGTTGTAGGTGCAGTACTCACCGTGGTCGTCACCGCCGTTGGTCGGGCTCCTGGTAGAGGAGTATTTGGAGTTCAGACTCCATGGTGTCCGGGTTCCTCATGGGGTGTGTAGAGGTGAGTGTTTTCCCTTCCAAGTCCTGTTTCCGCCGTGTTTTTGTTAAAGCGGCGGTAAGACCGCCAACAGGCCGGCGGTAAACAATTTGCAATTACGACCGTGGCGGAAACCGCCAACAAAGACAGCCACTTTAACACTCCGACCGCCACAGCGGTACAAACAAACAGCGCGGCGGTCACCGCCAACAGACAGGCGGAGTACAATGTACCGCCCACACTATTACAACCCACCAATCCACCACCTTTTCCGGGGCAGATTCACCACGGATAAAAACACGGCGGAAACAGGAATTCCGAAGGGAAAACGCTCACCTCACACACCCCACGAGGAACGAGGACACCATGGACCCGGACCTCCAAATTCTCCCTGCGATAGTCTTCCTGCTCCTCTACCAGGAGCACGAATGCCGGCGGCGAAGACCACGGTGAGTACTGCACCTACGACACAGGGGAGGGGGGAGGCAAAAAACAGGGACACACACACGCAACACGCAACACCCCCACCCTGATCCACTACAACACACACACTAATGCATATTGATACATCACAGTTACACCCCCCACCCTCCCAGAAGAATGCAAAGACAATAGAAAATGAGTGTAACCATTGTAATATATTAAAATCAAGTAGGCAAAAATATATATATACACCATTTACAAAATATATACCAAGCATAGTAGTTCAGGTAGTGCTCCAATTAAGTCCGTGGAACACTGGGCCCACACGGTATGGGCGAGGCCCACACAAGATCCCCGACCATGACGGAGAGAACACTGCAGGGGCATCAGAGAGCAACAAAACAGGCACCTCAGGGGGAGGGAAATGGGGGGCACCTCAGCCGCTTGAGTGCACAACGCCAAATCCACGAGGGGGCCACATACCCACTGTACAATCCTGGGAAGTGCAAAGCCACAGTCTCTCAGGTCACTATAGTGGGTGGGTTGCCCACTGTTCCATCCTGGGGAGTGCAAAGCCACAGTCTCTCAAGTCTCTACAGTGGGTGGGTTGCCCACTGCTCCATCCTGGTGAGTGCAAAGCGACAGTCTCTCAAGTCTCTACAGTGGGTGGGTTGCCCACTGTTCAATCCTGGGGAGTGCAAAGCCACAGTCTCTCAAGTCTCACAAGTGGGTGGGTTGCCCACTGTTCAATCCTGGGGAGTGCAAAGCCACAGTCTCTCAAGTCTCTACAGTGGGTGGGTTGCCCACTGTGCAATCCTGGGGAGTGCAAAGCCACAGTCTCTCAAGTCTCTACAGTGGGTAAGTTGCCCACTGTTCAATCCTGGGGAGTGCAAAGCCACAGTCTCTCCAGTCTCACAAGTGGGTGGGTTGCCCACTTTTCAATCCTGGGGAGTGCAAAGCCACAGTCTCTCAAGTCTCACAAGTGGGTGGATTGCCCACTGTTCCATCCTGGGGAGTGCAAAGCCACAGTCTCTGAAGTGGATAACAGTCTCCACTGGTTCTGGAGGGGGCATGGTGCCCAGAGTGCTTCATCCTGCTAAGGACAGAGGTAGTGGATGGATCTCTCCACTGGTTCTGGAGGGGGCATGGTGCCCAGAGTGCTTCATCCTGCTAAGGACAGAGGTAGTGGATGGATCTCTCCACTGGTTCATCCTGCTAAGGACAGAGGTAGTGGATGGATCTCTCCACTGGTTCTGGAGGGGGCATGGTGCCCAGAGTGCTTCATCCTGCTAAGGACAGAGGTAGTGGATGGATCTCTCCACTGGTTCTGGAGGGGGCATGGTGCCCAGAGTGCTTCATTCTGCCCGTGATGGACTCAGTATCGTCAGTGCCCTTGGCGCTCATGGGCCAGCGGTGCATGAGACGGCGGTGCCCTGTTCAGCGGTGCCTGAGACGGCGGTGCCCTGTTCAGCGGTGCTTGACACGGCGGTGCCCTGTTCAGCGGTGCTTGATACGGCGGTTCCCTGTTCAGCGGTGCTTGAGATGGCGGTGCCCTGTTCAGCGGTGCTTGATCTTGAGACGGCAGTGCCCTGTTCAGCGGTGCTTGAGGCGGCGGCGCCCTGTTCAGCGGTGCTTGAGACGGCGGTGCCCTGTTCAGCGGTGCTTGAGGCGGCGGTGCCCTGTTCAGCGGTGCTTGAGACGGCGGTGCCCTGATCAGCGGTGCTTGAGGCGGCGGTGCCCTGTTCAGCGGTGCTTGAGGCGGCGGTGCCCTGTGCAGCGGTGCTTGAGACGACGGTGCCCTTTTCAGCGGTGCTTGAGGCGGCGGTGCCCTGTTCAGCGGTGCTTGAGGCGGCGGTGCCCTGTGCAGTGGTGCTTGAGACGGCGGTCTCCATTGCAGTGACTCAGCTGCTGGCGGACCTTCATGGCCCAGCGTGGCTTTTGCTGGCGGTCGTTCATGGCCCAGCGGGGCTTTTGCTGGCGGTCCTTCATGGCCCAGCGGAGCTTGTGCTGGAGGTCCTTCATGGCCCAGCGGGGCTTGTGCTGGCGGTGGCCTCCTGGACAGCTGGGCTGGTGCTGGCGGTGTCCTCCTGGGCAGCTGGGCTGGTGCTGGCGGGGGCCACCTGGGCAGCTGGGCTGGTGCTGGCGGGGGCCACCTGGGCAGCTGGGCTTGTGTTGGCGGGGGCCTCCTGGGCAGCTGGGCTGGTGCTGGGCTCACACGGTATGGGCGAGGCCCACACAAGATCCCTGACCATGACGGAGAGAACACTGCGGGGGCATCAGAGAGAAACAAAACAGGCACCTCAGGGGGAGGGAAAGGGGGGGCACCTCAGCCGCTTGAGTCCACGACGCCAAATCCACGAGGGGGCCACATACCCACTGTACAATCCTGGGGAGTGCAAAGCCACAGTCTCTCAGGTCACTATAGTGGGTGGGTTGCCCACTGTTCCATCCTGGGGAATGCAAAGCCACAGTCTCTCAAGTCTCTACAGTGGGTGGGTTGCCCACTGTTCCATCCTGGGGAGTGCAAAGCCAAAGCCACAGTCTCTCAAGTCTCTACAGTGGGTGGGTTCCTGGACAGCTGGGCTGGTCCTGGCGGTGTCCTCCTGGGCAGCTGGGCTGGTGCTGGCGGGGGCCACCTGGGCAGCTGGGCTGGTGCTGGCGGGGGCCACCTGGGCAGCTGGGCTTGTGTTGACCGGGGCCTCCTGGGCAGCTGGGCTGGTGCTGGCGGCGGCCTCCTGGGCAGCTGGGCTTGTGCTGGCGGGGGCCTCCTGGGCACTGGGCTGGTGCTGGCGGGGGCCTCCTGGGCAGCTGGGCTGGTGCTGGCGGGGGCCTCCTGGGCAGCTGGGCTGGTGCTGGCAGGGGCCTCCTGGGCAGCTGGGCTGGTGCTAACGGTGGCCTCCTGGGCAGTTGGGATGATGGCGGTCTTCTCCGCCGTGCTGCACTTCCCAGACTTGCTGACCTTTTTGTGCCCCTTCCCCACCTTGCAAGGTGTCGCAGCTGACTCCACACTCTCACCTGTACCCCTGGGAGCGGCTTTGGTGGCTGGAGTCTTCCCCATCTCCCGCCGGGCACTGGCCAACTTCTGATGCTTCACAGGTGGGGGACTGTCTGTGCTGTGGCTCCGTGCCACACTGGCTGCCCTGGTGGCCGTTGCACTCCAGATTCCGGTGACTACAGGCACCACTGGTTCCGGAGATGTTGTGGCTGAGGTGCTAGTTCGGGACTTAGGAGACGGACGGGGTGGGGGAGGTGTGGGAAAGAGGTCAAGGTTGGACAGGAAACGTTTTTTGGACACACTGGGACGGGTAGATGGAGGGGGTTTGGGAGTGGAGGAAGAGGTTGTGGTTGTAGGAGATGTTCGTTTGCTGACTTTGGGTGAAGGTGCATGCGCTGGAGGCTGTCGTGAGGTGGATGGCTGTTGGGTGGGTGTGTGCCTGCGTTTGTGTATCTTCGGAGGGGGCGTCACAGACACACTGGGAGAGGACACAGGGGACGTGTGAATGGTAGTGGGGGTGGTGACTGCACGTGAGCAGGGTGTTGTGGTGGGTGTGCTGGAGAGGGACGTAGTGGCTGTAGTGGTAGTGCATGCAGGTGTGAGTGTAGATGAGACAGGGATGGAGGAGGGAGACAAGGAGGAGGGGGACACAGTGGAGGCAGTGGATGTTGCTATGTCTGCATGTGTGTGATGCTTGCGTGAGTGCCTGTGGGATGTGTGGTGCATATGTTTGCCTGAGCTTCCCTTGTGTGTTGACGTGTGTGCATGCTGGTCTGTAGGTGTGCTTGGGATAGGCTGAGGTACAGTGGATTGGGTCGGGGTGGAGGAAGTTGGAGGGGGAGGCTAGACACAGGGACAATGGCTGCCATCAGTGCTGAGGCCAGAGTCTGAAAAGCTCGCTGAAGGGCCGCCTGACCAGAATGAATGCCCTCCAGGAATGCATTTGTTTGTTTGTTGCAACTGCTTTTCTACACCCTGGATAGCATTCAAAATGGTAGACTGCCCAGCAGTGAGGGACCTGAGGAGGTCAATGGCCTCCTCACTGAGGGCAGCAGGGGTGACTGGGGCAGGGGCTGAGGTGCCTGGGGCGAAGGCGATGCCCATCCTCCCGGGTGAGCAGGCACGGGGCGATGGCTGAGGGGCTGCTGGGAGGGCGGTGCTGGAAGGGAGGGTGGCGGCTGTACCTGTAGATGGCGGGGCACAGATGTTGCCGCCACACAAGGGAGCTCCCATCAGAGGACGAGTCCATGTCACTGGTCTCAGCTCCTGTCCCCTCACCCTCCGTCCCACTGGTGAAGTCCGATTCCATAGTGTGGCCCTCCATGGCCATGTGGGATGCAGCCCCCTGGTTCTCCAGTGCCACTGCTCCTCCGCCTGATTATGCTATTGCACACAAGAACAGGGAGACCACAAAAAGGGGGGGGGACGACAGAAGAAAGACATGTTGAGTGCATGCATTACCGCTACTGTTGGCGGACACGACAGACACAGAAGCCCCCTGCACTACGCCGCGCTCCTGGGCTCCACTGTTCAATTCCTGGGAAATGGCCTACAAGGCTATGGACGACATCTGCACACATAGATGACACAGGGGCATGACTAGGTGTACTTGGCACTCTACAGAGGTGGGCTGGGGTGCCACATGGCCTGCCTTACGGAGGGACCTTGCCTACGGAACTCACCCTGGCCTAGGGAAACCGACAGCCCACGTCCCCCACCCAGACCCCTCCACTGCGCGCAAAGTCAGCAGAATGCGAGTGTACACACCCCCTTGTGGCTGCTGTGATGCCCTCAAGCGCCCATCCAACTCCGGATACGCCACCGCCAGGATCCTGAACATCAGGGGGGTCATGGTACGACGGGCACCCCTCCCACGTTGGGAGGCCACCCCCAGCTGAGCCTCCGCCGTCTTCTTGCTCCAGCGGCCTCATCGTGGCCTGCTGTATGCTTTACAACTTGGCTTTGTGACAACAGGTGCCCTTACTGCAGGAGGATGGTCCAGATGGCGGTGTTGTTGCAGCTGTGGAGCCTGTGGACAGTGAAGACGAGGAAGCAGGGGAAGAAGACATGGACAACAGGGACTCAGTGATCCAGCAATATTTCCAGTGAGACACAGGTAAGAATACAAACCTGCCTACTACATGTACTTAAACACTACTACCTCTCTACTGTCTGTCGTTTTCACCCAGTGTATGGTCACTGAGTTGTCACTTTCCCTTACGATTTCACAGATGTGGGTCCCACTGTGTGACATCTGCTTTGATTTGGACTAGAGCTGTGTGACATAGGTATGTTGCCATTACCAATGAAAAAGCTTTTTGCCACAGTTATTGCTAATACAGTATTCCGAAATCACAGACAGACTCCAGATTGTTTTGTGCTTCAAGGGTGTTTATTGAAGTGCTCAATATTGGAGGGGGTTGTAAAATGGTGAGGGGTGATGGTGGAGGAATGTCCATGGCAGAGTCCAGTCTATTAGTCTCACAGGTGCATTGCCCAAATGGGCATAGGAAGTGGAGCTGGGGCAGTTAAAGGATGAACAGGGTGACAAAGTGGGACAGTAGGATGACAATCAGGGTGGTCTCATTTCTTGGCGGGGGTCTTGGCATCGTTCTCTGTCTTTGTCCTGGATCTCAGGGACCGTTTGCGAGGTGGTTCTCCCTCTGCAGGGGTGGGGTGCTGGTGTGGTGGTCCTGTGGCGGTGCCTCCTGTCCACTAGCGCCAGCGGAGGTGGTGGGCAGTTCATAGTCCAGGCTAGTGTCAGGGGCCCCTTGTAGTGCCACAGTGTCCCTCCTGGTGTTGAGTACTTCCTTCAGCACCCCTACGATGGTGCCCAGGGTGGAATTGATAGATCTGAGTTCATCCCTGAAGCCCAAATACTGTTCCTCCTGCAGGCGCTGGCTCTCCTGAAACTTGGCCAGTACCGTTGCCATCGTCTCCTGGGAGTGGTGGTACGCTCCCATGATGGAGGAGAGGGCCTCGTGGAGAGTGGGTTCCCTGGGCCTGTCCGCCCCCTGTCGCACAGCAGCCATCCCAGTTCTCCTGTGTTCCTGGGCCTCCGTCCCCTGGATGTGTGCCCACTACCACTGCCCCCAGGTCCCTGTTGTTGTTGGGGTGGTGGGTTAGCCTGGGTTCCCTGTAGTGGTGGACACTCTGCTGATTGACGTGTCCTGGGGACGGAGGTAAGGGGCCGCTGGGTGGGTGCTGTGCTGGTGTTTCCAGAGGGGGGAAGCTCTGTAGTGGCCTGTGACTGGGTGTGGAGAACCGACTGTCCCGAGGTCCCTGATGGGCCGGGCTGGTCATCTAGATCCAGTTGGACAGAGCTGCTGTCATCACTGTGGGCCTCTTCTGTTGGTGGTGTGGACATGTGTGGACCCTCCTGTCCGGTGACATTGGGTAGGGGTCCTGCAGGGGTATGAAAGCATGATTATTGCATCTGTGTGTGTCAAGGTGTGCAATGGGTGGGTGATCGTGTCTTTTATTCCCTGCAAATGGCATCAACAAAGGGTTTGTGGTGCTAAAATCACCATCTTCCCAGCTTTCAAGAACAGGCAGGGCTAAATCAGAAAAACACATTTTTGAACACAGTTTGGGCGTTTTACTGGGAGATAGTCCATTTTTCCTATTTTTCGTGCTTTCAACCTCTGTCCAGTTAGTGGTAGAAATGGGTGTGAAACCAATAGTGGATCCTGGAAAGTTATACATTTCTGAAAGGTAGACAACATTCTGAATTCAGGAAGGGATCATTTGTGTAGATCCTTCAAGGTTTTCACAAAGAAACCAACTGGTGATATACAAAATATTGAAAATTAGTCTGAAAAAATGGGCATCTGTGACAAAGTTTTCAATTGTAACTTCTTCTAACTGTGGCAGATTTTCAAAAGCAATATACTGGCATGTCCACTGGACTCTTCTGGTTGCAGGAATAGATAGCTCTCATAGTTTCACCAAGAACCCGAGGTACCCAGAGCCAATAACTGAGCTGCACCTTGCAATGGTTTTTCATTGTGTATACAGTAATTTATTTGGTAAAATGTAAGGAGTGAAAAATAGGTATTATGGAAACCTATGTATTTCCTAAATGGGCGCAAGATATGGAGTTTAGAAGCAGGGGCTATTTATCTTAATTCGGGGGTACCCATACTAGCATGTGAATTAGAGGGCAATTCTCAAAATGACTTCTTTAGTACACATTGTCTTACATCCGGAAGGCGCAAATACAGAGAAAGGCAATTGTTAATAACACTTGTTCTACTATTCTTTGTTTCCCTAAGTCTGGTACCTCACTTGTGTGGGTAGGCCTAGTGCCCGGGACAGGAAACAGCCCAAAATGCAACGTGGATACAGCACATTTTTTCAACTAAAAATTGACCAGTTTTTTTAAAATGTGCCTAGCTGTAGATTTGGGACTGCAGCTCAGGCAGCTTCTAGAGAAACCTAGCACACCTGTAAATTTTAAAAAAATAGACATGTAGGAGAATCCAGGATGAGGTGACTTGTGTGGCTCTCACCAGGTTCTTTTACCCATAATCCCTTGCAAACCTCTTAATGTGTCTAAAAAGACACGTTTTCCTCATATTTCTGTGATGGAAAGTTCTGGAATCTGAGGATAGTCACAAATTTCCTACCACCCAGCATTCCCCCAGGTCTCTTGATAAAAATGCTACCTCACTTGTGTGGGTAGGCCAAGTGCCTGTGACATGGAAGGGGCCAAAACGTATTGTGGAGACATCAAAAATATCCATCACAAAATTACCTATTTTTGCGAAGTGCACCTGCGTTCAGTCCAGGCTCGGCGGCAATCTAGGGAAACATACAAAACCCAGACATATCTGAAAATTTGACACCTGAGGGAGTCCAGAAAGGTGTGGTTTGCATCAATCCCCCAACATTTTCTTACCCAGAATCCCCTGCAAACCTCAAATTTAGCAAAACAAAAATCACATTTTCCTCACATTTCTGTGTGGGATGACCTGGCCAGGATAAATTACCTGCCACTCAGCATTCCCCTCAGTCTCCAGATAAAAATGATACCTCACTTGTGTAGGTGGGCCAAGTGCCTGCGACAGGGAAGGCCCAAAAACATTTAGAAATTGAGGGGAAACCAAAGTTGGTCCAAAAGGGCAGTTTTTTCTCATACGTTTTTAGGCTGACTCTGCTTTGGACACCCACAGAAGTGGGGCAGTATTTTTATCGGTACAGATGGGGCCATGATAGGTTGTAGGAATTTTGTGGATTCATTCAGATTCCGGAAGTTTCCATCACAGATATGTAGGGAAAATGCATAATTTCAGGCAAAGTTGGAGGTTTGCAGGGAATTGTGGGTAAGAAAATGTTGTGGGGTGCATGTGAAGCACACCACCCTGGACTTTCACAGATGTTTAGTTTTCAGAAGTGTCAGGGTCTGGTAGGTTTTTTCAGGCGGCAGCATACCCAAGTCCAAAAAGTGCAGCCAATCACTAATGCAAGTGGACGATATTAAGAGTCAGCCAAGCTCTCTTGGCCCATATGTAAAATCAAAACCCAAAATAGTCAAATGTCCTCTTGCTTGCCATTGGGATGAGATGCTTTAGTCCACAGGTGGGGGGCAGAAAGACTGTTACCCCATTCAGTTAGGGTGCGGGTATAACCATGCCCGTGGTGGTGGGCAGCCACCACCCTTCTATGTTTTTTTTAATTCCCTGGCATCTGTTGAGCTGTTCGCTCCCCCGGGGTGGATCAGGGGTAATTACCCCATCTGAGCCCCAGGAGGGCAGAAAGACTTTGTCCCCATTTATTTGGTGTCTAGTGGGCTTTCTGCCCCTACCTGGGGGCAGATCGGGGTAATAGTCCCCATCTACTTCCCCATGGGGACAGAAAGACTGTGACCTTTTTTGGGGGGAATGGGGGCATTGCCATGCCCATTATGGGCAGCCCCCACCTCTACATTAATAAACAAAAATAGTCCCTGGTGTCTAGTGGGATTTCTGCCACCCCCCCCGGGGGGACAGATCAGGGTAGATAACATTTGTGTTTGGGAAGAGTGGAGGCACTGTCAGGCCCAATTTCAGCAGCCCTCACCCCCTATGTATTTAAAACAATATATTCCTGGTGCCTTGTGGGCTTTCTGCCCCCCTCGGGAGGACAGATGGGGGCTACTGCCGTCATCTGCCCCCCGGGGGGGAAGAAAGTATTTGGTGCCCATTTATATGGGGTGTGGGCATCGCCATGCCCATGGTGGTCCGCCTCCACCCGTCTTTTATTAAAAAACAAATCCCTGGTGTCCAGTAGGCTTTCTGCCTCCTGGGCAGAAAGACGGTGCCTATTATTTTGGAGGGGAGGGGGCATTGCTGTGCCTCTTCTGGGCAGTCCCCACCATTAAAAAAAAAACAAAATAATCCCTGGTGCCTAGTGGGCTTTGTGCCCCCTGGGGGGCAGATCAGAAGTTATTGCCCCCATCTGCCCCCCGGGGGGCAGAAAGACTGATTTGTGCCACACAAAATATAGGGGGCACAAAAGCCCTTGCCAAAGGGGCCGCTACCTCTCCCTGGTGTCTAGTGGAGTTGATCCCTGCTTCAGGATCACTCTCCTTGGGCAATCTCCAAGCAGCGATCCACTTGGGAGTGGGAGATTCTACTCTTTCCAATGATACCTCTCCCGTCTGGATGGGTGCTCAGGGGGCTGAGATATCCCCATGGGCACCAATGTAGAGAAAGTGAAATGAGGCGATCAGCTTATTTCACTTTTGTTTTGAGAGAAATTAGGTCAGTGCACTGCGTGTGTGGATCGTCATTTCCTTGAAAATCAAAAAATAGTGCCTAGAGGTGGGGAAACTGTTCTTCACCTCCCAAGGCTGTTTTTTGCAGCAGGGAATCCCTCTGGTGCCGGCACCAGAGGTATATCCTGGCTCGTGTGTGAGAACAGCTGGGAGCCATCCGACACACACAAGCACCACGGCAGAGGACGGCTCCCAGCCATCCTCTGCATGCAAGGGGTTAAAAATAAAAATCTATTGAAAATTGTTATTTTATTTATGAATATATACCCGTTTTTGAACTAGAACTAGAACTATATGGGTCCAATTCATGAAGCTAAACTTAGACTTGTGGTCTAAGTTTAGACCAAAAGTTTAATGTTTACAAGTTTTTGGCATTCACAAAGGTAAGTTACGAGTAGTATCTTTAAATCTGCACTTGGTGCGGATAATCTGCACTCGGGATAGATCATCTGTACTTGGGACAGATCATCTGTATTCGGTGGATCATCTACACTCAGGGTGGATCATCCGCACACAGGGTGGATCATCTGATCTTGGCCGGAATCATTGTAATTACATGCACCTGCACATTATTAATGCCACCTGCAACCCTGCACCAAAATCCAGATGAAAGCAGCCCGCAAGCAAGGCTCCGGTTTCTCCACAACAACACTGCGCCTGCTTGCTTTGCATCTCCAAAGCCATGCTACCTACAAGGAGGAAGAAGAACTACACAGAGGAAGAGAGTGCCATGATCCTCCAATACATTATCCGGAACTACAAGAAACTGCATGGTCTCCCACCCTGCAGCAGCAGTTCCGTTCAGAAGGCAGCCATATGGCAGCAGTAGGCCATGGCGGTCATTGCATTGGGAGAGGACATACGGACAGTATTGTGGGTTACGTTAAAAAGAAAGAGTAACCAGGCGATTTTTCTTAATGTGGGTTCTCTTTATTTCTCTGTTTCTCTCTTTTCCCTCTTGTTCTTACTTCAGAGTATTTATTGTCTCTCTTCCTTAAAGTAGTCTTTTTAAGGTCGTCTTTTCTTTCTGGTTTTCCTAGGTTGGGGGATGTCTTCTGGCTGTCCTGGGAACGCCAACCAATCTGCATCGAAGGAAGTGAGAGGAACAAGGAACTGGAGTCAGGTAAGTACATCAGATCTTGGGGTTATGGGGTGGGAAAGCCAGGCCGGGGAGATGCTTGTAAGTGACCGGTGGGGGATTATTAATCTTTAGGTGATATACACCCAGGTGAAAAAGTGTCTAGAGAAGGGCCCTTCACCATAAGCTTAAAGTGTCACACATACGGTGTGTTTTCTCCCCCTGTCTCTTCAGCTCCCTCCCCCGTTTTATTGTAGGATACAGTTCAATACCAGAAAGACTGTACCTTGTTTAGCCACGCTCCTCCAGGAACGTGGCATGGCTGTCTGGTATGGGTTCTTCCTCCGTCGGCTCCTCAGGACCCCTCGCAGAGCCATCCTCCTCCGTCCTCGGGTTCTCCCTGGGCAGGCTCCTCTGTGGTCTTCGTTTTGGGTCTTGCATCTTCCTTCCTGTGCGTCCCTTCCTCTCGCTCCAGTCCCACGTCTTCTTCCTCGATCGGGTCCCGCTTCTTCTTTCCTGCACGTTCTCTCATCTCCCTCAGGTCCCGTGTCTTCTCTCCAGTGTGTTCTCTCACCTCCCTCGGGTCCCGGGTCTTCTCTCCAGCGTGTTCTCTCTCTTTCCTCGGGTTCCACAACTTCCTTCTCTTCTTATTTCGGTCCCCATTCGCTCTCCTCTTTCAGCCAGCACTGGAAACAATTCTCTCTTCCGGCAAAGCTGCTCTTTGAGGTTCCTCGGGGGCACCAGTCTGGGATCTCCGAGTGAGCCGACCCAATGAACCTTGCTGGAGTTGCCGCTGGAACCCCGTCACATGGCTCTCCATCTAGGCCTGGCCAATCAGGCCATGCGAACCCCGGTGCCTGTGATAGGGAGTCCGTCGGGATCTGAAGCTTCCCTGGAGAATGAATAGTCTGGAAGGAAACCAGCGAAGAATTCTTGGGTTAGTGTTCTTGTTACATGAAAGCCATGTCAACAGTACGTGGTCTGTGAGTACAGTGAACGACCGACCGACTTAACAAATAATATTGAAGAGCTTCGACCACCCATTTAATTTATAAACATTCCTTCTCTATGGTTGGGTACTGCTGTTCTCGGGGCAACAGTTTACGACTGATGTACACCACTGGGCGGGGCTCCTCCTGACTGTCCGGTTGTAGTAGCGCCGCCCCAATCCTTGGTCAGAAGCGTCGGTCTGTAGGACAAACGGTTTGGAGAAATCGGGACAGCACAGGACTGGGTAGGCACAGAGAATGTTTCGAAGAGTATCAAACCCCTTCTTCTGGGTTGTTGTTAGGGATGTTAGCTTATTGGGGCTTTTGCCTTGTAATAGATTCGTAAGAGGGGCTGCCTTGTCAACAAAGTGTGGGATGAATCTTCAATAATACTTGACTAGTCCCAGGAATGAGCCTATCTGTTTTTTGTTGAGGGATATGGAATATCCTGTATGGCCTTGATTTTATCAACTTGGGGTTGGATAATACCCTCTCGGATTTGATAACTGAAGTATTTGATGGATTCCTGGGCTATTCAGCACTTACTGGGATTTGCTGTTAGTTGTGCTTACCTAAGGGTGCCGAGAACCACCTCTAAATGTCTTGGGTGTGTATCAGAGGAAGGACTGAAGATGGCAATGTCATCAAGATATGTGGTGGCATGGCCGTGGTGGGTCCTAAGAATTTTATCCATTAATCTCTGGAAGGTAGCAGGGGCCCCATGCAACCCAAATGGCATGACTTTGAAATGATAAATACCGGAAGGCGTGGAGAAAGCAGTTTTATTTCGATCTTTGGGGCCAAAGGTATTTGCCAGTATCACTTTGTGAGGTCTAAAGTGGTGAGATACTTTGCCATTCCTAACTGTTCGATCATTTTATCCACCCTGGGCATGGGATAGAAATCAAAGGTTGATATGAAGTTCACCTGATGCAAGTCTGCACAGAACCTGTTGCTGCCATCCGGTTTTGGGACCAATACGATCAGGGAACACCAGGGACTTGTGGAAGGTTCAATAATACCACCTTCCAACATCTTGGTTGCCTCCTCCTCAACTGCGTGTCTGCGATTCTCGGGAATACGATATGGTTTCAGGCGTACGTGTTTCCCTTCCTCTGTATGAATGTAATGGATAGCGAGTGGCGTTCGCCCTGGGACTTTGGAAAACATGTCCTTACGGCTGTCTACTAGGTACATCACTACATCACTTGTTTCTTTTGCCCCCCCTGTAAGATTATCGTTTATGTCCGGCAAGGGTTCTTTTACTCCTAAAGCTGTTGGAGGAAATTGTATGTCAAGCGTATGGCTGTTAGTAACTAGGGACACAGGAGAAGGTACTTTATAGGTGTTCTCCTTCCACTCTTTCAGGAGATTTATGTGATATTTTTTCATTTTTTTTTGTATGTGGTACCGCTACCTTATACGTAACAGGGGACACCCTTGCTGTCACAGTGTATTGTCCCTGCCAATTTGCGAGAAGTTTGTGTTCTGAGGAAAGAAGCAGAATAAGTACCTTACTACTGACCTGAAGCTCCCGTAATTTACTGTTTTGGTCGTATTATTGCTTTTGTCTCTTTTGGGTAGTCTTCATCTGTTTATAGACTTCAGCCCATAATGAGTGTAGATTCTCCTTAAGGTTCTGGGTATGTTCCAGTAGGTTTCTACCCTCATCCTCCTCCTCTTCCCACTGTTCGACAGCCATGTCCAAGAGAGTTCTCGTTGGCATCCGAAAACCCGTTCGAAAGGACTATGGCCGGTGGAGGACTGGTTATGTGTACAGATAGCATATAGAACGAGTGGTAGGTTCTTATCCCAGTCTCTACCGCTGTCCATAATAGTCTTCTTGAGGAGAACTTTAATTGCACAGTTGTACCTCTCCACAAGACTATCTGTCTGGGGATGGTATACAGAGTTTCTCAATTGTTTGACACCTAGCAGGTCACATATTTGCCCCATTAGCTTGACATGAAGGGAGTCACTTTATCAGTCAGTAATTCCTTGGGAAACCAGACTCTTGAAAATAATTCTATCATGGCTTGTGCTACAACCCGAGTAGTCAAGCTTTTCAGCGGAACTGCCTCCGGGTATCTGGTTGCGTAATCTACCAGCACCAAAATGTAATGATATTACCGGAAGGACGTGACTAAAGGACCGACCAAATCCATACCAACCCTAGAAAACAGGATATCAATTATGGGTAGGGAAAATAAAGGGGCTTTAGGGATTTGTGGACTTTTGTTGAGTTGACATTGGGAGCAAGAGGCATAACACCGTTGGATATCTGCATAGACAACTGGCCAATAGAAACGGCTAAGGAGGTAGGATTCTGTTTTTTCCCTGCCGTAGTGCCCTCCCCCTGTCTGGCTATGGGCTAAGTGTTGGACTTGGGGTCAATACAGAGCTGAGACAATCAGTTGGGTTTGTGTTCTAGAAGCGTTTGTTACATTTCGGTACAGCAACTCCTTCTTGATCGTAAGAAAGATTCCTACCTTGTCTGGGACCTCTGGAATAACCTGCTCCCAGGCATTTTTGAGTGTGGGATCCTCACTCTAACATGCTTGAAAGTTCCCCGGGTTAGGCTCTCCGTAGGTTGCTGTGGGAGAGAAGGAAAGCACATATCATAGTAATAAAAGTGAGTGTTTCTTCCTGTCTCCCCTTTTTTCCCTACGTCTCATTTTCTTCCTTTTCTTACTGCCCTCTAATGTTTCCCCATGTTAGAGGGCCACTGATAACCAGCTGGAGGTGTTTTAATGGCTGACGGCTTGATTCAACAGTAGCGAAAAATCATTATAATCTGTACCTATGATGAGACCTTCGATCAAGTTAGGGATACCTACGACTTTCACTAACCCCATAAACCCTCTCCATTCCAAAGTCACTTGGACTATGGGATAGATTCTAGTTTCCCAATGTACACATGTAATGGCTGTTTTATCCACTTTACTCCATTGGTGAGGAGACATCCTATCAGCATTCACAGCGGACTGAACGACACCCAAAGTCTATCAGAACCTGGGCAGGTTGAACGTTCAATTTAATTTTGAGAATTAATCTGGAGGTTCCATCTGCAGCACATAGTACTCTTCCTTTCAAGAGTCGTACTTCCATTGGTTCCGGATGCTGGACCCGCCATGGACTATTCCGGGCGATGTGTCCCCACTCTGCACAGTTATAACACTAGGGATGGAGCATTAGTTCTCTCCCCAGAGGGTGGGAAAACCTAGGGATCTCTGGAAGTCCTCTCTGAGGGGTTTTCCCACTAGAGGTCTTTTCTCCAGGGAAAGACCCAAGGGCTCCTCAAGGCTGGGATCCCTTATTCTCCATCGCCCGATAAGAAGCACCAGCCAAGTCAATAGCTTCAGGTACTGATATATTCAGATGTTGTCGAATCCAGAGCTGGGTAGCACTGGGGAGGGCCTCTGAGTACTGTTCCAAACGTTTTTTGTTTATCAGCTCTTCCTTGATGGATTCCTCTGGTTTGAACCACCGTAGGCCAAGGTCTTGTATTCTGAAGAAAAATGCCCTCAGATAATCATGGCTACCCCATTGTTCTCATCGGAACTTCAGTCTATAATGTTCTGTATCATACCCCAGTCTTTCCAACATTCCCTGCTTTGTCTTGTCACAGGGAGTGGTACATCCTGGATTGGCAGCTTGATATGCTGTCTGCAGATCTCCTATTAACAGGGGGGCTAATGACCTCATCGCTCCTTAGGCCAAGTGGCCGAAGTGGCGACCCTCTCAAAGCTGGTAAAGAAGGAATCAGGATCTTCCCCAATCTGATACCTCTGTATGACCAAGCTAGGTAAATTGAGATGTACTTTGAAACTCGCAATGGTCTCTGTTAACTGTTGCAGGGCATTCTCATGAACTAGTTGATTATTAGCAGTTATGGTCGCTTGACTCTTCAAAGCTTCCTGTAAGTGTTCTCTGTCTCTTTGTGCTGTTTTTGCTTGTTCCTCTTTTATGAACTGTAGGTGCATTTGTCCTTCTGCCAGTTGGCGTATCATGTCGTCCATCGCCATCCTGGTTTCCATATAAGTCGCTAATAGGGCTCCTGGGGTGTAATTAACGAACTACCATCCCATTTCTCTTCTCTCCTTCTCCGCAAAGGTCGCTGAGAAGATAGTAAACGCTCAACTGTCTCGTTTCTTAGAAGAAAACAACATACTTGACGCCTCCCAGTCTGGATTCCGCAAGAACCACCGCACGGGGACCGCCCTCATCACCTGCACAGATGACATCAGGACCAGAGTCGACAATAGCGAGACCGTCGCCCTCATCCTCCTAGACCTCTCTGCAGCTTTCGACACTGTATGCCACCAAATCCTCCGCGCACGCCTTTTTGGCGCCCGAATTCGCCACAATGCCCTGGACTGGCTCACCTCCTTCCTCGCCGAAAGAACCCAAAGAGTTTGCCTCTCTCCTTTCCGGTCTACAGCCACCAAGATCATCTGTGAGGTCCCCCAAGGATTCTCCCTCAGCCCCACCCTCTTCAACATCTACATGGCTCCTCTCGCCAACATCCTCCGCCCCCACGGCATCACCATCATCTCATACGCAGACGACACCCAGCTCATCATCTCCCTCACCAGGAACCCAGCCACCGCCAAGATTAACCTGCACGCCGGACTCCTCGACGTCGCCAAATGGATGACAGCAAGCCACCTCAAATTAAACTCAAACAAAACAGAGATCCTCATCTTCGGCCCCAACAAGACAGTATGGAATGACTCCTGGTGGCCCACCTCCCTCAGACCACCCCCAACACCCACCACCCACGCACGCAACCTTGGCATTGTTCTCGTCTCATCTCTCTCCATGACCCAGCAAATCAACGCCATATCATCCTCCTGCTTCAACACCCTTTGCATGCTACGGAAGACTTTCAAATGGATTCCTTTAGAAACAAGAAGAACAGTCACCCAGGCCCTCATCAGCAGCAGACTGGACTACGGCAACGCCCTCTACGCAGGGACCACAGCCAAGCTTCAAAGAAAACTACAGCGAATTCAGAACGCAGCCGCACGTCTCATCCTCAACCTCCCTTGCCGCAAACACATATCCACCCACCTCAGATCCCTATACTGGCTGCCCATCAACTAAAGGATAATTTTCAAAGTCCTCGTCCATGCTCACAAAGCCCTTCACGACACTGGACCGGCCTACCTCAACGAACGAGTAAACTTCCACATACCAACTCGACAGCTCCACTCCGCCGACCTCGCCCTTGCTACAGTCCCCCGCATCCAACGCACCACCTCCGGCAGCAGATCCTTCTCCCACGTTGGGCCTGGAACTCCCTCCCCACCAACCTACGCAAGACCCAGGACCTCCTAACCTTCAGAAAGCACCTTAAAACATGGCTTTTTGACCAGTAACCGGCAACCCTCTCCCCCCTCAAGTGCTTTGAGACCCTAACGGGTGAGTAGTGGGCTTAAGAAATTATTTGATTTGATTTGATTTAATTATCCCACTTCTGACACCACTGTTGTGGGTTACGTTAAAAAGGAGTCACCAGGTGATTTTTCTTAATGTGGGTTCTCTTTATTTCTCTCTGTTTCCTCTTGTTCTCATTTCAGAGTATTTATAGTCTCTCTTCCTTAAAGTAGTCTCTTTAAGGTCGTCTTTTCTTTCCGGTTTTCCTAGGTTGGAGGACGTCTTCTGGCTGTCCATGGTACGCCAACCAATCCGCCTCAAAGGAAGAGTGAGAGGAACAAGGAACCAGAGTCAGGTAAGTACTTCAGAACTCAGGATTATGGGGTGGGAAAGCCTTGGAGGTGCTTGTGAGTGACCAGTGGGGGTTATTAATCTTTTGGGGATATACACCCAGGTAGTGACCCCATGCAAAAAAGTGTCTAGAGAAGGGCCCTTCACCATGAGCCTCAACCCCGTCTCTTCACCTCCCTCACGCGTTTTATTGTAGGATACAGTTCGATACCAGAAAGACCTACCTTGCTTAGCCACGCTCCTCCAGAAACGTGGCATGGCTGTCTGGTATGGATTCTTCCTCCGTTGGCACCCTAGGCCTCCTGGCAGAGCCGTCCTCCGTCCTCAGGTTCTCCCTGAGCAGGCTCTTCCGTGGTCTTCGTTTCGGGTCCCATGTCTTCCTTCCTGTGCATCGCTTCCTCTCTCTCAGGTCCCATGTCTTCTTTCCTACATGTTCTCTCTCCTCCTTCGGGTCTCGCGTCTTCTCTCCAGTGAGTTGTCTCTCCTCCCTCAGGTCCCATGTCTTCTCTCCAGCACGTTCTCTCTCTTTCCTCGGGACCCACATCTTCCTTCTCTTCTTCTTCCGGTCCCCATTCGCTCTCCTCTTTCGACCAGCACTGGAAACAGTTCTCCCTTTGGGCAGAGCTGCTCATCGAGGTTCCCCCGGGGCACCTGTTGGGGATCTCCGAGTGAGCCGACCCGATGAACCCTCCTGGAGTCGCCACTGAAACCCCGTCACAGACAGTGACTGATATAAAAAAGAAGTGTCAGGATGAGAAGAAGAGGGTGAAGGATAAGTACACCAGGATAGAGGTGGCCAGAGCTCTTTCTGGTGTACCAAATAGACTCCGCCTCCAACTCACCCCACTTGAGCGACGTCCTCTCCACCATAGACCCCCACCTGCTCCATGGGCTGCATGTTAGTGATGACCTCAATGTGATGCCAGATAAAATGTGATGATACTAACAATGACACCAAATAAGCAATGTCAGTGATAATCCACAAATGTGACCATGAATGGTTGTCCCAAGTATGCACAATCTGGATGGTGAGTCAGACCCTCATGTGTCTCAGCTGGTCCATTGCACTACAAGTCCCAGAATCCTTTGTGATGGCAATTATTGCAACTTCCAATTCCCCAATCCCAAACAGTGGCCCATCACTGCTGCCTCATCCATGTAACACTAGTAAATGGCAATAGATAATGTCCCTCATTCACTTACCACTGCTATTGGCATATAGATGCAATTGTTTAAAAAGGTGACAGGGTGCAATTATTCAAATAACTTGGTTGTGTCGGATGACCTTTCCCATTTGTTGCCACATACAGCCAGAGTACAGTAACACACTGGAGCAGATGTCCCTGCACCATCAGGACGGCAAAGTCACGGAGCACATCAACCCATACCATCAGCACAAACTGGTACATAAATATGGCCAGTAGAGGGCAATAACTCCTATTTTGTGACCAGTCAACTCATAGATACTTTACATGAAATCTATAAACTGTGTCAAACGTGAAATGAAATAGTTAATGTTTTGTATCACATGTGTCAACTACAATGTAAACTGAAAACACACATATCATCGTAGGCCCGGTGACGTTGTCCAGGAAAACAAAGCCTGCAGTGACCTCTGCATCATGTATTGGTGTGACATCTGGTCAGGCACCACACACTGGGCGGATGTCAGACACTGGTTAGGATACATAAAAATGACTATATCATTCTTTTAAACTGTGGTTTAAATGTCAGCATTATGTGTTGTGCATCTAATATCACCGTTGACACTCATCTCCATATGCTCACATATGGCTCATAACAGTATACAATATTTTAACATGTTGGCCATTGAAAGTCCGACTCAAAATATATGTGTGGAGTACCTACCCAAGGGTTCATATTAGCTCTCATGCAGGTGGATTTTGCATAGGTCAGTATAGCAAGTCTATATGTTACAAGTCATCATGACTCACGTGCAGCAAGTCTATATGTTACAAGTCATTATGACTCACCTCAGGAGGTGTAAGGTGATAGTGCATCCCCAGGTGTACATGGTTCTGTCACTCTGGGGAAGTGTCACAATCCATAGGTGTTGTGTGGGAATACCCTTCCCCATCATGGAATGCCACTCAAGTGCAGAGTAAGGCAACACAGTGATTTGTCCAGGCTTGACACACTCCAAAGCTAGGAGGCCATTCCAAATCATGCAAAGAGGCTTGCATGGCTTCACAGACATGATGTACTAGTGGGCAAATCTGGAGTCGTACAAAGAGTGATTGTAAGGAAATGCCTCCTTGGCATGGTTAACCCCTGACTTTTTGCCTTTGCTGATGCTAAGTTTTGATTTGAAAGTGTGCTGAGGCCTGCTAACCAGGCCCCTGCACCAGTGTTCTTTCCCTAACCTGTACTTTTGTTTTCACAATTGGCACACCCTGGCATCCAGGTAAGTCCCTTGTAACTGATACCCCTGGTACCAAGGGCCCTGATGCCAGGGAAGGTCTCTAAGGGCTGCAGCATGTCTTATGCCACCCTGGGGACCCCTCACTCAGCACAGACACACTGCTTGCCAGCTTGTGTGTGCTGGTGAGGACAAAACGAGTAAGTCGACATGGCACTCCCCTCAGGGTGCCATGCCAACCTCACACTGCCTATGCAGTATAGATAAGTCACCCCTCTAGCAGGCCTTACAGCCCTAAGGCAGGGTGCACTATACCATAGGTGAGGGCACCAGTGCATGAGCACTGTGCCCCTACAGTGTCTAAGCAAAACCTTAGACATTGTAAGTGCAGGGTAGCCATAAGAGTATATGGTCTGGGAGTCTGACAAACACGAACTCCACAGCACCATAATGACTACACTGAAAACTGGGAAGTTTGGTATCAAACTTCTCAGCACAATACATGCACACTGATGCCAGTGTACATTTTATTGTAACATACACCCCAGAGGGCACCTTAGAGGTACCCCCTGAAACCTTAACCAACTACCCGTGTAGGCTGACTGGTTTTAGCAGCCTGCCACACTCGAGACATGTTGCTGGCCACATGGGGAGAGTGCCTTTGTCACTCTGTGGCTAGTAACAAAGCCTGTACTGGGTGGAGATGCTTATCACCTCCCCCTTGCAGGAACTGTAACACCTGGCGGTGAGCCTCAAATGCTCACCCCCTTTGTTACAGCACCCCCGGGCATTCCAGCTAGTGGAGTTGCCCGCCCCTTCCGGCCACGGCCCCACTTTTGGCGGCAAGGCCGGAGGAGATAATGAGAAAAACAAGGAGGAGTCACTGGCCAGTCAGGACAGCCCCTAAGGCAACCTGAGCTGAGGTGACTCTGACTTTTAGAAATCCTCCATCTTGCAGATGGAGGATTCCCCCAATAGGGATAGGAATGTGACCCCCTCCGCTTGGGAGGAGGCACAAAGAGGGTGTAGCCACCCTCAGGGCTAGTAGCCATTGGCTACTGCCCTCCCAGACCTGAACACGCCCCTAAATTCTGTATTTAGGGGCTCCCCAGAACCTAGGAACTCAGATTCCTGCAACCTAAGAAGAAGAGGACTGCTAAGCTGAAAAACCCTGCAGAAGAAGACAGAGACACCAACTGCTTTGGCCCCAGCTCTACCGGCCTGTCTCCCCCCCTTCTAAATACACTGCTCCAGCGACGCTTTCCCCAGGACCAGCGACCTCTGAATCCTCAGAGGACTGCCCTGCTCTAGAAGGACCAAGAAACTCCCGAGGACAGCGGCCCTGTTCACCCAAGACTGCAACTTTGTTTCCAAAGGAGCAACTTTAAAACAACTACATCTCCTGACGGAAGCGTGAGACTTGCTACACTGCACCCGACGCCCCCGGCTCGACTTGTGGAGAAACAACACTTCAGGGAGGACTCCCCGGTGACTGCGAGACCGTGAGTAGCCAGAGTTGCCCCCCCTGTGCCCCCACAGCGACGCCTGCAGAGGGAATCCCGAGGCTCCCCCTGACCGCGACTGCCTGACCCCCAGATCCCGCCGCCTGGTAAAGACTCTGCACCCGCAGCCCCCAGGACCTGAAAGATCGGAACTCGAGTGCAGGAGTGACTCCCAGGAGGCCCTCTCCCTTGCCCAGGTGGTGGCTACCCCGATGACCCCCCCCCCCTTGCCTGCCTGCATCGCTGAAGAGACCCCTTGGTCTCCCATTGATTCCTATTACAAACCCGACGCTTGTTTGCACACTGCACCCGGCCGCCCCCGCGCTGCTGAGGGTGTACTTTCTGTGTGGACTTGTGTCCCCCCCAGTGCCCTACAAAACCCCCCCTGGTCTGCCCTCCGAAGACGCGGGTACTTACCTGCTGGCAGACAAACCGGGGCACCCCCTTCTCCATTGAAGCCTATGCGTTTTGGGCACCACTTTGAACTCTGCACCTGACCGGCCCTGAGCTGCTGGTGTGGTAACTTTGGGGTTGCTCTGAACCCCCAACGGTGGGCTACCTTGGACCCAAACTTGAACCCCGTAGGTGGTTTACTTACCTGCAAAAACTAACTAACTCTTACTCCCCCTAGGAACTGTGAAAATTGCACTGTGTCTAGTTTTAAAATAGCTTTATGTGATTTATGTGAAGACTGTATATGCTATTTTGATTATTCAAAGTTCCTAAAGTACCTACCTGCAATACCTTTCATTTAAAGTATTACATGTAAAATTTGAACCTGTGGTTCTTAAAATAAACTAAGAAAAGATATTTTTCTATACAAAAACTTATTGGCCTGGAATTGTCTCTGAGTGTGTGTTCCTCATTTATTGCCTGTGTGTGTACCACAAATGCTTAACACAACTCCTTTGATAAGCCTACTGCTCGACCACACTACCACAAAATAGAGCATTAGTATTATCTCTTTTTGCCACTATCTTACCTCTAAGGGGAACCCTTGGACTCTGTGCATACTATTCCTTACTTTGAAATAGTGCATACAGAGCCAACTTCCTACAGTGATGCTCCAGTGCCTTGAGGGGCTCATAAACATGTCCCCAAGTGTAGGAAAGTACCATCTTGCCTGGCATGTTACCCCCATTTTTCACTGTATATATGTTGTTTTAGTTGTATGTGTCACTGGGACCCTGCCAGCCAGGGCCCCAGTGCTCATAAGTGTGCCTGAATGTGTTACCTGTGTTATGACTAACTGTCTCACTGAGGCTCTGCTAATCAGAACCTCAGTGATTATGCTCTCTCATTTCTTTCAAATTGTCACTAACAGGCTAGTGACCAATTTTACCAATTTATATTGGCTTACTGGAACACCCTTATAATTCCCTAGTGTATGGTACTGAGGTACCCAGGGTATTGGAGTTCCAGGAGATCCCTATGGGCTGCAGCATTTCTTTTGCCACCCATAGGGAGCTCTGACAATTCTTACACAGGCCTGCCACTGCAGCCTGAGTGAAATAATGTCCACGTTATTTCACAGCCATTTTACACTGCACTTAAGTAACTTATAAGTCACCTATATGTCTAACCTTTACCTGGTAAAGGTTGGGTGCTAAGTTACTTAGTGTGTGGGCACCCTGGCACTAGCCAAGGTGCCCCCACATTGTTCAGGGCCAATTCCCCGGACTTTGTGAGTGCGGGGACACCATTACACGCATGCACTACATATAGGTCACTACCTATATGTAGCTTCACAATGGTAACTCCGAATATGGCCATGTAACATGTCTATGGTCATGGAATTGCCCCCTCTATGCCATCCTGGCATAGTTGGCACAATCCCATGATGCCACAGGTCTGTAGCTCAGATCTGGGTACTGCCAAACTGCCTTTCCCGGGGTTTCACTGCAGCTGCTGCTGCTGCCAACCCCTCAGACAGGTTTCTGCCCTCCTGGGGTCCAGCCAGGCTTGGCCCAGGATGGCAGAACAAAGGACTTCCTCTGAGAGAGGGTGTTACACCCTCTCCCTTTGGAAAATGGTGTGAAGGCAGGGGAGGAGTAGCCTCCCCAGACTCTGGAAATGCTTTCATGGGCACACATGGTGCCCATTTCTGCATAAGCCAGTCTACACCGGTTCAGGGACCCCTCAGCCCTGCTCTGGTGCGAAACTGGACAAAGGAAAGGGGAGTGACCACTCCCCCCTCCAGTGTGCTCCAGACCTCTGCCATCTTGGAAACAGAGGTGCTGCTGGCACACTGGACTGCTCTGAGTGGCCAGTGCCAGCAGGTGACGTCAGAGACTCCTTCTGATAGGCTCCTTCAGGTGTTGCTAGCCTATCCTCTCTCCTAAGTAGCCAAACCCTCTTTTCTGGCTATTTAGGGTCTCTGTCTTTGGCGATTCCTTAGATAACGAATGCAAGAGCTCATCCGAGTTCCTCTGCATCTCTCTCTTCACCTTCTGCCAAGGAATCGACTGCTGACCGCGCTGGAAGCCTGCAAAACTGCAACAAAGTAGCGAAGACGACTACTGCAACTCTGTAACGCTGATCCTGCCGCCTTCTCGACTGCTTTCCTGGTGGTGCATGCTATGGGGGTAGTCTGCCTCCTCTCTGCACTAGAAGCTCTGAAGAAATCTCCCGTGGGTCGACGGAATCGTCCCCCTGCAACCGCAGGCACCAAAGAACTGCATCACCGGTACCCTGGGTCTCCTCTCAGCACAACGAGCGAGGTCCCTTGAATCCAGCAACTCTGTCCAAGTGACTCCCACAGTCCAGTGACTCTTCAGTCCAAGTTTGGTGGAGGTAAGTCCTTGCCTCCCCACGCCAGACTGCATTGCTGGGAACCGCGACTTTTGCAGCTACTCCGGCCTCTGTGCACTTCCGGCGGAAATCCTTTGTGCACAGCCAAGCCTGGGTCCACGGCACTCTAACCTGCATTGCACGACCTCCTAAGTTGTCCTCCGGCGACGTGGGACTCCTTTGTGCGACTTCGGGTGAGCACCATTTCACTCCTCTTTGTAGTGCCTGTTTTGGCACTTCTGTGGGTGCTGCCTGCTTTTGAGAGGGCTCTTTGTCTTGCTGGGCGCACCCTCTATCCCCTGATGCAATTGGCGACATCCTGGTCCCTCCTGGGCCACAGCAGCATCCAAAAACACTAACGGCACGACTTGCAGCTAGCAAGGCTTTTTTGCAATCTTTCTTCAGGAAATTACTTCTGCACGACTCTCCACGGCGTGGGGCATCCGTCCTCCAAAGGGGAAGTCTCTAGCCCTTGTCGTTCCCACAGAATCTTCAGCTTCTACAGTCCAGTAGCAGCTTCTTTGCACCCACAGCTGGCATTTCCTGGGCATCTGCCCATCTCCGACTTGCTTGTGACTTTTGGACTTGGTCCCCTTGTTCCACAGGTACCCTCATTTGGAAATCCATTGTTGTTGCATTGCTGATTTGTGTCTTTCCTGCAGAATTCCCCTATCACGACTTCTGTGCTCTTTGGGGAACTTTAGTGCACTTTGCACTCACTTTTCAGGGTCTTGGGGTGGGCTATTTTTCTAACCCCAACTGTTTTCTTACAGTCCCAGCGACCCTCTACAAGGTCACATAGGTTTGGGGTCCATTCGGGGTTCGCATTCCACTTTTGGAGTATATGGTTTGTGTTGCCCCTATCCCTATGTGTCCCCATTGCATCCTATTGTAACTATACATTGTTTGCACTGTTTTCTAATACTATTACTGCATATTTTGGTATTGTGTACATATATCTTGTGTATATTTGCTATCCTCATACTGAGGGTACTCACTGAGATACTTTTGGCATATTGTCATAAAAATAAAGTACCTTTATTTTTAGTATATCTGTGTATTGTATTTTCTTATGATATTGTGCATATGACACTAGTGGTACTGTAGGAGCTTCACTCGTCTCCTAGTTCAGCCTAAGCTGCTCTGCTAAGCTACCATTATCTATCAGCCTAAGCTGCTAGACACCCTATACACTAATAAGGGATAACTGGGCCTGGTGCAAGGTGTAAGTACCCCTTGGTACTTACTACAAGCCAGTCCAGCCTCCTACATTGGTTGTGCAGCGGTGGGATAAGTGCTTTGAGACTACTTACCACTTTTGTTATTGTACTTTTCATAAGAAAAAAAATATACAAAACAAGTTCAGTGTATGTACACCTAACCAAAAAGTTTTGCATTTCTTTTCTCACTTCTTTTCTAGAGTGCTGGAAAGTACTTCTAAACTTTCTAAAAGTTCTTAAAAGTTTTAAAAGTTTTTTTTTTCTATCTTTCTAAAAGTTCTGAAAACTTTTTTCTCTTTTTCTGTCACTTAAACTCTTTCTAAAAATGTCTGGCACAGGCCAAACTGTTGATCTGTCCAAACTTGCATATGATCACCTTAGCTGGAAAGGAGCAAGGAGTCTCTGCATAGAGAGAGGTTTGAGTGTAGGGAAGAATCCTTCTTTGGAATTATTGCTTAACATGCTTAAAGAACAAGATAAGGCCAGAAGAGCACCATCTGTTGAAAAAGTAGCTAATGGTTCCCAATCTGATCCAGGGACTCCCCTAGGAAAAGATTCAGGAAAGAAACTTCCTAGCCTGCCCATTACTAGACAGCCTAGCATAGTTGGTACTGATGTAGAGTCACACCATACAGATAGTGTTGTCTCACATCCTAGCAAGAGTATTCCTTCTCACCACAGTAGAAGTGATGTTTCTGTTAACCAAGCTGTTAGGGTGCCTTCTGTAAGGGATAGGTCTCCTTCTGTCAATTCTCATCATACTTCTGTTTCTAGAGATGTCCCTCCCACCCACCCTGATGACAGATTGTTAGAAAGGGAGCTCAATAAATTGAGAGTGGAACAAACCAGACTGAAGCTTAAGAAGCAACAGCTGGATTTGGATAGACAGTCCTTAGAACTAGAGAAGGAAAGACAGAAGTTGGGTTTAGAAACCCATGGTGGCAGCAGCAGTATTCCCAATAGTCATCCTGCAAAAGAGCATGATTCTAGGAATCTGCACAAGATAGTTCCCCCTTATAAGGAGGGGGATGACATTAACAAGTGGTTTGCTGCACTTGAGAGGGCCTGTGTTGTACAGGATGTCCCTCAAAGGCAGTGGGCTGCTATCCTATGGCTATCATTTAGTGGAAAGGGTAGGGATAGGCTCCTTACTGTGAAAGAAAGTGATGCCAATAATTTTACAGTTCTTAAGAATGCACTCCTGGATGGTTATGGCTTAACCACTGAACAATACAGGATAAAGTTCAGAGAGACCAAAAAGGAGTCTTCACAAGACTGGGTTGATTTCATTGACCATTCAGTGAAGGCCTTGGAGGGGTGGTTACATGGCAGTAAAGTTACTGATTATGACAGCCTGTATAACTTGATCCTGAGAGAGCATATTCTTAATATTTGTGTGTCTGATTTGTTGCACCAGTACTTGGTGGACTCTGATCTGACCTCTCCCCAAGAATTGGGAAAGAAGGCAGACAAATGGGTCAGAACAAGGGTGAACAGAAAAGTTCATACAGGGGGTGACAAAGATGGCAACAAGAAGAAGGATGGTAAGTCTTCTGAGAAGGGTGGGGACAAATCTAAAAATGAGTCTTCATCAGGCCCACAAAAACACTCTGGTGGGGGTGGTGGGCCCAAATCCTCTTCTAATCAAAACAAAGAAAAGAAACCATGGTGCTATTTATGTAAAATAAAAGGCCATTGGACAACAGATCCCAGTTGTCCAAAGAAAAGCACCAAGCCTCCTACCACTACAACCCCTACTGCTACACCTAGTGTCCCTACTAATAGCAGTGGTGGTGGGAGCAAACCTACTAATAGCCAATCCAAGGGAGTAGCTGGGCTCACTTTTGGTAACTTAGTTGGGGTTGGTCTTGTTAGGGAGACCACAGAGGCTGTGTTAGTCTCTGAGGGGGCTATTGATTTAGCCACCTTAGTTGCTTGTCCCCTTAACATGGATAAGTACAAGCAGCTACCCCTAATAAATGGTGTTGAGGTTCAGGCCTACAGGGACACTGGTGCCAGTGTTACAATGGTAATAGAGAAACTGGTCCACCCTGAACAACACCTACTTGGTCACCAGTACCAAGTAACCGATGCTCACAACAACACACTTAGCCACCCCATGGCTGTTGTAAATCTCAACTGGGGGGGGGGGGTTACTGGTCCAAAGAAAGTTGTGGTAGCCTCAGATTTACCTGTAGACTGTCTACTAGGAAATGATTTGGAGACATCAGCTTGGTCAGATGTGGAGTTGGAGGCCCATGCAGCAATGCTGGGCATCCCAGGGCATATTTTTGCTTTAACCAGGGCTCAGGCCAAAAAGCAAAAAGGACAGGGTGACTTGGATCCTGGAACAATGGACCAAGTGCTCCCTAAAGCTAGGGCTAGTAGAAGTAAAGCACTACCTACTATCCCTCCCTCTACAGTGGATTCTACTTCTGAGGAAGAAGAATTTCCACCCTGTGCAGAACCTACACCAGAGGAGCTGGAAGCAGACACTGCTGAGCTTTTGGGTGAAGGGGGGCCTGCCAGGGAGGAGCTGAGTGTGGCACAGCAAACCTGTCCCACACTAGAGGGTCTAAGACAGCAAGCTGTCAAACAAGCTAATGGGGATGTCAGTGACTCTCACAGAGTTTACTGGGAGGACAACCTCTTGTACACTGAAGCAAGGGATCCTAAACCTGGAACTGCCAGGAGGTTAGTGATTCCTCAGGAGTACAGAAAGTTCCTCCTAACTCTAGCCCACGACATTCCCCTAGCTGGACATTTAGGACAAATGAAAACTTGGGACAGACTTGTTCCCTTGTTTCATTGGCCTAGAATGTCAGAGGACACAAAAGAATTTTGTAAGTCCTGTGAAACCTGTCAAGCCAGTGGCAAGACAGGTGGCACTCCAAAGGCACCCCTTATTCCACTGCCTGTGGTTGGGGTTCCCTTTGAAAGGGTAGGGGTTGACATAGTTGTCCCCCTTGACCCTCCTACTGCTTCAGGCAATAGGTTTATCTTGGTGGTAGTGGACCATGCCACAAGATATCCTGAAGCTATTCCTCTAAGGACCACTACAGCACCTGCAGTGGCAAAGGCCCTCCTGGGAATATTTTCCAGAATGGGCTTCCCAAAAGAGGTGGTATCAGACAGGGGAAGCAATTTCATGTCTGCTTACTTAAAGGCCATGTGGAAGGAGTGTGGTGTGACTTACAAGTTCACTACACCCTATCATCCACAAACAAATGGACTGGTGGAGAGATTTAACAAAACTCTCAAAGGCATGATTATGGGACTCCCTGAAAAACTCCGCAGGAGATGGGATATCCTTTTACCATGCCTCCTTTTTGCCTACAGGGAGGTACCCCAGAAAGGAGTGGGCTTCAGCCCCTTTGAACTCCTCTTTGGACACCCTGTGAGGGGTCCACTAACACTTGTCAAGGAGGGTTGGGAACAACCTTTAAAAGCTCCAAAGCAAGATATAGTGGATTATGTACTTGGCCTCAGATCAAGGATGGCTGAGTACATGAAAAAGGCCAGTAAAAACCTTCAGGCCAGCCAAGAGCTCCAGAAGCAATGGCATGACCAGAAGGCTGTTTTGGTTCAGTACCAACCAGGGCAGAAAGTGTGGGTCTTGGAGCCTGTGGCCCCAAGAGCACTTCAAGATAAATGGAGTGGACCCCACACAATTGTTGAGAAAAAGGGTGAAGTCACCTACTTAGTTGACTTAAGCACTGCCAGGAGTCCCCTTAGGGTGCTCCATGTCAATCGCCTGAAACCCTACTATGACAGGGCTGATCTCACCCTGCTCATGGCAACTGATGAGGGACAGGAAGAAGAGAGTGACCCTCTCCCTGATCTCTTCTCTTCCACAGAACAAGATGCTCTAGTGGAAGGTGTAGTTTTGGCTGATTGTCTTACTGCTGAGCAGAAAGACCATTGCATAAATCTCCTGGGTCAGTTTTCTGAACTCTTCTCTACTGTGCCAGGTACCACTTCTTGGTGTGAGCACACTATAGATACTGGAGACAGCTTGCCTGTCAAAAGTAAGATCTGTAGGCAGCCTGACCATGTCAGAGACTGCATAAAGCAAGAGGTGCAGAAAATGTTAGAACTGGGAGTGGTTGAGCACTCTGAAAGTCCATGGGCTTCTCCTGTGGTACTTGTACCAAAACCTCATTCCAAGGATGGAAAGAAGGAAATGCGGTTTTGTGTAGACTACAGAGGTCTCAACCAGGTAACCAAAACTGATGCTCACCCTATACCCAGGGCAGATGAGCTCATAGATACACTGGCATCTGCCAAGTATCTAAGCACTTTTGACTTGACTGCAGGGTATTGGCAGATCAAATTATCAGAAGATGCAAAAGCAAAAACTGCATTTTCAACCATTGGAGGCCATTACCAATTCACAGTAATGCCTTTTGGATTGAAAAATGCACCTGCCACTTTTCAGAGGTTGGTGAATACAGTCCTGCAAGGGCTGGAAGCTTTTAGTGCAGCATATCTGGACGATATAGCTGTCTTTAGCTCCAGTTGGGATGATCACCTGGTCCACCTATGGAAAGTTTGGGAGGCCCTGCAAAAGGCAGGCCTCACTATCAAGGCTTCAAAGTGCCAGATAGGGCAGGGGAAGGTGGTTTATCTGGGACACCTTGTTGGTGGGGAACAGATTGCACCACTTCAGGGGAAAATCCAAACTATTATAGATTGGGTTCCCCCTACTACTCAGACTCAGGTGAGAGCCTTTCTAGGCCTCACTGGGTATTACAGGAGGTTCATTAAGAACTATGGCTCCATTGCAGCCCCTCTTAATGACCTCACATCCAAGAAAATGCCTAAAAAGGTATTATGGACAGCAAACTGTCAGAAAGCTTTTGAGGAGCTGAAGCAGGCCATGTGCTCTGCACCTGTCCTGAAAAGCCCTTGTTACTCTAAAACATTCTATGTCCAAACTGATGCATCTGAATTAGGAGTAGGGGCAGTCCTATCACAACTTAATTCTGAGGGCCAGGATCAACCTGTTGCTTTTATTAGTAGGAGGTTGACCCCTAGAGAAAAGCGTTGGTCTGCCATAGAGAGGGAGGCTTTTGCTGTGGTCTGGGCACTGAAGAAGTTGAGGCCATACCTGTTTGGCACTCACTTCATTGTTCAGACAGACCACAAACCTCTACTTTGGCTAAAACAAATGAAAGGTGAAAATCCTAAATTATTAAGGTGGTCCATATCCCTACAGGGAATGGACTATACAGTGGAACATAGACCTGGGTGTAGCCACTCCAATGCAGATGGACTCTCCAGATATTTCCACTTAGACAATGAAGACTCATCAGGTCATGGCTAGTCTTATTGTCCTTCGTTTGGGCGGGGGTTGTGTAGGAAAGTACCATCTTGCCTGGCATGTTACCCCCATTTTTCACTGTATATATGTTGTTTTAGTTGTATGTGTCACTGGGACCCTGCCAGCCAGGGCCCCAGTGCTCATAAGTGTGCCTGAATGTGTTACCTGTGTTATGACTAACTGTCTCACTGAGGCTCTGCTAATCAGAACCTCAGTGATTATGCTCTCTCATTTCTTTCAAATTGTCACTAACAGGCTAGTGACCAATTTTACCAATTTATATTGGCTTACTGGAACACCCTTATAATTCCCTAGTATATGGTACTGAGGTGCCCAGGGTATTGGGGTTCCAGGAGATCCCTATGGGCTGCAGCATTTCTTTTGCCACCCATAGGGAGCTCTGACAATTCTTACACAGGCCTGTCACTGCAGCCTGAGTGAAATAACGTCCACGTTATTTCACAGCCATTTTACACTGCACTTAAGTAACTTATAAGTCACCTATATGTCTAACCTTTACCTGGTAAAGGTTGGGTGCTAAGTTACTTAGTGTGTGGGCACCCTGGCACTAGCCAAGGTGCCCCCACATTGTTCAGGGCCAATTCCCCGGACTTTGTGAGTGCAGGGACACCATTACACGCGTGCACTACATATAGGTCACTACCTATATGTAGCTTCACAATGGTAACTCCGAATATGACCATGTAACATGTCTATGATCATGGAATTGCCCCCTCTATGCCATCCTGGCATAGTTGGCACAATCCCATGATCCCACAGGTCTGTAGCTCAGACCTGGGTACTGCCAAACTGCCTTTCCCGGGGTTTCACTGCAGCTGCTGCTGCTGCCAACCCCTCAGACAGGTTTCTGCCCTCCTGGGGTCCAGCCAGGCTTGGCCCAGGATGGCAGAACAAAGGACTTCCTTTGAGAGAGGGTGTTACACCCTCTCCCTTTGGAAAATGGTGTGAAGGCAGGGGAGGAGTAGCCTCCCCCAGCCTCTGGAAATGCTTTCATGGGCACACATGGTGCCCATTTCTGCATAAGCCAGTCTACACCGGTTCAGGGACCCCACAGCCCTGCTCTGGCGCGAAACTGGACAAAGGAAAGGGGAGTGACGACTCCCCTGACCTGCACCTCCCCTGGGAGGTGCCCAGAGCTCCTCCAGTGTGCTCCAGACCTCTGCCATCTTGGAAACAGAGGTGCTGCTGGCACACTGGACTGCTCTGAGTGGCCAGTGCCAGCAGGTGACGTCAGAGACTCCTTCTGATAGGCTCCTTCAGGTGTTGCTAGCCTATCCTCTCTCCTAAGTAGCCAAACCCTCTTTTCTGGCTATTTAGGGTCTCTGTCTTTGGGGATTCCTTAGATAACGAATGCAAGACCTCATCCGAGTTCCTCAGCATCTCTCTCTTCACATTCTGCCAAGGAATCGACTGCTGACCGCGCTGGAAGCCTGCAAAACTGCAACAAAGTAGCGAAAACGACTACTGCAACTCTGTAACGCTGATCCTGCCGCCTTCTCGACTGCTTTCCTGGTGGTGCATGCTGTGGGGGTAGTCTGCCTCCTCTCTGCACTAGAAGCTCCGAAGAAATCTCCCGTGGGTCGACGGAATCGTCCCCCTGCAACCGCAGGCACCAAAGAACTGCATCACCGGTACTCTGGGTCTCCTCTCAGCATGACGAGCGAGGTCCCTTGAATCCAGCAACTCTGTTCAAGTGACTCCCACAGTCCAGTGACTCTTCAGTCCAAGTTTGGTGGAGGTAAGTCCTTGCCTCCCCACGCCAGACTGCATTGCTGGGAACCGCAACTTTTGCAGCTACTCCAGCCTCTGTGCACTTCCGGCGGAAATCCTTTGTGCACAGCCAAGCTTGGGTCCACGGCACTCTAACCTGCATTGCACGACCTCCTAAGTTGTCCTCCAGCGACGTGGGACTCCTTTGTGCAACTTCGGGTGAGCACTGTTTCACTCCTCTTTGTAGTGCCTGTTTTGGCACTTCTGCGGGTACTGCCTGCTTCTGAGAGGGCTCCTTGTCTTGCTGGGCGCTCCCTCTGTCCCCTGACGCAATTGGCGACATCCTGGTCCCTCCTGAGCCACAGCAGCATCCAAAAACACTAACCGCACGACTTGCAGCTAGCAAGGCTTGTTTGCGGTCTTTCTTCAGGAAAACACTTCTGCACGACTCTCCACGGCGTGGGGCATCCATCCTCCAAAGGAAAAGTCTCTAGCCCTTGTCGTTCCCGCAGAATCTTCAGCTTCTACAGTCCAGTAGCAGCTTCTTTGCACCCACAGCTGGCATTTCCTGGGCATCTGCCCATCTCCGACTTGCTTGTGACTTTTGGACTTGGTCCCCTTGTTCCACAGGTACCCTAATTTGGAAATTCATCATTGTTGCATTGCTGATTTGTGTCTTTCCTGCAGAATTCCCCTATCACGACTTCTGTGTTCTTTGGGGAACTTTAGTGCACTTTGCACTCACTTTTCTTGGGGTGGGCTATTTTTCTAACCCCAACTGTTTTCTTACAGTCCCAGCGACCCTCTACAAGGTCACATAGGTTTGGAGTCCATTCGTGGTTCGCATTCCACTTTTGGAGTATATGGTTTGTGTTGCCCCTATCCCTATGTGTCCCCATTGCATCCTATTGTAACTATACATTGTTTGCACTGTTTTCTAATACTATTACTGCATATTTTGGTATTGTGTACATATATCTTGTGTATATTTGCTATCCTCATACTGAGGGTACTCACTGAGATACTTTTGGCATATTGTCATAAAAATAAAGTACCTTTATTTTTAGTATATCTGTGTATTATGTTTTCTTAGGATATTGTGCATATGACACTAGTGGTACTGTAGGAGCTTCACTCGTCTCCTAGTTCAGCCTAAGCTGCTCTGCTAAGCTACCATTATCTATCAGCCTAAGCTGCTAGACACCCTATACACTAATAAGGGATAACTGGGCCTGGTGCAAGGTGTAAGTACCCCTTGGTACTCACTACAAGCCAGTCCAGCCTCCTACACCAAGTCTCTCATAGAGAGGAGTAGTCACAGCTTGTTTGTAAGTCCATGACATGGATAATTGCTGACAAATTCCCAGGAACCCACAGCTAAAGTAATGACGTGGATGAGGGGTGCGCTGATACCAGTAGGCTTGTGTTTGGTGAGTGGGTTGTGGCTAGTAAGGTGGGTGTAGAGGATCCAAAGCCTATACATCTAGCGGGCAAACTGCACAACATGAAACTAGAAAACAGATTGTGTGATCCTAGACCAATGTTTATTTCACTTTGCATCCCCATCCCCATAATCACAAATGGGTAAACCTTGGAATAAAGGACTTCAGGATATGCACTGTGCATAACCGTATCCAGTGTCAGGTAAAATGGACCATGATGTTGTTCATGTACATTGGGAACACAGGCCAGAACAGTGCACAGCAGAAATGGCTGACCTCACAGTCCACAATGGGCAATGTTGTCCTGTCAGGGTGGGGGGAGTAGAATGATTGTTATCCATACCTTGGTTGACAATTGTGTATACCAAACATATATTCTGTACTGCACTGACCTAATCTGATGTGTTGGATGAACCAGCTCTGCATGTTGTGGAAGACTCCTCTATAAGTTAGCAGAGACCACATCATACGTAGGATGCATGATGCCCCTAAAAATGAAGGTGTGCCCAAAGGTAGGCAGTGCAGGAGACCCTAGTTGTTTCCACCCTATATGTCCTGTAGCTCTTAGTAACCTCCAAATACATGTTTGCCTGTAAGTGTGTTACCTGGTTGATAAGAGGGCAGCCTGTAACTTGTAGATCACTGGTCCATACCTCTGACATGCACATGTAGAATCATCACCATCATCGTTTGCACTTACTTATGGATATGTATGTTACATTACAGCTGTTGCCAGGACTACTTCGGTGATGCGGATGACATCATCCAGGAGTTTAATAGACATCCCGGCTGCAGCAGTCAAAATCACTGCCACTTGTCCATCAGGTAAGTGTGCCAAATAGTGTTGTAGACAATGGATACCCTACTTATATACAATAACCAAATCATTGTGGAAAGGGATGAGCAGATATTGCCACTTCATCATTACATCTGAAGTTGATGTCTAAACTTTAGCTAACATAGACAGTGATGTGTCTGTCAAGTGTGCATTTTCACATATCAATCATGCAGCACATTAACTATGGTGACACTTCTTTAACAAGCTGCTGGATCAAGGACCATATCTTTTGCAACACACTCAGGGATCCCGGTCCAGCAGCTGACATCAAGGGGGACCTCAATGCCACACCGAGCTGTGGTTGGAACTGGTGAGTTTGCTTTTGCATTTCACATCTACTTTGAACAACTCAATGCCACAGGGTGAGATACCACTTGCAGGTGTACACAAACCAGGTCACATGTGGAACATCCTTTGATGTGAAGATAATTTGACCCAATCCCTGTGTTGCACTGCATGATGTTGTAAGGCAAATAGTTAGCCTGTTGCAACATTTATCTTACAGGTGGTGAGGACAATGACTTGAGTCTGGAGGAAGGACCATCATCCAGTGACGAGAGGAGAACCCACTCCTCTTCCCAGCTGCCTTGTCATCTTCCTGAACTGCACAGAAGGAGGAGGAAGTAGAGGAGGATGAATATCAGGGCCTGATTCCAACAGATGTTGAGGCCGATCCTCTGAGCACTATTGTTGGCCAACACAGCATACCATCAAAGCCTACATCTGCTCTGGTCAGCATGGTGCATCCTCCTGCATCCCCAAGGATTGCCCATTCCTCACACACCACAAAACGACCATCACCTCCACACAGCCCTCACATCCAGGTCAGAAGTGTTGGTTACCCTACACACTCCTACTCTGACAGTGTCTCCCAGCCCTTCTCTCCAACATCTGAGGTAGATGCCAGCCCTGGTGAGGAGCAGGTAGCCCCAAAGCAAAAATCTCCTCCTCACAACCTCCCACTTGTCGCTGGTAGACATGCCACTCGCATCCAAGGCAGTCCCAGGACGAGAGGGCTGGCAGACATTCATTTTAGAGAGTGGGAGGAGGATTTCTTCCAGTAGCAGTCAGAATTGAGGTAGAACATTTGTAACATAGGGGCTACACTGTCTGACATGTCTGCCTCACTGCAAGACATGTGGCAACTCCCACAATCGGTGCACAGAATGACCCAGGTTTTGGAGACAATGGATAGAGCCTGCCATGACATGAGGAAGAGGCTGAATGACATCATGGCCATACAGAGGGAAGCGAGTGCAAGACACCATGCATTGGCTATGAAGATGATGGAAGGGATACTTGTTGGGAAGTACCATCCTTCTTGGCATGTTACCCCCAATTTTTACCTGTTTGTCAGTGTGTTTTCACTGTCTCACTGGGATCCTGTCAGTCAGGACCCCAGTGCTCATAGTTTGTGGCCTGTATGTCAGTGTGTTTTACTGTGTTGTCAGTATGCTTGACTGTTTCACCGGAGTCCTGCTAACCAGAACTCCAGTGCTCATGCTCTCTCTGTTTCCACATTTGTCACTATAGACTAGTGATTCCATATTCCAATCCAGATTGGCACACTGGACCCCACTTATAAGTCCCTAGTATATGGAACCTAGGGCATGGGGTTCCAGGAGATCCTTATGGGCTGAAACATTTCTTTTGCCACCGCTAAGGAGCTCATACAAACCTTTCTTTAGGACTACCACTGCAGGCTGAGTAAAATAGTGCAAACACTATTTCACAGCCATTTTCACTGCACCAGTTAACTTTTAAGTCACCTATATGTCTAACCTTCAGTTACTGAAGGCTAGGAGCAAAGTTACTGTGTGTGAGGGCACCCTTGCACTAGCAAAGGTGCCCCCAAGTTGTCCAGTACCAATTTCCCGTACTTCGTGAGTGCAGGTACACCATTATAAGTGTGCACTACATGTATGTCAATACATATCTGTAGCTTCACAATGGTAACTCCGAATATGACCATGTGAGGTTCCTAAGAATGAGAAATTGTACCCCCAATCTGATTCTGCTATTGGGGGGCCAATTCCATGCACCCTGGGGACTCCACCATAGACCCCCAGTACTGCCAAACCAGCTCTCTGAGGTTTCCACTGCAGCCCTAGCTGCTGCCACCTCACAGACAGGTTTCTGCCCTCCAGGGGATTGAGCAGCTTAATCCCAGGAAGGCAGAACAATGCATTTCCTTTAGGAGAGGGGTGTTACACCCTCTCCCATTGGAAATAGGTGTTACAGGCATGGGAGGGGTATCCTCCCAGAGCCTCTGGAAATGCTTTGAAGGGCACAAACGGTGGCCTCCTTGCATAATCCAGTCTAGACCGGTTCAGGGACCTCAGTCCCTACTCTCGCGCAAAACTGGACAAAGGAAAGGGGAGTGACCACTCCCTTGTCCATGACCACCCCAGGGGTGGCACCCAGAGCTCCTCCAGAGTGTCCCTGGCGTTAGCCATCTTGGATTCCAAGTTGTGGGGACCCTCTGGGTGCATTTGAGTGGCCAGTGCCAGCAGGTGACATCAGAGACCCCCCTTATAGGTCCATACCTGGTTAGGTAGCCAATCCCCCTCTCAGGGCTATTTAGGGTCTCTCCTCTGGGTGTTTCCTCAGATTCGGTTTTCAAGACTCCACCAGGACTCATCTGCATCATCTGCTTCATCTTCTGACCATGGGATCAATCGCAGACTGCTCCAGGAACACTGTAACTGCTACAAAGTATCCAAGAAGGCTACTGCAACTCTGTAACTTCAGCTCCTGCCAGCAACTGCAACAGTTTCCAGGTTGTGCATGCTCTGAGGACTGCCTGTCTTCATTCTGTACCAGAAGGACTGAAGGAATCTCCCGTGGAGTGACGGAGTCACTTCCCTGCTTCAGCAGGCACCTCTCTGCAAAGACAAGCTGGGACTCCTCTCCTGTTGACAAGCATGATCCCTGGAATACAGGTGGTGTACCGAGGTGATCCTGACTGTCCAAAAGTCCAGCTGTCTAAATTTGGTGGAGGTAAGGGCTTGTCTGCTCTCGAGCCAGACAGTACCCCTGTGCAGCGCGTGTTCTGCAGCTCCTAGGGCTTCTGTGTGCTTCTTCCAGAAATCCTTAGTACACAGCGTAGCCCAGGTCCCCAGCACTCTATCCTGCGATGCTCAGCTCTATGAGTTGTTCTCCGGTGGCGTGGGACCCCTTTGTGTAGTGCTGCCATGACCGCATTTTGCAACTCCTTTGTCCCCTTGTTCTGGGACTCCTGTGGGTGCTGCCTGGCCTTCTGATGGCTCTCTAAAGTGCTGAGAGCCCCCTCTGTCTCCTTAGTCTGAGTCGAGACACCCAGGTCACTCCTGGGCCCAGTTAGCGCCTTTTACTGCCAACCGCAACATTTGCTTGAGCCAAGGCTTGTTGGCGGAATCCAACGATGAAAACCAGCCTACATCCAATGACTCAACATGGGCCATCTCTTGCACCAAGGAGGAACCCGCAGCTGTCTTCTTTGGTGCATTTTTTTATCTTTTCTTCAAACCAGAGAATCCACTCTTGCACCTTCATCCTGGTTAGCAGGGGCTCCTGTTCTTCCTGGACTCTTCATCGACTTCTGGACTTGGTCTCCTCTCTCTGCAGGTGTTTGGGTCCAGGAATCCATCGTTGGTGTCTTGCAGTCTTGCTTGTTTTTTGCATTGTCCTTTACCACGACTTCTAATGTGTTCTGAGGAAACTTTCTGAACTTCACTCCTGTTTTACTGGGCTCTGGGGTGGGGTATTTTACTTGCCTTTGGTGTTTTCTTACACTCCCAGCACCCCTCTACACACAACACTTCCCTAGGGGGGAAACCAACATTAGCATTTTACTATTTTAGTATATGGTTTGTGTTGTCCCTGGGCCCATTGCAACCTATTGTGTTTTTCACTGTTTGCACTATTTTATGACTGTTTACTTACCTGATGTTGGTTACTAGTGTATATATTGTGTATAATACTTACCTCCAGAGGGCTATAACCTCTAAGATATTTTTGGCCTTGTGTCAATAAAATAAAGTACCTTTATTTTTGGTAACACTGAGTATTGTCTTTCTTGTGTATAAGCATGGTGTAACTATAAGTGGTATTGCAAGAGCTTTGCATGTCTCCAAGTTCAGCCTTAGCTGCTCTGCTACAGCTCCATACAGGAAGCCTAAGCTGCTAGACACTGCCTACAGTTCACTAAGGTGGATCACTGGACCTGGTATAAGGTGTAAGTACCTCTGGTACCCACTACAAACCAGGCCAGCTTCTCACAATACTCAAAATGATACCAAATCAGCCTTCACAGTCAATGCATGGAGGGGAGCCAACACATCTACCTGCACCACCTCACCCCCAACCCCTGCTTAGGACACCTACACAAGGCCCCCATCAATCTATGATGGAACATTCCCCTTTCACACGCTCCCCACTGCACAGTCACATCCTCCCCCTGTACATGCACCACCCCTCCCTTTACAGAAACCACCACCCCTGTCCAGGATGCAGCACCCCCTGTCAAGAAACCGCCACCTCCTGTCAGGGATGCAGGACTCCCTGTAATGGAACCACAACCCCCTATCTAGGATGCCCTCGCCTGTACAGGAAGCACCACCCCTGGTCCAGGATGTCCCTCCCCCCAGAACAGGAACCACCATCCCCTGTCCAGGATGCACCCCACCCCTTCACAGGAACCACACCCACCTGTACCTCCAAACCCCAAGAAACGGCCAACCTCACAATGTTCCTCACTGCAAAATTGAGAAGGTGCAAACTAGATCCCCCTTAAGCAATGTAAATATGTTGGCACAGAAGAATATAAATAAAAAACACATTCAACATTTAAATTGAGTTGAGTAATAGTTGATGATGGTCAATTGCTTAATGGGGTTGTAGGCCATATGTGTTGAGAAATGTGGCTAAGACTGGTTGATTAGCAGAACCATCTGTGCACAAAGGTATCATGTTGAAGGCATAGCTAAACCACTCCAGACATATACTTCCATACTTTGATTCCAGCAAATACAACGAACTACATGCCACAGTGGTTTTTCTTTTTCTTTTTTTATATGAATAAGATTTGAATGAAAATAAAATAATACCATCCACTGGGAAGGGAGAAACAAAATAGAATAATTCTCTTCATCCAGAATGGGCAGGGGACTTAGAGGGGGTTGGACAAAATAAATAAAACATGTCAGGGAAACGTCAGGGGAATCAGTCTATGTTCAAGGGTAAAAACAAATGTCCAGGAACCGTAAATAGTTGAGTTACATGTCATCTTGGTCATCCTCCTTTTCTATCACAACAAGTTCCACTGCTTTGTGGCCTCTTCTTGGCTGGCCTGTGGAGGACCTGGCACTCCACAGGAATGGTAAGCACAAGGGATACGGGGGAAACAGAGTGGGCGGACAAACAGGGAGACACATGGAGGGTGGCATGGGAGGGACGCTGGGACAGGGCAGACATCATGGCTGCACCCAAGGAAGTGAGGGTGGCATTGAGGGCCGCAATGGCACGAGTATTTTCCTCTCCAGACCTACGCTGTTCCTCAATGACCTGCTGTAGGAGCCAGGAGGAAATGCAATGCTCCCCCTCACATGATACCATCCCTTCCTGGGATGCATCCACAGGGGTGACGTAACAGGGAGGGGTTTGGGTTGAACACAAGGGATGTGGGGTGTCAGGGACAGGGATGCTCCTTGGGGCACTGGGGCAGGCACTTGGAGAGGTTCTAGTGGCAGGGGGTGCAGCTGTGGCCCCCAATGGTCTGGGGGCCCTCTAAATGTAGGGAGAAGTCAAGGGCAGCCCAGGTCAGGGGCAGGCCCACCCTGGGGACACCTCCAGCAGTGTTTTTCTGTTTCAGGAGGAAGGTACAAATCCTCCCCGGCCAGAGGTATCCAGATCATTGTCCTCCCCCCCCCACAGTGTCCGTAGTCTCCACCCGTCTGTGGCTGATGTTGTGTCCGTCCATGTGGGCGCACTCACCCTGCCTGATGATGTTTGAGGTCCCCCCTCCTCCTCTTCCTCTTCTGTTGATGACAGAGGCCGTGCCCGCCAGCGTCCCAAGGATGCCCTTCCTTGTCTGTAGTCCTCTCCCTGGTCTTCCTGGCCAGCCAGGTCCATTAAAATAGAAGTGAGAACATTATGTAGCTGTTGTAGAAATCAGGGTACAGCACAAACGTACATGAAGCAAGTGCTGGCTTTGTTCTCCTTTGATCTCACTAACCCATTATAGCTGACTTGTATCCTAAATGTATGTGTACTATCACTGTAATGTCCTGATATTACTCACACATTGACATCTGACACAGTTGTGGCGTGTAAGCAATCCTGTAGTGACGAAGCCTCACCTTCAGCATTATTGTAAAACTGAGGCCCAATTCACAAAGGTTAACAAAGACGTTTGTTGTAAGCTTAGACCAAATGTCTGAGATTACCTTTGTAAATTGGGCCCAGTGTCTCCTGTCCTTGCTACCTAATCATCTTCCATAGTAAGTCTCCAAGTGGAGATGGGACACAGTCTGGATGGATCTGTCCATATGTAAGCATGTATCTGTGATCATCCTGTAATGTGCAGACTGGATCGGTTAGGAAAGTACCCTCTTTCTTGGCATGGTTTCCCCCATTTTTTGCTTGATGTCAGTGTGCTTGACTGTGTCTACTGGGGTCCCGCTAATCAGGACCCCAGTAGGTATGCTCTCTCCTTCTGAAATTACTTGTAGGATACTGTTAACACAGTATTACACCCACAATTGGCATGCTGGTGCCCCTTTATAAGTCCATAGTATATGGTACTTAGGTGGGGATCCAAGGGATACCTAGGGTCTGCAGCATATATTTTGCCACCCATAGGGAGCCTATGCAAAGGCTTCTGCAAGAGTGCCATTTCAGACTGCAGGAAAAGGTGTAAGCACCCTTTCACTGCCATTTACACTGCACCAGGTAACTTATAAGTCACCCCTATAGCAGGCCCGCCAGCCTTGAGGGCAGAGTGCAGAGTACCTGTGTGTGAGGGCACCCCTGCACTAGCAAAGGTACCCCCACGACCTCCAGGACCATTTTCCAAGACTTCGTTAATGCGGGGATGCCATTTTACACGTGTACTGGACATAGGTCACTACTATGTCCAGCAACATAATGGTAACTCCGCACATAGGCATGTTTGGTATCAAACATGTAGGAATCATACCCCCATGCTTTTGCAAGCATTGGTTGTATGATCCCATATGTAATGGGGGCTCCTTAGAGGACCCCTAGTACTGCCATTACAGCCTTCTGAGGTTTTCCAGGCAGCCGCAGCTACTGCCACCTCACAGACAGGTATCTGCCTTCCTGTTGCTTGAAAAGCTCAAGTCCAGGAAGGCAGAACAAAGGATTTCCTTTGGGAGAGGGTTGTCACACCCTCTCCCTTTGGAAATAGGTGTTACAGGCTTGGGAGGGGTAGCCTCCCCATGCCACTGGAAATTCTTTGAAGGGCACATTTGGTACCCTCCTTGCATAATCCAGTCTACACCGGTACCCTCCTTGCATAATCCAGTCTACACTGGTTCAGGAACCCCCAGTCCCGGCTCTGGCGCGAAACTGGACAAAGAAAGGGGAGTGACCACTCCCCTCTTCATAACCCCCCCAGGGGTGGTGCTTAGAGCTCTTCCAGAGGGTCCCTGGGTTTTGCCATCTTGGACTCCAAGTTGGATGGTAGCCCTCCCTTGATAGGTGCTTACCTGGTTAGGTGACCAGTCCCCCTCTCAGGGATATTTATGGTCTCTCTTTTGGGTGGTTCCTAAGATTCAGATTGCAAGACTCCAGCAGGAATCCTCTGCACCCTCCACTTCAACTTCTTACCGAAGAAACTGCATCTGGAACCTCCAGGAACTCTACAAACTGCAACAAAGAAGCAAGATGCCTTCTGCAACATTGTATGTTCAGCTCCTGCCAGCAACTGCAACTGTTTCCCGGTCGTGCATCCTCTGAGGACAACCTGTCTTCAGCCTGCACCAGAAGAGCGAAGGAATCTCCCTTGGGGTGACGGAGTCACTACCCTGCTTCAGCAGGCACCTACTGCAATGACGACCTGCTGTGTGGATCCCCTCTCCTGCTGAGCTGTGTGGATCCTGCATCACGGGTGGTGGACTGAAGTGGTCCTGATGGTCCTGACGTCCTTCTTTCCAACTTTGGTGGAGGTAAGAGCTTGCCTACCCTCGCAACACAGTACCCATGTGCACTGCGTGTTTTGCAGTTGTTAAGGCTCGTTGACATCCTTCCATGAAGTTATTCGTGTATCTTGCAGATCCGGCCCCCAGCACTTCATCCTGCGACACACAGCTTCCTGAGTGGTTCTCTGGCGGTGTGGGAGCCTTTGTCGTCGTGCTGTGTGGGCCTCTTTTGTACCTTCTTTGTCCCCGCGCTGTGGGACTCCTGTGCACGCTGCCTGGTCTTCTGTGGGCTCCCTGAGTTGCTGAGAGCCTCCTTTGACTTCCCCTCCTGGGAAGAATCCACCTGGTCCTTCCTGGTCCTGGGCAGCGCCATTTTCTGCTAACCGAAAGCTTTGCATGTACCAAGGCTTGTTGGCAGACTCCAGCAATGCAATTAAGACTGCATTCATCCATCTGGCATGGGACATCATTTGCACCAACCAGGAACCCGACTCCGTCTTCTTGGGTGCGGTACTGACTGTTCTTCACCGGTGGTTCTTCTTTTGCACCTTCATCCGGGTTAGCAGGGGCTCCTCTTCTCCCTGGACTCTTCTGTGCTTCTGGGACTTGGTCCCCTTCTTCCGCAGGTCCTGAGGTCCAGGAATTCACTGTTGGTGTCTTACACTCTCTTCTGGTTCTTGCATCATCCTTCTTTTCATTTGTGTGTGTGTTCTGGGAAAGTTACTGTGTTTTACTCCTGCCTTCCTGGGTACTGGGGTGGGTTCTAGTACTTACCTTTGGGGTTTTCTAGTACTCCCAGCACCCCTCTAAACATTACACTTGTCTAGGTGGGAAACTGACATTCGCATTCCACTTTCTTAGTATATGGTTTGTATTCCCCCTGGTCCTATTTCTAACTATTGCGATTTTCACTAATTGCACTGTTTTCTAACTGTTTTTTTTCCTATTTCTGCAAATTAGTGTATATAATATGTGTATTACTTACCTCCTAAGGGAGTATAGTCTCTATGGTATTTTTGGTATTTGTGTCACCAAACTATAGTACCTTTTTTTGTAACACTGAGTCTATTGTTTCATGTGTGTGAATACTGTGTGACTACAGTGGTACTGCATGAGCTTTGCATTTCTACTAGATAAGCCTTGGCTGCTCATCCACAGCTACCTCTAGAGAGCCTGGCTTCTAGACACTGTCTATATTTCACTAATAAGGGATAACTTGACCTGCTATAAGGTGTAAGTACCTTAGGTACACATTACAAACCAGGCCAGCCTCCTAAATTGGTGGTGCAGCGGTGGGATAAGTACTTGCAATTGCCTCATCACTCCGTCACCTGGTGCTTTCCACAGGAAAGACTACTCTATACCTAGCGATATATAATATACCTAGTACAAGAATTGTACTGAGACTAGAGGTTAGGTAGGTTAGGCAACCCTACACCATCCTAACACATTCACCATGTCCATAGTTGGACCCAGCTCTGAGATCATGAGTTCTCCCTATGAGGGCATGACCTTCAAGGAACTGAAGGGGCTTTGTTCAGAGAGGAAACTGGACATGGGGAATAATCCTAACAATAATTTTCTTCTGTATCTCCTTCTTCAGGATGACAAGGAACATGCTGGTAGCCAGGAGGAGGAGGAGGAGGAGGACTCTCAACCCCTAGAGTTAGAAGATAATCTTCTAGGCCCAGGGGAGGGTTCTTCAAAAGATCTTGTCTCTAGTAGACCACCTAGTGTAGCTGGTAGTGGGAGGGGAAGCCACTCAGATGGGGCTCCCTTTACACCCAGAGGACAGGTAACCAGGGTTACTAAGAATAGGGAAAAATCTACTTCTGCCCATTCCCATGTCACCTCAGTGTCTGACGGATCACGCCGCACAACTCCAGGGGAGGACTCTATAGATAGAGAACTCAGAAAGCTGAGACTGGAGGAGGCCAGGCTGAGGCTGCAACAGCAACAGCTAGCCCTAGATAGGGAGGTCTTAGCAGTGGAGAGGGAAAGGCAGGGGTTGGGGTTAGCACCCTATGGTGGCTGCGGCATCAGCTCAAGTTTCAGGGATTGTAGAGTCAGGGAGGACTCCAATGATTCCAGGAATCTGCACAAAAATGTTCCCCCATACAAGATGGGGGATGACATCTAGAAGTGGTTTGCTGCACTTGAGAGGGCCTGTAAAGTTCAGAGGGTCCCTCAAAGGCAGTGGGCTGCTATTCTCTGGTTGTCCTTCACTGACAAGGGGAGGGGTAGACTTCTCACTATCAGAGAGGAAGATCCAGATAACTACAGTATTCTTAAGACAGCACTCTTAGATGGTTTTGGTCTCACCACTGAACAATATAGGATCAAGTTCAGGGAGACCAGAAAAGAGGCCTCAAAGGACTGGGTTGACTTTGTGGACTGTTTTGTCAAAGCTTTGGAAGGCTGGTTACATGGCAGCAAAGTGTCAGACTGTGAGGTCTTATACAATCTGTTGTTGAGAGAGCATATTTTGAGTAACTGTGTGTCTGACTTGTCGCCCCAGTACTTGGTAGACTCAGATCTGACCTCTCCCCAAGAATTGGGAAAGAAGGCAGACAAATGAGTCAGAACAAGGGTGAGCAGAAAAGCTCATGCAGGGGGTGACAAGGATGGCAAGAAGAAGGATGGTAAGTCACATGACAAAGGTGGGGACAAGAAAAAAACAGTCTTCATCAGACCCACAAAACTCTTCTGGGGGGTCGGTCTAAATCCTCTTTTGACAACCATCAGAATAAAAAGCCTTGGTGCTATATCTGTAGTAGTAAAGGCTATAGGGCAGGAGACAGCTCTTGCCCTACGAAAAGCACCAAGCCTCCCACCACCACTACCCCCACTGCTACAACTAGTGCCCCTAGCAATAGCAGTGGTGGTGGCAAAAATAACACTACAAAGAGTCAGTCCAAGGGTGTAGCAGGGCTCACTCTGGGAAGTGTAGTGGGGGTTGGTTTAGTTACAGAAAACACTGAGGCTGCTTTAGTCTCTGATGGTGGCATTGATCTTGCCACCCATGTTGCTTATACCCTTAATATGGATAAGTACAAGCAACAACCCCTAATAAATGGTGTTCAGGTTGAGGCCTACAGGGACACAGGTGGCTCAACACAGTCACTAAGACTGATGCTCACCCTATACCCAGGGCAGATGGGCTTATAAGTACACTGGCATCTGCCAAGTATCTAAGCACCTTTGACTTGACTGCAGGGTGTTGGCAGATCAAATTGTCACAGGATGCAAAACCCAAAACTGCTTTCACAGCCATTGGAGGGCATTATCAGTTTACAGTTATGCCCTTTGGTTTGAAGAGTGCACCTGACACTTTTCAGAGGTTGGTGAATACAGGCCTCCAAGGTCTGGAAGCTTTTAGTGCAGTATATCTAGATGATATAACTATCTTTAACTCCACCTTGGATGACCACCTGGTCCACCTATGGAATGTTTTAGAGGCCCTGCAAATGGTCAGAGCCTTTCCTGGCCTCACTGGGTATTATAGGAGGTTTATTAAGAACTATGGCTCCATTGTTGCCCCTCTTAATGACCTCATCCCAAAAAAGATGCCTAAAAAGGTATTATGGAGAGCCAGCTGACAAAAAGCTTTTGAGGGGCTAAAACAGGCCATGTGCTCTGCACCTATCCTAAAAAGCCAAAACTACTCCAAGAAGTTCATAGTTCAGACTGATGCTTCAGAGGTAGTGGTTGGGGCAATTATTTAACAGCTTAATACAGAGGGCCAGGAACAACCAGTTACTTTTATCAGCAGAACGTTGACCCCCAGAGAAAAGAGTTGGTCAGCCATAGAGAGGGAGGCCTTTTCTGTGGTGTGGGCCTTGAAGAAGTTGAGACCATACATCTTTGGTACTCACTTCATTGTTCAGACAGACCACAAACCTCTCTTATAGCTAAAGCAGATGAAAGGAGAAAACCCAAAATTGTTGAGGTGGTCCATTTCCCTACAGGGGATGGACTTTTCAGTGGAACATAAACCTGGGAGTAACCACTCATCTGGGCAAGGTTAGCCTTATTGTCCCTCAATTTGGGGAGGGGGTTGTGTAGGAAAGTACCTTCTTCTTGGTATGGTTACCCCCCATTTTCTTCCTGATGTCAGTGTGCTTGACCCTGTCTACTGGGATCCTGCTAATCAGAACCCCAGTAGTTATGCTGTCTCCTTCTGAAATTACTTGTGGGATACTGTTAACACAGTAGTTCACCCACAAATGGTATACTGGTGCCCCCTTTTAAGTCCCTAGTATATGGTACCTAGGTACCCAGGGCATTGGGGTTCCAAGGGATCCCTATGGGCTGCGGCATATATTTTGCCACCCATAGAAAACCCATGCAAAGGATTCTGCAGGACTGCCATTGCAAACTGTGTGAAAAGAGGAAAGCACCCTTTCACTGCCATTTACACTGCACAAGGTCACTTATAAGTCACCCCTTTAGCAGGCCCTCCATCCCTGAGGGCAGGGTGCAGAGTACCTGTGTGTGAGGGCACCCCTGCACTAGCAGAGGTGCCCTCACGACCTCCAGGGCCATTTTCCCAGACTTCATGAGTGCGGGGACGCCATTTCACGTGTGTACTGGACATAGGTCACTACCTATGTCCAGCTACATAATGGTAACTCCAAACATAGGCATGTTTGGTATCAAATATGTAGGAATCATACCCCCATGCTTTTGCAAGCATTGGTTGTAGGATCCCATGCACTCTGGGGGCTCCTTAGAGGACCCCCAGTACTGCCATGACAGCATTCTGAGGTTTTCCAGGCAGCCCCAGCTGCTGCCACCTCACAGACAGGTTTCTGCCCTCCTGTTCTTGAAACGCTCAAGCCCAGGAAGGCAGAACAAAGGATTTCCTTTGGGAGAGGGTTGTTACACCCTCTCCCTTTGGAAATAGGTGTTACAGGCTTGGGAGGGGTAGCCTCCCCAGGCCACTGGAAGTGCTTTGAGGGCACACTTGGTGTCCTCCTTGCATAATCCAGTCTACACTGGTTCAGGGACCCCTAGTCCCTGCTCTGGTGCGAAACTGGACAAAGGAAAAGGGATTGACCACTCCCCTGTCTCTCACCACCCCAGGGATGGTACTCCGAGCTCCTCCAGAGGGTCCGTGGATTTTGCCATCTTGGATTCCAAGTTGGTAGGGAACTCTGGGAGCATCTGAGTGGCCAGTGCCAGCAGGTGACATCACAGACCTTCCTTGATAGATGCTTACCTGATTAGGTGACCAGTCCTCCTTTCAGGGCTATTTAGGGTCTCTCTTTCTCTCTTTCAGGGGGTTCCTCATATCCGGATTGCAAGACTCCAGCAGGAATACTCTGCATCCTCCACTTCAACTTCTCACCGAAGAAACTGCACCTGGACTCTCCAGGAACTCTACAAACTTCAAAAATGAAGAAAGACACCTTCTGCAACATTGCATGTTCAGCTCCTGCCAGCAACTGCAACTGTTTCCCGGTTGTGCATCCTCTGAGGACAGCCCGTCTTTAGCCTGCATCAGAAGAGTGAAGGAATCTCCCTTAGAGTGAAGGAGTCACTCCCCTGCTTCATCAGGCACCTACTGCAATGGCGACTGGCTGCGTGGATCCCCTCTCCTGCTGAGGTGCGTGGATCTTGCATCACAGGTGGTAGACTGAAGTGGTCCCGACGGTCCTTACGTCGTACTGTCCAACTTTGGTGTAGGTAAGAGCTTGCCTCCCCACGCAACACAGTACCCCCATACACTGCATTTTTTTTGCAGTTACCAAGGCTTGTTTGCATCCTTCCACTAAGTTCTTCATGCATCTTGCATCTTCGCCCCCAGCACCCTATCCTGCGACGCACAGCTTCCTGAGTGGTCCTCCGGTGGCGTGGGAGTCTTTGTTGTTATGCTGCGTGGGTGTTTTTTGCACTTGCCAAGGATCGTCCACTGACTGCTCCAGGATGCCTGCAAAACTGCAACAAAGTAGCAAGAAGACTACCAGTGACATTGTAGCGCCTAATCCTGCCGGCTTTCTCAACTGTTTCCTGGTGGTGCATGCTTTGGGGGCCGCCTGCCTTCATCCTGCACTGGAAGCCACGAAGAAATCTCCCGTGGGTCGACTGAATCTTCCCCCTGCTTCAGCAGGCACCAAACTTCAGCTTCACCGGTACTCTGGGACCCCTCTCATCCTGATGAGCGTAGCCCCTGGAACACAGGTGGTGGACCCAAGTGACCCAGACTGTCCAGTGGTCCAACTGTCCAAATTTGGAGGAGGTAAGTCCTTGCCTCCCCCCTCCAGACAGTAATCCTGTGCACCGCGTGAACTGCAGCTACAAGGGCTTCTGTGCACATTTCCACAAAATCCTGCTTGCACAGCCGAGCCTTGGTCCCCAGCACTCTGCCCTGTGATGCTCAGCTCCCTGAGTTGATCTTCGGTGTCATGGGACCTCCTTCTGCCGTGTTGAGATGACCCCCGTGTTCAGACTTCTTGAACCCATGTTCAAGGACTTCTGCGGGTGCTTCCTGCTAATGCATGGGCTCTCTACGTTGCTGAGGGCCCCCTCTGTCTCCTCACCCAATTGGCGACATCCTGGTCCTTCCTGGGCCCAGGCAGCACCCTTTTTCTCTAACCGCGACTCTTGCAGCTAGTAAGGCTTGTTTGCGGCATTTTGCCAAGGATACATCTCTGCAGCCTCTAGCACGCCGTGGGACATCTTCGGCACAAAGGAGAAGTTCCTGGCACCTTTCGTTGTTGCAGAATCTTCAGCTTCTTCCATCCGGAGGCAGCCATTTTGCACCTTCATCTGGGGTTTAGTGGGCTCCTGCCGCCCGCACACTTTCGCAACTCTTGGACTTGGTCCCCTTCCTTTGCAGATCCTCAGGTCCAGGAATCCGTCTTCAGTGCTTTGCAGTCTGTTGTGGTCTTTGCAAAATCCCTTATCACGACTTTAGTGTGTTTCTGGGGAAATAGTAGTACTTTACTCCTACTTTCCAGGGTCTTGGGGTGGGGTATCTTAGACACCCTTAGTGTTTTCTTACACTCCCAGCGACCCTCTACACACTACACTAGCCTAGGGGTCCATTCGTGGCTCGCATTCCACTTTCTTAGTATATGGTTTGTGTTGCCCCTAGGCCTATTGCATCCTAATGTAGTCTACAGTGTTTGCACTACTTTCTGACTGTTTTACTTACCTGATTTTGGTTTGTGTGTATATTTTGTGTATTTTACTTACCTCCTAAGGGAGTATATCCTCTCAGATATTTTTGGCACATTGTCACTAAAATAAAGTACCTTTATTTTTAGTAACCCTGAGTATTGTCCTTCTTATGATATAGGGGGTCATTCCGACCCCGGCGGTCAAGGACCGCCGGGGCCGGGGTTGGCGGGAGCACCGCCAACAGGCTGGCGGTGCCCCGCAGGGCATTCTGACCGCGGCAGTTTGGCCGCGGTCAGAACAGGAAAACCGGCGGTCTCAAGCTGCGCCGCCATGGGGGATTCCGACCCCCTCACCGCCATCCTGTTCCTGGCGGTTCCGCCCACCAGGAACAGGATGGCGGTGAGGGGTGTTGTGGGGCCCCTGCAGTGCCCATGCCAATGGCATGGGCACTGCAGGGGCCCCCGTAAGAGGGCCCCACTTTGTATTTCAGTGTCTGCTTTGCAGACACTGAAATACGCGACGGGTGCCACTGCACCCGTCGCACATCCTCCACTCCGCCGGCTCCATTCGGAGCCGGCATCCTCATGGAGGGGTGTTTCCCACTGGGCTGGCGGGCGGCCTTTTGGCGGTTGCCCGCCAGCCCAGTGGGAAACCCAGAATACCCGCGGCGGTCTCTTGACCGCGCAGCGGTATTCTGGCGGTTCCCTCCAGGCGGGCGGCTCCCGCCGCCCGCCGGGGTCAGAATGACCCCCATAGTGCTATATGATATAAGTGGTATAGTAGGAGCTTTGCATGTCTCCTAGTTCAGCCTTGGCTGCTCTGCTATAGCTACCTCTATCAGCCTAAGCTGCTAGAACACTACTAATCTACTAATAAGAGATATCTGGACCTGGCACAAGGTGTAAGTGCCATCAGGTACCCACTATAAGCCAGGCCAGCCTCCTACAGGGGGCCCCTGCACTGCCCAGGCACTTGGCATTAGCAGTGCAGGGGTCTCCCTGCCCAGCATCGTCACACAGTGAACATTGCGAGGGTGCTGGCACACCCTGCGGGTTACAGCATTGCCGCCAGCTGGATTACGTGCGGAGACAATACTGTAGTCTGTTTCCCGCTAGGCTGGCACCCCTGCCAACCTAGTGGGAAACTCCTAATAGGTCCGGCTGGTTGGTCACCACTATGGCGGCAGCCACCCTGTCTGGAGTTTGGCAGATGAGCTTTCCCGTCTGACAAGCTCATAATGAGGGCCTAAACAACAGCTGGCATAATTATCAGCAAGTAGGACCCCTCCAGAAGTGCAGGCAGGGGCAATAGAGGCAGTTTCAAGGAAGGGGCAGACGCTTCAGGAGCATTTTCAGAATTCAGTGAACAGCTCATCTATCGCCATTTCAAGATGGAGGGTATTCACCTTTGCAGTGATGTCCTAATTACAGGGACAAAGTCTGAATAGATCTGAAGGAGGCATACCTAATGGTTCCCATCTTTTGTGCCACAGGAGGTTCCTTCAGTTCCTCTGGAAAGAATAGGTTTATGAGTTCCTGGTGCTATTGTTTGGTCTCTGCTTCGCCCGTGGTGTTTTACAAAGCTCCTCCATCCAGTTGTATAACACCTATGGCAAGCGGAGTGAGTGATACTTTATCTAGACTACACCAATGTTTCCAATGCTTGTGATCCAGTCTGACCACAACTATTGTCTTACTTCAGGATCTGGGATTTATGATAAATTGAAGCAAATCAGATTTGAGTCCTACTCAATGCATGTCCTTGCTGGGGTTTGTTATAAATTTAACAGCCATGTTAAGCCTCCCCGAAAAGAAGATGACAAAAATCAAGTTAGAACTCAGAACAGGCATAAGGAGAAAAATGATCTCCCTCAGATTGTTGGCCAGCATAGTGGGGCTATTCTCATCCTCAATTCAGACAATTTTTTGGGGCCCATTACACTACAGGGTACAAATTCAGCCTTTCGGCAAAAACCTAAACTATGTGTGGTCAGATGCGGCAAAGCTTACAAGAACATAACAGGAGAATTAAGACATGCTGGGGAAAAAGGACTCATAACGCTAACAAAATCTTTCAAGGCAGTGAGTTCTCCAACGACCCAGGTGGGTAGGATGGATCAAGCAGGAGGCCGGAATTGACATGTCACGTTTTGGTGCTCATTTGACTAGGGAAGCAATAGCTTCCAAAGCAATCTCGGTCGGAAGGTGGCTGGAAGACATTATGGATACTGCTGATTTGTCATCAGATTCAACTTAGGAAATTCTACTTTCAGCATTGGTAAGTAAGCTCAAATAATGCATAATCCTCATCTTCGGTCCTGAAATAGAATTTAAAATTTCTAAAATATTGAGAAAGTTTTTAAGGACACAGGTGAGAATTATCCCACCCAAAATGATGTCAGAGGAAACTCTTTCCTCCCAAACCAATGGTAAAATTGGTTAAGAGTAAGTCAAAAAATGTGTTGTCTATTAGGGTAATATTTCGTAATGGACTGATTGTACCATTCATTTATGATGTTAGTATGTTGTTGTGTAGTCGAACAGAGAATGTATAACATTATTAATTTCAAGGAGCTATTTAGGTTCTCAATTGTCACAATACATGCTTATAGTTTGAGATATTTGGGAAATGGATGACAGTTGTTATGTAGTTTTCATAGGCACAGACCAGAAGAATGACGGTTAAAATCCTCATTTTGGTATCCTCTGTTTGAGATCCTTGCATGAGGAAAGAGGAAGAGGAAAGGATGTCATACTCAGTTATACGCTGTGGGACTATGTGACTGGTGGACTTGTGAGAGCTGTTTTCCTTTTTTGCTTTAAAGAGATTAGAAACTGGGCTCATGCTAACATAAACTTTAGGCCGGATTCACAAAGGGACTTACGTTTAGTAAAGTTATGAGTGTTGAGTCACTGCACTCTTGGTGGAATCTCCATACTCGGGGTGGAATCTCCGCACTCGTGGTGGAATCTCCGTACTCAGGGTGGAATCTCCGTACTCGGGGTGGAACCTCCGCACTCGTGGTGGAATCTCCGTACTCGGGGTGGAATCTCCGCATGGAGCAGCGGGACATTCCGCCTCGAGTGCGGAGATTCTGCCACGAGAGCAGAGAATTTGAGATAATTTTTGAGAGTAACTATTATGTGGTATTAGCTCTTGGATTTGTGGGAACAGTAGTTATGGAATTCTTTAATTATTGAAGTTGACAAATGTACAGTTGTTTACATGTAGAACTGATGAGAGGTATCTCAAGCTAGACTATTAAACCGTTGAACTGTCTGCTAGGTTATGGTGTGCTGTCAAGCACTATCAGTCATACCAAAATAGGGACATAACTTTCCCTTGTACAGTTGATTTAACCAGACTCGGTGGAGGTTCATTCCATGGTGCACAGGAGTGAGTGCGCTGAGTAAGGTGGCCTCTGCAGTTCGAAGGTGTACCATTGTGTAAAACCAGGTAGTACTCTCGCTGTCATAGAGAATTCTGTTTGGATGAAGCAGGCAATGAAGAATTAGTGACAAATGGTTCAGGAAGATTTGGCAGCATACAGATGTTGTGTCATGCAGGGATTGGCTGGTGGATGCCATAGTCAAGCTGTGATAGGGTGGCCTTTGACAGAGACTCGCTGGTATTGGTGGGAAGATCATGAACCCAATAGAGCAAAGAGTGTGAGAGATCAGAACGGGGAGTGACTGAGAATTTACCTTATGTGAAATCCATCGCTGAAAAAGTAGAAAGATGTGAATAAGAAAGAAACATTCCCCCCGTAAGACACACTAGCTAGGGAAACGATGGGGAACTATGATTTCAACTGTTTGGGATTTTCCATATCCCTAGAATAGAGAATGTGAGGAGAGGAATGGATGACTCCAAGCCTCAGCCTAGGTCCACACAATTCAAAGCCTTAAATCTTTGGGAGCAAATGGCAAGTCAAAAGAAAATAAAGGAATTTGAATAAAAAATCTGCAGTAGGGCCCGCTTACGCAGAAGCACGAGAAAGAGGAAAGGCATACAAAGTGGAGGGAGGACATCATTGAGCCACTTCTTTGATAGAAAACAAACGAAATAGAAAAGGAGAAACCTAAAAAGGAGACAGAAACAGAGTGAGGTGAAGGAGGCCTTCATAGAGGGGCTCCTCAGCATAAGACCACCACTCCCAGACCACCCCCATTCAATGTGGCAACTGCTGCACCGAATGCCACGTCCCTGGCAGTAACGGCGACCAAGACAGTCACAGAACCCCCAGTACAAGCTATACAGAAACTGCTGCCTCATCCCCTATTCAGATCCCTGCACCCGCAGCGGTAAGCACATTGCCCTTGTCGGGTACACCAATTGCTTCCCTGGGCGAGGCACTTGTTAGTACTCTACCAAGTCAACCTACCCCAAGAGTACATCAGGACCCTGCAGCAAGACCTGGAGTGATGACATTAGGACCCCTGCAGGGAGCGAGTTTGGCTAGCATCGTCACAGGAGGTCAGATAACTAGTACAGGCTTACCAGTTAACATGCCAAGCATAGGGCAAACCCCACAGTGACTTAACATCACCTAGCTGAAAACAGAACTTTAAGAACTCTTTAGGAGAAATGTGGGAATGGACCTTTTAGGGCATTACAATGAGAGAAAGTTGCTCTACATGAGTGAGAAAGCAAGAGTGGCAAGAGAGGCACATGCGAGGATGAAATAGGAGCTGGATAAGTGTGGAGTAGTGATAACTCAGCTAATGAAGTTGAGGAGGATGGTAGGACGTGTGAGAAAGAGTTAAAATTGTTGAAGTTGAGAGGACTAAGGTCTCATTTAAGGCAATTGATTGGGAACAATAAAGAGTGGAATGGTCCAGGAAGAAGAAGGTTAAGGTGAAATGTATGAAAGATGGTGCAAAGGAAAACAGTGGAACAATGATGGAGTATCACTTGAGAGAGGTACAGGGAGGGGCAGATGTGCATCTCCTCTGGTCTTGATGCACTGTACAAACTCTGAAAACTCATAGGGGAAACTGACAGACTGTGCCCATTTCTAAGGTCTTATGGAAAGAATTGGATGTGTTATTTGAGGTAGTGGCTCCAAACGACCTGTGGGCACAATAGAAGAGGGCAGTTGACTGGCCAACCCATGAACCCCCTAGAGCAGTTGAAACAAACGCACCTTCGCCCAAAGTCAAAAAGTCAAAACTAAATATGACAAAGCCATAAAACATCTGAAGAAGAAGGCCTCCCAAAGGGAAATGCATTGGCCCAAGATTTTCTGAACCTCTCACACGTTGAAAGAGCTGGTGTATATCTACTTTGAGATATTAATCCAGGTGTATAGGAAACACGGGGGAGTGAATGATCTGCTTGGAGAAAATATGTGAGGGTTTGGTTTCTTTCTTCCTTTGTGCAGGGACGGAGACCTGAGATCAGCAACTAGATTATCCAAGGTGTCCTATGTTGGCAGAGCAGACCAGATGATGAGATCCTGCAATATGCAAAATATTGTAGTGGCATCTTAGAAGTCAAGTGAAAAGGGATTAAAGAGAAGTACATGATACCCAAACCTAGTTAGCACAGAGAGGGGATGCACAGGGATTCAGAAGTTCCACTTCAAAGCCCTGAAGTAGATCCCAGTTATGGGATTACAATGGAAGGAGTTTTCATGACATACGGGGGAGTGTCACAAGGAAGAGAGGAGGTTGAGGTAATATGCCAGGAACCAGCATAGGTAAGCTAAGAAAGGTGATCCCTTACCACATTTGCAACAAGGAAGGGAATTGAAACTGGGGGTGTTGTTATAATCCAGATCGAGTCATGACTGATGCCCAAGACACAAATCTTATAGGGCAGGGAGAGCTTCCCCCTATACCCAGAGCCTCTATGTCAGCCCCAAAGATCCCAAGGTCTGCATTGCCTCAGAATTCCCCTGGCCCTATGCAGATTCAGGGAGGGATTCCACATTTCCCACCAAACAACAGAGTACTCTGCTACCTGATAATATCTCAAAACAGCCCAGTTCATATGATGTTTGAGACTTCCACAGACCTTGATCAGGGACAATGACAGTACCTGAGGGGGAGGAGGAGTACATACTTGGCACATGCCTGGAAGTGGACCAGAGTGCACATATATGGAAGGAAAGGTTTACGGGCATCCTGTATCTTTCATAATTGACACATGAGCTACGCGTTCAACTGTCAGAACAGTTGAAGTTGCTAACCTACCCCTCTCGAGAAAAGAACTCCATGCCGAAGGCATTACTAATCAGCAGTGTACCAACCAAACTACTACCCCAATTCCAGTATATGTAGGGGACATCAAAGAACACCAGTTTGTGGATTATGCTTCTAGTCCTGTAGGCTTGCTAAGAAGAGATCTTCTTTGTAAACACAACTGCGTCATTTACTGTACGCAGGGTGGAGTCTGAATTGAAACATGAGCAGCTGATGCCAGGTTTAAATGTCTGTTGTCAGGCCGTATCCAGTCATTATTAAGGAGTACCTTCCAGTTTATTTGAGAGAGAGTAATAGAGGATGTCTGGGACTGGGACATTGCCATTTTTTTCCCCCAGAACCTGTCTTTACAAGATGACAAGATTACCCCTATCATTGAGAGCATGAGAGAACAGGGCATTGTAAGGGAAGTTATTGGGAGTCCATATAATTCACCAACCACGGCCTTACAAAAAACAAAAACAAAGTGGTGGATAGTTCAGGATCACCAGAAAATTAACCAAATTGTGGTTCCGTGCTATCCTGTGGTATAGGACCATGCTATGCATGTTCGCACAATGGGTTGAGGCATATCCCACCAGGAGATGTGACAGCCTAACAGTTGCTAAACTATTGCTACATGAGTTAGTACTGCGATTCGGCTTGCCGGTTCATCTTGAATCGGATCAAGGAACTCATTAGGGATCAACCAGAAATTCCAATGTAGCTACAGGCTCGAGAAGTCGGGTGTTGTAGGAAGACTGAAATGAACAATCAAAGTTAAATTGTCCATAGCCTGTCCTTCTACATCACTTAAATGGCCTGACTCTCTTACTTTGGTGCTGGTGAACATCTAAAGTGCCCCCTGAAATGTAAGCAGCCAGAAATGTCTCTTCACAAGGGGGTGATGGGGACAGCCATACAAATTCCTTCTGACTTGCAGCTACTCTTGTTAATATAACAGATTACCTTCTTTAGTACTGCAAGGGAGTGTCTGATGTGGTGCTTTTATATCTCTCATCAGATTGATGCTGCTACTTCAGCTGTCAGAGAATCTCCAGGACATGATTTGAACCCTGGTGAATAGGTTCACATCAATATGCACATTCGCAAATCCTGTCTGGAGGAGTGCTGGAGAGGTCCTTATCAGGTGATCCTGATCACCAATACTGCAGTTAGGTGGTCTGCCGAAGTGAATACATGTCTCCCACACCAAGAGGGAAAGAGGAAGCAGCAGAGCCAACGTCCACTACCCCCTCATTCACCCCAGATTTGAAGTTTCCAACGCTTCTGAAGAGGACCAGTTAGAGGGCACACAGTCTCCTTCAGCACAGCATCAATCGGAACAAGGGCTAAGCAGAGGTATTGCCATTCAAGCAACCACCACAATGCCCACCACTGGATTAAGAATACATATTCATTGACATAGTGAGAGCTCATGGAAAGCTGTAACAAACCTGCAAAAGTTAAGACTGAAAGAGTTTGAGAGTAGTGAGGTACAAGGAGGTTCCATGACTGACAGTGAATCAGCTTCATCAGAACCAGGAATGTCAACCTCCTTTAAGGACCGAGGCCCAGATTGAGGAAGGCTGTTAAAAACTACAACCACCTGAAAGAGATTGTTCACAACTAGAAAAAAAACAGAGATGATAAGAGAAGATAGTGAGTTGGAAGAAACAGATCAAGCTGATCAACCTGAGATCGTGGATGAAAGCCTAGACTTGACTACTTCTAAACAACCTTAAAGAAAGAGAAAGGTCAACCAAAGGTATTCAGGCTCGGATTGAACCTACTTTGCCAAAATCCATTTTTAATATGATGTTTGCCTGACCTGCAGTGACGAACCTTCCTGAGACCAAGACAAGCCACACAAAGAGCACATTTATGTTGATCACTGACAAACATTGAAAAGAACGGCTACAGAGTCAGGGTTCTGGTCAAGAGGACAGTAGCCCTTTAGGCCTCCAGCTGATGCAGAATAAAAATCCCTATAGCTTTTAAGATAGGGTAGTGACAGTAGGCTGGAGCTTGGAGGACTAATCACCACCATCTGAGATTTTCTTGATCTGATTTACTCTAACATGGTGCAGCAGTTCTGCAAAATCCTGCTGGTAGGTTTAGCAGTTGCCATTTCAGTTTCTATGTTTGGATGACTGTTGGATGTTTATCTGTTTGGAGGTGATATCCCTCATTCTCCAATAAACTCTACCATTAAGTTGGTTGTCAATAAACCGGAACACAAGAGTAAGGTTTCTCACGTTCCACAGCATGAGATTATAATATGTATTTTCAAATGTTAGCTGAATGTGTGAAAGATTTGGAGGTAGAAGACTGCTACATGTCCTCTTACCTTCCAGCCTCTGCGGCTGAGGGAGCAGCATATTTTAATTTACCCACCCTAACAAATAAAGAGCATTCCCAGAGACTTCTCCCAGCACAGCGCCTACCCAAGGGAGTTTAAACTTACCCAGTCTATTGAAATACAATGTATCAAATAATATGCTTGACTAAATTGTGAGAATGGCTAAACTCCAATGCAGTACTTCTGTGAGAGAGTCTTCAAATGTATTCTCTTGTAAAATGTTTCTACTTGGTGGTTCCTTCTTGGTGCAAATCCTGAGAACCAGGTACTTGTGCATTAATGTATGCAAACCGTTGTCTAAATCCCTATAAAAGACCATGCTTTTCTGTATCCCAACACCTCCCCCCAGTTCCTACCTATAGAAAGTGAATCTATGGCAGATTTCATATCTACTTTACTGAGTTGTATGCTTTGCTGCTTAACTTATTGATGGCGTATTTTGTGTATTTTGCCTATTATTTCCATTTATAATTTTTCAAACTACAACCAGTGTCTGTCATTTTTATTGAGAATGTTACAGTCCTGACTTATGAACTTGTTCTCAAATGTATAATTGACGGGTCCAATTGGGAATCACCAAAACCTGTATCGGGACTACACCTTTCCCGGTCCTCACCATTGGCATGAGTATATAAAGATAGGTTTATGTGTCGACATACTCATGGACACTTTGTTTCATTTACTTTCCCAATGTTCTCCAGAAGGAACTTAGATACAGCTGCTATTCAATAAGAAAGTGTATGCATGAACCTCACCTCCGTGCCCTTAACAGAATTAAAAGTTTCCTTCTTGGTAGCTGCAAAATTGTAAATTTCTTCTTTTTCTGCGAACCAGTCTGTAGGAAATGCTTTCAGTATTACAGCTTTGATTCCCTCATGATGGTTTTCAGGTGTGCCACAATTGTGTCATAAATACGGAATGTTATCAGTCTAGTTGCTTATTAGAACATTGTACTAAAGCTGCAGGTAATCACCAGGGAGTTAACTGACAGGCTGTTGCTGGTGTTGGAAGTGCATGTTTAAGTCTGCATGTCAGAATGTTTTACTGAAATGGATGAGGAAGATACTTGAGAATTCATACAAAATATGTCCTAATTTTGCTTTCTAGAGCATAAACCATAATTTCTATGACAAAACGAAGTCCCTCAAAGTTTTATAGATTTGATTTGATCTAGATGGCTTCAGGTGCACCACAGTTATATCATAAAAAAGCATTTTAAAACACACTGCAACCAAGAGACCAATCAGAGCATAGCTACTCCCCCTTGTAAATGAATCCCCTCCTATTTCTTTGATTGTGGAACTAGAAAGGAACACTCTAGATGTTTTCTCAGCCTATTGTGATCTGTCTTCCTACCAGCAACTCACTGTTTCTCTTCTGATACTGTGAACATGAAAAATAAAGTTAAAGCAAATTCCTACTGTGTAGATAACATATGAACGAACAATCCTCCAAATCAGAGCGTCTTTGATAACAACCATGAAGTAGACCTGAATAATTAAACTCCCCAAACTTTACAATATTCAGTCAACCTAGTTTAGTAATAACATCAAAACAGAGGCCCTCATTATAACATTGGCGGGTGGCGGTGCGGCCGTACTCCCGCAGTGGCCATTAAGACATCCCTGCTGGGCCGGTGGGCGGAAACCTAGTTTCTGCCCGCCAGCCCAGCAGGGATGTTGGCCGCAACACGGGAGCGGGCTCCAAATGGAGCCGGCGGTGTTGCGGCAGTGCGACAGGTGCAGTTGCACCCGTCGCGATTTTCACTGTCTGCTGTGCAGACAGTGAAAAGCTCCATGGGGCCGTGGCAGGGGGCCCTGCGACTCCCCTTTCTTGGTTTTCATGGTTCTTACCGCCATGAAAAGGCTGGCGGGAGGGGGACTCGTAGGCCCTCATTACAACCCTGGTGGTCAAAGACCACCAGGGCCGTTTCGACGGTTGCACCGCCAACAGCCTGGGGGTGCAAACCTTGGGATTATGACCTCGGCGGAAGCGCCGCTGTCGCACCGCCGGGACCGGTGGTTTACTGCCACGTTGGTTCCGGCGGTTGTAATCTGCCAGGGCAGCGCTGCTCGCAGCGCTGGCCAGGGGATTACGAGTCCCCCTCCCGCTAGCCTTTTCATGGTGGTAAGAACCGCCATGAAAAGGCTGGCGGAAAGGGGAGTCGCGGAGCCCCTGGGGGCCCCTGCACTGCCCATGCCTTTGGCAGTGCACTGGCCCCCTGCCATGGCCCATGGAGCTTTTCACTGTCTGCATAGCAGACAGTGAAAAGCGTGACGGGTCCAACTGCACCCGTCGCACCACCGCAACACCTCTGGCTCCATTTGGTTTCCGTCCGCCGGCCCAGCGGGGATGTCTTAATGGCCACCATGGGAGTGCGGCCGAACGGCGGTTACAACTTGGCGGGCGGCAGTTGCCGCCCGCCAATGTTGTAATGAGGGCCGTAATCCACTGGGCAGCGCTGCCCTGACGGATTACAACCGCCGGGACCAACGTGGCGGTGCGACCGCAATGCGACCACGGTGCGACCGCGGCGCGACCGCGGTAATCCCAAGGTGTGCACCGCCAGCCTGTTGGCGGTGCAACCGTCGAAACAGCCCTGGCGGTCTTTGACCCTCATTACGGCCAGAATCTTGTAAAAGCATTTGATATATATAATCGTCTATTCATTAGAAGTATCATATGGGTGGGTTGAATTCTCCACTTCGGTGGGATAATTTTCACCTCGGTGTTCTTCATAGAACTGAAACTTACCTTCATGCTAGCTAGGACATTTTTCATTCTATGTCAAGGATAGAGGTTTGGATTATGCTAATTTAAATCTTACTTATCACCAATCTAGCCATCTCTGAAATTGGTTTGATGTAAATAGCAAATCCGAAGACCAGCCTTCTTATCTCAAAATATCCTCAAATCTGGCCCCAAGAGTAGGAGTTTTTTTAGGATATGCGGTAAGAAAATGCTTCTTTTTCAACGGCCACCCCCAAGTTTTTTGACAAATGTCACTGGTTTTTTACTCTGAGAGTACACTGAGGCCTATTAACCAGACCTCAGTGCCATTACCCTCACCCTAATGTGTATGTTGAATTGGCTCACATCTAAGTGGCCTGCCCTAACTTTCCTGTAAGTCCCTGTATATGGTACCCAGGTCACCCAGGGCATGTAGGTTAGTGGGTCACCCCAGGGATTGCAGGACTGGTTGTGCCACCCTGGATGTGACACGAGTAAAACAAGACCTCCAGTTTGTCATTGAGGATTGGAAGAGCAGTTTGAAACTGCTAGCCTGACTTTGCCATTTAAACCAATAGCAAAGCCAAACCACCCCGTGGAACATGTGTAAATCACCCTTACGCAGGCCTATTAAGCCCTAGAGGCAGGGTGCAGCGTGTTTCATGGGCAGAACATGTATTTTACATTTTTTAACAGTAAAAGTGCAAAACTGTCCTTTTTACTGTCAAAAGACGTAGTCGCCCCCTTGGTGAGTGCAGGATTACACGCTGATCCCTCAACTACGCTAACTCCTGTACGATATGACCAAAGTTGATTCTCCAAAGTACCAAACAACTCATTGCATTAAGCGTGGCTTGGTTTTCAAATCAAAACTAGTGTAACAAGTGACAGTGTGCACTTTTACAAAGTTCCCACTTTATTGGCTTCAATCTTCTGTGCCCTTAAAAGTTGCACATGGAGCTTCAACCCGAGATATCTTTCTATCCTCCTAGGGATATGTGCTAATGACTCCCAGTAATGGAGAGAATAGGGGCCTGCACTGGAGAGAGGAATTACCTCCCTCCTGCAAGAAGCCACACGGTGTTGGCTCAAAAGGGGAGCTTCAAAACTGATGCTGCCTACGAAGAGCAAATGGGGAAAGCTTAGGAGAGGGGCAGCCCCATTGTTCAGGCAGACAGGCCGGCAACCGGGAAGGAGAGGGGAAACTTGTTGTTAAACCAGTTTTCAGGGACGTGTACCCACCTTGGTAGCCACACCTCTGGGTTGGGCCAAAGAGCTCTGCACACTGAGAGAGGAGTTCTGACATGCTGGGAGTGGGGAGAATGGGTCATCTTGGGATAGCCAGATGCCACACTTCCTAGGAGGTGGTTATCAGGAGGGAGGGAAACTGCTAGCCCATTGGCTACCAACCGCATCCTACCCTGAGGACATTTTCTGAGCATAAATAGGGCACCCCTGGTACTCAGAAATTAGATCTCGACTGGACTGGAAGGAGTATCAAAGAAGAACTGCCCAAGTTCCCAGCAAAGACAGGCTGCACCGACCTGGACTGCACCTGCTGCACCTGGCTGTTAGCAAAGAAAGGGATTGTGACTGTGGAGAAGTAATCTCCAGAGCCCAGCCAAAGCCAAGAGACTCCAATGGTCAGCCGACTGACTTTTTCTTTGCAGCACAGGGAAACAACAGCTGAAGAAGCCTACTAAGGATGAACAGTAGCCCACATCCCCAGGTCATTGCTCCTCGCAGTTGTGTAGTCACAGAGACCAGAACCAGATGCTCAGAATTTGCAGCTGGGTCTGCTGGACCCGAGAGAGGTGTCTAGTGGAGCTCGGTCACCCAGAAGGCACGTTACATCCCAGAGAATGATTTGGCTGTTATTGCAATACCGGATGATAGGTACTCCAGTGGTGACCGGACTTTGGCCAGACCTGAGAGGACCTCAAACACTATGACCAGGACCCTCTCATCAGCTTCATGGACTGTGGAGTCCCAGGAGGAAGGCCCCCGTCAACTGCGTCACATCCACCACATCCTTGGGCATCTTCAGCCACCCTGTGTTCTCAGTATAAGGACCACTTCCATAGGAATCCATTTCCAGCAACTGGAACTACTGGAAGACTGCTTCTTATATGGAGGTAACTGTTTCTGAGGGCCTTGCTGGTTTCCCTAACTGTGTCCCTGCCAGAGTTGGTCACCCCAAGTAATTCTAACCAACTGCATTACAACTTGCCCAACTTTTTGCTCAAAACATTTCTGTGAAAATCCTTGAATTTGGCCAATGCTTTTTCGTGGTTGAGTGAAATGCTTTGATTTACTGTGCCATCTAAAACCTATACTTCCAGAAATATCCAGTGGAACATTTTCGTTGAGGTGTCAAAAATTATCTAAAAATGTACCTTATTTTTATAATTTGGTGTCAGAGTTGTGCACATGGTGAATGTTCTATTTAGTATGGGTTTGGCCTCCAATTAGGGTTGAATGTCTGGTGAAGTGGCCTCTCCTTGTAGAACTGTGTACAGGGCAAAGGCTGTGTGCAGTAGGGGCTTGGCCATTTAAAGGGGTTTGGGTCTCTGGGAGAAGTGGGCTCTCTGTATAGAGCTGTGCACATGGCTATGGCTATGTGTAACATGGGCCAGCCACATATTTAGGAAGGGCTATCTGGAAGGAGTAACTTCTCCATAAAGAGCTGACCTGAGAACGAAGACTGAACATAGTAGGGGTTTGGCCACCTATGGGACTTGGTAGTCTATAGGGAGTGAGCTGTCCATGAAGAGATCTACTGGTTTGCAGGGTAAATTCAACAGCAGTAGATTTGATGATGTCATGGGTAATATCATCAGTAATATCAATTATGTCATTTGAGATTACATCAGCACTAGCAGGATAGGATTAGCCACAACAAGCTAGTTGAAAACATCTATATGGGCACTCTTGGAAGGGCCAGCTCCCATAGGGATGCCTGTCACAAGGACTAAACAGGCCCAGCAAGACATTTACCTGCCATTTTAGCAGTCCCCAGTCCAGTTCTGAATCCTTAGGCAAGATAGCTATTGAAGTCAATAGAAGTGGTACTGATGCAGGGGATACAGAATGCTGAAGGATGCTAATGATGCTGGGATTGCTGGTCTGCTGCAGTGGGCCATCCTATGACTACTCCTGGGTGTAGGAAAGGGCCCTTTTTGACAAGGTCACCACCACGTTTTGTCTGGTATTTAAATCAATTTTGACAGAAAGTGCACTCTATTCCTGCTAACCAGGTCCCCCCTGCCAGATCTCTTTCCCTAAAACTGTACAATAGTTCCCCAAATGGCAATACCTTTGCCCCCTTCCCCTGTAAGTCCCTAGTAAATTATACCCCTGGTACTTAGGGCGTGGGTACCAAAGAGGGTCCCTGAGGGCTGCAGCATGTATTGTGCAATCCTCAGGGACCCCTCACCTAACTCATGCAGACTTCCATTGCAGGCTGCGTGTCTTGGTGTAGATAAAAGTGAAAACACGACATGGCACACAGCCTTTCTGCCATGCCCACTAACACTGCATGCAATGTATGCAAATCATCCCTACAGCAGGCCTTACAGCCCTAAAGCAGGGTGCATTATATTACATATGTGGAAATATCTGCAAGAGCAGATATGTCCCATGCTATGTCTTTGTTGATTCTTAGTAAATGATTAGGGAAGCCATTTCAAGGACATGTGCTAGATACTGGTCAATATGAATTCCCCAGCTACATGATGACTTCACGAAACTAGGGATGTTTGGTATCAAACATCTTGTATTAATAATCCCTCACTGATTCCAGAGATAGATCTATTAATACCTGCACCCAGAGGGCACCTTACAGGTGCCCCCTGAAAACCCTAACAACTACTGATGTACTGACAGAATAGTTTTAGCCATCCTGCCACCAATAGACATGTTTCTGACCCACAAGGATAAGAGCCTCTGCTCTCGGATGGTCAAGAACAAAGCATGCTCTGGCAGAGGTGTTAACATTCCCCTCCCAACAGGATGTCCTGTAAGTCTGCATTCAAAGGCAATCAATCAATCAGGAATTTGTAAGGAGCACGACTCACCTGTGAGGGTCTCAAGGCGCTGAGGAGGGGAGGGGGAAGGAGAGGGTGGGGATGGTGCTGCTACTGCTCAAACAGCCAGATCTTGAGAAATTTCCTGAAGATAAGGAGGTCTTTGGTCTGGCACAGGTGGGTGGGAAGAGTGTTCCACGTTTTGGTGGTGATGTGCGAGAATGATCTACTGTTGGTTGTAGTTCTGTGGACGCATTGGATGGTTGTGAGAGCGAGGTCGGCGGAGCAGAGATGACGGGTCGGAGTGTAGGAGAGCCGTCTGTTGAGAAATTCTGGTCCGGTGTTGTGCAGTGCTTTGTGAGGAGTTTGAAGGTGATTCTCTTGTTGACTGAGAGCCAGTGCAGGTTTTTCAGGTGGTCTGTGATGTGGCAGTGGCGGGGGATGTCCAGGATGAGGTGTGCGGAGGCATTCTGGATGTGTTGCAGCCTCTTCTGGAGTTTGGCTGTGGTTCCTGCAAAGAGGGCATTGCCGTAGTCCAGTTTGCTGCTTACGAGGGCTTGGGTGACTGTTCTTCTGGTTTTGGTGGGTATTCATTTATAGATCTTTCGGAGCATGCGGAAGGTGTTGAAGCAGGAGGAGGAGATGGCGTTGACTTGCTGGTTCATGGATAGAGAGGGGTCCAAAGAGCTCACCGCCCTTGGTATGCAGATCTAGCTTCCCTCGAGAAAATGCCGAACCCATACCCCAGGGCCCTGGTTTGGCATCCCCTCTGAGGGAAGCCAGATCTACCCTCAGGGCCCATTTAGCACTTGGACAGGCAGGAAAATTAGTAGTCAGAGAGGCGCATTGACCTCTCATATCAGTTCCACCTCTAAGGTGAGCTGCCTTATGTGGACACAAAATGTAAGTCTGCCACCTTGGTGATGGCAGAACTAGGAACTCTGGGACAGGAGTATGCCCACTTCCCAAAGGAAGTGGTCATATAGGGGGTATAGTGACCCCAGGGGTAGGTAGCCTATTGCTACTGCCCTACAATCCCCAAAATGCCACTAAATTCAGTATTTAGGGGAGCTCTGGCCCCAGAAAATCAGATCCTGCTGACCTGAAGAAGAAGAAGAAGGACACCCCAGAGATGCAAAAGTGTGAACAGAAGAATATTCACATGCTTGGCACCAGCCTGCCTGCAGACTTTGACAATCGTGCTAAAGACGCCTCATTCTGCAGCTGCTTGTGCCCCCAAAGCCAGGGAGGATGGCCAGCCTTCACAAAAGAATCAGGACTTCCCGTGGAGCAGTGAACCTGCTTCCTTCCATCTTGCAGGCACCCCAAGAGACACTGTGAGGACTGCGGACCACCAAAACCTGATGCCAGACAGCACCACTGCACTGAGCCCCCTAGCCCGATTTGAAGTGGGCCAACACTGCCAGCATGATCCCCAGACCCTCCAGAGATGTAGTCCAATGTGGGTCTTCCCACTGTGACCTTCCAGCCAATGCCTCCAGCCTCTTTAGCAGGCCCCCTTCTACTGTGACTGCTACCAGTGACAGAAACCCGACGGTTCACTGCACCTTTGCACCCGGATGCTCTGGACCAAGACGAATGGGATGACTGGTGTCCATCCATCCCTGAGCATCGTGGGACCTGAGCCCACTTGTTGGTTCACTTGGACTAGACCCTAAAAGTCCACACCTGCAGCCTCTTTGTGCAGGCTTCCTCTGCAGTGACTGCCACCAGTGACAGAAACCCAACACTTCTAGATGTCTCTGCATCAGGCCACCCCGGACCGAGGAGAACAGGACCACTGGTGTCCCTACGTCCCCTAATATCACAAGACCTAAACCCCCTTGTTGGTTCACCCAGACTGGTCCTCCAGTCCCTACCTGCAGTACCTTTTCTGCCTGGAGTGATCACCATTGACTTCCACGGGGCACCTGACGCTGAATGGCCCAGGATCCTGCCCTGTACTCAACTTAAGTCTGGAAGATTGGTCCTGTAAATTGCTGTGGAGTACCTGTTTGCTGTACATGTTTTCTTTCCCATATGGTAACATTACAGCTTCAGAAAAGTGTTGACTTTTCAAACCTGTGCATACTTACCTGATTGTATTGATTCTGGAGCCTAATGATATAAAAAGATACCTGTTATTTTGTATAAATTGGTGTGGATCTCCTTCTTGAGTCGTGTCTCATTTATTGACTTTGTGCCTGTGGTACATGCCTAACACTCCTCTCTGATAAGCCTCAGGCTGCTCGACCACAGTACCCCCTAAGACAGCACCGTGGGATTGCAATCCCCTGTCCACTAGTAAGTCTGGACTCTTTGCACAGTGCAGGAAGTTGGCTCTGTATATACTATCTCAAAGTGAGAGATAGTGTGCACAAAGCCCAAGGCTTCCCCTTATAGGTTGATAGTGGTAAAATTAGATAATTCTAATGCTCTATTTTGTGGTAGTGTGGTCGAGCAATAGGCTTATCAGAGGCTAGTGTTAAGCATTTTTTGTACACACACAGGCAATAAATGAGGAACACACACTCAAATTCTTAACTCCAGGCTAATAGTTTTTATATAGAAAAATGTATTTAATTTATTTATTTTAGAACCCCAAGATTCCAGATTTGAGGTAAGTACATAAAATGTAAGGTACTTCACACAGGTAAGTAGATAACTTTGATTTAAAACAGTAGTACACACAGTTTAGGTTAAAATGGCAATAAGCCATTTTAAAAGTCGTCTCTGTGGGGCTTTCAGGTCAGCAGTACTTCTCATTGCACCTTAGGGGCTGTCCCGACTGGTGCGTGACTCCTCCTTGTATTTCTCATTATCTCCTCTGGACTTGCCAACAAATGTGGGGGCTGTGTCCAGGGGGCGGGCATCTCCACTAGATGGAGTGCCCTGGGGCATTGTAACACGAAGCCTGAGACTTTGAGGCTCACTGCTAGGTGTTACAGTTCCTGCAGGGGGGGAGGTGTTAAGCATCTCCACCCAGTGCAGGCTTTGTTTCTGGCCTCAGAGAGCACAAAGGCTCTTACCTCAGGGGGTCAGAAACTCTGCTCAGTGACAGGCTGGAACAGATCAGTCAGTCCTGCATGAAGGTTTGGATAAAATACAGGGGGCATCTTCTAAGATGCCCTCTGTGTGCATTTTTTAATACATCCAGCTCTGGCATCAGTGTGGGTTTATTATTCTGAGAAATTTGATACCAAACTTCCCAGTATTCAGTGTAGTCATTATGGAGCTGTGGAGTTCGTTTTGACAAACTCCAAGACCATATACTTAATATGGAGTTATCTGTATGTCAGGGGTGTGCCAATTGTGGAAACAATGGTACATTTTTAGTGAAAGAACACTGGTGCTGGGGCCTGGTTAGCAGGGTCCCAGCACACTTCTTTGTCAAGTCAGCATCAATATCAGGCAAAAAGCGGGGGGTAACTGCAACAGGGAGCCATTTTCCCACACAGGGTATATTTCATTTTGATATACTATGTAAAGAGCCACCTTCCTACACTTGGTCAGTGAACTGAGGGGTCTTTAGCCTTAGGGTTAGCTCTCCGACAGGGTCTAGGCGAAGTCTAACCAGTTCCAATTGCTGCTGGTTGTAAGAAACTGGCCCTTTGTTGCAGCCCCCCCCCCACACACTTTTTGCCTGGTTTCTGAATGTGACTTGGACTGGAGTGCCCTGGGATCACGCTAACCGTGTTCCCAGTGCCAGTGTTCTTTCCCTAAAACATTGTAAAAGTAGTTGGATACACCTTTAGTTACCACTTTAAGTCCCTGGTAAAAGGTACTTAGGTACCCAGGGCATGGGGTACTACGGGTAAGCCCCTGAGGGCAGCAGCACTGATTGTGCCACCCTCAAGAGCCATGCATCCAGATGCACCCAGCACTGCCATAGCAGGCTGAGTATCCTGGTGCAAACCTAAAATACAAACTCGACATGGCACACTACCTCTGTGCCCTGTCCACCTCACACTGCATATGTTATGGGTAAGTCACCCCTCTAGCAGTCCTTCCAGCACGAAGGCAGGGTGCACCATACTATATGTGAAGCCATAATTGCATGAGCAATATGTCCCCACTGTGTCCTTGCCAAGCCTGGGATATAGTGAGTGAAAAGAGCAGCCATTTTAATGTATGTGCTGGACACTGGTCAACACGAGTTTCCCAGCTACATAATGGCCACTCTGAACCCTGGGTTGTTTGGTAACAAACAACTCAGAATGATAAATCCAAACTGGTACCAGTACTGGGTTTATTATACATGTACCCAGTGGTCACCTTAGCGGTGCCCCCTGCAAAAACTAACTATCCTGGCATGGTTGGTGACTGGTTCCAGCAAGCCTACCACATCCAGACAGCCAATACACAAACCCTGGGGGAGAGCCCTGACTCTCCGGTTTGTGAAACAGTGCCCTTCCTGGGTGAAGGAGCTAACACCCCTCCCCCTCAGGAATGTGCACTGCCCTGGCATTGAGCTTCAAAGGGCTATCGCTCTTGAAACTCGATCCCCAGGCCTGCTGCTAGCAGCAGATGGCCTCCCCCTTTGCAAACCCCTACTTTTGGAGGGAGCAAAGGCGGGAGACCACACAAAGGGTAGGACGAGTGGCCTCACTGAGCATGCACCACCCCTAGGGGCTTGCAGGCGAAGGGGACCCTTCATTTAATTTTCCTCCATGTTGGATGGCAGGAAAATAGCCAATAGGGTTTAGGGAAGTGACCCTTCCCACAGGAAGTGGTCACTGTAGTGGGTGTAGCCACCCAAGGGTAAGTGTCCCATTGGACACTACCAGGTTCCCCCTAAAACATTCACTTAATTCAGTATTTAGTGGGCCCCACCTAGACCAAGAAATCAGATTTGAAAAAGATTGGAAACAACAAGGAAGACCAGCACCTAAAGAAGATCCCAGCAAGAGAACTGAGGACCTGCTGCACCAAGAAAAGGCACCAGACCCTGCCTGCTGCAACCAGGACCCAAACATTGCTGCTTCGGAGGAACTGGCACTGGACGTACCCCAAGAGACCCAGGGGACCTCCAGGCTTCAAGATTTACCCCAGATCTCCCTTCTGAGTGGAGGCAACACTCTACAATCAAGCAAGAACCAGCAAACGAGTGAGGGTCACTTCACTGACTGGCTGATATCTCCGTGACCAGAAGTCACAGCTGGACCAGATGACACACCAACAACCCCCCTGACATGAGCTACATCTGTGCCACGTTTGGTGGAACTGCGCCCTGAAATGGCCGAGTTACAGCAAAACCCTTGGTACTGGTCAACTGATGTCGGACCAGCAGAAAACCAGCTTCCACCAAGCTGAAAAAGGATCAGGAGGAAGCCCCAGTCGAGGGACTTCAGGAACAGCCCAGACCCCAAACCAGAGTACCCCTGCTGTCCTGTAAGCTGCCCTCCAAGAGACTCACCTCCAGCTACAGTGGACTGTGTTGCGCACAACCTTCAAGACCTCCAAAACACCCTGCATCTGGCCTCCCTGGGGTTTGCATTGCGGGATCTGCTGTGTGCCCCGGGTCCCCAAGCCCTTGCGACCTTGACAACCCAAGGGGACCCCCAGGCACCATCTTTATATCTGCAAACAAGCTCCTTTTCCAAGTGGCCCATTCAGGTGGCCCTGTGCCAAGGACCTCTCCAACGCTGCTCCCGCCGGAACTGGGAGCCGCCCGAAACTCTCCAGCTGGCATAAGGTGCCTACCGACTGCTGCAACCATCCTGCAAAAGAAGAGACTGGTAACTCAATTGTGCAATTTTTAATGCATTTTTAAAGGTGACTGTCCATTGATTTCAATGGTGCGTAATTTAACTTTGCTAAAAATTTAAAAAGTCATATCTAAAAAAGGACTTAACGTAACTTAAAGATCTTGGTCTTAAAAATGACATAAAAGTCTGAAGTATTTTTTATAAAATCTGGTCTCAAGTTATTCATTGAGTATGTGTGGTGCATGATTGGATTTGTGAGTATAGCAAATGCTTAGGACATCTCCTGGATTATCCTAACTGCTTGACCAGCTACCCTAAACATTGGAGCATTAGATGGTCTAATTTTAACTCTGGAAACCAACGTGTGGTTGCCTGGACCCCCTGCATAGTGTGCCTAGTTTTGCACTCTACATAGAGGGCCAGCCTCCAACACTGGTCAATTGATTTTCAGTTACAGCAAACCCAGCAATTTCCTCTAACTATCAATACCTTTATTCCCGGCTGACTGGAGTGCACCCTGATGGCCTTCACTGGTCCACAGGGCACCTTGTGAAGGTCAGGATTAGGGGGTCATTCCAACCCTGGCGGTCGGTGTTAAAGCGGCGGCCAACCTGCCAACAGGCAGGCGGTAATAAAAATGGGATTCTGACCCTGGCGGGAACCGCCAACACAGGCCGCCACTTTAACACTCTGACCGCCACGGCGGGACAAACAAACAGCGCGGCGGTCACCGCCAACAGACAGGCGGCAGACAATGTACCGCCCACACTATCACGACCCACCAATCCGCCACCTTTTCCGGGGCGGGCGCCCCGCAGATAAAAACACGGCGGAAACAGACTACGAACGGGAAAACGCTCACCTATACACACTCCACGAGGAATCTGGACAGCATGGAACCCGAATTAAACATCCTACCAGCCATTGTCTTCCTTCTCCTCTACCAGGAGCACGAACGCCGGCGCAGAAGACAACGGTGAGTACTGCACCTACGACACAGGGGAGGGGGGAGGAGAAAAGGTTACGGGCACACTCACACGCGACACACCCACCCCCACCCTCACCCCCCAATCCCTACACACCAATGCAGAGCAACAAGTCAGAGTGACAGCCACCAAACCCCCCAGAATAATGCAAAGACAAAATAAAATCTTCATTAAAATTGAAGTATATTAAAGCATATTTGAACTTAAGTGAAATATGAAATTTATCAAATAAATATATTACAACATGAACAATATATACATAGTCCAAAAGTCCGGCACATATTGGCTACATTCCATTGTTCGTGGGCTAATGTGCATAAACACATGGGCAAAGCCCACACACGAGACCCGATTCCATTGGAGAGAACACTGCTGGGGCATCAGATAATAAAAACACAGGCACCTCAGGGGGAAGGGAAGGGGGGGCACCTCAGCCACATGAGTCCACGATGCCAGATCCACGAGGGGCCTCCATGCCCACTGTACCATCCTGGGGAGTGCAAAGCCACAGTCTCTCATGTCTCTACAGTGGGTGGATTGCCCATTGTACCATCCTGGGGAGTGCAAAGCTACAGTTTTCCAAGTCTCTACAGTGGGTGGATTGCCCACTGTACCATCCGGGGGAGTACAAAGCCACAGTCCATCAGGTGGATTACAGACTCCACTGGTTATGGAGGAGGCATGTTGGCCAGAGTGCTTCGTGAAGCCCTGCCCGACACAGATCCGGCCCTGCCAATGGGCCAGCGGTGCTTCACAGGAAAGGCCCAGCGGAGCAGTTCAGAGACGGCGATGCCCAGCGGAGCGGTGCTTGACAGGAAGGGCCCAGCGGAGCAGTTCAGAGACGGCGGTGCCCAGCGGAGCGGTGCTTGACAGGAAGGGCCCAGCGGAGCAGTGCTTGAGATGAAGGGCCCAGCGGAGCGGTGCAGAGACGGCGGTGCCCATCGGAGCGGTGCTTGAGATGAAGGGCCCAGCGGAGCGGTGCTTGAGATGAAGGGCCCAGTGGAGCGATGCAGAGACGGCGGTGCCCAGCGGAGCGGTGCTTGAGATGAAGGGCCCAGCGGAGCGGTGCTTGAGATGAAGGGCCAAGTGGAGCGGTGCAGAGACGGCGGTGCCCAGCGGAGCGGTGCTTGAGATGCAGGGCCCAGCGGAGCGGTGCTTGAGATGAAGGGCCAAGCGGAGCGGTGCAGAGACGGCGGTGCCCAGCGGAGCGGTGCTTTAGATGAAGGGCCCAGCGGAGCGGTGCAGAGACGGCGGTGCCCAGCGGAGCGGTGCTTGAGATGAAGGGCCCAGCGGAGCGGTGCTTGGGATGAAGGGCCAAGCGGAGTGGTGCAGAGACGGCGGTGCCCAGCGGAGCGGTGCTTGAGATGAAGGGTCCAGCGGAGCGGTGCTTGAGATGAAGGGCCCAGCGGAGCGGTGCAGAGACGGCGGTGCCCAGCGGAGCGGTGCTTGAGATGAAGGGCCCAGCGGAGCGGTGCTTGAGATGAAGGGCCAAGCGGAGCGGTGCAGAGACGGCGGTGCCCAGCGGAGCGGTGCTTGAAATGAAGGGCCCAGCAGAGCGGTGCAGAGACGGCGGTGCCCAGCGGAGCGGTGCTTGAGATGAAGGGCCCAGCGGAGCGGTGCTTGTCACGGCGGGGCCCTGTTCAGCGGTGCCTCTCACGGCGGGGCCCTGTTCAGCGGTGCTCCTCACGGCGGGGCCCATTTCAGCGGTGCTTTTCTCGGCGGGGCCCTGTTCAGCGATGCTCCTCACGGCGGGGCCCTGTTCAGTGGTGCCTCTCACGGCGGGGCCCTGTTCAGCGGTGCTTGTCTCGGCGGGGCCCTGTTCAGCGGTGCCTCTCACGGCGGGCCCTGTTCAGCGGTGCTTGTCTCGGCGGGGCCCAGTTCAGCGGTGCCTCTCACCGCGGGGCCCTGTTCAGCGGTGCTTCTCACGGCGGGGCCCTGTTCAGCGGTGCCTCTCACGGCGGGGCCCTGTTCAGCGGTGCTCCTCACGGCGGGGCCCAGTTCAGCGGTGCTTGTCTCGGCGGGGCCCTGTTCAGCGGTGCTCCTCACGGCGGGGCCCTGTTCAGCGGTGCCTCTCACGGCGGGGCCCTGTTCAGCGGTGCTTGTCTCGGCGGGGCCAGTTCAGCGGTGCCTCTCACCGCGGGGCCCTGTTCAGCGGTGCTTCTCACGGCGGGGCCCTGTTCAGCGGTGCCTCTCACGGCGGGGCCCTGTTCAGCGGTGCTTGTCTCGGCGCGGCCCTGTTCAGCGGTGCCTCTCACCGCGGGGCCCTGTTCAGCGGTGCTTGTCTCGGCGGGGCCCTGTTCAGCGGTGCTTGTCTCGGCGGGGCCCTGTTCAGCGGTGCTCCTCAAGGCGGGCCCTGTTCAGCGGTGCCTCTCACGGCGGGGCCCTGTTCAGCTGTGCTTGTCTCGGCGGGGCCCTGTTCAGCGGTGCCTCTCACGGCGGGGCCCTGTTCAGCAGTGCTTGTCTCGGCGGGCCCTGTTTAGCGGTGCTCCTCACGGCGGGGCCCTGTTCAGCGGTGCCTCTCACGGCGGGGCCCTGTTCAGCGGTGCTTGTCTCGGCGGGGCCCAGTTCAGCGGTGCCTCTCACTGCGGGGCCCTGTTCAGCGGTGCTTCTCACGGCGGGGCCCTGTTCAGCGCTGCCTCTCAAGGCGGGGCCCTGTTCAGCGGTGCTTCTCACGGCGGGGCCCAGTTCAGCGGTGCTTGTCTTGTGTTCCTAGGGAACCAGATCTGGCCAATAATTCCCGCTCAGTCGCCATCCGACCTTTCGCTTGCGGGGCCCTCCTGTGCTGGAGTCCTGGGCCCGTGGGTGTCCTCCGTCACACCCCAAATGGGGCTGGTGGGCCCCTCCTGGGCAGCTCGCCTGCTGCCGGACTTGCCCGCCCTGCTGCCCTTGCCCTCCTTGGCAGAAAATCTGGGGCCCTCCCTTGTGGATGGGCAAGGTGACGGTGCAAGGGTGGTGTCCTTGGGGGCAGCCGTCTCAGGCCTGTTGCGCCGGCCCTTCCCTTTTTTGTTTTTTTTCCCAGGGGGTGGGCTGGCTGTCCCCTTGCTGCTGGCCGATGTTCCTGCCCTAGGAGCTGGTGGACTCCAATAGCCCTGAACGATGGTCCTAGTAGGTGCAGGGCTTGTGGTGGCTGAGGTGCTGATTGGAGTCTTATGAGATGGAGGGGGTGGGTCAGTTGTTGGAAAGAGGTCAAGGTTGGAAAGGAAAGGAAAATCAATTTAGAAAGACAGGGACAGGTAGTTGTAGTGGGTATGGGAGTGGAGGAAGAGGATGTGGTTGTAGGAGAGTGAAGTCTGGTGTCTTTGGGTGCAGGTGCTTGTGCTGGAGGCTGTCGTGAGGTGGATGGCTGTTGGGTGGGTGGCTGCCTGCGTTTGTGTGGTTTGAAAGAGGGGGTGACAGACACACTGGGAGAGGACACAGGGGACGTGTAAATGGTAGTGGGGGTGGTGACTGCACGTGTGCGGAGTGTTCTGGTGGGTGTGGTGGTGATGGACGTACTGGCTGATGGTGGTGTGCATGCAGGTGTGAGTGGAGACGTCACAGGGAGGGAGGAGGGAGACGAGGAGGAGGGGGACACAGAGGAGGCAGTGGCTGTTGGCATGTCTGCATGTGGATGTTGCTTGGGTGAATGCTTGTGTGATCTGTGGTGCTTATGTCTGGATGAGCTGCCCTTGGGTGTTGAGGTGTGTGCAGGCTGGTCTGTAGGTGTGTCTGGGATAGGCAGAGGAACAGGGGAGTGGGACTGGGTTGAGGAAGTTGGAGGGGGGAGGCTAGACACAGGGACAATTGCTGCCGTCAGTGCTGAGGCCAGAGCGTTGAACGATCGCTGATGGGCAGCCTGACCCGAATGAATGACCTCCAGGTATGCATTACTCCGATGCACCTCCCTTTCTACCCCCTGGATGGCATTCAAAAGGGTAGACTGCCCAACAATGAGCGTCTGGAGGAGGTCAATGATCTCCGCACTGAGGGCAGCAGGGGTAACTGGGGCAGGACCTGAGGTGCCAGGGGCGAAGGAGATGCCCGGCTTCCTGGCCGAGCGGGCACGGGGTGAAAGCTGAGGGGCTGCTGGGAGGGCGGAGCTGGTGCGCTGGGTGGCGGCTGTACCTGTTGTTGCGGTGGGCACGGAGGTTGCCGCCACCACAAGGGAGCTCCCTTCCGAGGACGTGTCGGTGTCGCTGACGTCTCCACGGGTCCCCGTTGTGGAGCTCCACTCGCCCTCCGTCTCACTGGTGTACTCGGAGTCGGTTGCATGGCCCTCCGGGGCCATGTGAGATGCAGCTCCCTCGTGCGCCAATGCCACTTCTCCTCCGCCTGATGATGCTAATGCACACATGAACAGGAAAACCAAAAAAAAGGGGGGAGAAGAAAGAAAGACATGTTGAGTGCATGCATTGGCGGCACCGTTGGCGGAGAGGACAGACACAGAAGCCCCCTGCACTACGCCTCGCACTTGGGGTACACTACTCAATTATTGTGACTTGGCCTACAAGTCTATGGACGACAAATGCACACATAGGTGAGCCCGGACCATGGATAGCTGTACTTAGCACCCTACAGAGGTGGGGGGCGGGGGCACAGGGCCATGCCAAACGGAGGGGCCTAGCCTACAGAAACCGCCCTGGCCTAGAGATAGCCACAGCCCTCCTCCCCCACCCAGACACCTCCACTGTGCGCTAATATAGCAGATGTCGATCTTCTGATGGGCGCTGACCTATGTGACATGTACAGGGTGGAAAAAGAAATATCATCACTTTTCTGCTTGGTCGATGTGAGTGGCCCCCCCTCCCCAACCTTGCCATGTGGCACATGCTCTCATCTGTCGTGCGTTGCACTCCTCATTCGCTCCCCTCCCCACCATCTTACATCCACCCCACTCAACACAGGCATAGCCCATACTACGTGCTCCCTGTGTACTCACCTGTTGGTCTGGAGGACCGTAGAGTAGCGCATACTGGGGGAGGACCCCATCAACAAGTTTCTCCAATTCCTCAGATGTGAAGGCAGGGGCCCTTTCCCCAGTCGCAGAAGCCATTGTATCTTCCAGACCGAGGTCACAGCAGCACTTGCAGTATAGGTCCTCTCCTGTGAATGATCATGTCTCGAGTGATTAAGCTGTTAGAAAATGGCGGTCACGCCCGCGGCGGTGCGTACCGCGGCGGTGCGTACCAAGACCGCCGGTGCACATCGTCATTGGCTCCTGAGACCCATAGGGTTCAATGTTAACCAATGCTGCTTTGCGCCGCGGTCTTCGACCGCCTACCGCCACGGTGTGCCACGCCAGCGCATTGACCTCACATCCCATTGTCACACTTTACAGGTCAGGCAGCCGCCATTTCAAGGGCCCACATGGCTTAATTTCTACTGCGTCACACAGGCCTAGGCCTTGCATTGCCACTCATACAAGCCATTCAATGCATAGCGAATCGTGTACTGTGCAAGCTGTGGTTACGTACCTGTGGGTTGCTTGACTCTGTGCTCCATGTTGTCCTTCCTAGGCACCGTCCGCTGGGACTTGCGAAGAGATGGAGGAATCCTCCCGTGTACAGACCGCTGGTGGACCTGTCGACAATGGAAGAAAGACATGTCATACTGACATACAGACTTGACCGAGCCACTATACAGGAACTGTGTGCCCAGCTGGAGCCAGACCTGATGTCCCCCATTCGCCAACCCACAGGGATTCCCCCTCTGGTGCAGGTTCTGTCAGTACTCCATTTTTTGGCAAGTGGATCATTCCAAACAACAGTGGCCATATCATCTGGGATGTCTCAGCCTATGGCCCTCATTCTGACCCTGGCGGTCGGTGATAAAGCGGCGGCCAAGCCGCCAACAGGCCGGCGGTCTAAAATATGCAATTCTGACCCTGGCGGGAACCGCCAACACAGCCCGCCGTATTAACACTCCGCCCGCCACGGCGGTACAAACAAACAGCGCGGCGGTCCCCGCCAACAGCCAGGCGGCAGACAATGTACAGCCCACCCTATCACGACCCACCAATCCGCCACCTTTTCCGGGGCGGGAGCACCGCCGATAAGAACACGGCGGAAACAGACTACGAACGGGAAAACGCTCACCTCTACGCACTCCACGCGAGATTCCGGCAGTATGGAACCAGAGTTGCAGGTCATCCCCGCACTCCTATACCTGCTCATATACCAGGAGCACGCCCGGCGGCGCGGAAGACATCGGTGAGTACTGCACCTACGACACAGGGGAGGGAAAAGATTACCGGCACACACCCACCCACCCACACCCACTACAACACACACATCAATGCATTCCCACAGATCACTGTCACAACCCACAAACCACCCCCCCTCCGAAATAATGCAAAGACCAAAATAAGAGATCATAAACGGGCAGATATATTGAAATATGTACACCAGTAATCCCAATAAATAAATAAACTATGTACAAAATATACACAGCTACTAAATGTAGTCCAACCACTGTCCGTGGATCACAGGGGTCCTGTGCAAAGGGGCAAGGCCCAGTCCCACGACAAGAACTCCACGGAGAGAACACTGCAGGGGCATCAGAAAGAAAATAGGACAGGCACCTCAGGGGGAAGGGAAGGGGGGGCACCTCAGCCACTTGAGTACACGACGCCAGATCCACGAGGGGACTCCATGACCACTGGGCCATCCTGGGGAGTGCTAAGCCACAGTCCATACAGTCCATACAGTGGGTGGCCTGCCCACTGGGCCATCCTGGGGAGAGCAAAGCCACAGTCCAAACAGTCCATACAGTGGGTGGCCTGCCCACTGGGCCATTCTGGGGAGTGCAAAGCCACAGTCCATACAGTCCATACAGTGGGTGGCCTGCCCACTGGGCCATCCTGGGGAGAGCAAAGCCACAGTCCAAACAGTCCATACAGTGGGTGGCCTGCCCACTGGGCCATTCTGGGGAGTGCAAAGCCACAGTCCATACAGTCCATACAGTGGGTGGCCTGCCCACTGGGCCATCCTGGGGAGTGCAAAGCCACTGTCCATACAGTCCATACAGTGGGTGGCCTGCCCACTGGGCCATCCTGGGGAGAGCAAAGCCACAGTCCAAACAGTCCATACAGTGGGTGGCCTGCCCACTGGGCCATCCTGGGGAGAGCAAAGCCACAGTCCAAACAGTCCATACAGTGGGTGGCCTGCCCACTGGGCCATCCTGGGGAGAGCAAAGCCACAGTCCAAACAGTCCATACAGTGGGTGGCCTGCCCACTGGGCCATCCTGGGGAGTGCAAAGCCACGGTCCATACAGTCCATAACAGACCCCACTGCCACTGGAGGAGGCAAGTTGGCCAGAGGACATCCTGCAGCCCTGCCCGAGATAGATCCTGCCCTGCCACGTCTGCCAAAGGGCCAGCGGTTCTTGCCTTGAAGGGCCCAGTTCAGCGCTCCTTGCCTTGAAGGGCCCAGTTCAGCGGTTCTTGAGACGGCGGGGCCCAGTTCAGCGCTCCTTGCCTTGAAGGGCCCAGTTCAGCGGTTCTGGAGACGGCGGGGCCCAGTCCAGCGCTCCTTGCCTTGAAGGGCCCAGTTCAGCGGTTCTTGAGGCGGCGGGGCCCAGCGGAGCGGTTCTTGAGACGGCGGGGCCCAGTTCAGCGGTTCTGGAGACGGCGGGGCCCAGTCCAGCGCTCCTTGCCTTGAAGGGCCCAGTTCAGCGGTTCTTGAGACGGCGGGGCCCAGCGGAGCGGTTCTTGAGATGGCGGGCCCAGTTCAGCGGTTCTGGAGACGGCGGGGCCCAGTCCAGCGCTCCTTGCCTTGAAGGGCCCAGTTCAGCGGTTCTTGAGACGGCGGGGCCCAGCGGAGCGGTTCTTGAGACGGCGGGGCCCAGTTCAGCGGTTCTGGAGACGGCGGGGCCCAGTCCAGCGCTCCTTGCCTTGAAGGGCCCAGTTCAGCGGTTCTTGAGACGGCGGGGCCCAGCGGAGCGGTGCTTGAGACGGCGGGGCCCAGTTCAGCGGTTCTGGAGACGGCGGGGCCCAGTTCAGCGGTTCTGGAGACGGCGGCCGGTCTATGGCCAACTGCTCATTGCCTGGTGGTGCCCTCCTGGGCAGCGGGGATGGTGCTCCTTCAATGCCCACCTGGGCTGTGGGTGGTGGGGCCCTCCTGGCCAGCTGGGCTGGGTCCTCCCTGGGCAGCGGCTATGGGGGTGGTGGGCTCTCCCGGGGCAGCTGTGCCGGTTCCTCCCGGGGCAGCGGCTATGGGGGTTGTGGGCTCCTCCTGGGCAGCAGGCCTGCTGCCTGACCTCTCCGACTTGCTGCCCTTGCCCTCCTTAGTCGTGGGCCTGTGGCCCTTTCCTCCCTTTGGAGCTGTGGCTGGTGACTGTCTCTGGGTGGTGTCCGGGGGGGATGTAGAAGGCGGGCTCCTGCGGCGCCCCTTCCGCCTTCTGCTCCTCTTCCCAGGGGGTGGGCTGGCTGTCCCCTTGCTGCTGGGCGAAGATCCAGACATGCGGGCTGGCGGGCTCCAATACCCCTGCACCCTTGTCAAGGGGGCTGCAGGGCTGGTGGTGGCTGAGGTGCTCTTCTTACCCCGACGAGAAGGAGGGGGGGGCTCAGGGTCAGGAAAGAAGTTAGTAGTGGCGAGGAAGAGCTTCTTGGGACAATGGAGAGTGGTAGGTACGGTGGGAATGGGAGTGGAGGGAGAGGATGTGGTTGTAGGTGAGTCACGTTTGCTGTCTTTGGGTGCAGGTGCAGGAGGGATAGGCTGTCGTGAGGTGGATGGCTGTTGGGTGGGTGGGTGGCTGCGTTTGTGTGGTGTGGAAGAGGGGGTGACAGACACAGTGGGAGAGGACACAGGGGACGTGTAAATGGCAGTGGGGGTGGTGACTGCACGTGTGCGGACTGGAGTGGAGGGTGTGCTGGTGATGGAAACACTGGCTGATGGTGAGGTGAATGGAGGTGTGAGTGTAGACGTCACAGGGAGGGAGGAGGGAGACGAGGAGGTGGGGGTCACAGAGGTGGTAGTGACTGTTGGCATGTCTGCATCGGAATGTTGCGTGTGTGAATGTCTGCGTGATCTGTGGTGCTTATGTTTGGATGAGCTTCTCTTGGGTGTTGAGGTGTGTGCAGGCTGGTCTGATGGTGTGGGTGGGACAGGCAGAGGAACAGGAGACTGGGAGGAGGGAGTTAGTAGAGGGAGGCAGGAGACAGGGACAATGGCTGCCGTCAGTGCTGAGGCCAGAGCCTGGAACGATCGCTGATGGGCAGCCTGACCCGAATGAATGCCCTCCAGGTACGCATTGCTGCGATGAACCTCCCTCTCCACCCCCTGGATGGCATTCAAAAGGGTAGTCTGCCCAACAATGAGCGTTCGGAGGAGGTCAATGACCTCCTCACTGAGGGCAGCGGGGGTAACAGGGGCAGGGCCTGAGGTGCCTGGGGCGAAGGAGATGCCCGGCTTCCTGGCAGAGCGGGCACGGGGCGAACGCTGAGGGGCTGCTGGGAGGGCGGAGATGGTGCGCTGGGTGGCGGCTGTACCTGTAATGGCGGGGGGCACGGATGGTGCCACCCCCGCAAGGGAGCCCCCTTCCGAGGACGTGTCCGTGTCGCTGCAGGGTCCAGTCGTCCCCGTCGTGGAGCTCCCCTCGCCCTCCGTCTCACTGGTCCAGTCTGACTCTGTGGCATGGCCCTCCTGGGCCATGTGAGATGCAGCTCCCTCCTGCCCCGATGCCACTTCTCCTCCGCCTGATGATGCTGATGCACACAAGCACAGAAAGACAAACAAAAAGGGGGGGGGAGAGAGAAATAAAGGGATATTGATTACATGGATCTCCGGTACAGTTAGCGGACATGACAGACACAGATGCCCCCTGCACTAAGTTGCGCACTTGGGGTCCGCTACGCATTCCGTGGAACATGCCCTACACGCCTAGAGTTGACAACTGCACCCATGGATGACACGGCCCAGGGATGGCTGTACTGACAAACTACTGAGGGTGGTGGCTGGGGACACAGGGGCTTACGGGGGTGCCCAGCCTACAGATATCGCCCTGGCCTAGGGGGACCCCCAGCCCTCCTCCCCCACCCAGACACCTCCACTGCGCGACAACAGAGTAGATAATGCTTGTACTCACCCCCTTGTGTCTGCTGTGCTGCCCTCACGCGCCCATCCAAATCAGGGTAGGCCACCGCCAGGATCTGGAACATCAGGGGGCTCAGTTGACGGCAGGCACCCCGCCTACGTTGGGAGGCCATCCCCAGCAGAGACTCGGCGGTCTTCTTGGTCCCGCGGCGGATGTCCTCCCACCTCTTGCGGCAGTGGGTGCCCCGTCGATGGTGGACCCCCAGGGTCCGGACTTCCTTGGCGATGGCACGCCAAATCCCGATCTTCTCATGGGCGCGGACCTATGTGACACGTACAGGGAGGGAGAAATACCACGTTCAAGTTTGTCAGCATTTTCCTTGCCAGTGGCCCAACGCCCCCCATCCCCGCCAGGCCCCCCGCCATGCCCCCCGCCAGGCCCAACATGCCCCCCATCCCCGCCAGGCCCCCGCCATGCCCCCCGCCAGGCCCAACATGCCCCCCATCCCCGCCAGGCCCCCCGCCATGCCCCCCGCCAGGCCCAACATGTCCCCCATCCCCGCCAGGCCCCCCGCCATGCCCCCCGCCAGGCCCAACATGCCCGCCAGGCCCCCCGCCATGCCCCCCGCCAGGCCCCCCGCCATGCCCCCCGCCAGGCCCAACATGCCCCCCATCCCCGCCAGGCCCCCCGCCAGGCCCCCAAGCCAGCCAGTGGCCCCAAATCCAGATTGAATTAAACTCACTTGTTGGTCTGGAGGACCGTAGAGTAGCGCATACTGGGGGAGGACCCCATCCACAAGTTTCTCCAACTCCTCTCCAGTGAAGGCAGGGGCCCTTTCCCCAGGCGCAGCAGCCATTGTCCCTTCCAGACCGAGGTCACAGCAACACTTGCAGTATAGGTCCTCTCCTGTGAAAGTTCAAGTCGCAAGTGGATAAGTAGATAGAAAATGGCGGTCACGTCCGCGGCGGTGCGTACCGCGGCGGTGCGTCCCGCCACCGCCGGCGCCCTTCGCCATTGGCACCTGAAACCCATAGGCTTCAATGTTAACCAATGCGGCTTCGCGCCGCGGTCTTCGCCCGCCGCCCGCCGCGGTGTGCCACGCCAGCGCATTGACCTCACATCCCATTGTCACACTTCACAGGTCAGGCAGCCGCCATTTCCAGGGCCCACATGGCTCAATTTCAACTGCGTCACACAGGCCTAGGCCTTGCATAGCCACTCAGACACGCCATTCACTGCATAGAGAATCGTTTACTGTGCTAGCTGTGAGTACGTACCTGTGGGTTGCTTGACTGTGTGCTCCATGTTGTCCTTCCTAGGCACCGTCCGCTGGGTTGGGCGAGGAGACGGATGAATCCTCCCGTGTACCGACCGCTGGTGGACCTGTCGACAATGGAAGAACGCCACATTATCCTGACCTACCGTCTTAACCGTGCCACTATCCATGAACTGTGTGCCCAGCTGGAGCCCGACCTGATGTCCCCCATCCGCCAACCCACAGGGATTCCCCCTCTGGTGCAGGTCATGTCAGTACTCCATTTCTTGGCAAGTGGGTCATTTCAGACAACAGTGGGAATTGCTTCTGGGATGTCTCAGCCCATGTTTTCGAAGGTGTTATCCAGAGTGTTGTCTGCCCTGATGAAATCCGTGAGGAGCTACATCATTTTCCCTGAGGTGGGCGAATTGGCTACAGTGAAGGGTGATTTCTACGCCCTTGGACATATTCCCAACGTAATTGGTGCCATTGATGGGACCCATGTGGCTTTGGTTCCCCCAAGAGACAGGGAGCAGGTGTACAGGAACAGAAAAAATTACCATTCAATGAACATCCAGGTGGTGTGTTTGGCTGACCAGTACATCTCGCATGTAAATGCCAAATTCCCAGGGTCAGTGCATGACGCCTACATCCTCAGGAATAGCAGCATCCCTTACGTGATGGAACAGCTACAGAGACACCGTGTATGGCTAGTGGGGGACTCTGGGTACCCCAACCTGTCGTGGCTACTGACCCCAGTAAGGAATCCCCGGACCAGGGCAGAGGAACGGTACAATGAGGCCCATGGGCGTACTAGGAGGGTGATCGAACGCACCTTTGGCCTCCTAAAGGCCAGGTTTAGGTGCCTGCATATGACAGGTGGATCCCTAATGTACTCACCTAAGAAGGTGTGTCACATCATCGTGGCCTGCTGCATGCTTCACAACCTGGCTTTGCGCCGCCAGGTGCCTTTCCTGCAGGAGGATGGTCGAGACGGTGGTGTTGTGGCAGCGGTGGAACCTGAGGAGAGTGACGAGGAGGAAGACGACGGGGCTGAAACAGACAACAGGGACAGAATCATTGAACAGTACTTCCAATAGGACACAGGTAACATTTCAAAGATAATTTAGTAAATGTTAACTACTCTCCTGCATCTCTGCTGCCTGTCTATTTGCCCCAGTGTATGATGACTGAGTTTTGGCTTTTCCCTCCCTATTTCAGATCTGGGGTCCCCACTACGAGTCCTGTGCTTCGTTTCCCCATGGACTACAGCTTTGTGGCAGCTGTTTGTTGACTTCACCATGTACAAGGACATATTTGCACTGTCATGTCAATTACAATATATTGAAATCACAGCCAGACTCCAGATATTTTGGTGCAAAATAGGTGTTTATTTAAGTGCTCAAAATGGGATGGGTGGTTTCAAGTGGGTGAGGGCTATGGTGAAGGAATGTCCATGGCAGAGTCCAGAGTAACAGTCACACAGGTGCATTGTCCAGAGGCCTGTGGAGAGATGGAGCATGGGCAGTTCAAGGATGGACAGGGTGACAATGTGGGACAGTGGGATGACATCAGGTGGTATCCATTGCTGGCGGGGGTCTTGACATCCTACTCTGTCTTCTTGCGAGATCTCAGGGCCCTCTTGCGGGGTGGTTCTTCTCCTGCAGGAGGTGGGGGTCTGGTGGGCTGCTGCTGTGCGGGGGCCTCCTGTCCACTAGCGCCGGCGGAGGTGGTTGGCTGTTCTTGGTCCAGGCTAGTGGCAGGGGCCCTTGGGTGTTGTTGAGTGTCCGCCCTGGTGTTGACGAGGTCCTGCAGCAGCCCTACCATGGTAACCAGGGTGGTGTTGATGGCTCTGATGTCCTCCCTGTACCCCCGATAGTGTTCCTCCTGCAGTACCTGGATCTCCTGGAACCGGGCCAGTACCGTCGCCATCGTCTCCTGGGAGCGGTTGTATGCTCCCATGATGGTGGTGAGGACCTCGTGGAGAGTGGGTTCCCTGGGCCTCTCCTCCCCCCCCTGTCGCACAGCTGCCCTCCGAGTTGCCCTGTTTCCCTGGGCCTCTGCCCCCTGGCCGGTGTGCCCACTACCACTGCCCCCAGGTCCCTGTTGTTGTTGGGGTGGTGGGTTATCCTGGGTGCCCTGTAGTGGTAGACACACCGCAGATTGACGCGCCCTGGAGACAGAGGCATGGGCCCGCTGGGTGGGAGCTGTGCTGGTGTTCCCAGAGGGGTTTGGGTCTGTAGTGGCCTGGGCCTGTGTGAGGGGAACCGACTGTCCAGAGGTCCCCGATGGTCCGGGCTGGTCATCGGTGTCCAGGTCGACAGAGCTGCTGTCATCGCTGACGGCCTCTTGGGTGGGGGGTGTGGAGAATTCTGGCCCCTCCGCCGCGGTGTGTTGACGGTCGGGTCCTGCAGGGGTATAGAGGTATGGTTATAGTGGTTATAGTTTCAATGTGTGGCATATGGGTGTATCTATGGGTTCTCGTGTCCCCAAGTGCTGGCATTCGTGTGTGGGGGCTTTGGTGAGGGTGGCTTGTGGGGGGGATGTGTATATGCATTGGGCATGCTTTGGTGATGGGTGTCCATGCTTAGTGGACGCATGCAGGCCTAGGTTTTGGGATGTGTGGGTTGTGATGGTGAGACATTGGCGGGGAATAGGTGTGCTGGGGGTGGGGGTGAGGATGGTGGTGGGGGTGAGGATGGTGGTGGGGGTGAGGGTGGGGGTGAGGATGGGGGTGGGGGTGAGGGTGGGGTTCGAGGATGGGGGTGAGGGTTGGGGTATGATTTGGCATGCAGGTGGGGGGGAAGCAGTATTGAAGCTTCAACTTACCAGTATCCATTCCTCCGCCGACTCCTGCGAGGCCGTCAGGATGCAGGATGTTCAAGACTTCCTCCTCCCATGATGTGAATTGTGGGGGTTGAGGTGGGGGTCCTCCGCCAGTCTTCTGCACGGCGATGTTGTGCCTGGATACCATGGAACGCACCTTCCCCCGTAGGTCGTTCCATCGCTTCCTGATGTCTTCCCGATTTCTGGGGTGCTGTCCCACTGCGTTGACCCTGTCGACAATCCTCTGCCATAGCTCCGTCCTCCGGGCAATGCTGGTGTATTGTATCTGTGTGCCGAACAGCTGGGGCTCTACCCGAACGATTTCCTCCACCATGACCCTGAGTTCTTCGTCTGTGAAGCGGGGTTGTCTTTGGGGTGCCATGGGGTGGTGTGTATGATGTGTGGGGTGGAGTATGTGTATTTAAGTGTGTTGAGTGTGGTGGTGTGTGTTGTTTTGTGTGTGGATAGTGTGTGGGTGATGGTGTTGAGTGGCTGTGGCTGTTAGTTTGTGGATGCTGGTGTCTCGCTCTGGCCTTCTTTCAGAATTTTTTTGCGTAGGGGTTTGTGGGTGATGTGGGTGGGTGTTTTATATTGTATTGTGTGTGTGGGAGTGGTGTGTGTATGTGTATCAGGTGTGTGGGATTCAAATCGTCCAATGTGGCTGAGTTTTGTTCGTTTGTGTGTATTCTGACCGCGGCGGTGTGTCCCGCCAATGGAATACCGCGTTTGAATGACCGCCGCGTGGATTCGTGGGTCGTAATGGCATGGGCGTATTTCTGTTGGCGTGGCGGTGGAGGTTTGGTCACCTCCACCTTTCCGCCGACCGCTGGTCTGGCGGTCGGTTGTGGCTGTCGGATTTTCGGAGGTTTGCCTTCTGCGGGTCAGAATGACCGTGGCGGGTTTCCGCGGCCGCGGCGGTGTTATGGTGGTCTTCTGACCGGCGGTAAGTGCATTTTACCGCCGGGGTCAGAATGACCACCTATGTTTTCTAAGGTTTTGTCCAGAGTGTTGTCTGCCCTGATGAAATACATGCGGAGCTACATTGTTTTCCCTGAGGTGGGCGATTTGGCTACAGTGAAGGGTGATTTCTATGCCCTTGGACATATCCCCAACATCATTGGTGCCATTGATGGGACCCATGTGGCTTTGGTTCCCCCCAGTGGAAGTGAGCAGGTGTACAGGAACAGAAAAAGTTATCATTCGATGAATGTCCAGGTGGTCTGTTTGGCTGACCAGTACATCTCCCATGTAAATGCCAAGTTCCCTGGGTCAGTGCATGACGCGTACATCATGCGAAATAGCAGCATCCCTTATGTGATGGAACAGCTACAGAGACACCGTGTGTGGCTAATAGGTGACTCTCGTTACCCCAACCTGTCGTGGCTACTTACGCAAGTGAGGAATCCCAGGACAAGGGCAGAGGAACGCTACAATGAGGCCCATGGGCGAACTAGGAGGATTATAGAAAGAACCTTCGGCCTCTTGAAGGCCAGGTTTAGGTGCCTGCATATGACAGGTGGATCCCTAATGTACTCACCAAAGAAGGTGTGCCATATCATCGTGGCCTGCTGTATGCTTCACAACCTGGCTTTGCAACGCCAGGTGCCTTTCCTGCAGGAGGATGGTCCAGATGGTGGTGTTGTAGCAGCTGTGGAGCCTGTGGAGAGTGAAGAGGAGGAAGACGACGGGGACGACACAGACAACAGGGACACAGTGATACAACAGTATTTTCAGTAGCACACAGGTACGAATCAACCACGCCATTTTACATTTACTTAAAGTCTCCTGCCTCTCTACTGTCTGAGTTCCCCCCCAGTTCCTGTTAACTGAGTTGTGACTTTCCCTTCCGTTTTCAGAGCTGTGGGCCCCACTGCGTGACCTCTGCTTTGTTAGCCCATGGACTACAGCTGTGTGACAGTGGTATGTTGTCATCACAATGTAACTGAACATTTTTGCACCGTTATGTCTAATACATTTGTTCAAAATACAAGCAGACTCCAGATTTTTTAAGTGCAATAAGTGATTTAATTAAAGTGCTACATTTAGGAACATGATTGTAAAACGGTGATGGGTGATGGTGGAGTAATGTCCATGGCAGAGTCCAGTTCTCAGTCTCACAGGTGCATTGTCCATATGCCTGTGGAAGGATGGAGCAGGGGCAGTTCAAGGTTGGACAGGGTGACAATGTGGGACAGTGGGATGACATCAGGGGGTATCGTTTGCTGGCGGGGGTCTTGGCATCCTACTCTGTCTTCTTGTGAGATCTCAGGTTCTGCTTGCGGGGTGGTTCTTCTTCTGCAGGAGGTGGGGTTCTGGTGGCCTGTCGTTGTGTGGGGGCCTCCTGTCCACTAGCGCCGGCGGAGGTGGTAGGCTGTTCCTGGTCCAGGCTAGTGACAGGGGCCCTTTGTGGTGCCACATGGTCCCGCAATGTGGTGACTATCTGGTTAAGTGCCACGACGATGGTCCCCATTGCGGAACTAATGTTCCTCAGTTCCTCTCTGAACCCCATGAACTGTTCCTCCTGCAGTACCTGGATCTCCTGGAACCTGGCCAGTACCGTAGCCATCGTCTCCTGGGAGTGGTGGTATGCTCCCATGATGGAGGAGAGGGCCTCTTGGAGAGTCGGTTCCCTGGGCCTGTCCCCCCCCTGTCGCACAGCAGCCCTCCCAGTTCCCCTGTTTCCCTGGGCCTCTGTCCCCTGGACGGTGTGCCCACTACCACTGCCCCCAGGTCCCTGTTGTTGTTGGGGTGGTGGGTCAACCTGGGTGCCCTGTAGTGGTGGACACACCGCTGATTGACGTGTCCTGGAGACAGAGGCATGGGCCCGCTGGGTGGGAGCTGTGCTGGTGTTCCCAGAGGGGGTTAGGTCAGGTGTAGCATGTGGCTGTCTGTGGGGAACCGACTGTCCCGAGGTCCCCGATGGGCCGGGCTGGTCATCTGGGTCCAGGGAGACAGAGCTGCTGTCGTCACTGGGGGCCTCTACTGGGGGTGGGATGGACATCTCTGGACCCTCCGTGGCGGTGTGGTGGCGTTCGGGTCCTGCAGGGGTATAAGAGTATGGTTATTGCTTCTGTGTGTGGCATTTCGTGTAATGGGTGGGTGGCCAGTGCTGGCATTCCCTTGTGGGGGCTTTTGTGACGGTGGCTTGTGGGGGTGATGGGTGTGTGCAGTGGGCATGCTTTGGGGATGGGTGTCCATGCTTTGGGGACGCATGCAGGGCTAGGTATTGGGATGGGTGGGATGTGATGGTGAGGCATTTGCAAGGAGTTGGTGTGATGGGGGTGGGGGTGAGGGTGGGGGTATGATTTGGCCTGCAGGTGGGGTGGGGGGAATGAAGTAGTGGAGATTTTCCTTACCAGAGTCCATTCCTCCGCCTACTCCTGCGAGGCCCTCAGGATGCAGGATGTGCAAGACTTCCTCCTCCCATGCTGTGAATTCTGGGGGAGTAGGTGGGGGTGCGCCGCCAGTCCGCTGTACCGCGATGTTGTGCCTTGATACCATGGAACGCACCTTCCCCCGTAGGTCGTTCCACCGCTTCCTGATGTCGTCCCGATTGCGTGGATGCTGTCCCACAGCGTTGACCTTGTCCACTATTCTGCTCCATAGCTCCATCTTCCTGGCAATGGTGGTGTGCTGCACCTGTGCCCCGAAGAGCTGGGGCTCTACACAAACTATTTCCTCCACCATGACCCTGAGTTCTGCGTCAGAGAACCTGGGGTGTCTTTGGGGTGCCATGGGGTGGTGTGGATGAGGTGAGGGGTGGTGTATGTGTTGTAGAGTGTGGTGAGTGGGGTGGTGTATGGTGTTTTGTGCGTGGAAATTGTGTGGGTGATGTTGTGATTTGCCTCTGTGTGATGGTCTACTCTATGCTGTGCTGTCTCTCTCTGTCCTTCAGTCGCAATTGTGGTCGTAAGGGTTTGTGGGTGATGTGGGTGTGTGTTTTATATTTAATTGGGTGTGTGGGAGTGGTGTGTGTATGTGTCTCAGGTGTGTATATTTTGATTTGTCCAATGTGGTAGTGTTTTGTAAAGGAGTGTGTATTTTGAGCGCGGCGGTGTGTACCACCAATGGAATACCGCCGTTGAAAGACCGCTGTGGCGATTTGTGGGTCGGAATGGTATGGGCGTATTTCTGTTGACGTGACGGTGGAGGTTTGGTCATCGCCAGTTTCCCGCTGACCTTTGGTGTGGCGGACTTTTGTTGGTGTCGGGTTTTTGGCGGTTTGCCAGTTGCGGGTCAGAATGACCGTGGCGGTTTACCGCGGCGGTGTTATGGCGGTCTTCTGACCGGCGGTAAGCGCCTTTTACCGCCGAGGTCGGAATGACCCCCTTAGTCTCTTAGGCTGCACCTCAGCATCTAGCAGTTGTCACCGTTCTTGGCGTTGGTTTCACAAGGAGGCAGGCTTCTCAGATTTATGACCATGTGGCTGTAACAGGGAGTTAGCCAACTGAGTCTTGGAGTCAGTTCTTGTCTGGAACTTTATTTTTTTTTTTTTTTTTTTTTAACAGTTTTGTTCATTGGTATTTCAAATAACACATATCCTCATTCACAGAGCCATAGCATGTTACACGGTGTTAGAAATGGGGTCTTTGGTTGGCAGTCAGGTTACCCCTGTCCAAGCAAGGACCCCGCTCTAGTCAGGGTAAGTCACACACAATCCAAATTATCCTGTGCCCACCCTCTGGTAGCTTGGCACTGAGCACTCAGGCTTAACTTAGAAGGCAAGTAGAAGTATTTGTGCAATAAATCATACAATAACACAATATAGCACCACAAAAATACACCACACTGTGTTTAGAAAAATATATAATATTTATCTGGATATTTGCAGGTCAAAACGATCAAAGATGCAATAAGAAAATGTAAAGATATCACTGAAAAGTGATATAACATGTCTTAAGTCTTTTAGAAGCAAACAAAGGGGGTTATTACAACTTTGGAGGAGGTGTAAATCCGTCCCAAAAGTGACGGTAAAGTGACAGATATACCACCAGCCATATTACGAGTCCATTATATCCTATGGAACTCGTAATACGGCTGGTGGTATATCCGTCACTTTACTGTCACTTGTGGGACGGATTAACACCTCCTCCAAAGTTGTAATAACCCCCAAAGTCTCTTTCAAGCACAAAGTACCTGGTTGGAGTGAAAAATCTCTGCAAAGGGCCGCAGAGGAGGAGATGCATGGAAAATGGTGTTTGCGTTGGTTTCGCCCCTTCACACATGGACTTGCATCGTTATTTTTCACGCGGGGAAGACGTTGCGTCGATTTCTGGTGCGCGGACGTGTCTCCTCTTTGGGTCGCGGGGTTTTTATATGCCCCGGGGTCTGTGCGTGGAATCCTGGGCTTGTTGACCAGCTGTGCGTCGTTCCGGTGGGCAATGCGTGGAAATTTCTCCCTCACGGCAGGCGCTGCGTTGATTTCCCCTCTGGAAGTAGTTTTACTACTTTTAAATGCCAAGTCGAAGTGACAGTGAAACTGCACACACAGGCCTTGCAATGGCAGCCCTGAGACAAGGTAAAGGGGCTACTAAAGTGGGTGGCACAACCAGTGCTGCAGGCCCACTAGTAGCATTTAATCTACAGACCCTGGGCACATATAGTGCACTCTACTAGGGACTTATAAGTAAATCAAATAGTCCAATTTGGTGTGATCCAAGGTTACCATGTTTAAAGGGAGAGAGCATATGCACTTTAGCACTGGTTAGCAGTGGTAAAGTGCGCAGAGTCTAAAAATCAGCAAAAATGAGGTCAGAAAAAGAGAAGGAGGAAGGCAAAAAGTCTGGGGATAACCCTGCAGAAGGGCCATTTCCGGCATGCGGGTATACAACTCACTTTACTGTACTGTTCTTTAGTGTCTATTACATGCATTATAATACCACTAACTCAAGGTAACCTTTATTACAGTCATATCCCAGCGTATAAAATCGCAGTGGAGGCGTCTAAGGTGTCTCAATTTCTCAGTGGTATGCTTGCAAGACAGGGAGTCGCTTTCAACAGGGGGTCGTTTTCCACCAATTGTATCTCTGCGAACCAGTATACCCATCTTCCCCTAGAACGTAAACCAATAAAGAAATATGAGGAAACGTAACTAAATAACCAGATAACCTATTAACTTTCCCACACATGGTTATTTTTAGTACCTCTCTGTGGTATGTGGCTGCAGTTGATGGATTGTTGTGCAGTGCGCATCTCTGCGGGCCCCACCACCAATCAATGTCCGGTGGGGGCCCTTTCACAAACAGGGGGGGGCAGGGTGAGGGAGACCACCAGGTAGGCTGAGTAACCAGGAGGGGTGGGGGGGCTAGAGGGGGGGGAGGCCTCCGCCAAGTATGTATGTCCGCTGGGGTTAAACCAGGGGTTAGAGCTCATCGGCCCCGGGCCCACATTTGGACCTGTACCCCCTCAGAGTTATCATCTGTGACAGCATCTAGGGTCTCCCAAGTGTCTGCCACCTCTGCCCACATGGTCAGTGCCTCAGTCCCCTCATTTCCTCCTTCTGTAGCACCGTTTCCTCAGCCTTCGCCCAGTGTGTGACATTCGCTACCCATGTGTCCAGCTTAGGCCAATGCTTTTTTTCCAGGCCATCGCCACTCTCCTGTGTCCCAACACCAATGCCAGGTCCGCAAACCTTTTCCCCACGTTTTTTGATAAAGGCCTATCGAAAAGTCCCAGTAAGCATATAGCCGCCCATCGTCTAATTGTCTATTTAAGATGTTGCTGAGCCGAGCAAGGACTCCCCCCCAATAGTGTCTTAGTGTTGGACATTCCCAAGACATATGGCAGAGGTCGGCATCAGTCAACTAGCATCAGGGGCAAGCTCCCGTCATCACCCCATATATACGATTAGTTCTATGTGGGTTGAGGTAGGTCCTGTGAATGTAGTTGTACTGTATATACTTCAGGGGCGTAGTTCATGAAATCTTGTGTGCATATGCGAAAGTTTTAGCCCATTCTGTGTCCGTCATGTTTCTGTCTATAGCTGTGTCCCACTTGAGTCGCAGTCTGTCCAATGGCCGTATATTCATCCCATTCAGTGCCCTGTAAATCCAGGTGACTAAATGAGATCCCCCACCAATAACCAGCATTGTTTGGAGGACTGCGGTCATGGGGGGCTCTACACTACTGTCACCCCACAACTCCTTCATGGCACGTTTAATAGCCTCGTAAGTTAAGAATTGGCCAGCAGGTAAACCTGTTTGTTCAGTTAAATCTCCAAAAGGTACCAACATCCCCCCTTGGTAACAGTCTTCCACTGTCTTAATCCCCACCTCTGTCCAGTGTATTAGTTGTCTGGGGGTGAATAAGGTACAGGGTTCGCCATGTGGGATTCCAACAAGAGGTAGGGCCAGAGCATAGGGGTTAGTCACGCTTGTTCTCCTAAGGGCTCTACGCCACGCAGCCATGGCCGTGTACCCAATATGTTTGGTCTGGGTGGTATCTGTCTTCCACAGAGCAGTTGTACCAGGAATTCCTCCCCCGCTCAGATTCTCCGTCTACGGTGGTCTCTGATATGTTTAACCTGTTTAGCCACCGTGCCGGCCACTGACGTTGAGCTGCCAGATAGTATAGCTCGAAGTTGGGGACTCCGAGTCCCCCTCGCATGGGTGGCAGGCAGAGGGCCCTCAGTCGTTCTACGGTAACGTGTAGGTTTCTCCAATGTCTTCATCGTTAGTAGTAACGGGCTATGATCGGACACTGTGCAGTTCAAATATTCTGACTGTACAAAGGTCCTGCTGAGGCCAGCAGTGCAGATCATATGATCAATTCTAGTGTGTACTTGGTAGGTGGGGAAGTAGCCTTACTACAGCAAAAACGACAATGTGGGCTTTTACTGTCAGGACATGCGAGGTCATTAAAACACATCTCCTTCTTTTTAATATAATGCACCCTGCCTTTAGAGGGTGGTAGGCCTACTTTAGGGGAGGCTCGGTTTGGATTTTGCCAATAGCAGTTTAAGAACCGCTCTGCCATTCTGCAATGGGAGCCTGTGAGTCTTGCTTTGCTTTGTCACACTTGGGGTGGCACCAGTAGCATAACAAAGGCCCCCGTAACCTCTGCAGTGCGGGGCCTGAGCTCCAGGGGCCCCCTCAGCACAGCACCTAACCTGAGTGAGTCCAGAGAGGGGCCCTCTCCATGTTCTTTGCACGGAGGCTCCCTCCAGTTATAATAAAATAGACTATTACAAAATAAAAAATAAATACCATTATACAAAAAATTATTAATAGCAAAAATTAAACATTAAAAAACATGTTTAAAAAACAAACACAAAAAATTAGAAATGTAAAATGAAATTGTAAATATTATACAACTCATTTAAGTAACTGTAAGAAAATTTTGTATATTATATGTGTAGTTGTGCGACCTCACTGTCTGATAAACTCATAAATCTGTCTTGGGTCTAGTCTGGCTTGTTTGTAAACCTTTAGTTCAATTATTGGTAACTGTAGCTTCGAGCACTCAGGCTTTATCAAAGGAATAAGCGCAAAGCATTTAGAAGTACAAAAACAATTGAATAAGAAAGAAATGCGCCATAAAAGATATCCAACATCAATTTAAACAAATAGATCTTATTTGTATTAATTTGTAGATATCAACATGAACACAATCCACCAAAGACTTCTGGAGATATAGATTTTTAATCAAATCGGAAATCACCGCTTTCACCCAAAACCTTTCACCCAAAACCTAACGACCATTGGCAACTACCACTGTCAGTAATTACTTTGAAAACTTAAGAAAACTTTTATAAAGTTATTTTCTGTAGTCGACAAACTCTGGCAGGGAGCAAGTCACAGGAGACAATAAGGCTTAGCAGGAAAGTTACCTTGCAGTCAAAGCAGTCTCCAGTGCAGTTACAGGCTCTATGGGCAAACTCTCATAGACATCAATGGAGTGGTCCTGATGCAAAGGATGCTGATCTGGTCGACAGGAGTCTTCATGAGGCCCCACTTCGATCTACGAAGGCGGTGGGGTGACTTTGGCCACAGGAGTTGATGTCCCTCAAAGTCCAGGTGAAGTCCAGTCAAAAACCAGTTGCCACTGGTCTACTGGCCTCCAATCACAGCAAAAGCAGCAGTTCCCTTTAACTGCGGTGAATGTCCACCTTGGGTGACCAAAATGTACTTTGAAGACTATCCCTAATCCAGCAGGCTCAGGTGCAACTCTTGAGTGTCAGGGTTGGGTCTCCTGGACTGTGGTTTCGGGGTTGGCAGTGAACAAGCAGTTGTGGCTACTAGCTTTGCCAAGGCGGCTTCTTCAGCTTTTGAGGCCTTGGAGTTAACTGTTTCTTGGAGTTCACCTCTTTTATCCTGGACTCGAGGATGACTTTTCTTTAAGTAGGCCACCATAGGCACAGTGCTCTCTTTCCTAGCCTAGGAGCAGCAGAAGCAGTCTAGTCTTTGGTGCAGCCTCACTTTGCTGGATGTACGGATCAGCAGGGCAGTCGTTCCATGGTCCTCTCTCCGGTGCAGATGTGACCTGAGGTCCGAGTGGCAGGTGTGCCAATTTTATGTCCAAAACGTGCCCTTGGAGGATGCTGTAACTACTAGCCAATGGACTACCAGGTCACCTCCCACCGGGTAATTACTTCTTGCAATGTGTGGCATTTAGCTATCCCAGAATGCTATACCCTGCCCTTTCCCAAGATGGCAGAACCCCTCTCTCTCTGTGTGAAGCTTGGCAGACCACCCTAGAGATGTGTCTACCTAAAGGCTACAAAGCCAAAGGGAAACCGATTTAGCAACTGTTTTTGCCTCTCTGTCCCCAACACTAACCTGTCTACAAGAACAAAAGTGCAGCCCCTCTCATGTGTTCACTGTTTGCCCTTCAAAGGTAGCCTCCCCTTTGAAGTTCGCCTTTTGGGCTCACATGTTGTGTAGCTTCCTGCCAAGGAGAGGCAACACCTCTTCCAACTGCAGGCCTCCATTGTTTCCTTTCCTAGGAGTTGTTCACACTTCTCTGCACAAGGCCAAAAGGCTGTTTATGGCCAGCGTTTGTGAATGGACACTGGAAAACATGAGCAACAGAGTGGCAACTTTCTGAAGTGTCTTTTACTCAAAAGTAAAAAAAATTGGACTTGGGCATCCAGTTGGCTTTAATATAACAATTTGTTTGATAACTTCAAGTACCAACTTTAGTAGTCCAATACAGGAGTTAGCACAGCTGAGTTGTCAGGTGTAACCCTGTCCTTGCCAATGGGGCTGGCTTACTTGACAGTAAAAACAACAATTCAGAGTTTCTACTATGAGGATATAGGAAAAAAATATATATTACCTAGTGGTCACCACTAGGTAGTTATAGTTAGGACCATGTTTCCATAGGAAAAGCATTTTTTGACTTGCCTATATCTTTGGCACTGTCTGACAAATCTTCACGAAATTTGCCCAAAAAAGTTTTGCTATGATTCTTGTTGGCCATGGAAAGTTTCGGGGTGATCCGTCAAGCGGGGGCAGAGAAAAAGGGGGCTCAAAAAAGGTTGCGTTTCCCATGTTAATTTCCATAGGATTCTTTAGACACGACTGCAGACCGAACCACTGGACGGAATTACTCCAAATGTGGCAGAAACCTAGCTGTTGTACGCAGATTATGCACCTTCGCTTATTTGGTGTGAATCTGTTCAGTAGTTTTTGAGATACTGAAGGGAAAATAAATTTGTGTAACTCTGGCCGCGAATAATTCGCAAAATTCGTGAATTGTTCACGAATACATGTGCACAAAGAAGCGTTGTAATTGGCTGACCGCAACCTGACTACAAAGTTGCGGCCGCCACTTTATTTCACGGGACACGGTCCCCGGGGGTTAAAATCCAAATTGAAATTAGGACTGGACCCACTACTGGCCTTTTAACACAAGACCACAGCTACATTCCCCTCAGGCCATTTTTTTGCCTCTGTTCCCTCTACACGGACTCTTTCATTGTATTTTTTTTGACACCTTGTAGGTCTTGTCTCACGGCTTATCAGGGCCTGCCATACCTGTCTCTACCTACGTGCTCAACTACCTTACCACCCTGCTGCTGCTCGGGCAGCCTTACTACTCTGAATTTCACTAATCCATTAAGGTATGTACATAGTGACTTTCTTTACCCTCTACCTTCTCTACCTTCTACTCACTCCTATGACTTCTCCGCCAATCATCTTTTCCTTTACAATCCTTGTCTCATCCTTGTCTCATTCCTACGGACATTCTCGGATTGTGTTCCCCTACTGGCTATTTATAGCTTTTCAAACTCTTTTTCTTTCCCTTCCTAGATCAATATCACCTATTCTAGCCCACAGATCTAAATAACATTGACCACTCTGGCCGGACGGCCCAGGTATGAATTATTGCTCTAGGCTACTATGGGCCCTTTTTCTCTCTGTCACCTACTTACTATGTACCGCTCCATATCTCCCTTTTTGGTGTTCTTACTCACCCACTTGCTTGGTCTCTCTTAACCCTGCCTTAGTCTCGTTTTTATCATACTTCGCCTCACAGTCTCTCTATACGCTGTTCACAACATAACAGTCTACTATCAGAGACATTTTGGTTCTCTACATTCACTGCATGGTCATGCTGAATCACTTTATCTATATTGTGTCTCTTTTAATTGGTGTCCCTTTCACATTTTATTTGCTTGTCATGTTCACTCAAATACCAATCTTCTCAAGCTCTCACACTAGTCACTGGTTTTTGGTTTTGGAATCTTTTCCACATGATCACCAATGAGTTCACTTTTGATTCCACACACTTATATATACCAACTGTTGCTTTTATCACTATTTTTTGCAGCCTTGATGAAGTCACTTGTGTGACGAAACACGTGTTGGCTGTTTATCTATGATGATTATCATGCTCTACAACACCCACGAATAAAGGCATCATCTACTAACAAGATTCAGGACTTTTTCTTCAACCTCATACTTTCTCTTACCTTCAACACACCATCAGGGATTTTCATCCTTGCAACACTATTGGACACGATATTCTGTGTGCTCTGGCCAATTTGTCTCGGTTTTGTCCGTGGGTACCTTGTTACCCGTTTTGGTGCCTTCTGGGTAGTAGGGCACTCGGCCAGATTGCACCAGACATTGCTCTTTCATATATATTTGTTAAAAACTACTGTTTTACTGCCTAGAAGTGCGGCATCCGTCACCCTTACTACCCTTGTGTTTCTTTTACTTCCAGGTTATATTTATAAATTATTCTCACCCAATCGGAAAGAAATTCAAGACACCAGTCGGACAGTTTCAGAATATATTAAAGAAAGTGAAAAATGTACTTCCTCCCAACGCGTTTCAGCCGTAGCCTTGGTCACGGATTATATATATAAAGGAAGGTCATGACTTTGTCATTAGTTTCAATGGCAAAGCCGAGTTAGTAGTTTTATTTAAAACTGCTCTTCTAGATACTAGTAGCAGGCTGGGAGACATGTTATACTTTGTCACGCCCAGGGTGGCACAATAAGAGTTGCAGCCTATGAGGGACACTTTAACGTGCACGGGTTGGGTGCACATGGTACCATATACTAGCGACTTACAAGTAAGCTAAATCATGCCAGTTGGGTATGAGCCAATCAAACATATGCTTTTGAGAATCAGAGCACTGGCACTGAGGTCTGGTTAGCAGGCATCCGTGCACTCTCAGAGTCGAAAAACCAGAAGCATCGGTCCAAACCTTTAGGGTTTATCATGCAAAAAAAGTCATTTCCTTACAGTGACATAATCAAACAATTAACCAATTAACAATTGTATTAAAAAATACAATACATATATATTTTTTAAATGTCCTACCCTATTCCCCTACAAACCCAAAAATCAGTCAAAAAAGTATTGAAAATATATACAGGAAGCTGGCTCTCTATATGGTGCACTAAAAAGAATTACACCATGCAGAGAGTCCAGTGGCTCCCCAACTGGTTTGCAAAGGCAAAAGTAGATAGGACTAATGCTCTGTTCTGTGGCAGTGTGGGCGAGCAGTTAGGCTTATCAGCGGGTAGTGCTAAGCATTTGTTGTACTTACAGAGGCAATAAATGAGACCCATACTCAAAAAATAAATCTGAGACCAATTTAGAAAAATAACACTTCTTTTTATATATACTTTAAACTCAAGACCTTCATTATAAGCTAGGTACGTTTTTAGCATACGTATGTTTCACTTGCAAAAATTGACACAGTGCAATTTCAAAGTTCTTCAAAGTTAGCCTATGGAAGGAAAACGTTCAGCAAAGTAGCTCTTTATGACAACTCACTGGACCAATCTTGTAGACTTAAGGTGAGTACTGGCCAAGTGTCAGGACCACACCAACAGGCCACTTCGGGCAGCACTGGGGTGGCTGGGTGCAGAGGTGTAGTACGGTGTCAGGTGCCCAATAGATTTCAATGGGGATCGGTCCCTGTGGATTTAGGCTGCAGGCTCTGGCTAGGGGACCAGTCGGTGAAAACCAACAGGTAGCTCGCAAATGTGGGGTGCTCGGGATGTAGGTGCACCTTTGGTCCTCATCACCAAAGCCTAGGTGCAACAGATGCAGGGGTGTCCTTTGGCATCGGGTTTTATTTTCCAAGAGCACTTGTGGTTGGGGGGTCCTGTGGTCTGAGGCTGCAGGCGGCGTCGCGGAGTCCAGGAGGGGTGGACTCAAGCTCAGGGGAGCTGGTGGATGTCGCTGACACAAGAAGTCTACTTCAACTCGGGCCGGCAGCGACAGGTGCAGTGGTTGCCTTAGGTGTTGGGTTTCCCTCACCTCATAGACTGCGGGGGAGGAGGCCTGCGTGCCAGGTTGCGGTTGAGGCAAGCCGGCTAGAGTTGCCACAGCGGGTCGTGGAGCTTTTTTCAAAAAGTTCTCCAAACTTCTGGATCTACCCTGAGATGTTCTTTTAAGGTTCTTTTGAGGTCCACAGCTCACCGCAAGTTTCCAGAAGCTCTGAGATGCTCCTTGAGGGTGTGGACTACATCTCCCAGAATGCACCTGGTGCAAACTCCAAATTGGCCACTGGACAATGGTCAGCTGGTCAGTTTCTTCAGGAGTTGGTGCAGGAGACTTCAGTTAGCAATTTTTCTCCTGTAGCAAACAGGGAGTACCTCCTTGAACCAGTTGAAGCCAGGCAAAGTCATTCTTGTGGTGAAGCCCAAGTGTGCAGTTGGTGCAGTCCTCCAGAGTGTAGTGTCCAGGTGCAGGTCAGGGGTCCTGCAGGGTAGTCCTTCTTCTCCTGTAGTTCTTCCTTGTAGGGATCTGAAGTGTGGGTACAGGTCTGCCAGTTTTATCCTTGCTCCTGGATGAAAAACAGGGGGGTCTTGGTTTTCCAGTCAGGTGCAGGGTCCTTCCCTCTGTGATGATCACTTCCTGGGAAGTGTGGCAAAAGTAAATCCCAGGGAGCAACATTCCTCAAATATCCATCATGGCTGAAAATTATTTTTGAAGGTTACATCTGGCTGAGCCCACCCACTGGTGTGGCTAAAATTCCTAAACACACCCCTCTCCTGCCCTCTTGTAATCTAATCAAGGGGGCACCTAATTATGTTGGTTTGCAGGATATGAGGGATGTGCTGGGTTGCTCCAAATGTCCTTCCCTGCCTTTGAAGACCAGTTTGGCAGCCCTCCCCTTCCTGCTTCCCCATCTGCTGAGGGAAGATCTCCTCCCCCAGGCACATCTCTTTGGTTTGAGCTCCGGCCACTTCACAACTCATCAAGGAAGCCTGGCCAGGCTACCAGAGGCTGGCCAATCAGAACAAAGCGGCAAAACACTATAGGGCTGAATTTGGCAACTTTTTAAGTAAAGTTTAAAACTCTTTACCTGATCAAGTTATATTAAATCCAACAATTGTAAGTTGTGGGATTTATTATAACAATTGATTTGATACCAAACTTGAGGTGTCTGTCACTTAAGGGGACGTTATAAATCAAAATAAAGTCTCCTGATTTTACCCTATAGAGGCCATTCCCTACAATGAGGGAAAAAAGGAATTTCGCTGTTTTACCTCACCAGGGCTTATAAAACTATTTTATAAGGTCCCAGCTTATAGGTACATGGTACCCAACCCTAGGGGCGCATAGGGTATGCGTTAGGGGTGACATATGTAAAAATAAGGTAGTTTAAGACTTTGGAAGTACTTTTAATTCCAAAGTCAAATTTGCATTTAACTTTAATTTAAAAGCAGCCAGCAAAGCAGCCCTGCCTTTAAAATGACACTGGGCACCTCAGCAGTGCACCAATGGGTGTACCACCTATGCTGGGGTCCCTAAACCCACATGCCCTACCATATACTAGGGCCTTATAGGTTAGTTCATATTGCCAATTATAATTAGCCTAATTTCCATATCCACTTTACACAGAGCACTGGCCCTGGGACTGGTAAGCAGTAGCCAGGGCACAGCCAAGAGTCAGTAACCACCAGTTTCTGTTCAAAATGTTTGAGGGTGACCAGGGCAAAAAGGAGGACTTTCCTACATGACCAATTACATTTTTTAGTTGATATTAAGGTTGAATAAGTATGTGTAGTATTCCCAAGAGCAACAGCGGCGTAACCAACTGGAGGCACTATTATACCACCCAAAAATATTTTACACTGGGATCTTCTTAAGGGGACTGAGAGGTCAGAACCTAGGGGCACTGTTGAGCCACAAGTAAATACAATAGAGTGTAGACAATTTGGTGGTGGGTATGGTGTAAATATTCTGACAGGTACTATGAGCAGTAATGTGGTCTGGAGTACCTGTGGTAGGAAGGTATGTGGTTAGGTGAAAAGGGACAGCGTAGGGGATGAAAGGATGGGGGTTCTCTGACAGTATGGTAGAGTTTCCATTTCTGAAACCAAACAGGGATGGTCCTCTGGGAAGCCACCCTTATGATCTCTGCCTTTGCCCGGATACCATGGCTGGATACTCTAGGAAAAAACAGGGGGGGGTAAGCAGGAAGGGCAGAAAAGAGACAAAGCGAAGCATTAGGCTGCACTTGAGAAAGCAATCTATGTAGTTGGTGCAAGGGGAAGGAGAAGGGGCTGTGAGCCCCAAAGCACGTGCACACTTGGGTTAAAGAACAAAAATCATGCTCATCATAAAAACCATGCACAGTTCACATAACATTACATAGTGGTAAACGACTTCCCAGAGTAATACACAAAGCATTGACTTGCAGTGAAGGTGTTCCACAACCTTCATAAATTAAACTCATAAACCACTGACATATTTGTTCACTTTTTGCAACTAAATGATCCCTCTCACATGAGGAGCACACCCAAAGCAGGGTGATGGGGCAGCTTTTAGATGTTTCAATTGGATACCGATTTAAGGCAGTGGAATAAGTATTTAAACTTTAAACTGGATAAACTGATTTGAGTGCCTGCTACTCTTTATTGTTGGGCCTGATTGACTGGTGCAACAAGTCCTCTAGTTTTTACAGATGTTATGGTGAATCACCCATCCCTCAGATATGGACACACAGTCAGTGAGGGCACAAAACCTGCCCTTCCTGGTGCAGAGGAATATCCCTACCAGGCCGGCCCGAGGCTGTGTACAAGGACAGTGTAGAGCTTCCCCTTCCTCTAGACTTCAGTGTCCAGCACTGCCTGCTCATGAAACTGTGTGCTCTAGTGACCGGCCCCTAATTTGCACATATTTAGCTGAAAGGCACAACAGCACCAGCTACCTTCTGGAAACAGGTGCTGAGTGTGTGTGAATGTGGTTGCACCCACCAACTGCATCAGTGTTGACCAAGTGCCTAACAGTTGAAGCAGCTCATTTACACAGACCAAATATCCACATATTCCCTTATCTAGATGACTGGCTCTACCATGGATCATCTCTATCTGCTATGAAAAAACTACAATGCATTCAGAACTCGGCTGCCAGACTACTACTACATTAAAGCCACAAGCCCACATCTCCCCTGCTTTGAAGGCACTACATTGGTTACTGGTTGCCAGAAGATCCACCTTCAAGCTCATTTGTATCACCCACAAAGCAATACGTAGAAAAGGACCACTTTTCATAAGGAATAAAAAAAACTCTGCTTAAGATTGGCACCCCACCTTAACATGCCACCTTACAAGAAAAAGACTATAGGCAGTAGGTACATCCTTCTCTGTTCAAGCGGCCAAACTATGGAATTCATTACACCCAAATATAAGATTTCAGAAGACTACTCAAGGGTTGGCTCTTTCCTTCATAACCACCATACCCAAACAGCAATGGACTGCATATGCCTGTGTTGGTAAACATTTATAATCAGATTATGTGTATAGATCTAGATATGTGTATTTCTTAAAGAAATGTGTATAATTACTATTTCATAATAATAAAACATATACATATTCTTTAAGCCTGTTTAACAAATGTATATCTACTCACAGTTAAATGTATATGTGTGTGTATATGTATACACAAGTATGTATACAATGTCTGTGTGTGTATGTATAAACATATAAGTGTATATTATTCTATGTCTGGGCCAGAGGCTTCGGATTCTTCTTCTCTCTCTTAACTGCACCAAAAAACAGCAGCCAATGAGAAAACTTTAACACAGAAAACTACGTTTCCCAAGATCCCAGTAGTCCATATCACTGTCCAATCGTATGTCATCCCTATATATATATATATATATATATATATATATATATATATATATATATATATATATATATATATATATGCCAAATGCAACCAAGTCCTTCCTCTTTCTTTGCTGCTTGCAGCCCGATATAAGTGTTCTTTCTTTCCTTCAAATTTACACTGTGTAAATATATATATTATTGATTACGTACCGATTGGCACGTGGAGTGGGAGCGGGAGCGGGGCACGATCCCGGCGAGCCGCTGTGCATTCTATTTTATATATTTGGTCGCGGCCCGCTATATGATTGAAGCGGGTGAGGCATCGCGCGTGACCTGCGTATCCCGTTGGGATCTGTTGTCGGTCTTTGAATTGCGGTTTGTCGGTAGAGCTTCACTCCTTGTCGAGCGTGTTCTCATTATTTTAGGCACGGCGCACCGCTGCACGCCTTCTGCAACCATCGGAGGCTGAGGACGTACTCCTCTTTCTATTTCAGGCACTGCGCATGCGCTCTGACGATACACTTTGTTTTAAGCGTGTGTAAGGAGATGCCTCCTTGGCATGGTTACCCCCTGACTTTTTGCCTTTCCTGATGCCAAGTTATGATTTGAAAGTGTGCTGAGGCCTGCTAACCAGGCCCCAGCACTAGTGTTTGTTCCCTAAACTGTACCTTTGTCTCCACAATTGGCACAACCCTGGCATCCAGATAAGTCCCTTGTAACTGGTACCCCTGGTACCAAGGGCCCTGATGCCAGGGAAGGTCTCTAAGGGCTGCAGCATGTCTTATGCCACCCTGGGGACCTCTCACTCAGCACATGCACACTTCTTGCCAGCTTGTGTGTGCTGGTGGGGAGAAATTGACTAAGTACGACATGGCACTCCCCTCAGGGTGCCATGCCAACCTCACACTGCCTATGGCATAGATAAGTCACCCCTCTAGCAGGCCTTACAGCCCTAAGGGAGGGTGCACTATCTCACAGGTGAGGGCATAGGTGCATGAGCACTATGCCCCTACAGTGTCTAAGCAAAACCTTAGACATTGTAAGTGCAGGGTAGCCATCAGAGTATATGGTCTGGGAGTCTGTCATACACGAACTCCACAGCACCATAATGGCTACACTGAAAACTGGGAAGTTTGGTATCAAACTTCTCAGCACAATAAATGCACACTGATGCCAGTGTACATTTTATTGTGAAATACCCCCAGAGGGCATCTTAGAGATGCCCCCTGAAAACATACCTGACTTCCAGTGTGGGCTGACTAGTTTTACCAGCCTGCCACACACCAGACATGCTGCTGGACACATGGGGAGAGTGCCTTTGTCACTCTGTGGCCAGGAACAAAGCCTGTACTGGGTGGAGGTGCTTCTCACCTCCCCCTACAGGAACTGTAACACCTGGCGGTGAGCCTCAAAGGCTCACCCCCTTTGTTACAGCACCACAGGGCATCCCAGTTAGTGGAGATGCCCGCCCCTCCGGCCACTGCCCCCACTTTAGGCGGCAAGGCCGGAGGAGATAATGAGAAAAACAAGGAGGAGTCACTGGCCAGTCACGACAACCCCTAAGGTGTCCTGAGCTGAGGTGACTCTGACTTTTAGAAATCCTCCATCTTGCAGATGGAGGATTCCCCCAGTAGGATTAGGGATGTGACCCCCTCCCCACCGGGAGGAGGCACAAAGAGGGTGTAGCCACCCTCAGGGCTAGTAGCCATTGGCTACTATCCTCCCAGACCTAAACACACCCCTAAATTGAGTATTTAGGGGCCCCCAGAACCTAGGAAGATAGATTCCTGCAACCTGAAGACGAAGAAGGACTGCTGACCTGAAGCCCTGCAGAGAAGATGGAGACACCAACTGCTTTGGCCCCAGCCCTACCGGCCTGTCACACCACTTCGCGAAAAACTGCAACAGTGACGCGTCCCCCAGGGTCCAGCGACCTCTGAAGCCTCAGAGGACTACCCTGCATCTAAAAGGACCAAGAAGCTCCCGAGGACAGCGGCCCTGTTCACCAAGACTGCAACTTTGCAACAAAGAAGCAACTTTTAAAGACCACACGTTTCCCGCCGGAAGCGTGAGACTTTCCACTCTGCACCCGACGCCCCCGGCTCAACCTGCGGAAAACTAACTCTACAGGGAGGACTCCCCGGCGACTGCGACCCTGTGAGTAGCCAGAGTTGACCCCCCTGAGCCCCCACAGCGACGCCTGCAGAGGGAATCCAGAGGCTCCCCCTGACCGCGACTGCCTGGGAAACACACTGCACCCGCAGCCCTCAGGACCTGAAGGAACCGAACTCCAGTGCAGGAGCGACCCCCAGGCGGCCCTCTTCCTAGCCCAGGTGGTGGCTACCCCGAGGAACCCCCCCCTTGCCTGCCTGCATCGCTGAAGAGACCCCCGGGCCTCCCCATTGAATCCTATTACAAACTCAACTCCTGTTTGCACTCTGCACCCGGCCGTCCCTGTGCCGCTGAGGGTGAACTTTCTGTGCCTGCTTGTGTCCCCCCAGGTGCCCTACAAAACCCCCCTGGTCTGCCCTCCGAAGTCGCGGGTACTTACCTGCTGGCAGACTGGAACCGGGGCACCCCTATTTCCATTGAAGCCTATGTGTTTTGGGTACCACTTTGACCTCTGCACCTGACCGGCCCTGAGCTGCTGGTGTGGTAACTTTGAGGTTGCCTTGAACCCCCAACGGTAGGCTACCTTGGACCCAACTTTGAACCCTGTAAGTGCTTTACTTACCTGTGAACCTAACAAATACTTACCTCCCCCAGGAACTGTTGATTTTTGCAGTATCCATTTTTAAAATAGCTTATTGCCATTTTTGCCAAAACTGTACATGCTATTGTGATGATTCAAAGTTCCTAAGATACCCGAGTGAAATACCTTTCATTTAAAGTATTGTTTGTAAATCTTGAACCTGTGGTTCTTAAAATAAACTAAGAAAATATATTTTTCTATATAAAAACCTATTGGCCTGGAATTGTCTTTGAGTGTGTGTTCCTCATTTATTGCCTGTGTGTGTACAACAAATGCTTAACACTACCCTCTGATAAGCCTACTGCTCGACCACACTACCACAAAATAGAGCATTAGAATTATCTCTTTTTGCCACTATCTTACCTCTAAGGGGAACCCTTGGACTCTGTCCATGCTATTTCTTACTTTGAAATAGTACATACAGAGCCAACTTCCCACATTGGTGAATCAGCGGTGGGGTACAAGCATTTGCATTTGCTGGACTACTCAGCCAATACCTGATCACGCGACTAAATTCCAAAAATTGTCATTAGAAACTGATTTTTGAAATTTGAGCTATTTTTCTAAATTTTTAAAAGTCCTGGTAGGGCCTTGTGTTAGTCCCTGTTAGCATTTCTTTTAGAGTTCAAAACGTTTTGTAAAAGTTTGGATTAAGTTCTAGAGATTGTTTTAGATTCTTAAAAAGTATCCCAACTTTTAGAGAAACAATGTCTAATGCAGAAGAGATGGTGGTGGAGCTCAACCTCACCCCTTACCTGCATCTTAGGATGTCAGAGATAAGGACTCTCTGCAAAATCAAAAACATAAAAACTGGTTCAAATCCTACCAAAGTACAGCTCCAGGAGCTCTTGGCAGAGTTTGCTAAAACCAACCCCTCTGAAGATGTCCTCACAGAGGGGGAAACTAGTGATGTGGAGGAATTCCCTCCTCCAGTCCTAGTTAGGGAGACCAGGGTTTCTCCAACCCTGACTCCAGAACTGATAGTCAGAGATGTTGCTTCTCTCACAGGAGAGTCCAACAGCTCTGGAAGCATTGAGGGTAGCCTCAATGAAGATGACCTCCTGTTAGCCAGGGTGGCCAAAAGATTGGCTTTAGAGAGACAGCTCCTAGCCATAGTAAGGGAAAGACAAGAGATGGGCTTATCTCCCATCAATGGTGGCAGCAATTTAAATAGGGTCAGAGATACTCCTTGCATGCTAAAAATCTGCAAAGGGACTGTAACTAAATATGAAGAGGGTGATGACATCACCAAATGGTTCACAGCTTTTGAGAGTGCTTGTGCAACCAGAAAAGTAAACAAATCTCACTGGGTTGCTCTCCTTTGGGAAATGTTCACTGGAAAGTGTAGGGATAGACTCCTCACACTCTCTGGAAAAGATGCAGAATCCTATGACCTAATGAAGGCTACCCTGATTGAGGGCTTTGGATTCTCAACTGAGGAGTACAGGATTAGGTTCAGGGGGGCTCAAAAATCCTCGAGCCAGACCTGGGTTGATTTTGTTGACTTCTCAGTCAAAACACTGGATGGTTGGATTAATGGCAGTGGTGTAAATGATTATGATGGGCTGTACAATCTGTGTATGAAAGAACACCTTTTAAGTAATTGTTTCAATGATAAACTGCATCAGCATCTGGTAGACCTAGGTCCAATTTATTGGGAAAGAAGGCGGACCATTGGGTCAAGACTAGGGTGACCAAGACTTCCACAGGGGGTGACCAAAAGAAAGGGGTCACAAAGACTCCCCAGGGGAAGAGTGTTGAGACATCCAAGGGAAAAAGTAAAGAGTCTTCTGCAGGGCCCCAAAAACCTGCTCAGGAGGGAGGGTCCAAAGCCTCTTCACAATCCAATGTTGGGTACAAGGGTAAAAACTTTGATCCCAAAAAGGCCTGGTGTCGTAGCTGTAATCAGCAGGGACACCACGCTGGAGACAAGGCCTGTCCCAAGAAAGGTTCCACTTCAACTTCTACTCCAATTAGCACTGGAATAACCAGTCTCCAGGTGGGATCAACAGTGTGCCCAGAGCAAATCAGGGTTCACACTATAGCTACATTAGTTTCTGAGGGTGGGGTGGACTTAGCCACACTGGCTGCCTGGCCCCCTAATATGCAAAAATACAGGCAGCAGCTCTTAATTAATGGGACTAGTGTAGAAGGCCTGAGGGATACAAGTGCCAGTGTCACAATGGTGACAGACAAACTGGTTTCCCCAGGACAATACCTGACTGGACAAACTTATCCATTCACCAACGCTGACAATCAGACTAAAGTACATCCCATGGCTATGGTAACTTTAGAATGGGGAGGGGTCAATGGCCTGAAACAGGTGGTTGTCTCCTCAAATATCCCAATAGACTGTTTGCTTGGAAATGGCCTGGAGTCCTCAGCATGGGCTGAGGTAGAACTCAAGACCCATGCAGCCATGCTGGGTATCCCTGAACTGGTGTGTGTCAAGACAAGGGCACAGTGCAGAGCTCAGGGTGAAAAAGAGGTGTTGGAGCCTGGAATAATGGCCCAACCCTCCAAGAGAAAAGGAAAGACTGGGGAACCAGCTTCAACACAACAAAAGAAAAAGAACCTCTCTTCCCAGGAAGAAGTTCTGCCCTCTGAGGGAACTGAGCCCATGGAGTTGGAACCTTATCAGGTTGAACTCTTAGGCCCAGGGGGACCCACAATGGAAATGTTTTGTAAGGGGCAAGAAACCTGTCCCTCTCTTGAAGGCCTTAGGCAGCAAGCTGCTGAAGAGACCAAAGGAAAAATCACTGGAACACATAGGGTCTATTGGAAAGATGGACTCCTCTACGCTGAGGCAAGAGATCCCAAACCTGGTGCCAGTAGGAGAGTGGTAGTGCCTCAGGAGTTTAGGAAGTTCATTCTGACCTTAGCCCATGATATTCCACTTGCTGGGCATTTGCGACAAACCAAGACTTGGGAGAGGTTAATCAACCATTTCTATTGGCTCAACGTGTCCCAGAAAGTAAAGGAGTTTGTGTCTCCTGTGCCACCTGTCAAGCCAGTGGTAAGACAGGGGGCCATCCAAAGGCCCCCCTCATTCCACTTCCAGTGGTGGGGGTCGCCTTTGAAAGAGTGGGTGTGGACATAGTGGGTCCAATTGAACCTCCCACAGCCTCAGGGAACCAGTACATACTAGTAGTAGTGGATCATGCTACTAGATACCCTGAAGCAATTCCCCTTAGGTACACTACTGCCCCTGCAGTAGCTAAAGCACTCATTGGTATCTTTACCAGAGTGGGATTTCCTAAGGAGGTGGTGTCTGACAGGGTTACCAACTTCACGTCAGCATACCTGAAGCACATGTGGAATGAGTGTGGGTGACAAGTCTTACAAATTCACCACACCATACCATCCACAAACCAATGGTCTTGTGAAAAAATTCAACAAGACATTGAAGGGCATGATCATGGGGCTCCCTGAAAAGCTCAAAAGGAGATGGGATGTCCTCTTGCCATGTCTGCTTTTCGCCTACAGAGAGGTGCCTCAGAAGGGAGTAGGGTTTTCCCCCTTTGAACTTCTGTTTGGCCATCTTGTAAGGGGACCACTAGCTCTTATAAAAGAAGGCTGGGAGAGACCTCTTAATGAGCCTAAACAAGATATAGTGGACTATGTACTAGGCCTACTTTCCAGGATGGCAGAGTACATGGAAAAGGCAAGTAAAAACCTTGAGGCCAGCTAACAACTCCAGAAGATGTGGTATGACCAAATGGCTGCTATGGTCGAGTTTCAGCCAGGGCAGAAAGTGTGGGTTCTGGAGCCTGTGGCTCCCAGGGCACTTCAGGACAGATGGAGTGGCCCTTACCCAGTGCTAGAGAGAAAGAGTCCGGTCACCTACCTGGTAGACCTAGGCACTAGCAGGACCCCCAAAAGGGTGATCCATGTGACCCGCCTCAAACTTTTTCATGACAGGGCAGATGTAAACATGTTAATGGTTACAGATGAGGACCAGGAAGCTGATAGTGAACCTCTCCCTGATCTCCGCTCCACTGACCCTAAAGATGGCTCAGTAGATGGAGTGATCTATTCAGACACCCTCTCTGGCCAACAGCAAGCTGACTGTAGGAAAGTCTTACAACAGTTTGCTGAGCTCTTTTCCCTAACCCCTGGTCAGACACACCTGTGTACCCATGATGTGGACACAGGAGACAGCATGCCTGTCAAAAGCAAAATCTTCAGACAGTCTGGCCAAGTTAAGGAAAGCATCAAAGTGGAAGTCCACAAGATGCTGGAATTGGGAGTCATTGAGCACTCTGACAGACCCTGGGCTAGCCCAGTGGTCTTAGTCCCCAAACCTCACACCAAGGATGGCAAGAGAGAGATGAGGTTTTGTGTGGACTACAGAGGACTTAATTCTGTCACCAAGACAGATGCCCATCCCATTCCAAGGGCAGATGAATTAATTGATAAATTGGGTGCTGCCCGATACTGGTTTTGCACCAGGAGCAAAAGAAAAGACAGCATTCTCCACACCTGATGGGCATTATCAGTTTACTGTAATACCCTTTGGTTTACAGAATGCCCCTGCCACCTTCCAAAGGTTGGTGAATCAAGTCCTTGCTGGCTTGGAGTCCTTTAGTGCAGCTTATCTTGACGATATTGCTGTCTTTAGCTCCAGCTGGCAGGATCACCTGGTCCACCTGAAGAAGGTTTTGCAGGCCCTGCAAGCAGCAGGCCTGTCTATCAAGGCATCCAAATGTCAGATAGGGCAGGGAACTGTGGTTTACTTGGGACACCTTTTAGGTGGAGGCCAAGTTCAGCCACTGCAACCCAAGATCCAGACTATTCTGGACTGGGTAGCTCCAAAAACGCAGACTCAAGTCAGGGCATTCCTTGGCTTAACTGGCTACTACAGGAGGTTTGTGAAGGGATATGGATCAATAGTGACACCCCTCACAGAACTTACCTCCAAGAAAATTCCTAAGAAGGTAAACTGGACTATAGAATGCCAACAGGCCTTTGACACCCTGAAACAAGCTATGTGCACAGCACCAGTTCTAAAAGCTCCAGATTACTCCAAGCAGTTCATTGTGCAGACTGATGCCTCTGAACATGGGATAGGGGCAGTTTTGTCCCAAACAAATGATGATAGATAAGTCCCTTGTAACTGGTACCCCTGGTACCAAGGGCCCTGATTCCAGGGAAGGTCTCTAAGCGCTGCAGCATGTCTTATGCCACCCTGGGGACCCCTCACTCAGCACATGCACACTGCTTGCCAGCTTGTGTGTGCTGGTGGGGAGAAAATGACTAAGTCGACATGGCACTCCCCTCAGGGTGCCATGCCAACCTCACTCTGCCTATGGCATAGATAAGTCACCCCTCTAGCAGGCCTTACAGCCCTAAAGCAGAGTGCACTATACCACAGGTGAGGGCATAGGTGCATGAGCACTATGCCCCTACAGTGTCTAAGCAAAACCTTAGACATTGTAAGTGCAGGGTAGCCATAAGAGTATATGGTCTGGGAATCTGTCATACACGAACTCCACAGCACCATAAAGGCTACACTTTGGGAAGTTTGGTATCAAACTTCTCAGCACAATAAATGCACACTGATGCCAGTGTACATTTTATTGTGAAATACCCCCAGAGGGCATCTTAGAGATGCCCCCTGAAAACATACCCGACTTCCAGTGTGGGCTGACTAGTTTTACCAGCCTGCCACACACCAGACATGTTGCTGGCCACATGGGGAGAGTGCCTTTGTCACTCTGTGGCCAGGAACAAAGCCTGTACTGGGTGGAGGTGCTTCTCACCTCCCCCTGCAGGAACTGTAACACCTGGCGGTGGGCCTCAAAGGCTCACCCCCTGTGTTACAGCGCCACAGGGCATCCCAGCTAGTGGAGATGCCCGCCCCTCCGGCCACTGCCCCCACTTTTGGCGGCAAGGCCGGAGGAGATAATGAGAAAAACAAGGAGGAGTCAATGGCCAGTCAGGACAACCCCTAAGGTGTCCTGAGCTGAGGTGACTCTGACTTTTAGAAATCCTCCATCTTGCAGATGGAGGATTTCCCCAATAGGATTAGGGATGTGACCCCCCTCTCCACCGGGAGAAGGCACAAAGAGGGTGTAGCCACCCTCAGGGCTAGTAGCCATTGTCTACTATCCTCCCAGACCTAAACACACCGCTAAATTGAGTATTTAGGGGCCCCCAGAACCTAGGAAGATAGATTCCTGCAACCTGAAGACGAAGAAGGACTGCTGACCTGAAGCCCTGCAGAGAAGACGGAGACACCAACTGCTTTGGCCCCAGCCCTACTGGCCTGTCTCCCCACTTCGAGAAAAACTGCAACAGCGACGCATCCCACAGGGTCCAGCGACCTCTGAAGCCTCAGAGGACTACCCTGCATCTAAAAGGACCAAGAAGCTCCAGAGGACAGCGGCCCTGTTCACCAAGACTGCAACTTTGCAACAAAGAAGCAACTTTTAAAGACCACACGTTTCCCGCCGGAAGCGTGAGACTTTCCACTCTGCACCCGATGCCCCCGGCTCGACCTGCGGAAAACTAACTCTACAGGGAGGACTCCCCGGTGAATGCGAGCCCATGAATAGCCTCAGGATCAGTCCTTATGCTTGCCACAGACACGCTGAATACCTTGGCCTCTTCACACTCTTCTGATGCAGATCGAGCAGATGACCCTAAGCCCTCAGATAGGTGCAAATCCTGAAACACTAAAGAAGATAATCAGACTCAAAGGTCTTTGTCCTTTGATCCAGATTCCATTATCCATCCATGCTCTGCTGAGTGGTTTCCTTGCAGCAAAGTAGCACTCTGTGTGCAAGATAGACTCCGTAAGCAGTTTGATCGGGACGTTCGCAGTACCTTGCAGTCCGAATGCCCACGCCCCTCACTCCTAGGTAAAGTGGCGGATACACCAGAATTAGACCCAAATTTAGCAACCTTTATAAAAAAGTTCACAAAAGACCCCAAAAAAGGTCTGGACTGAGCGTGTAACGGATGTCAAGATAAGTTACTGGACATCTCAGGCCCCATTACAAAGATCCTGAAGCTTGCATTGCAAGGCAAAATAATCTAGTGCACCCTTGGATCCAGATACGTTATTGGAGTGGGCTCAAAGAGCCATATGTCTACTTTGCAATGCCAATTGTGCCATTTCTAGAGAAAGGAGACAATCATTCCTCATGAGGATTGATCCGAAGTTGGCAGAGTTGGCTCTCAATGAGCGCGGAACCATGGCAAATGGCTTGTTGTTTGGAGATAGGTTCGTGAAAGATTTGGGAAAATACATGGCCACCTTTTCTGCCTTAAACAAGGCCCAAACCTCAATGAAGAAGATGTTTAGTGGGAGCCTTTTTGGCAGGGCCAGGTGATTCAGAGGTCACTCACCAGGCCGTGAACACTATCAGGCCTCAGGAGGTTTTTCCCAAAGAGGACAACGGTCTTCCTGTGCCGCATGTGGATTCTATCCCTCAAAATCTCAAAGAGGTCATGTACGCGGCTTCGGAGGTAATAACCATTATGAATTCTCCGCTTCAAGCAGTACTGCAACAGTTGAGAATCATTCCACATTCAGAGGAGATTCTGGGAGGCAGAATACGAGGTTATGTGCACATTTGGGAGAGTATTTCCCCAGATCTTGCAAGCTTTTCAAGGGCTCAAACTAGAGTTTTACGCCCTTCCCCAACAATTCGGGTTTCCTCAGATCCTTCATTTTTCCTGAGAAGAGAGCAATTTTATAGACGTAGAAGTTTCCATGCTGCTTCGCAAACAGGCCATAGTCAGAACAAATCCTCATCATTCAGGGTTTGTCAGTTCAATCTTCCTGGTACAAAAGAAGGGCAGAGGTTCTCGCATGGTTCTTAATCTCAGGTAATTCAATTCTTGGAGAGTTTATCAACACTTCAAGATGGAAGGTATCCATCTGCTGAGACATCTGTTACAGGAGAAAGATTATATGGTGCGGCTCAACCTCAAGGATGCATACCTAACCGTTCCGGTTTATGGGCCACACCGAAGATTTCTTCAATTCTTTTGGGGAAATCAAGTACGAGTTTGCCATCCTCCCTTTTGGGCATTTGTCCACCCCTTGGTGTTTCACCAAACTTTTGAGACCCGTGGTTCAATTCCTCAGGGAAAGAGGTGTTCACCTTTTTATTTATCTGGTTGATATGTTGATCATGGCCCAATCAGAGGAGAACGTCTTGACTCATCTGTCATGGACGATGCAACTTCTTCAGGACCTGAGTTTCCTCATCAACTCAGAGAAATCGATCTTGATTCCGTCTCAGAACATAGAATTTTTAGGCTTCCAGGTAGATTCCATCAGAGCACAACTTCTGTTGCCTCTTTCAAAATGAACCTCTATCAAGAAAGAGTTGAAGAGAGCCCTTGTATCTTCGACTATATTATTGAAAACTCTGGCTCGCCTGGTCGGTCTTCTGGCCTCTTCCGTTCAGGCGATTTTTTCAGGGCCCCTTCATTATCGGGCTCTGCAACGTTTGAAGGTCCTGCATCTTCACAAGGGTCTAGCATATTCTGAACAGATTATACTATCCGACAAAGCCACAGCAGAGATAACCTGGTGGTTAGATCATATGGATGCCTGGAACGGCAGAGCAATTTTAGCATCCACTCCAGAGGTAATGATAGAGTCGGATGCCAACCTTTGGGGCTGGAGAGACCGCTGCGGCTCAGTAGAAACGAGGGGACGATGGTCCTCTCAGGAGAAGGCGCACCATATCAATTGCCTGAAACTTCTGGCAGGGGCATTTGCGATTCGGTCCCTTTCCCATCGCAAAGACAGTTGCTGCATACTGCTCCGAATGGACAACACTTCAGCAGTGCGTTATATGAATCACCTAGGAGGTACCAGATCACAAGTTTTGGTGATGATAGCCAAGGAGTTTTGGGAGTATTGTCTCCAACACCAGATTTCAGTGTTGGCGGAACACATTCCGGGACCGTCCAACCTGATAGCAGACTGGAACTCTCATTTCCTGACAGATGGCAGCGACTGGATATTGGACCCTCAGACTTTTTCCAGCCTCAATCAGTTGTGGGGTCTGTGCTCTGTCGATCTATTTGCCTCACGCCTAAATACTAAGGGCCAGATGTAGGAAGACTTTTGCATGCTGCAAACTGTGAAAAACGCAGTTTGCGGCATGCAAAAGGCTGAATGCGATGCACAACCTCAAATTGCGAGTCGGTACCGACTCGCAATTTGAGGATGCGACTCGCAAATAGGAAGGGGTGTTCCCTTCCTATTTGCGACTGCATTGCCATGCTGAGTTGCTTTGTGACCGCGAATGCGGTCGCAAACCAACTCGCAGTTACCACCCACTTGAAGTGGGTGATAACTCATTCGCAAAAGGGAAGGGGTCCCCATGGGACCCCTTCCCCTTGGTGAATGCCGAAATTTTTTTTTTTTCAGAGCAGGCAGTGGTCCTATGGACCACTGCCTACTCTGAAAAAAACGAAACCAAATGGTTTCGGAAGTTTTTCTTTTTGCAACTCGTTTTCCTTTAAGGAAAACGGGCTGCAAAAAGAAAAAAAAACTGCTTTATTAAAAAAGCAGTCACAGATATGGTGGTCTGCTGTCTCCAGCAGGCCACCATCCCTGTGAGTGCAGGGACTCGCTATGGGGTCGCAATTTGCGACCCACCTCATTAATATTCATGAGGTGGGTCTTTGCGACCCCATAGCGAGTCGCAGAAGGTGTCTGAGACACCTTTCTGCATGCAATTTTGCGAGTTGCAAATTGCGAGTCAGTATGACTCGCAATTTGCAAGTCGCAAAATTTTACTTACCTACATCTGGCCCTAAGCTACTCCGCTTCTTCAGTTGGAGGCCGGATCCCCTAGCATTGGGGTCTGATGCCTCCCTCAGTCGTGGGAGACAGAGCTCTCTTATGTTTTTCCCCCGTTCTCCATGATTCCGAGAGTACTCTCTCAGGTGAGGAGACAATCGGCAGAGATGGTCCTGGTGACACCTGTTTGGAAAGCTCAACCATGGTTCCCTGTGGCGATGGAGCTCTCTTGTGCCCACCCGATTCCCATTCCCTCTCATCCATTTCTATTGCGGGACCCAGTGGGGTTAGCTCTTCCCCTAATTCTAACAGGGCAACTGTCACTCATGGCATGGAGTTTTTCAGGAAACGTTGGCAGGTGTCAGGAGTTTCAGACAACGCATTGTATTTCCTGTCTCAATCCTGGGCCCCTTCCACTCACAAGCGGTACGAGTCATCTTGAAAAAGATGGACTGGTTGGTGTGGTGAGCGAAGTATTAATGCTGTGGGGACTAGCATCAATATGATTGTGAATTTCCTCTGGGATTTGGCAGCCTAAGGTTTAGCCTATCAAACCATTAATAATTTTAGGTCTGCAATCTCGGCTGGCCATCCCCAGGTTGAAGGTAAGCCAGTTGGGAAGCATCCGTTGGTTTGCAAATTACTGTGTGGCATCAGGATGGTAAACCCCCCTAAACCAAAATATTTGGTTCTTTGGGACGTTGATGTAATTTTGTGCTTTTTGAAAGCCTGGCCTTGTAACGAGGATCTTTCACGCAAACAGCAGCAAAGCTTACGATGCTTCTTTGTTTAGTTTCCTGCTGCCGGGTTTTGGATGTGAAAGCACTGGATTTGGCAAGTAGAGTATTTACTCCTTCAGGAGTGTCTTTTACTATTTCCAAAAGAACTAAGATAGATTCTAAATGTATTTCATACCCTGCATTTCCTCATCACCAAAAGTTATGTGCTGTTAAATGTTTGAAAGTTTATGAAGAGTCTACTCATTAAGATCGTCGGGGCTTCCAAGGTCAATTAATCATTTCACGGCAGGAGCCTTTTGGCCCTGTTTCAGCAGCTACTCTAGCTAGATGGCTTAGATGGTTGTTGAACGAAGTGGGTGGAGGACATTATGGCAGTGGCAGACTGGTCTTCAGATTCTTCTTTCAAAGTGTTTTACCATAAACCTTTTGTAGAGGTAGCATCAGTAATAGTTGATCAGCTTTGAACTAGCATAATCCGAAGCCTCCGGTCCTGACATAGAATAAAAAAATGTCTAACTTTCGCGTCAAGAATTTTTGATTCTATTAAGGACACGGAGGTCAGGATTATCCCACCCATATTGGTTGTAAAGAATAAAAATTGTATAATTGATTTATATTTGTAGTGTTTATTTTATAGATTGATATGTTGTTAATACTCTCCCATTGATCCATTGTTTGAATGGTTATTACTGATACGTTTTGTCTATCCTAGGTGCGGATAATAAGAGCTCATGAGTTTTGGAGTTTGGTGTTGGTCTTCTTCAGTAGTTAGAGCCCTGTTGGCTGAAGACGCTCAGAAAATTCGAGGAGTTGCTTCGCTCTTTTGAAGACATCCAGTCACGGTACAGTCCATCGCAAAAAAAGAGGAAGGACTCGGTTGCATTTGGCATATATATATGGGGATGACAAATGATTGGACAGTGATATGGACTACTGGGATCTTGGGAAACATAGTTTTCTGTGTTAAAGTGTTTTCATTGGCTGCTGTTTTTTGGAGCAGTAGAGAGAAGCATAATCCTTGCCTCCGTGTCTCTAATAGAATTGAAAATTCTTGACACGAAAGCTAGAAAGAAAATGTATTCTATGCTTAATGTGTTCATAGGTCATTGCACAGTTCCTAGATAAGTTGTTAGAGTAGATACTTATGAATCCCTGCTTTCATTTTATACATCACAATGAGCAAATGTTTTCTGAACTATTTTATCAGCAAGCTTTTCGCTTTTGAAAATTGAGGAAAGATAAAATAATGTTAGAAAGGTAGACAAGTAAATTAACCTCAAATTTTGCAAAACTTGAAAGTCTGTGTTTATACAACACAACTTTAAATCTCAAAATATTATGTCCAATATTATATTCCTTACACATAAAATGCCTTACTATGTATTTACGTATCTATTTATTTATTACTTTAGTCCCACTGTACAAGAGGGGGAAAAAATACTTTCTCGTAAGTTTTACTCTGTCTCCCCATAAACCTATACCTCTATCAATCTATCTTCCATCCCCACTCTCTGACTCATCCCAAACCCATTCTAATACTATGATCTCCAAAATGACCCTCCCTAAGCTCTTCCCTCCTGTACCGCTCCTGGCTCACCCGAACCTCAGTTTACAACTATGATCTCCCAAACAACCCTACTAAATTCTCCCTCATTTATCTCACCTTTGACTCACCCAAAACCCCTTCTTCTACTATGATCTCCCTAACCCCTTTCTACAGACTCTTCCCTCTTCCATCTTTCCTTTACTTGTCCCAAGCCGCATCCTATTACTATAAACTCCCAATTAACACTTCTGGATTTTTCCCTGCTCTATCCCTCCATTACCTACTAACAAATTCACATGTTCACATATCCTCTGCTCAAATCAGCACATACTGATACTGTACTCATATTTTCCTCTACCCCTCCACCACTAATCCTTTTGGGTTCCGGAGTAGTGCACTACTCGCCGAAAAGCATTCTGATATACATATAAATACAATTACAATTACCATCTTACTGCCAAGAATTGCAAGATGAACAACTACAATGTATATTTTACATTGAATCTGCGGACAAAGAAGTTTTTGCTATTTAAGTTGGTTAACCTTTACATATCCATACGTGGATGCATAGAGAGAGAGAGAGAGAGAGAGAGAAAGAGAGAGGGAGAGAGAGAGAATGCAGAGAACGCCAGGCAGTCTACTAAACTCTCTCATGTTTAGTTTTGTTGCCAAACAAAAGCCAGAAGGCTACACTGACATTCCCATGTGTATCTTAAGTGTGTGTGTGTGCATGTGCAGTGTGTTTAGCACACGTATGGCAGCAGGACTTTGTGTGTTGGATGAGTCTGAGTACTTGGGCCAGAGGTATTAATTTTGGATGCTTCAGGTGTTACATTGGCACATGATGGAAGTTGGGGATAGCTTCTACAGACAGTGGAAATATCTTGCCAGCACACCTGTGGCGGGAGTGTGGAGAACCAGACTCTGAAATGAGAAGGATAGGGACGGCGTATCTTTAGAAATTCCATGAAACATTGTTAGCTAGAGGCTACTATGTTCTTCCACCATTTGGGAGGATGGTAGAGGTGTGCAGTTTCTCTTATTCAAGGTGAAGAAACTTCTAGGTGGGACCTCCTTGTTTGTTTGTCTCTGATTAGTGCTTCAGGAAGGTGATGGCAGCCAGGTGCAGAGAACTCGCCTTTCATTGTGTCCATGTTTTGGATATTACTGCTTGAAGCAAGTCCCAATGCTCCCTGTTGTGAGGACCATCACTTTCACAAAGATGTGTCTGGAGAGCAGCCAGGCAATGACATTTGAGACAGGACCAACTCAAACGAGATCTGAAGACTGAGACCGCAGCTCCATATGCCCTGCCCAAGTTCTTTAAGACCAAGGAAGGAAGTGTTTCCCCAAGTACTTAGAGGACTGCTGAATGACCAGAGCTGATGTCTGCATAGCAGCTAGTCTCGTAGACGTGAGGGGACATGGCCTGAAGTCTGAAACTTCCTGGAGAAGTTAAGGGTCTGCCTAATGGGGCAAGAAGTCTCCCTGCCTCTTCGCGAAGCTGGAAAAATGAGTTTTTCACCCTACAACTGTAGAATTCCTGGGATATGTGATCACTCCATGTAGGAAGTTGGCTCTGTATATACTATTTCAAAGTAAGAAATAGTGTGCACAGAGTCCAAGGGTTCCCCTTAGAGGTAAGATAGTGGCAAAAAGAGATCATTCTAATGCTCTATTTTGTGGTAGTGTGGTCGAACAGTAGGTAGTGTTAAGCATTTGTTGTACACACACAGGCAATAAATGAGGAACACACACTCAAAGACTTAGGGCCAGATGTAGTAAACTCCAATTTTGCGACTTGCAAATTGCGAGTCTGACCGACTCGCAATTTGCAACTCGCAAAATTGGATGCAGAAAGGTGTCTCAGGCACCTTCTGCGACTCGCTATGGGGTCGCAAAGACCCACCTCATCAATATTCATGAGGTGGGTCGCAGTTTGCGACCCCATAGCGAGTCCCTGCACTCACAGGGATGGTGGCCTGCTGTAGTCAGCAGACCTCCATGTCTGTGACTGCTTTGTCAATAAAGCAGTTTTTTTTTTCATTTTGCAGCCCGTTTTCCTTGAAGGAAAACGAGCTGCAAAATGAAACCTAAACCGAAACCATTTGGTTTCGTTTTTTTCACAGTAGGCAGTTGTCCATAGGACCACTGCCTGCTCTGAAAAAATATTTTTTTCGGCATTCACAAAGGGAAAGGGGTCCCATGGGGACCCCTTCCCTTTTGCGAATGAGTTACCACCAGTGTGACACTGGTTGTAACTGCGAGTTGGTTTGCGACCGCATTCACGGTCACAAAGCAACTCTGAATGGCGATGCGGTCGCAAATAGGAAGGGAACACCCCTTCCTATTTGCGAGTCGCATTCCCAAATTGCGAGTCGGTACCGACTTGCAATTTGGGGATGAGCATCGCGTTCGGCCTTTTGCATGCCGCAAACTGCGTTTTTCGCAGTTTGCGACATGCAAAAGACTTCGTACATCTGGCTCTTACTCCAGGCCAATACGTTTTTATATAGAAAAATATATTTTCTTAGTTTATTTTAAGAACCACAGGTTCAAGATTTACAAGTAATACTTCAGATGAAAGGTATTTCACTTAGGTACTCTAGGAACTTTGAATAATCACAATATTATGTTCAGTCTTTGTAAAAATGGCAATAAGCTATTTTAAAAGGGGACATCGTGCAAAAATCAGCAGTTCCTGGGGGAGGTAAGTAAAAGTTAGTTTTGCAGGTAAGTAAAACACTTACAAGTCTCAAAGTTTGGTCCAAGGTAGCCCACCATTGGGGGTTCAAGGCAACCCCAAAGTTACCAAACCAGCAGCTCAGGGCCGGTCAGGTGCAGAGGTCAAAGAGGTGCCCAAAACACATAGGCTTCAATGGAGAACAGGGGTTCCCCGGTTCCAGTCTGACAGCAGGTAAGTACCCGTGTCCTCGGGGGGCAGACCAGGGGGGTTTTGTAGGGCACCAGGGGGGACACCAGAAGGCACAGAAAGTACACCCTCAGCGGCACAGGGGCGGGCCGGGTGCAGTGTGCAAACAGGCGTTGGGTTTTCAATAGGATTCAATGGGGAGACCCAGGGGTCTCTTCAACGATGCAGGCAGGCACTGGGGGGGAGGGGCTCCTCGGGTTAGCCTCCACCTGGGCTAGGCAGAGGGTCGCCTGGGGGTCGCTCCTGCACTGGAGTTCGGTTCCTTCAGGTCCTGGGGGTGCAGTGTTGGTTCCAGGAGTCAGGTCCCTTGTTACAGACAGTCGAGGTCAGGGGGAGCCTCTGGATTTCCTCTGCAGGCTTCGTTGTGGGGGCTCAGGGGGGTCATCTCTGGCTACTCACGGGCTCGCAGTTGCCGGGGAGTCCTCCCTGTAGTGTTGGTTTTCTGCAGGTCCAGCCGGGGGTGTCGGGTGCAGAGTGGAAAGTCTCACGCTTCAGGCGGGAAACGTGAAGTATTTAAAGTTGTTTCTTTGTTGCAAGAAAGTTGCAGGTTGTTGAACAGGGAGTTTCTTGGTCCTTGGTTGCAGGGCAGTCCTCTGAGGCTTCAGAGGTCGCTGGTCCCTGTTGGATGCATCGCTGTTGCAGTTTTCTTCGAAGTTGGGAGACAGGCCGGTAGAGCTGGGGCCAAGGCAGTTGTCGTCTCCGTCTTCACTGCAGGGCTTCAGGTCAGCAGTCCTTCTTCTGGTTAAGGTTGCAGGAATCTGGTTTCCTAGGTTCTGGGGAGCCCCTAAATACTGACTTTAGGGGTGTGTTTAGGTCTGGGAGGGCAGTAGCCAATGGTTACTGTCCTTGAGGGTGGCTACACCCTCTTTGTGCCTCCTCCCTGTGGGGAGGGGGGCACATCCCTGATCCTACTGGGGGAATCCTCCATCCACAAGATGGAGGATTTCTAAAAGTAAGGGTCACCTCAGCTCAGGACACCTTAGGGGCTGTCCTGACTGGTGGGTGACTCCTCCTTGTTTTTATTATTATCTCCTCCAGCCTTGCCGCCAAAAGTGGGGGCAGTGGCCGGAGGGGCGGGCATCTCTACAAGCTGGGATGCCCTGTGGCGCTGTAACAAAAGGGGTGAGCCTTTGAGGGTCACCGCCAGGTAATACAGTTCCTGCAGGGGGAGGTGAGAAGCACCTCCACCCAGTACAGGCTTTGTTCCTGGCCACAGAGTGACAAAGGCACTCTCCCCATGTGGCCAGCAACATGTCTGGTGTGTGGCAGGATGGCAGAAACTAGTAAGCCTACACTGGAAGTCGGGTATGTTTTCAGGTGGCATCTCTAAGATGCCCTCTGGGTGTATTTTACAATAAATTGCACCCTGGCATCAGTGTGCATTTATTGTGCTGAGAAGTTTGATACCAAACTTCCCAGTTTTCAGTGTAGCCATTATGGTACTCAGGAGTTCGTGTTTGACAAACTCCCAGACCATATACTCTTATGGCTACCCTGCACTTACAATGTCTAAGGTTTTGCTTAGACACTGTAGGGGCATAGTGCACATGCACCTATGCCCTCACCTGTCGTATAGTGCGCCCTGCCTTAGGGCTGTAAGGCCTGCTAGAGGGGTGACTTACCTATGCCACAGGCAGTGTGAGGTTGGCATGGCACTCTGAAGGGAGTGCCATGTTGACTTAGTCATTTTCTCCCCACCAACACACACAAGCTGTGAAGTAGTGTGCATGTGCTGAGTGAGGGGTCCCCAGGGTGGCATAAACCATGCTGCAGCCCTTAGAGACCTTCCCTGGCATCAGGGCCCTTGGTACCAGGGGTACCAATTACAAGGGACTTACCTGAGTGCCAGGGTTGTGCCAATTGTGGAGACAAAGGTACAGTTTAGGGAAAGAACACTGGTGCTGGGGCCTGGTTAGCAGGGTCCCAGCACACTTTCAAGTCATAACTTAGCATCAGCAAAGGCAAAAAGTCAGAGGGTAACCATGCCAAGGAGGCATTTCCTTACACTCCAGGTGGAATTTCCATGGATAGGTCCAAGGTACAGGCCATCCTGGATTGGGTAGCCCCAGGAAGCATCAAGGAAGTGCAACAGTTTTTGTGTTTCGCAAATTTTTATTGGAGATTTATACCCCACTTTTCTACCATGATATCGCCCATAACTCATCTCCTACGAAAGGGGGTTAAGTTCCTCTGGGATGCAGAAGCTGAGAAAGCCTTCCAACATCTTAAAAACACATTCACTGAAGCGCCCATTCTCCATCATCCGACCCGGTTCAGCCATTTTTCGTGGAAGCAGACGCTTCCCAAATCCCAACAAGATCCTGAGTCTGGGCATTTCTATCCAGTAGCTTACTTCTCAAAGAAATTGCTACCCGCAGAGCAAAATTACACGGTGGCAGAGCGGGAACTTCTGGCCATCAAGCTTGCCTTCCAGGAATGGACTCACCACCTACTAGGAGCTAGAGACACCGTAACTATTTACACAGATCAACGTAATTTACAGTTTTTTCAAGCGACCAAGGCCCTGACACCTCGTCAATTATGCTGGCTTCTATTCTTTAATGAGTTTGACTTCGTAATCACCTATAGGCCCGGTACTACACAACAAAAGGCAGACACGTTGTCTAGGATGGGTTTCTCCTCTGATGTTGCACTAGAACAGGTCAAAAGCATTATACCCCCAGACAAAATTGTGGCTGTGTGCACTTCCCAAGAGTTCCTTGAGAAAATACGGGTAGCCCAACACAAGGTTCCCTGTTCAACTGATGTGTATGAAAAAGAGGGTTTACTATACCATGCTGATCAGTTGTACATCCCTACCAAAGAATTATGAGATACAGTGTTACATTGGGGACATGGTTCTGTCCTCGCTGGTCACCAGGGTCAGAAAAAGATGTTAGATCTCTGTCGAAGATGGTTTTGGTGGCCCACACTTGTGCAGGATGTCAGAAGCTACGTCCAGACTTGTTCCACCTGTCTTCGGGCTAAAACCCCACATACTCTAGCCACAGGATTGTTACTTCCCATGCCAATTCCGGTGGCCCCATGGCATACCATAAGTATGGATTTTATTTCTGATCTCCCAGCTTCCAATGGACACACTGTCATATGGGTGGTTGTAGATTACCTAACTAAAATGGCTCATTTTGTTCCATTAAAATGCCTCCCAATGGCTTCCAAGCTCTCTGATTTGTTTGTCCAACGCATTGTATGGCTTCATGGGTTGCCCACCACAATTGTTTCCGATCGTGGCCCCCAATTTATATCACGGTTTTGGCATAGCTTCTGTTCCTCTGTCGGTATGGACGTCCGCTTGTCTTCTGCATATCATCCACAAACTGATGGCCAGATGGAACGTGCCAACCAATCGCTGGAGCAAATCCTGAGATGTTACATTGACACATGGTCTACTGAGTGGGATAAGGCTTTACCTCTTGTTGAATTTGTATATAACAACAGTGTCCACATGGCTACAGGAGTATCCCCATTTTACTGTTTGTTTGGTCTGCACCCATGAATGCTACCTATAACTGGGTCCCAAACATCCACAAGAGTCCCATCAGTACAGAAGCACCATAAAGAGTTACAGGAGATTCAAAAATAAGTACACCACCATTTAAAACTCTACCAAGCTCAAGTAAAAGAAACAAGCAGACAAAAGAAGGAGACCTGCTCCCTCTTATCAGATAGGAGATCAGGTGTGGCTCTCATCGAAAAATCTCCATCTTGCAGGATCCAGAAAATTAAACCCCTGATTTCTAGGCCCCTTTCCTATTGCCAAAATCATCAATCCTGTGGTAGTAGAACTGACATTGCCAGATGATTTCAAGGTACACCGCGTGTTTCATGTGTTGTTACTCCGTCCCTATTCCCCTGATACCCGCGATGCCCCACCACCTCCCCGGTAAAAGTACACGGGCAATGGGAATTTGAAGTGGCCAAAATTCTTGACTCCAGGCGCGTCCATGGTGTTCTACACTATTTATTGGCTTGGAAAGGCTATGGGCATGAGGACAATTCCTGGGAACCCGCCTCCACAGTTCATGCTCCACGTCCTACTAAAAAAATCCATCTCCTGCACCCTTCCAAGCCCCGCCCTTTGAGAGGATCCTTGGTGGGGAGGATTTTCAGGAATCCCCAAGGTGCCTCCTGCGTTATCTGTCAGCATCCCCAGTGATTAGGGTTAAATCATATCTCTGTTCTTGGTTAAACCTTCATGTTTCTAAGTAAACATAATGGGAGTCATTACAACATTGGCAGTAAAAGCAGCTTACTGCCGTGCAGAAGACCGCCAACACACCGCTGGGGAATTCCGCCACGGTCATTATGACCCACAGCTCGGAATCCGCCAAAATCCAGACACCCACACAAGTCTGCCACACCAAAGGTCAGTGATAAACCGGCGCTAACAAAACCTCCACCGTCACGCCAACATGAATACGCCCACACTATCACGACCCATGAATCCATGCGCGGTCTTTCAACCGCGGTATTCCATTGGTGGTACACACCGCAGCGCTCAAAATACACACACATTTACAAAACACTACCACATTGGACAATTCCAAATACACACACCTGATACACATACACACACCACTCCCACACATCCAATACAATATAAAACACACACCCACATCACTCACAAACCCTTACGTCAACAATTGCGACTGAAGGCCAGAAAGAGACACCACCATCTACAAACTAGCTTCCACAGGCACTCAACACCATCACTCACACAACATCCAAGCACCTCACACAACACACCTCTAAATATCACCCCACACATCACAACACACACCACCCCACACATCACCCACACCACCCCATGGCACCGCAAAGACACCCCAGGTTCTCTGAGGAGGAGCTCAGGGTCATGGTGGAGGAAATCATCCGGGTAGAACCACAGCTATTCGGATCACATGTGCAGCACACCACCATAGCTAGGAAGATGGAGCTATGGCGAAGAATCGTGGACAGGGTCAACGCAGTGGGACAGCACCCAAGAACACGGGATGACATCAGGAAGAGGTGGAACGACCTACAGGGGAAAGTGCGTTCTGTGGTCTCAAGACACCACCTTGCGGTTCAGAGGACTGGCGGCGGACCCCTACCTCCTCCCCCAGAACTCACTACATGGGAGGAGCAGATCTTGGCTATACTGCATCCTGAGGGCCTCGCAGGAGTAGCAGGAGGAATGGACTCGGGTAAGTCAAACCTTTAACTACTTCATACCCCACCCACTTGCATGCTATCACATACCCCCACCCTCGCCCTCACCCTCATCACTCCAACTCCTCACGTATGTCCCAATATCACAAACCACACACCCAAAACCCAAGCCCTGCATGTAACACCAAAGCATGGACACCCATCACCAAAGCATGGCCACTGCACATACCCATACACCCCTCTAAACCATTATCAAACAAGGTCCTACACAAGAATGCAAGCACTGGGGTACATGGTCACCCACCCATTGCACACCATGGCACACACAGATGCAATAATCATGCCTTTACACCCCTACAGGACCCCTCCCCAACGTCACCGGACAGGAGGGTCCAGATATGTCCACTCCACCCACAGAAGAGGCCCACAGTGATGACAGCAGCACTGTCCAACTGGATCAAGATGACCAGCCCGGCCCATCTGGGACCACAGGCCACTACAGAGCTTCCCCCCTCTGGAAACACCAGCACAGCACCCACCCAGCGGGCCCATACCTCTGTCCCCAGGACACGTCAATCAGCAGTGTGTCCACCACTACAGGGAACCCAGGCTAACCCACCACCCCAACAACACCAGGGACCTGGGGGCAGTGGTAGTGGGCACACGGTTCAGGGGACAGAGGCACAGGAACACAGGGCAACCAGGAGGGCTGCTGTGCGACAGGGGGAGAACAGGCCCAGGGAACACACTCTCCACGAGGCCCTCTCCAACATCATGGGAGCCTACCACCATTCCCAGGAGACGATGGCAACGGTACTGGCCAAGTTTCAGGAGACCCAGCGGCTGCAGGAGGAACAGTATTTGGGCTTCAGGGAGGAACTGAAATCCATCAATTCCACCCTGGGCACCATTGTAGGGGTGCTGAAGGACCTTGTGAACACCAGGAGGGACACTGTGGCACAACAAGGGGCCCCTGACACTAGCCTGGATGATGAACTGACCACCACCTCCGCCGGCGCTAGTGGACAGGAGGCACCGCCACAGGACCACCACACCAGCACCCCACCCCCTGCAGATGGAGAACCACCCCGCAAGCAGTCCCTGAGATCCAGGACAAAGACAGAGAACAATGCCAAGACCCCCACCAAGAAATGAGACCACCTTGATTGTCATCCTTCTGTCCCACTTTGTCACCCTGCCTATCCTTAAACTGCCCCAGCTCCACTTCCTATGCCCCTTTGGACAATGCACCTGTGAGACTAATAGACTGGACTCTGCCATGGACATTCCTCCACCATCACCCCTGACCATTTTACAACTCCCTCCACTATTTAGCACTTAAATAAACACCCTTAAGTCACAAAACAATCTGGAGTCAGTCTGTGCTTTCACAATTGTGTATTTGCAATAACTGACGGAAATAGCAATGTCCATTGTATTGTCAACATACCTATGTCACACAGCTCTAGTCCATGCGGAAACAAAGCAGATGTCACACAGTGGGACCCACATCTGTGAAATCGTAAGGGAAAGTGACAACTCAGTGACCATACCCTGGGTGAAAATGACAGACAGATGAGAGGTAGTAGAATTAAATCAGATGTAGCAGCCAGTGTTGTCTTCTTACCTGTGTCTCACTGGAAGTATTGCAGGATCACTGTGTTCCTGTTGTCTATGTCCTCTTCTTCTGCTTCCTTGTCTTCACTGTCCACAGGCTCCACAGCTGCCACAACACCTCCATCTGGACCATCCTCCTCCAGAAAAGGCACCTGTTGTCGCAAAGCGAAGTTGTGAAGCATACAGCAGGCCATGATGATCTGGCACACCTTCTTTGGTGAGTAGAATAGGGAACCACCTGTCATATGGAGGCACCGGAACCTGGCCTTCAAGAGGCCGAAGGTCCGCTCTATAATCCTCCTAGTTCACCCATGGGCCTCATTGTAGCGTTCCTCTGCCCTTGTTCTGGGATTCCTCACTGGGGTCAGTAGCCATGACAGGTTGGGGTAACCAGAGTCACCTGCAAATGTCGAGGGACAACTGTTAGACACACATTAACTCATAGGGACATCCCCAGACACCTAGACAAAATTGAAACAGTGCTAACAAGGAAGAAATACATAGGAAAAGGGCGCTCACAGTAAGTCCACATAGTAATAGTACAAAATATTCGTGGCACGGTGCACCTGGCAAGAGGATCTTCCTTAATCCTCCAATGTTTCAAGGGAAACTGACAGGGACAAAACAGATGTCAGGGCACTCATGAATCCATAATTAGAAGTTAGAATGTATCCAATCTTCATTGTATAATGACAACAATCTTGAGTAGATCCCAAAGTCCACATTTATTTATAAAGCATATAGTTCAAAACAAAGATCGTCCTTGAAATCAAAGCATTATGTAGTAGACACGGCCAATATTCTAATAGCCACCACAGCCACAGCCAACACGTGTTTCATCCTATGAGAATATGTTCTCTTAAGGACTTCATCAGGGCTGAAAGTAAATGAGAACAACGTCTACATGTAAAGTATAAATCAATGGAATGAGCAAAATACAACCAGTTCAAAAGGCGACAATAGTGAGAAAAAAGAAAACATGCTATATTGTGACTTATGTGATATTAATCAAAATAATTCAACTGTAATATACCAAATATAATACAGACCAAAATGTACAAACACCAGGGAATACCCAAGTCAATTATATAATGGAGCCTTATCATCAGAGCACCATGTGCAATGTCTTTAAGTGCCAAAGGTTCATACAGTCAAATGTGCACATCCCCATCAGAAAGCCAGAATAAGTGGAGCCTGATTGTGAGTATAAGGATAGGGGCCAGGTTAATGTGAAACTTAACAATAGTCCCTCCAAAATGCACAACTATGTTTAAAAGGGGAAGATCTACTAACAACCAATAGTATATCCTCCAATCATTCTTGAAGGACCTACCTTAACTTCAATTTGTAATGTTAAGTACAAATAATCCTCTAATAATAACTGCAAGACCTGCAGAGACAAAATTTAGATACTATAATTTTCCAATACACCTATACTGTCCGGGATACAAGACCGCCACCAAATAATTAAAAAACACCAAGGTAAACGAGCCAAACTGACCTTAGTATACTATAATCTATCCACAATCAATAACGATTTGAAGTGATCACCATTTGTACCCAGAGTAAAGTGAACACGAGAAAGACATCCGTGTAAATAAGCCAGAACCAGGTAAATTCGAAAGTCAGCAACCTATGTAATATAAAACAATCTCAATGAAAAACACTCTCAAAGAAAAAATATACCCAGGTCATAACAATCCATTACGATCACTCACCTATCCAATCATAGTTATCTAAGTATAAATGGGGAACCCCACCGCGGTCAAATCCATCCGCAGCGTTCCCAGTAAAGGAGAATAATGTCGAAGCCGACCGACCGGGGAGAAATCTATTTAAGGCGTCCTCGCGTTTCCTGTTAAGAAATGGAAAGGGGACTGCACCAATCAAAGCGAAACACGGGCGCCATCTAGAAAGTATAAAACTGTTGGAGAGAACATCTCCAACACTGTGGAACCGATCGGACCTCCATTAGACTCCAAGGACGAGATAACCCTGAGAAAATACCTGTATGAATGGTGAAACAGCCCATACTCAGTCAGGGCAATATCGTTAAAGAAAAATTATGGTTGTTGGCGAGATATTCACACATGTAATAAATGTTAACAGAATGACGCCCCATATAAGAGACTGGGAAACCTTAGTGTCAATACTAACCATCAACCTAGATAATTCAAACAACAGGCCATTAAATCAAGCTGCCGAGATATATTGTACAGTACTAAAAGGAGGAAAAGTCAGAGATAACACCAATAATAAATGTGGGGTTTGGTGGGACGTGCCCCATTCAGACCCCATGTAACCTATATGGCCAGTAAAGACCTCTGATCAGTATAAGAGCTCCCCAATTCGTATGTCACTGTAGTACTGGTGTTAGTTCATATATTACATAGAATTTGTAGTACAATTCACAGTATATATAATGAGATGTAAGTACATCGTGGAGCTAAATGCAAAGTCAGATCATAGGAAAATCAATACAGTCCATACCCCCAAGTATTGGTTCAAAACTAATAATAGTCAATGTAGATAACATCGTAAAATATTTAAGTCACAACATTACAAAGATGTATAATTATAATGAACTAACAATGAACTCTAAATAATACAGACACTTATTGTTGAACACCCCCAGTTGGTAACACACTACAGGTCCTGATAGACTAGTTGGAAACAATGATACATTAATCTCCTAAGTAATATTCCATCTCGAAATTAGTGTCGTCTTCCACCGCTCTGAGTTTTAAGATCCAGTAACATTCCCTTCTTCTGAGGGCTAACTCTCTATTACCCCCCCTAGGGTCTCTCTTTATGAGATCAAATCCAAAGAATTCAAAACCACATGTGTTGTTACGTTTTGGGCACTGCCGCATGTGACTTACTATAGGGTATCTCTCATCTTCCTGCCTCAGGGCTCTGAAATGTTCACTCGCCCTAATTTTGAGTGGTCTGATAGTACTGCCTATATAATACAGGCCACAATTACATAGGATCATATAGATGACAAAGTTACTATCACATGTAATATTGTGATTGATGTTGTATTGCATCCCAGTAGAGCTCATGAATGTGGAGATACCTGACTTAGCCCATCTACACATGCCACAATGTCCACACTTGAAAAAACCTTTACTACGGCTACTAAGCCAATTACAGTAGTTCTGTTTGTTGCGAAAATTAGGACATAGAATATTCTTGAGAGTCCTACCTCTCCTAAAGGTGAACACCGGAGTACTAGGGATCACTTTTCTAAGAATAGGATCCGCTGTTAAAATATACCAATACCTATTCATACAGGCCTTCAGTAGGGTGGCTGATTTTGTATAGTTGACTATACATCGAATAGTATTATCTCTAGGTCTCGATTTTTGACCAAGTGTGTCAGATCTTTTTAAACGCAACGCCCTTGCACGGGCATTGTTAATCACATTGGAAGAGTATCCCCGTGCCTTGAATCTATAGCTCATATCCTCAATACATGCTTCAAAGTCCTCTTCAAGGCTACAGTTGCGTTTTGCCCTCACCATCTCACCATATGGTATTGAGTTGATTTGGTGGACCGGATGTGCACTCTTTGCATATAAAATAGAGTTACAAGAAGTACTTTTTCTGTACAACCGACTCTATGAATACCTCTGATTACGAACAGGAGATTTTCAGACAACTAGGAGATAGTACGTGTTATGAGAAGATTCTTGCTGACCCTATTCCCGCACTGGCTAACAAAATCAACAAATTCTTGCATGAATGTTTAGATTATTTGCTATTAAAAGAAGAAGAGTATATGTACCTTCGGGTTCATAGACCCAGGAATCCTTGTATTTACATACTACCTAAAATACATAAGAACTCTATGTCCCCGCCTGGCAGGCCCATTGTTTCAGGTATAGGAGGTCCTACAGAGAGACTCTCGGAATACGTGGACATTTTTTTACAGCCATTTGTAAGCAACTAACCTTCATATATTAAGGATACTAAACATATTCTTAGTATATTAAGTGACATGACTTGGGAACCAGGAATGATCTTAGTCACACTTGATGTTACCTCTTTGTACACCAGTATTAATCACGAACTAGGAAAGGAAGCACTACGTCACTTTCTTTACAGAAGACCAGCGAGCCTTTATGATCATACCACTATGTTAATTACCATGGTCGATCTGATCTTAAACAACAATTTTTTCTTATTTAAAAATGATTGGTATCGCCAGAGACAAGGTGTCGCTATGGGATCAAAATTCTCACCAGCTTATGCTAATCTCTTTATGGGGTTGTTCGAGCAAAAGAAGATCTGGAGTAAAGATGGTAGTACCTGGATCACGGACATACTCTATTGGGGCAGATATATCGATGATTGCTTGATGATCTGGACAGGTGACTTACAAAAACTCAATGAGTTCATAGATTATTTAAACAGGAATGATTTTAATATCCACTTCACTTCCGAACATAGTTTGACTAATATTGCCTTCCTAGATGTGGAACTTTTTATTCGTGACAATAAAATTGAGAGTCGGTTGTACAGAAAAAGTACTTCTTGTAACTCTATTTTACATGCAAAGAGTGCACATCCGGTCCACCAAATCAACTCAATACCATATGGTGAGATGGTGAGGGCAAGACGCAACTGTAGCCTTGAAGAGGACTTTGAAGCATGTATTGAGGATATGAGCTATAGATTCAAGGCACGGGGATACTCTTCCAATGTGATTAACAATGCCCGTGCAAGGGCGTTGCGTTTAAAAAGATCTGACACACTTGGTCAAAAATCGAGACCTAGAGATAATACTATTCGATGTATAGTCAACTATACAAAATCAGCCACCCTACTGAAGGCTTGTATGAATAGGTATTGGTATATTTTAACAGCGGATCCTATTCTTAGAATAGTGATCCCTAGTACTCCGGTTTTCACCTTTAGGAGAGGTAGGACTCTCAAGAATATTCTATGTCCTAATTTTCGCAACAAACAGAACTAATGTAATTGGCTTAGTAGCCGTAGTAAAGGTTTTTTCAAGTGTGGACATTGTGGCATGTGTAGATGGGCTAAGTCAGGTATCTCCACATTCATGAGCTCTACTGGGATACAATACAACATCAATCACAATATTACATGTGATAGTAACTTTGTCATCTATATGATCCTATGTAATTGTGGCCTGTATTATATAGGCAGTACTATCAGACCACTCAAAATTAGGGCGAGTGAACATTTCAGAGCCCTGAGGCAGGAAGATGAGAGATACCCTATAGTAAGTCACATGCGGCAATGCCCAAAACGTAACAACACATGTGGTTTTGAATTCTTTGGATTTGATCTCATAAAGAGAGACCCTAGGAGGGGTAATAGAGAGTTAGCCCTCAGAAGAAGGGAATGTTACTGGATCTTAAAACTCAGAGCGGTGGAAGACGGTCTCAACACTAATTTCGAGATGGAATATTACTTAGGAGATTAATGTATCATTGTTTCCAACTATTCTATCAGGACCTGTAGTGTGTTACCGACTGGGGGTGTTCAACAATAAGTGTCTGTATTATTTAGAGTTCATTGTTAGTTAATTATAATTATACCTATTTGTAATGTTGTGACTTTAATATTTTACGATGTTATCTACATTGACTATTATTAGTTTTGAACCAATACTTGGGGGTATGGACTGTATTGATTTTCCTATGATCTGACTTTGCATTTAGCTCTACGATGTACTTACATCTCATTATATATACTGTGAATTGTACTACAAATTCTATGTAATATATGAACTAACACCAGTACTACAGTGACATACGAATTGGGGAGCTCTTATACTGATCATAGGTCTTTACTGGCCATATAGGTTACATGGGGTCTGAATGGGGCACGTCCCACCCCACATTTATTATTGGTGTTATCTCAGAGTTTTCCTCCTTTTAGTACTGTACAATATATCTCGGCAGCTTGATTTAATGGCCTGTTGTTTGAATTATCTAGGTTGATGGTTAGTATTGACACTAAGGTTTCCCAGTCTCTTATATGGGGCGTCATTCTGTTAACATTTATTACATGTGTGAATATCTCGCCAACAACCATTATTTTTCTTTAACAATATTGCCCTGACTGAGTATGGGCTGTTTCACCATTCATACAGGTATTTTCTCAGGGTTATCTCGTCTTGGAGTCTAATGGAGGTCCGATCGGTTCCACAGTGTTGGAGATGTTCTCTCCAACAGTTTTATACTTTCTAGATGGCGCCCGTGTTTCGCTTTGATTGGTGCAGTCCCCTTTCCATTTCTTAACAGGAAACGCGAGGACGCCTTAAATAGATTTCTCCCCGGTCGGTCGGCTTCGACATTATTCTCCGTTACTGGGAACGCTGCAGATGGATTTGACCGCGGTGGGGTTCCCCATTTATACTTAGATAACTATGATTGGATAGGTGAGTGATCGTAATGGACTGTTATGACCTGGGTATATTTTTTCTTTGAGAGTGTTTTTCATTGAGATTGTTTTATATTACATAGGTTGCTGACTTTCGAATTTACCTGGTTCTGGCTTATTTACACGGATGTCTTTCTCGTGTTCACTTTACTCTGGGTACAAATGGTGATCACTTCAAATCGTTATTGATTTTGGATAGATTATAGTATACTAAGGTCAGTTTGGCTCGTTTACCTTGGTGTTTTTTAATTATTTGGTGGCGGTCTTGTATCCCGGACAGTATAGGTGTATTGGAAAATTATAGTATGTAAATTTTGTCTCTGCAGGTCTTGCAGTTATTATTAGAGGATTATTTGTACTTAACATTACAAATTGAAGTTAAGGTAGGTCCTTCAAGAATGATTGGAGGATATACTATTGGTTGTTAGTAGATCTTCCCCTTTTAAACATAGTTGTGCATTTTGGAGGGACTATTGTTAAGTTTCACATTAACCTGGCCCCTATCCTTATACTCACAATCAGGCTCCACTTATTCTGGCTTTCTGATGGGGATGTGCACATTTGACTGTATGAACCTTTGGCACTTAAAGACATTGCACATGGTGCTCTGATGATAAGGCTCCATTATATAATTGACTTGGGTATTCCCTGGTGTTTGTACATTTTGGTCTGTATTATATTTGGTATATTACAGTTGAATTATTTTGATTAATATCACATAAGTCACAATATAGCATGTTTTCTTTTTTCTCACTATTGTCACCTTTTGAACTGGTTGTATTCTGCTCATTCCATTGATTTATACTTTACATGTAGACGTTCTCATTTACTTTCAGCCCTGATGAAGTCCTTAAGAGAACATATTCTCCTAGGATGAAACACGTGTTGGCTGTGGTGGCTATTAGAATATTGGCCGTGTCTACTACATAATGCTTTGATTTCAAGGACGATCTTTGTTTTGAACTCTATGCTTTATAAATAAATGTGGACTTTGGGATCTACTCCAGATTGTTGTCATTATACAATGAAGATTGGATACATTCTAACTTCTAATTATGGATTCATGAGTGCCCTGACATCTGTTTTGCCAGACACCTAGTCACGCTGTATTGGGTCCATGTCCTCACCTAATAGCCACACACGGTGCCTCTGGAGTTGCCCCATCACATAAGGGATGCTGCTATTCCGTAGAATATAAGCATCATGCACTGAGCCAGGAAATTTGGCATTCACATGGGAGATGTACTGGTCTGCCAAACACACCATCTGCACATTCATCGAATGGTAACTCTTCCGGTTTCTGTACACCTGTTCACTCCTGCGTGGGGGGACCAAGGCCACATGTGTCCCATCAATGGCACCTATGATGTTGGGGATATGTCCCAGGGCATAGAAATCACCTTTCACTGTAGGCAAATCCTCCACCTGAGGGAAAACGATGTAGCTCTGCATGTGTTTCAGCAGGGCAGACAACACTCTGGACAACACGTTGGAAAACATAGGCTGGGACATCCCTGATGCTGTAGCCACTGTAGTTTGAAAAGACCCACTTGCTAGGAAATGGAGTACTGACAGCACCTGCACTTGAGGGGGGATACCTGTGGGATGGCGGATAGCTGACATCAGGTCTGGCTCCAACTGGGCACACAGTTCCAGGATTGTGGTACGATCAAGTCTATAGGTGATGATCACATGTCGCTCCTCCATTGTCGACAGGTCCACCAGCGGTCTGTACACCGGAGGATGCCGCCATCTCCTCACATGCCCTAGCGGACGGTGCCTATGGAGGAGAACAGCGAGCAGAGAGTCAACCAACTCTGAGGTACGTAAACACAGCTTAAATGGAAAATATTAACAAATCGACATATGCCTGTAATTGTGTTTAAGCAAGGCCTAGATATGTGTGACGCAGTCCAAAATAATGCCATGTGGCCCCCTGAAATGGCGGCTGCCTGATCTGTAAAGTGGGACAAGGGGATATGAGGTAACTGCGCTGGCGTTGTACACCGTCGCGGTAGGCGGTCGAAGACCGCAGCGCGATCCTGCATTGGTTAACATTGGACCCTATGGGTCCCAGGAGCCAATGACGATGTACGCCGGCGGTGACGGTACGCACTGCCGCGGACGTGCCCGCCATTTTCTCTCTGTTCAATCACTTGATACCTGATCTTCGACAGGAGAGGACCTACACTGCAAGTGCTGCTGTGACCTCAGTCTGGAAGAGACAATGGCTGCTGCGTCTGGGGACAGGGCCCCTGCCTTCACCACAGAGGAGTTGGAGAAACTAGTGGATGGGGTCCTCCCCCAGTACACGCTACTCTACAGTCCACCAGACAAACAGGTAAGTACACTGTGAGCATGCTGTATGGGCAATGCCTGTGTGGAGTGGTGTGGATGAAAGATAGGGGGGGGTGAGAATGAGACGTGCATGAAACGACGGTGAGTGCATGTGCGTTATGGCAAGGGTAGGGATGCGGGCCAATGACTGTGACGGTGCGGACGGTAATATCTTCTCCTTTTCCCCTGTACTATTCCTGTAGGTCAGCGCCCACCAGAAGAAGGACATTTGGCGTGCCATCGCCAAGGAAGTCCGGACCCTGGGGGTCTACCACAGACGGAGCACCCACTGCCGGAAAAGATGGGAGGACATTCGCCGCTGGAGCAAGAAGACGGCGGAGGCCCAGCTGGGGATGGCCTCCCAACGTGGGAGGGGTGCCCGTCCCACCATGACCCCCCTGATGTTCAGGATCCTGGCGGTGGCGTACCCGGAGTTGGATGGGCGCTTGAGGGCATCACAGCAGCCACAAGGGGGTGAGGACACTCTCATTCTGCTGATTCAGCACGCATTGTAGGTGTCTGGGTGGGGGAGGTGGGCTGTGGGTTCCCCTAGGCCAGGGCGAGTTTAGTAGGCAAGGTCCCTTCTTAAGGCAGGCCCCGTGGCACCCCATCCCACCTGTGTACAGTGCCAACTACACCTAGTCAGGCTCCTGTGACATCCATGTGTGCAGCAATCGGGCATAGCCTTGTAACCCATGTCCCTGGGATTGATTAGGGAACTCCAAGTGCACGGCGTAGTGCAAGGGGCTTCTGTGTCTGTAGTGTCCGCCAACGGTAGCTGTATTGCATGCACTCAACATGTCTTTCTTCTGTCTTCCCCCCCTTTTTGTGGTCTCCCTGTTCTTGTGTGCATTAGCATCATCAGGCGGAGGAGCAGTGGCACCGGAGCAGGAGGGAACTGCATCCCACATGGCCCTGGAGGGCGACACTACGGAGTCTGAATTCACCAGTGGGACATAGGGCGAGGGGAGCTCCACGGCGGGGACAGGAGCTGAGACCAGTGATACGGACTCCTACTCTGATGGGAGCTCCCTTGCAGTGGTGGGCCCATCTGTGCCCCCCGCATCTACAACCGCCACCCCCCCCCTACCAGCACCGCCCTCCCAGCAGCCCCTCAGCGTGTGTCCCGTGCCCGCTCACCCAGGAGGGTGGGCATCTCCTTCGCCCAGGCACCTCAGCCCCTGTCACCCCTGCTGCCCTCAGTGAGGAGGCCATTGACCTCCTCAGGTCCATCACTGTTGGGCAGTCTACCATTTTGAATGCCATCCAGGGTGTAGAGAGGCAGTTGCAACAAACCAATGCATACCTGGAGGGCATTCATTCTGGTCAGGCAGCCCATCAGCGAGCTTTTCAGACTCTGGCCTCAGCACTGATGGCAGCCATTGTCCCTGTCTTTAGCCTCCCCCCTCTAACTTCCTCCACCCAGACCCAAACCCCTGTACCTCAACCTATCCCAAGCACACCATCAGACCAGCATGCACACACCTCAACACACAAGGGAAGCTCTGGCAAACATAAGCACCACACATCCCACAGGCACTAACGCAAGCATTATACACATGCAGACACACCAACATCCACTGCCTCCACTGTGTCCCCCTCCTCCACGTCTCCCTCCTCCCTCCCTGTCTCGTCTCCACTCACACCTGCATGCACTACATCCTCAGCCACTACGTCCATCACCAGCACACCCACCACCACACCCCGCTCATGTGCACTCACCACCCCCACTAACATTCACACATCCCCTGTGTCCTCTACAAGTGTGTCTGTGAGCCCTCCTCCCAAACTACACAAACGCAGCCACACACCCACCCAACAGCCATCCACCTCACGACAGCCTCCAGCCCATGCATCTTCACCCAAAGTCAGCAAACGTACACGTCCTACAACCACTACCTCTTCCTCCACTCCCAAATCCCCTCCATCTACGTGTTCCCCAAAAACTTTTCCTGTCCAACCTTGACCTCTTCCCCTCACCTCCCCCACCCCTTCAGTCTCCTAGGGCCCGCCTCTCCAGGTCCCAACCCAGCACCTCAGCCACAACATCTGCGGGACCAGTGGTGCCAGTAGTAACCGGCTTCTGGAGTGCGCCAGGCAGCAGGGCAGCCAGTGTGGCAAGGAGCCAGAGCACGGACAGTCCCCCACCTGTAAAGCACAAAAAGGTGGCCAGTGCCCGGCGGGAGAGAGGAAAGAAATCAGCCACCAAAGCCGCTCCCAGGGGTACAGTTGGGAGTGTGGGGACAGCTGCGCCACCATCCAAGGTGGGGAAGGGGCACAGTAAAACCGGCAAGTCTTGGAAAATCTGCACGGCGGACAAGACTGCCACTAGCACCACTGCCCAGGACACCTCCACCACCAGCACCGCTGCCCAGGACACCGCTGCTGCCACCAGCACCGCAGGCCAGTGAGCACCAAAGATTCCGACGCTACTGAGGCCGCCACAAGCTGGATGAAGCACTCTGGGCACAAAGCCCCCTCCAGAACCAGTGGAGAAAGACATTCACTACCTCAGTCCTTGGCAGGATGAAGCACTCTGGGCACAAAGCCCCCTCCAGAACCAGTGGAGAAAGACATCCACTACCTCAGTCCTTGGCAGGATGGAGCACTCTGGGCACAAAGCCTCCTCCAGAACCAGTGGAGTATCACATCCACTCACACAGTCCTTGGCAGGATGAAGCACTCTGGGCACAAAGCCCCCTCCAGAAATCAGTGGAGAATGTTATCCACTTGAGAGACTGTGGCTTTGCACTCCCCAGGATTGAACAGTGGGCATGGAGCCCCCTCGTGGATCTGGCATCGTGCACTCATCCGGCTGAGGTGCCCCCCCTTCCTTTCCCCCTGAGGTGCCTGTTTTATTTCTATCTGATGCTCCAGCAGTGTTCTCTCCGTCTTGTTCGGGTATTGAGTGTGGGCCTCGCCCATGCCTTTTGGGCCCAGTGGTCCACGGACTATGATAGTGGAATACCTTGGACTTGTATTCTTGGTGTATATATTTGTTTATAGTGTGAATATCTTTATATATGTATATATTTTTGATTACTGTCTTTGGATATATTACAATCATTCGACTCATTTCCTTTTGTCCTTGCATTCTTCCAGGGAGGGTTGGGGGGTGTAACTGTAATGTATCATGATGTATTAGTGTGTGTGTTGTCGTGGGTGAGGGTGGGGGTGGGAGTGTTACGTGTTGCGTGTGTGTGTCACTGTTTTTCCCTCCCCCCTCCCCTGTGTCGTAGGTGCAGTACTCACCGTGGTCTTCGCCGCCGGCGTTCGTGCTCCTGGTAGAGGAGCAGGAAGATAAAGGATGGAAGAATCTGAAGTTCCGGTTCCATGGCGTCCTGGTTCCTCGTGGGATGTGTAGAGGTGAGCGTTTCCCCTTCCAAGTCCTGTTTCTGCAATGTTTTTGTTCTTGGTGAATCTGTCCCGGAAAAGGTGGCAGATTGGCCTGTTGTAATTCTGTGGGCGGTACATTGTCCTCCGCCTGTCTGTTGGCAGTTACCGCCGCAGTGTTTGTTTGTACCGCCTTGGCGGTCGGAGTGTTAAAGTGTTGTAATGACCACCAATGTGCTGTGTTACACAATTGGTTTTATCAATGCTTGTTTTACCAATGCTTGTTTGCTAATGTGTGCAGGTGTAGACATGTGCTTCTAATTGGTTGTGGTGTAGACATGTGCTTCTAATTGGGTGTGGAAACTCAACTGCTTTCCTGATTGGCTATAAATAGCAGAGTGAAGCATGCCTCCCTGCTTGGCTTTGTTTTGCTTCCTATCTCAGCATCTGATTTGGCAGGCCAACCCCTGTTGTCATCCTCGTATTCAGGACTTTTGAGGCAATTCTTTTCTTTATTCCTGTACCAGCTGACACCAGGCATTCCTCTAGCACTCCGGAAAAGACTGCAGCTAAGTTACTAGTATTCTCCAGGGAATTTGTTCTGTGAGTGCTGCGCTTTCCTACAACAGCTGGTGTATTTCAGACCTCGTATTTTGGCAGAGTGCTTATCTTGAAGAGACAAATGCATTTCTGAACATTCTACATTATTATAGTAGTTACTTGCCTAAATGTGCCTCAGGAAATCTGCTTGAGCTAAAGTACTACAAAAAGTGACAGCACAATTTTAAAAGAGCATTTAGGTGACTTTTCTTTCTCTAATAGCATAACTCTTGGATTTAAATTGTGTCATTCATGCCTGTGTTTCAGGTTTGAGGAATTTGCTTTTGAAGGGTTTTTCACACACACAGTGAAACCAAACCAAACTGTGCCACCCTAACTGTTTGAACCCAGAGTTGACATTTGTATTTCTTGGATTGTTTTTGTTCCTTTTAGTTTAACCCTATGCATGCAGGAAAGCTATACGTGATATAATTAATGCCCTTGTTTGTCTTTTGTGTACATGATAAGTGCAACCACAGTTCTAATTGTAGTGTGCAACAGTGAATCTCTGTGAAGCCATTCCTAGTGTCACAGTACTTATTGTTATGGTATTCAGTTTGGGTTTTTGGTAATGCAGTGTTAGTAATTGTGCCAACGGTTATTATTATCCAAGAAATGTAATGGAGCATCCCGGTGTTCTTCTACCGCTCCTGTGCCCATATCAGAAAGAGAGATTCAGTTTCAAGGAAGTTGAGTGCACTAACTCTACTATCACTCTGTCAACAACGACCTGCCCCCCCGAAGATACAGGGTGACTGGCTGGACCGGCAAGACGTGGCAGTGTTTTGCCTCTTTCTCTTCCACTCCCCCTTTCCTTTTGGGGCACCTGCCGGGGTTTCTATGTCCACCAGGAAGTGCCGAGAGGTGTTCCAGGAAGTTGGGCATACCTTCGAACACTGGGGTGCCAGTATTACCATGAACTGTGAGGTTGGCTACCCAACTCCTCTGCTATCACCTGATCCTGTCCTTGAATCGGGCCAACCGGTGCAGGGAAACACGCTCTGTAATCAGGAACGCTCGGGGCTGCTCTCCTGTGTTCTCAAGTTCCTCCACGACTGCAAGGGGCGAATCTCAGCCCCAAAAATCCATCTCCTCAGCCAACCTCTTTTCAAACAACAATGATTTAAGGTGGTTTTCAAAAACAATCAACAACTGCAATAGGCAAGGGTGACAAACCTCAGACAAAAAGATGGGCTCTATATTGTTAAAGAAGACCCTCCACATGTGCTCATGGAACGTAAGCGGCCTCCTCTCCAAAGCTCTGGACTCCGACTTCATCTAATACATCAGCACTTTTGACATTATATTAATGCAGGAAACCTGAATGGAAGAACCATTCCACTGCAGGGCTAAATGTGCTTCATCACTCCAGCAACCAGGAAGGCGAAGTATGGACACCCGCAAGGCGGCCTGGCCACTTTTATGTCTCTTTAGCACTCTCGGCCTGAGTCACCCCTTTGCACCCCACCTCCTCCTCCATCAATATTGCATCAATCGCCGCCACGACGAATGCGCCCACAGCAGAGAAATTCCTCGTAAACACATACCTTCACCCCAAACTCAAACTCAGTGACTCCAATAATCTAGTGGCTCTACTCGAGAACTACATAAGCAGCGGCATCATAGCTGACGCAGCCGACATCATCTTCCCAAGCGACTTTAATTTGCATCTACTAGGATCCTCAACAGATGAAACCACAACTGCCCTTTCAAGCGCTTGGGACCTTGCCATACAGGGGGCCAATAAACACAGCCGTCCCACAAAGATCAGCAGGACTTTGCTCAAGGGCTTAGAATTATTACAGCTAAGAGCCCTGAATGGCAGATTTACTGAGGACTCGCCTCCGGCAGCATCATATTTTTCAACCACAGCTTCTACCACAATTGACTACACATTTGTTTCCCTTCCACTATTCAAGCAAGTAGCCTCTTTCCAGCTAGGAAACAGGAGCGAGAGCAATTACTCCCACAGGAATTATCCATCATCCTGGGTGTAAGGAAATGCCTCCTTGGCATGGTTGCCCCCTGACTTTTTGCCTTTGCTGATGCTATGTTTACAATTGAAAGTGTGCTGAGGCCTGCTAACCAGGCCCCAGCACCAGTGTTCTTTCCCTAACCTGTACTTTTGTATCCACAATTGGCAGACCCTGGCATCCAGATAAGTCCCTTGTAACTGGTACTTCTAGTACCAAGGGCCCTGATGCCAAGGAAGGTCTCTATGGGCTGCAGCATGTCTTATGCCACCCTGGAGACCTCTCACTCAGCACAGACACACTGCTTGCCAGCTTGTGTGTGCTAGTGAGAACAAAACGAGTAAGTCGACATGGCACTCCCCTCAGGGTGCCATGCCAGCCTCTCACTGCCTATGCAAGTATAGGTCAGTCACCCCTCTAGCAGGCCTTACAGCCCTAAGGCAGGGTGCACTATACCATAGGTGAGGGTACCAGTGCATGAGCATGGTACCCCTACAGTGTCTAAACAAAACCTTAGACATTGTAAGTGCAGGGTAGCCATAAGAGTATATGGTCTGGGAGTCTGTCAAACACGAACTCCACAGCAACATAATGGCTACACTGAAAACTGGGAAGTTTGGTATCAAACTTCTCAGCACAATAAATGCACACTGATGCCAGTGTACATTTTATTGCAAAATACACCCCAGAGGGCACCTTAGAGGTGCCCCCTGAAACTTAACCGACTGTCTGTGTAGGCTGACTAGTTCCAGCAGCCTGCCACACCAGAGACATGTTGCTGGCCCCATGGGGAGAGTGCCTTTGTCACTCTGAGGCCAGTAACAAAGCCTGCACTGGGTGGAGATGCTAACACCTCCCCCAGGCAGGAGCTGTGACACCTGGCGGTGAGCCTCAAAGGCTCACCCCTTTGTCACAGCCCAGCAGGGCACTCCAGCTTAGTGGAGTTGCCCGCCCCCTCCGGCCACGGCCCCCACTTTTGGTGGCAAGGCTGGAGGGAACAAAGAAAGCAACAAGGAGGAGTCACTGGCCAGTCAGGACAGCCCCTAAGGTGTCCTGAGCTGAGGTGACTCTAACTTTTAGAAATCCTCCATCTTGCAGATGGAGGATTCCCCCAATAGGGTTAGGATTGTGACCCCCTCCCCTTGGGAGGAGGCACAAAGAGGGTGTACCCACCCTCAGGGCTAGTAGCCATTGGCTACTAACCCCCCAGACCTAAACACGCCCTTAAATTTAGTATTTAAGGGCTACCCTGAACCCTAGAAAATTAGATTCCTGCAACAACAACAAGAAGGACTGCCCAGCTGAAAACCCCTGCAGAGGAAGACCAGAAGACAACAACTGCCTTGGCTCCAGAAACTCACCGGCCTGTCTCCTGCCTTCCAAAGAACTCTGCTCCAGCGACACCTTCCAAAGGGACCAGCGACCTCTGACTCCTCTGAGGACTGCCCTGCTTCGACGACGACAAGAAACTCCCGAGGACAGCGGACCTGCTCCAAAAAGACTGCAACTTTGTTTCAAGAAGCAGCTTTAAAGAACCCTGCAACTCCCCGCAAGAAGCGTGAGACTTGCAACACTGCACCCGGCGACCCCGACTCGGCTGGTGGAGAACCAACACCTCAGGGAGGACCCCCGGACTACTCTCCGACTGTGAGTACCAAAACCTGTCCCCCCTGAGCCCCCACAGCGCCGCCTGCAGAGGGAATCCCGAGGCTTCCCCTGACCGCGACTCTCTGAAACCTAAGTCCCGACGCCTGGAAAAGACCCAGCACCCGCAGCCCCCAGGACCTGAAGGACCAGACTTTCACTGGAGAAGTGACCCCCAGGAGTCCCTCTCCCTTGCCCAAGTGGAGGTTTCCCAGAGGAAGCCCCCCCTTGCCTGCCTGCAGCGCTGAAGAGATCCGTTGATCTCTCATAGACTAACATTGAAAACCCGACGCTTGTTTCTACACTGCACCCGGCCGCCCCCGCGCTGCTGAGGGTGAAATTTCTGTGTGGGCTTGTGTCCCCCCCGGTGCCCTACAAAACCCCCCTGGTCTGCCCTCCGAAGACGCGGGTACTTACCTGCAAGCAGACCGGAACCGGGGCACCCCCTTCTCTCCATTCTAGCCTATGCGTTTTGGGCACCACTTTGAACTCTGCACCTGACCGGCCCTGAGCTGCTGGTGTGGTGACTTTGGGGTTGCTCTGAACCCCCAACGGTGGGCTACCTTGGACCAAGAACTAAACCCTGTAAGTGTCTTACTTACCTGGTAAAACTAACAAAAAACTTACCTCCCCCAGGAACTGTGAAAATTGCACTGTGTCCACTTTTAAAGTAGCTATTTGTCAATAACTTGAAAAGTATACATGCAATTGAAATGATTCAAAGTTCCTAATGTTCTTACCTGCAATACCTTTCAAACAAGATATTACATGTTAAATTTGAACCTGTGGTTCTTAAAATAAACTAAGAAAATATATTTTTCTATAACAAAACCTATTGGCTGGATTTGTCTCTGAGTGTGTGTACCTCATTTATTGTCTATGTGTATGTACAACAAATGCTTAACACTACTCCTTGGATAAGCCTACTGCTCGACCACACTACCACAAAATAGAGCATTAGTATTATCTCTTTTTACCACTATTTTACCTCTAAGGGGAACCCTTGGACTCTGTGCATGCTATTCCTTACTTTGAAATAGCACATACAGAGCCAACTTCCTACATTGGGGATCAGCGGTGGGGTACAAGACTTTGCATTTGCTGGACTACTCAGCCAATACCTGATCACACGACAAATTCCAAAATTGTCATTAGAAATTGATTTTTGCAATTTGAAAAGTTTTCTAAATTCTTAAAAGACCTGCTAGGGCCTTGTGTTAGATCCTGTATAGCATTTCTTTTAGAGTTTAAAAGTTTGTAAAAGTTTGAATTAGATTCTAGAACCAGTTTTAGATTCTTAAAAAGTATTCCAACTTTTAGAAGCAAAATGTCTAGCACAGATGTGACTGTGGTGGAACTCGACACCACACCTTACCTCCATCTACAGATGAGAGAGCTAAGGTCACTCTGTAAACTAAAGAAAATAACCATAGGCCCCAAACCTACCAAAATACAGCTCCAGGAGCTTTTGGCAGAGTTTGAAAAGGCCAACCCCTCTGAGGGTGGCAACTCAGAGGAAGAGGATAGTGAATTGGAGGAAGATTCCCCCCTACCAGTCCTATCTAGGGAGGACAGGGCCTCTCAAGCCCTGACTCCAAAAATACTAGTCAGAGATACTGGCTCCCTCACAGGAGGGACCAGCAACTCTGAAATCACTGAGGATAACCCCAGTGAAGAGGACATCCAGTTAGCCAGGATGGCCAAAAGATTGGCTTTGGAAAGACAGATCCTAGCCATAGAGAGGGAAAGACAAGAGATGGGCCTAGGACCCATCAATGGTGGCAGCAACATAAATAGGGTCAGAGATTCTCCTGACATGTTGAAAATCCCTAAAGGGATTGTAACTAAATATGAAGATAGTGATGACATCACCAAATGGTTCACAGCTTTTGAGAGGGCTTGTGTAACCAGAAAAGTGAACAGATCTCACTGGGGTGCTCTCCTTTGGGAAATGTTCACAGGAAAGTGTAGGGATAGACTCCTCACACTCTCTGGAAAAGTTACAGAATCTTATGACCTCATGAAGGGTACCCTGATTGAGGGCTTTGGATTCTCCACTGAGGAGTATAGGATTAGATTCAGGGGGGCTCAAAAATCCTCGAGCCAGACCTGGGTTGACTTTGTAGACTACTCAGTGAAAACACTAGATGGTTGGATTCAAGGCAGTGGTGTAAGTAATTATGATGGGCTGTACAATTTATTTGTGAAGGAACACCTGTTAAGTAATTGTTTCAATGATAAACTGCATCAGCATCTGGTGGACCTAGGACCAATTTCTCCCCAAGAATTGGGAAAGAAGGCGGACCATTGGGTCAAGACAAGGGTTTCCAAAACTTCCACAGGGGGTGACCAAAAGAAAGGGGTCACAAAACCTCCCCAGGGGAAAGGTGGTGAGACAGCCAAAAATAAAAATAGTAAAGAGTCTTCTACAGGCCCCCAAAAACCTGCACAGGAGGGTGGGCCCAGAGCCTCTTCACAAACCAATCCTGGGTACAAGGGTAAAAACTTTGATCCCAAAAAGGCCTGGTGTCGAAACTGTAGTCAGTATGGACACCAAACTGGAGACAAGGCCTGTCCCAAGAAAAGTTCCACTCCAAACTCCAATCCAGGTAACACTGGAATGGCTAGTCTCCAAGTGGGATCAACAGTGTGCCCAGAGCAAATCAGGGTCCACACTGAAGCTACTCTAGTCTCTGAGGGTGGGGTGGATTTAGCCACACTAGCTGCCTGGCCGCCTAACATGCAAAAATACAGGCAGCAGCTCTTTATTAATGGGACGAGTGTAGAGGGCCTGAGGGATACAGGTGCCAGTGTCACCATGGTGACAGAGAAACTGGTTTCCCCTGGCCAATACCTGACTGGAAAAACTTATACAGTCACCAATGCTGACAATCAAACTAAAGCACATCCCATGGCAATGGTAACTTTAGAATGGGGAGGGGTCAATGGCCTGAAACAGGTGGTGGTCTCCTCAAACATCCCAGTAGACTGTCTGCTTGGAAATGACCTGGAGTCCTCAGCATGGGCTGAGGTAGAGCTAAAAACCCATGCAGCCATGCTGGGTATCCCTGAACTGGTGTGTGTAAAAACAAGAGCACAATGCAAGGCACAGGGTGAAAAAGTAGAGCTGGAGTCTGGAAAAATGGCCCAGCCTACCAAGAGAAAAGGAAAGCCAGTTGGGAAACCAACTGCAACACAGTCAGAAAAAGAGAACCTCTCTTCTCAGGAAGAAGTTCTGCCCTCTGAGGGAACTGAGCCTTTGGAGCTTGAACCTTATCAGGTTGAGCTCTTAGGCCCAGGGGGACCCTCAAGGGAAGAGCTGTGTAAGGGACAAGAAACCTGTCCCTCTCTTGAAGGCCTTAGGCAGCAAGCTGCTGAAGAGTCCAAGGGCAAGAAAAATGGAACACATAGGGTCTATTGGGAAGATGGACTCCTGTACACTGAGGCCAGAGACCCCAAACCTGGTGCCACTAGGAGAGTGGTAGTGCCTCAGTCGTTCAGAGAGTTTATTCTGACCTTAGCCCATGATATTCCCCTTGCTGGGCATTTGGGACAAACCAAGACGTGGGAGAGGTTAGTCAACCACTTCTACTGGCCCAATATGTCCCAGAAGGTTAAGGAGTTTTGCCTCTCCTGCCCCACCTGTCAATCCAGTGGTAAGACAGGTGGACACCCAAAGGCCCCCCTCATTCCACTTCCAGTGGTGGGGGTCCCCTTTGAAAGAGTGGGTGTGGATATAGTTGGTCCACTGGAACCTCCCACAGCCTCAGGAAATATGTACATCCTAGTAGTAGTGGATCATGCTACTAGGTATCCTGAAGCTATTCCCCTTAGGTCGACTACTGCCCCTGCAGTAGCCAAGGCCCTCATTGGTATCTTTACCAGAGTGGGTTTCCCTAAGGAGGTGGTGTCTGACAGAGGTACCAACTTCATGTCAGCATACCTAAAACACATGTGGAATGAGTGTGGAGTGACTTACAAATTCACTACACCATACCATCCACAAACTAATGGCTTAGTTGAGAGATTCAACAAGACATTAAAAGGCATGATCATGGGGCTCCCAGAAAAACTCAAAAGGAGATGGGATGTCCTCTTGCCATGTCTGCTTTTTGCTTACAGAGAGGTGCCACAGAAGGGAGTAGGATTCTCACCCTTTGAACTTCTGTTTGGCCACCCTGTAAGGGGACCACTTGCTCTTGTTAAAGAAGGCTGGGAGAGACCTCTTCATGAGCCTAAACAAGACATAGTGGACTATGTACTTGGCCTTCGCTCTAGAATGGCAGAGTACATGGAAAAGGCAACCAAAAACCTTGAGGCCAGCCAACAGCTCCAGAAGTTTTGGTATGACCAAAAGGCTGCACTGGTTGAGTTCCAACCAGGGCAGAAAGTCTGGGTTCTGGAGCCTGTGGCTCCCAGGGCACTCCAGGACAAATGGAGTGGCCCTTACCCAGTGCTAGAAAGGAAGAGTCAGGTCACCTACCTGGTGGACCTGGGCACAAGCAGGAGCCCCAAGAGGGTGATCCATGTGAACCGCCTTAAGCTCTTCCATGACAGGGCTGATGTGAATCTGTTGATGGTAACAGATGAGGATCAGGAGGCAGAGAGTGAACCTCTCCCTGATCTTCTGTCATCAGACCCAAAAGATGGCTCAGTAGATGGAGTGATCTACTCAGACACCCTCTCTGGCCAACAGCAAGCTGATTGTAGGAGAGTCCTACAACAGTTTCCTGAACTCTTCTCCCTAACCCCTGGTCAGACACACCTGTGTACCCATGATGTGGACACAGGAGACAGCATGCCTGTCAAAAACAAAATCTTTAGACAGTCTGACCATGTTAAGGAAAGCATTAAGGTGGAAGTCCACAAGATGCTGGAATTGGGAGTAATTGAGCGCTCTGACAGCCCCTGGGCTAGCCCAGTGGTCTTAGTCCCCAAACCTCACACCAAGGATGGAAAGAAAGAGATGAGGTTTTGTGTGGACTACAGAGGGCTCAATTCTGTCACCAAGACAGATGCTCATCCAATTCCTAGAGCTGATGAGCTCATAGATAAATTAGGTGCTGCCAAATTCTTAAGTACCTTTGACTTGACAGCAGGGTACTGGCAAATAAAAATGGCACCTGGAGCAAAAGAGAAAACAGCATTCTCCACACCTGATGGGCATTATCAGTTTACTGTTATGCCCTTTGGTTTAAAGAATGCCCCTGCCACCTTCCAAAGGTTGGTGAATCAAGTCCTTGCTGGCTTGGAGTCCTTTAGCACAGCTTATCTTGATGATATTGCTGTCTTTAGCTCCACCTGGCAGGATCACCTGGTCCACCTGAAGAAGGTTTTGAAGGCTCTGCAATCTGCAGGCCTCTCTATCAAGGCATCCAAATGCCAGATAGGATAGGGAACTGTGGTTTACTTGGGCCACCTTGTAGGTGGAGGCCAAGTTCAGCCACTCCAACCCAAGATCCAGACTATTCTGGACTGGGTAGCTCCAAAAACCCAGACTCAAGTCAGGGCATTCCTTGGCTTGACTGGGTATTACAGGAGGTTTGTGAAGGGATATGGATCCATTGTGACAGCCCTCACTGAACTCACCTCCAAGAAAATGCCCAAGAAAGTGAACTGGACTGTGGAATGCCAACAGGCCTTTGACACCCTGAAACAAGCAATGTGCTCAGCACCAGTTCTAAAAGCTCCAGATTATTCTAAGCAGTTCATTGTGCAGACAGATGCCTCTGAACATGGGATAGGGGCAGTTTTGTCCCAAACAAATGATGATGGCCTTGACCAGCCTGTTGCTTTCATTAGCAGGAGGTTACTCCCCAGGGAGCAGCGTTGGAGTGCCATTGAGAGGGAGGCCTTTGCTGTGGTTTGGTCCCTGAAGAAGCTGAGACCATACCTCTTTGGGACTCACTTCCTAGTTCAAACTGACCACAGACCTCTCAAATGGCTGATGCAAATGAAAGGTGAAAATCCTAAACTGTTGAGGTGGTCCATCTCCCTACAGGGAATGGACTTTATAGTGGAACACAGACCTGGGACTGCCCATGCCAATGCAGATGGCCTTTCCAGGTTCTTCCACTTAGAAAATGAAGACTCTCTTGGGAAAGGTTAGTCTCATCCTCTTTCGTTTGGGGGGGGGTTGTGTAAGGAAATGCCTCCTTGGCATGGTTGCCCCCTGACTTTTTGCCTTTGCTGATGCTATGTTTACAATTGAAAGTGTGCTGAGGCCTGCTAACCAGGCCCCAGCACCAGTGTTCTTTCCCTAACCTGTACTTTTGTATCCACAATTGGCAGACCCTGGCATCCAGATAAGTCCCTTGTAACTGGTACTTCTAGTACCAAGGGCCCTGATGCCAAGGAAGGTCTCTATGGGCTGCAGCATGTCTTATGCCACCCTGGAGACCTCTCACTCAGCACAGACACACTGCTTGCCAGCTTGTGTGTGCTAGTGAGAACAAAACGAGTAAGTCGACATGGCACTCCCCTCAGGGTGCCATGCCAGCCTCTCACTGCCTATGCAAGTATAGGTCAGTCACCCCTCTAGCAGGCCTTACAGCCCTAAGGCAGGGTGCACTATACCATAGGTGAGGGTACCAGTGCATGAGCATGGTACCCCTACAGTGTCTAAACAAAACCTTAGACATTGTAAGTGCAGGGTAGCCATAAGAGTATATGGTCTGGGAGTCTGTCAAACACGAACTCCACAGCACCATAATGGCTACACTGAAAACTGGGAAGTTTGGTATCAAACTTCTCAGCACAATAAATGCACACTGATGCCAGTGTACATTTTATTGCAAAATACACCCCAGAGGGCACCTTAGAGGTGCCCCCTGAAACTTAACCGACTGTCTGTGTAGGCTGACTAGTTCCAGCAGCCTGCCACACCAGAGACATGTTGCTGGCCCCATGGGGAGAGTGCCTTTGTCACTCTGAGGCCAGTAACAAAGCCTGCACTGGGTGGAGATGCTAACACCTCCCCCAGGCAGGAGCTGTGACACCTGGCGGTGAGCCTCAAAGGCTCACCCCTTTGTCACAGCCCAGCAGGGCACTCCAGCTTAGTGGAGTTGCCCGCCCCCTCCGGCCACGGCCCCCACTTTTGGCGGCAAGGCTGGAGGGAACAAAGAAAGCAACAAGGAGGAGTCACTGGCCAGTCAGGACAGCCCCTAAGGTGTCCTGAGCTGAGGTGACTCTAACTTTTAGAAATCCTCCATCTTGCAGATGGAGGATTCCCCCAATAGGGTTAGGATTGTGACCCCCTCCCCTTGGGAGGAGGCACAAAGAGGGTGTACCCACCCTCAGGGCTAGTAGCCATTGGCTACTAACCCCCCAGACCTAAACACGCCCTTAAATTTAGTATTTAAGGGCTACCCTGAACTCTAGAAAATTAGATTCCTGCAACAACAAGAAGAAGGACTGCCCAGCTGAAAACCCCTGCAGAGGAAGACCAGAAGACAACAACTGCCTTGGCTCCAGAAACTCACCGGCCTGTCTCCTGCCTTCCAAAGAACTCTGCTCCAGCGACGCCTTCCAAAGGGACCAGCGACCTCTGACTCCTCTGAGGACTGCCCTGCTTCGACGACGACAAGAAACTCCCGAGGACAGCGGACCTGCTCCAAAAAGACTGCAACTTTGTTTCAAGAAGCAGCTTTAAAGAACCCTGCAACTCCCCGCAAGAAGCGTGAGACTTGCAACACTGCACCCGGCGACCCCGACTCGGCTGGTGGAGAACCAACACCTCAGGGAGGACCCCCGGACTACTCTACGACTGTGAGTACCAAAACCTGTCCCCCCTGAACCCCCACAGCGCCGCCTGCAGAGGGAATCCCGAGGCTTCCCCTGACCGCGACTCTCTGAAACCTAAGTCCCGACGCCTGGAAAAGACCCTGCACCCGCAGCCCCCAGGACCTGAAGGACCGGACTTTCACTGGAGAAGTGACCCCCAGGAGTCCCTCTCTCTTGCCCAAGTGGAGGTTTCCCCGAGGAAGCCCCCCCTTGCCTGCCTGCAGCGCTGAAGAGATCCGTTGATCTCTCATAGACTAACATTGAAAACCCGACGCTTGTTTCTACACTGCACCCGGCCGCCCCCGCGCTGCTGAGGGTGAAATTTCTGTGTGGGCTTGTGTCCCCCCCGGTGCCCTACAAAACCCCCCTGGTCTGCCCTCCGAAGACGCGGGTACTTACCTGCAAGCAGACCGGAACCGGGGCACCCCCTTCTCTCCATTCTAGCCTATGCGTTTTGGGCACCACTTTGAACTCTGCACCTGACCGGCCCTGAGCTGCTGGTGTGGTGACTTTGGGGTTGCTCTGAACCCCCAACGGTGGGCTACCTTGGACCAAGAACTAAACCCTGTAAGTGTCTTACTTACCTGGTAAAACTAACAAAAAACTTACCTCCCCCAGGAACTGTGAAAATTGCACTAAGTGTCCACTTTTAAAGTAGCTATTTGTCAATAACTTGAAAAGTATACATGCAATTGAAATGATTCAAAGTTCCTAATGTACTTACCTGCAATACCTTTCAAACAAGATATTACATGTTAAATTTGAACCTGTGGTTCTTAAAATAAACTAAGAAAAGATATTTTTCTATAACAAAACCTATTGGCTGGATTTGTCTCTGAGTGTGTGTACCTCATTTATTGTCTATGTGTATGTACAACAAATGCTTAACACTACTCCTTGGATAAGCCTACTGCTCGACCACACTACCACAAAATAGAGCATTAGTATTATCTCTTTTTACCACTATTTTACCTCTAAGGGGAACCCTTGGACTCTGTGCATGCTATTCCTTACTTTGAAATAGCACATACAGAGCCAACTTCCTACATTGGGGATCAGCGGTGGGGTACAAGACTTTGCATTTGCTGGACTACTCAGCCAATACCTGATCACACGACAAATTCCAAAATTGTCATTAGAAATTGATTTTTGCAATTTGAAAAGTTTTCTAAATTCTTAAAAGACCTGCTAGGGCCTTGTGTTAGATCCTGTATAGCATTTCTTTTAGAGTTTAAAAGTTTGTAAAAGTTTGAATTAGATTCTAGAACAAGTTTTAGATTCTTAAAAAGTATTCCAACTTTTAGAAGCAAAATGTCTAGCACAGATGTGACTGTGGTGGAACTCGACACCACACCTTACCTCCATCTACAGATGAGAGAGCTAAGGTCACTCTGTAAACTAAAGAAAATAACCATAGGCCCCAAACCTACCAAAATACAGCTCCAGGAGCTTTTGGCAGAGTTTGAAAAGGCCAACCCCTCTGAGGGTGGCAACTCAGAGGAAGAGGATAGTGAATTGGAGGAAGATTCCCCCCTACCAGTCCTATCTAGGGAGGACAGGGCCTCTCAAGCCCTGACTCCAAAAATACTAGTCAGAGATACTGGCTCCCTCACAGGAGGGACCAGCAACTCTGAAATCACTGAGGATAACCCCAGTGAAGAGGACATCCAGTTAGCCAGGATGGCCAAAAGATTGGCTTTGGAAAGACAGATCCTAGCCATAGAGAGGGAAAGACAAGAGATGGGCCTAGGACCCATCAATGGTGGCAGCAACATAAATAGGGTCAGAGATTCTCCTGACATGTTGAAAATCCCTAAAGGGATTGTAACTAAATATGAAGATAGTGATGACATCACCAAATGGTTCACAGCTTTTGAGAGGGCTTGTGTAACCAGAAAAGTGAACAGATCTCACTGGGGTGCTCTCCTTTGGGAAATGTTCACAGGAAAGTGTAGGGATAGACTCCTCACACTCTCTGGAAAAGTTACAGAATCTTATGACCTCATGAAGGGTACCCTGATTGAGGGCTTTGGATTCTCCACTGAGGAGTATAGGATTAGATTCAGGGGGGCTCAAAAATCCTCGAGCCAGACCTGGGTTGACTTTGTAGACTACTCAGTGAAAACACTAGATGGTTGGATTCAAGGCAGTGGTGTAAGTAATTATGATGGGCTGTACAATTTATTTGTGAAGGAACACCTGTTAAGTAATTGTTTCAATGATAAACTGCATCAGCATCTGGTGGACCTAGGACCAATTTCTCCCCAAGAATTGGGAAAGAAGGCGGACCATTGGGTCAAGACAAGGGTTTCCAAAACTTCCACAGGGGGTGACCAAAAGAAAGGGGTCACAAAACCTCCCCAGGGGAAAGGTGGTGAGACAGCCAAAAATAAAAATAGTAAAGAGTCTTCTACAGGCCCCCAAAAACCTGCACAGGAGGGTGGGCCCAGAGCCTCTTCACAAACCAATCCTGGGTACAAGGGTAAAAACTTTGATCCCAAAAAGGCCTGGTGTCGAAACTGTAGTCAGTCTGGACACCAAACTGGAGACAAGGCCTGTCCCAAGAAAAGTTCCACTCCAAACTCCAATCCAGGTAACACTGGAATGGCTAGTCTCCAAGTGGGATCAACAGTGTGCCCAGAGCAAATCAGGGTCCACACTGAAGCTACTCTAGTCTCTGAGGGTGGGGTGGATTTAGCCACACTAGCTGCCTGGCCGCCTAACATGCAAAAATACAGGCAGCAGCTCTTTATTAATGGGACGAGTGTAGAGGGCCTGAGGGATACAGGTGCCAGTGTCACCATGGTGACAGAGAAACTGGTTTCCCCTGGCCAATACCTGACTGGAAAAACTTATACAGTCACCAATGCTGACAATCAAACTAAAGCACATCCCATGGCAATGGTAACTTTAGAATGGGGAGGGGTCAATGGCCTGAAACAGGTGGTGGTCTCCTCAAACATCCCAGTAGACTGTCTGCTTGGAAATGACCTGGAGTCCTCAGCATGGGCTGAGGTAGAGCTAAAAACCCATGCAGCCATGCTGGGTATCCCTGAACTGGTGTGTGTAAAAACAAGAGCACAATGCAAGGCACAGGGTGAAAAAGTAGAGCTGGAGTCTGGAAAAATGGCCCAGCCTACCAAGAGAAAAGGAAAGCCAGTTGGGAAACCAACTGCAACACAGTCAGAAAAAGAGAACCTCTCTTCTCAGGAAGAAGTTCTGCCCTCTGAGGGAACTGAGCCTTTGGAGCTTGAACCTTATCAGGTTGAGCTCTTAGGCCCAGGGGGACCCTCAAGGGAAGAGCTGTGTAAGGGACAAGAAACCTGTCCCTCTCTTGAAGGCCTTAGGCAGCAAGCTGCTGAAGAGTCCAAGGGCAAGAAAAATGGAACACATAGGGTCTATTGGGAAGATGGACTCCTGTACACTGAGGCCAGAGACCCCAAACCTGGTGCCACTAGGAGAGTGGTAGTGCCTCAGTCGTTCAGAGAGTTTATTCTGACCTTAGCCCATGATATTCCCCTTGCTGGGCATTTGGGACAAACCAAGACGTGGGAGAGGTTAGTCAACCACTTCTACTGGCCCAATATGTCCCAGAAGGTTAAGGAGTTTTGCCTCTCCTGCCCCACCTGTCAATCCAGTGGTAAGACAGGTGGACACCCAAAGGCCCCCCTCATTCCACTTCCAGTGGTGGGGGTCCCCTTTGAAAGAGTGGGTGTGGATATAGTTGGTCCACTGGAACCTCCCACAGCCTCAGGAAATATGTACATCCTAGTAGTAGTGGATCATGCTACTAGGTATCCTGAAGCTATTCCCCTTAGGTCGACTACTGCCCCTGCAGTAGCCAAGGCCCTCATTGGTATCTTTACCAGAGTGGGTTTCCCTAAGGAGGTGGTGTCTGACAGAGGTACCAACTTCATGTCAGCATACCTAAAACACATGTGGAATGAGTGTGGAGTGACTTACAAATTCACTACACCATACCATCCACAAACTAATGGCTTAGTTGAGAGATTCAACAAGACATTAAAAGGCATGATCATGGGGCTCCCAGAAAAACTCAAAAGGAGATGGGATGTCCTCTTGCCATGTCTGCTTTTTGCTTACAGAGAGGTGCCACAGAAGGGAGTAGGATTCTCACCCTTTGAACTTCTGTTTGGCCACCCTGTAAGGGGACCACTTGCTCTTGTTAAAGAAGGCTGGGAGAGACCTCTTCATGAGCCTAAACAAGACATAGTGGACTATGTACTTGGCCTTCGCTCTAGAATGGCAGAGTACATGGAAAAGGCAACCAAAAACCTTGAGGCCAGCCAACAGCTCCAGAAGTTTTGGTATGACCAAAAGGCTGCACTGGTTGAGTTCCAACCAGGGCAGAAAGTCTGGGTTCTGGAGCCTGTGGCTCCCAGGGCACTCCAGGACAAATGGAGTGGCCCTTACCCAGTGCTAGAAAGGAAGAGTCAGGTCACCTACCTGGTGGACCTGGGCACAAGCAGGAGCCCCAAGAGGGTGATCCATGTGAACCGCCTTAAGCTCTTCCATGACAGGGCTGATGTGAATCTGTTGATGGTAACAGATGAGGATCAGGAGGCAGAGAGTGAACCTCTCCCTGATCTTCTGTCATCAGACCCAAAAGATGGCTCAGTAGATGGAGTGATCTACTCAGACACCCTCTCTGGCCAACAGCAAGCTGATTGTAGGAGAGTCCTACAACAGTTTCCTGAACTCTTCTCCCTAACCCCTGGTCAGACACACCTGTGTACCCATGATGTGGACACAGGAGACAGCATGCCTGTCAAAAACAAAATCTTTAGACAGTCTGACCATGTTAAGGAAAGCATTAAGGTGGAAGTCCACAAGATGCTGGAATTGGGAGTAATTGAGCGCTCTGACAGCCCCTGGGCTAGCCCAGTGGTCTTAGTCCCCAAACCTCACACCAAGGATGGAAAGAAAGAGATGAGGTTTTGTGTGGACTACAGAGGGCTCAATTCTGTCACCAAGACAGATGCTCATCCAATTCCTAGAGCTGATGAGCTCATAGATAAATTAGGTGCTGCCAAATTCTTAAGTACCTTTGACTTGACAGCAGGGTACTGGCAAATAAAAATGGCACCTGGAGCAAAAGAGAAAACAGCATTCTCCACACCTGATGGGCATTATCAGTTTACTGTTATGCCCTTTGGTTTAAAGAATGCCCCTGCCACCTTCCAAAGGTTGGTGAATCAAGTCCTTGCTGGCTTGGAGTCCTTTAGCACAGCTTATCTTGATGATATTGCTGTCTTTAGCTCCACCTGGCAGGATCACCTGGTCCACCTGAAGAAGGTTTTGAAGGCTCTGCAATCTGCAGGCCTCTCTATCAAGGCATCCAAATGCCAGATAGGATAGGGAACTGTGGTTTACTTGGGCCACCTTGTAGGTGGAGGCCAAGTTCAGCCACTCCAACCCAAGATCCAGACTATTCTGGACTGGGTAGCTCCAAAAACCCAGACTCAAGTCAGGGCATTCCTTGGCTTGACTGGGTATTACAGGAGGTTTGTGAAGGGATATGGATCCATTGTGACAGCCCTCACTGAACTCACCTCCAAGAAAATGCCCAAGAAAGTGAACTGGACTGTGGAATGCCAACAGGCCTTTGACACCCTGAAACAAGCAATGTGCTCAGCACCAGTTCTAAAAGCTCCAGATTATTCTAAGCAGTTCATTGTGCAGACAGATGCCTCTGAACATGGGATAGGGGCAGTTTTGTCCCAAACAAATGATGATGGCCTTGACCAGCCTGTTGCTTTCATTAGCAGGAGGTTACTCCCCAGGGAGCAGCGTTGGAGTGCCATTGAAAGGGAGGCCTTTGTCTGTGGTTTGGTCCCTGAAGAAGCTGAGACCATACCTCTTTGGGACTCACTTCCTAGTTCAAACTGACCACAGACCTCTCAAATGGCTGATGCAAATGAAAGGTGAAAATCCTAAACTGTTGAGGTGGTCCATCTCCCTACAGGGAATGGACTTTATAGTGGAACACAGACCTGGGACTGCCCATGCCAATGCAGATGGCCTTTCCAGGTTCTTCCACTTAGAAAATGAAGACTCTCTTGGGAAAGGTTAGTCTCATCCTCTTTCGTTTGGGGGGGGGGTTGTGTAAGGAAATGCCTCCTTGGCATGGTTGCCCCCTGACTTTTTGCCTTTGCTGATGCTATGTTTACAATTGAAAGTGTGCTGAGGCCTGCTAACCAGGCCCCAGCACCAGTGTTCTTTCCCTAACCTGTACTTTTGTATCCACAATTGGCAGACCCTGGCATCCAGATAAGTCCCTTGTAACTGGTACTTCTAGTACCAAGGGCCCTGATGCCAAGGAAGGTCTCTATGGGCTGCAGCATGTCTTATGCCACCCTGGAGACCTCTCACTCAGCACAGACACACTGCTTGCCAGCTTGTGTGTGCTAGTGAGAACAAAACGAGTAAGTCGACATGGCACTCCCCTCAGGGTGCCATGCCAGCCTCTCACTGCCTATGCAAGTATAGGTCAGTCACCCCTCTAGCAGGCCTTACAGCCCTAAGGCAGGGTGCACTATACCATAGGTGAGGGTACCAGTGCATGAGCATGGTACCCCTACAGTGTCTAAACAAAACCTTAGACATTGTAAGTGCAGGGTAGCCATAAGAGTATATGGTCTGGGAGTCTGTCAAACACGAACTCCACAGCACCATAATGGCTACACTGAAAACTGGGAAGTTTGGTATCAAACTTCTCAGCACAATAAATGCACACTGATGCCAGTGTACATTTTATTGCAAAATACACCCCAGAGGGCACCTTAGAGGTGCCCCCTGAAACTTAACCGACTGTCTGTGTAGGCTGACTAGTTCCAGCAGCCTGCCACACCAGAGACATGTTGCTGGCCCCATGGGGAGAGTGCCTTTGTCACTCTGAGGCCAGTAACAAAGCCTGCACTGGGTGGAGATGCTAACACCTCCCCCAGGCAGGAGCTGTGACACCTGGCGGTGAGCCTCAAAGGCTCACCCCTTTGTCACAGCCCAGCAGGGCACTCCAGCTTAGTGGAGTTGCCCGCCCCCTCCGGCCACGGCCCCCACTTTTGGCGGCAAGGCTGGAGGGAACAAAGAAAGCAACAAGGAGGAGTCACTGGCCAGTCAGGACAGCCCCTAAGGTGTCCTGAGCTGAGGTGACTCTAACTTTTAGAAATCCTCCATCTTGCAGATGGAGGATTCCCCCAATAGGGTTAGGATTGTGACCCCCTCCCCTTGGGAGGAGGCACAAAGAGGGTGTACCCACCCTCAGGGCTAGTAGCCATTGGCTACTAACCCCCCAGACCTAAACACGCCCTTAAATTTAGTATTTAAGGGCTACCCTGAACTCTAGAAAATTAGATTCCTGCAACAACAAGAAGAAGGACTGCCCAGCTGAAAACCCCTGCAGAGGAAGACCAGAAGACAAGAACTGCCTTGGCTCCAGAAACTCACCGGCCTGTCTCCTGCCTTCCAAAGAACTCTGCTCCAGCGACGCCTTCCAAAGGGACCAGCGACCTCTGACTCCTCTGAGGACTGCCCTGCTTCGACGACGACAAGAAACTCCCGAGGACAGCGGACCTGCTCCAAAAAGACTGCAACTTTGTTTCAAGAAGCAGCTTTAAAGAACCCTGCAACTCCCCGCAAGAAGCGTGAGACTTGCAACACTGCACCCGGCGACCCCGACTCGGCTGGTGGAGAACCAACACCTCAGGGAGGACCCCCGGACTACTCTACGACTGTGAGTACCAAAACCTGTCCCCCCTGAACCCCCACAGCGCCGCCTGCAGAGGGAATCCCGAGGCTTCCCCTGACCGCGACTCTCTGAAACCTAAGTCCCGACGCCTGGAAAAGACCCTGCACCCGCAGCCCCCAGGACCTGAAGGACCGGACTTTCACTGGAGAAGTGACCCCCAGGAGTCCCTCTCTCTTGCCCAAGTGAAGGTTTCCCCGAGGAAGCCCCCCCTTGCCTGCCTGCAGCGCTGAAGAGATCCGTTGATCTCTCATAGACTAACATTGAAAACCCGACGCTTGTTTCTACACTGCACCCGGCCGCCCCCGCGCTGCTGAGGGTGAAATTTCTGTGTGGGCTTGTGTCCCCCCCGGTGCCCTACAAAACCCCCCTGGTCTGCCCTCCGAAGACGCGGGTACTTACCTGCAAGCAGACCGGAACCGGGGCACCCCCTTCTCTCCATTCTAGCCTATGCGTTTTGGGCACCACTTTGAACTCTGCACCTGACCGGCCCTGAGCTGCTGGTGTGGTGACTTTGGGGTTGCTCTGAACCCCCAACGGTGGGCTACCTTGGACCAAGAACTAAACCCTGTAAGTGTCTTACTTACCTGGTAAAACTAACAAAAAACTTACCTCCCCCAGGAACTGTGAAAATTGCACTAAGTGTCCACTTTTAAAGTAGCTATTTGTCAATAACTTGAAAAGTATACATGCAATTGAAATGATTCAAAGTTCCTAATGTACTTACCTGCAATACCTTTCAAACAAGATATTACATGTTAAATTTGAACCTGTGGTTCTTAAAATAAACTAAGAAAAGATATTTTTCTATAACAAAACCTATTGGCTGGATTTGTCTCTGAGTGTGTGTACCTCATTTATTGTCTATGTGTATGTACAACAAATGCTTAACACTACTCCTTGGATAAGCCTACTGCTCGACCACACTACCACAAAATAGAGCATTAGTATTATCTCTTTTTACCACTATTTTACCTCTAAGGGGAACCCTTGGACTCTGTGCATGCTATTCCTTACTTTGAAATAGCACATACAGAGCCAACTTCCTACATTGGGGATCAGCGGTGGGGTACAAGACTTTGCATTTGCTGGACTACTCAGCCAATACCTGATCACACGACAAATTCCAAAATTGTCATTAGAAATTGATTTTTGCAATTTGAAAAGTTTTCTAAATTCTTAAAAGACCTGCTAGGGCCTTGTGTTAGATCCTGTATAGCATTTCTTTTAGAGTTTAAAAGTTTGTAAAAGTTTGAATTAGATTCTAGAACAAGTTTTAGATTCTTAAAAAGTATTCCAACTTTTAGAAGCAAAATGTCTAGCACAGATGTGACTGTGGTGGAACTCGACACCACACCTTACCTCCATCTACAGATGAGAGAGCTAAGGTCACTCTGTAAACTAAAGAAAATAACCATAGGCCCCAAACCTACCAAAATACAGCTCCAGGAGCTTTTGGCAGAGTTTGAAAAGGCCAACCCCTCTGAGGGTGGCAACTCAGAGGAAGAGGATAGTGAATTGGAGGAAGATTCCCCCCTACCAGTCCTATCTAGGGAGGACAGGGCCTCTCAAGCCCTGACTCCAAAAATACTAGTCAGAGATACTGGCTCCCTCACAGGAGGGACCAGCAACTCTGAAATCACTGAGGATAACCCCAGTGAAGAGGACATCCAGTTAGCCAGGATGGCCAAAAGATTGGCTTTGGAAAGACAGATCCTAGCCATAGAGAGGGAAAGACAAGAGATGGGCCTAGGACCCATCAATGGTGGCAGCAACATAAATAGGGTCAGAGATTCTCCTGACATGTTGAAAATCCCTAAAGGGATTGTAACTAAATATGAAGATAGTGATGACATCACCAAATGGTTCACAGCTTTTGAGAGGGCTTGTGTAACCAGAAAAGTGAACAGATCTCACTGGGGTGCTCTCCTTTGGGAAATGTTCACAGGAAAGTGTAGGGATAGACTCCTCACACTCTCTGGAAAAGATGCAGAATCTTATGACCTCATGAAGGGTACCCTGATTGAGGGCTTTGGATTCTCCACTGAGGAGTATAGGATTAGATTCAGGGGGGCTCAAAAATCCTCGAGCCAGACCTGGGTTGACTTTGTAGACTACTCAGTGAAAACACTAGATGGTTGGATTCAAGGCAGTGGTGTAAGTAATTATGATGGGCTGTACAATTTATTTGTGAAGGAACACCTGTTAAGTAATTGTTTCAATGATAAACTGCATCAGCATCTGGTGGACCTAGGACCAATTTCTCCCCAAGAATTGGGAAAGAAGGCGGACCATTAGGTCAAGACAAGGGTGTCCAAAACTTCCACAGGGGGTGACCAAAAGAAAGGGGTCACAAAACCTCCCCAGGGGAAAGGTGGTGAGACAGCCAAAAATAAAAATAGTAAAGAGTCTTCTACAGGCCCCCAAAAACCTGCACAGGAGGGTGGGCCCAGAGCCTCTTCACAAACCAATCCTGGGTACAAGGGTAAAAACTTTGATCCCAAAAAGGCCTGGTGTCGAAACTGTAGTCAGTCTGGACACCAAACTGGAGACAAGGCCTGTCCCAAGAAAAGTTCCACTCCAAACTCCAATCCAGGTAACACTGGAATGGCTAGTCTCCAAGTGGGATCAACAGTGTGCCCAGAGCAAATCAGGGTCCACACTGAAGCTACTCTAGTCCCTGAGGGTGGGGTGGATTTAGCCACACTAGCTGCCTGGCCGCCTAACATGCAAAAATACAGGCAGCAGCTCTTTATTAATGGGACAAGTGTAGAGGGCCTGAGGGATACAGGTGCCAGTGTCACCATGGTGACAGAGAAACTGGTTTCCCCTGGCCAATACCTGACTGGAAAAACTTATACAGTCACCAATGCTGACAATCAAACTAAAGCACATCCCATGGCAATGGTAACTTTAGAATGGGGAGGGGTCAATGGCCTGAAACAGGTGGTGGTCTCCTCAAACATCCCAGTAGACTGTCTGCTTGGAAATGACCTGGAGTCCTCAGCATGGGCTGAGGTAGAGCTAAAAACCCATGCAGCCATGCTGGGTATCCCTGAACTGGTGTGTGTAAAAACAAGAGCACAATGCAAGGCACAGGGTGAAAAAGTAGAGCTGGAGTCTGGAAAAATGGCCCAGCCTACCAAGAGAAAAGGAAAGCCAGTTGGGAAACCAACTGCAACACAGTCAGAAAAAGAGAACCTCTCTTCTCAGGAAGAAGTTCTGCCCTCTGAGGGAACTGAGCCTTTGGAGCTTGAACCTTATCAGGTTGAGCTCTTAGGCCCAGGGGGACCCTCAAGGGAAGAGCTGTGTAAGGGACAAGAAACCTGTCCCTCTCTTGAAGGCCTTAGGCAGCAAGCTGCTGAAGAGTCCAAGGGCAAGAAAAATGGAACACATAGGGTCTATTGGGAAGATGGACTCCTGTACACTGAGGCCAGAGACCCCAAACCTGGTGCCACTAGGAGAGTGGTAGTGCCTCAGTCGTTCAGAGAGTTTATTCTGACCTTAGCCCATGATATTCCCCTTGCTGGGCATTTGGGACAAACCAAGACTTGGGAGAGGTTAGTCAACCACTTCTACTGGCCCAATATGTCCCAGAAGGTTAAGGAGTTTTGCCTCTCCTGCCCCACCTGTCAATCCAGTGGTAAGACAGGTGGACACCCAAAGGCCCCCCTCATTCCACTTCCAGTGGTGGGGGTCCCCTTTGAAAGAGTGGGTGTGGACATAGTTGGTCCACTGGAACCTCCCACAGCCTCAGGAAATATGTACATCCTAGTAGTAGTGGATCATGCTACTAGGTATCCTGAAGCTATTCCCCTTAGGTCGACTACTGCCCCTGCAGTAGCCAAGGCCCTCATTGGTATCTTTACCAGAGTGGGTTTCCCTAAGGAGGTGGTGTCTGACAGAGGTACCAACTTCATGTCAGCATACCTAAAACACATGTGGAATGAGTGTGGAGTGACTTACAAATTCACTACACCATACCATCCACAAACTAATGGCTTAGTTGAGAGATTCAACAAGACATTAAAAGGCATGATCATGGGGCTCCCAGAAAAACTCAAAAGGAGATGGGATGTCCTCTTGCCATGTCTGCTTTTTGCTTACAGAGAGGTGCCACAGAAGGGAGTAGGATTTTCACCCTTTGAACTTCTGTTTGGCCACCCTGTAAGGGGACCACTTGCTCTTGTTAAAGAAGGCTGGGAGAGACCTCTTCATGAGCCTAAACAAGACATAGTGGACTATGTACTTGGCCTTCGCTCTAGAATGGCAGAGTACATGGAAAAGGCAACCAAAAACCTTGAGGCCAGCCAACAGCTCCAGAAGTTTTGGTATGACCAAAAGGCTGCACTGGTTGAGTTCCAACCAGGGCAGAAAGTCTGGGTTCTGGAGCCTGTGGCTCCCAGGGCACTCCAGGACAAATGGAGTGGCCCTTACCCAGTGCTAGAAAGGAAGAGTCAGGTCACCTACCTGGTGGACCTGGGCACAAGCAGGAGCCCCAAGAGGGTGATCCATGTGAACCGCCTTAAGCTCTTCCATGACAGGGCTGATGTGAATCTGTTGATGGTAACAGATGAGGATCAGGAGGCAGAGAGTGAACCTCTCCCTGATCTTCTGTCATCAGACCCAAAAGATGGCTCAGTAGATGGAGTGATCTACTCAGACACCCTCTCTGGCCAACAGCAAGCTGATTGTAGGAGAGTCCTACAACAGTTTCCTGAACTCTTCTCCCTAACCCCTGGTCAGACACACCTGTGTACCCATGATGTGGACACAGGAGACAGCATGCCTGTCAAAAACAAAATCTTTAGACAGTCTGACCATGTTAAGGAAAGCATTAAGGTGGAAGTCCACAAGATGCTGGAATTGGGAGTAATTGAGCGCTCTGACAGCCCCTGGGCTAGCCCAGTGGTCTTAGTCCCCAAACCTCACACCAAGGATGGAAAGAAAGAGATGAGGTTTTGCGTGGGCTACAGAGGGCTCAATTCTGTCACCAAGACAGATGCTCATCCAATTCCTAGAGCTGATGAGCTCATAGATAAATTAGGTGCTGCCAAATTCTTAAGTACCTTTGACTTGACAGCAGGGTACTGGCAAATAAAAATGGCACCTGGAGCAAAAGAGAAAACAGCATTCTCCACACCTGATGGGCATTATCAGTTTACTGTTATGCCCTTTGGTTTAAAGAATGCCCCTGCCACCTTCCAAAGGTTGGTGAATCAAGTCCTTGCTGGCTTGGAGTCCTTTAGCACAGCTTATCTTGATGATATTGCTGTCTTTAGCTCCACCTGGCAGGATCACCTGGTCCACCTGAAGAAGGTTTTGAAGGCTCTGCAATCTGCAGGCCTCTCTATCAAGGCATCCAAATGCCAGATAGGATAGGGAACTGTGGTTTACTTGGGCCACCTTGTAGGTGGAGGCCAAGTTCAGCCACTCCAACCCAAGATCCAGACTATTCTGGACTGGGTAGCTCCAAAAACCCAGACTCAAGTCAGGGCATTCCTTGGCTTGACTGGGTATTACAGGAGGTTTGTGAAGGGATATGGATCCATTGTGACAGCCCTCACTGAACTCACCTCCAAGAAAATGCCCAAGAAAGTGAACTGGACTGTGGAATGCCAACAGGCCTTTGACACCCTGAAACAAGCAATGTGCTCAGCACCAGTTCTAAAAGCTCCAGATTATTCTAAGCAGTTCATTGTGCAGACAGATGCCTCTGAACATGGGATAGGGGCAGTTTTGTTCCAAACAAATGATGATGGCCTTGACCAGCCTGTTGCTTTCATTAGCAGGAGGTTACTCCCCAGGGAGCAGCGTTGGAGTGCCATTGAGAGGGAGGCCTTTGCTGTGGTTTGGTCCCTGAAGAAGCTGAGACCATACCTCTTTGGGACTCACTTCCTAGTTCAAACTGACCACAGACCTCTCAAATGGCTGATGCAAATGAAAGGTGAAAATCCTAAACTGTTGAGGTGGTCCATCTCCCTACAGGGAATGGACTTTATAGTGGAACACAGACCTGGGACTGCCCATGCCAATGCAGATGGCCTTTCCAGGTTCTTCCACTTAGAAAATGAAGACTCTCTTGGGAAAGGTTAGTCTCATCCTCTTTCGTTTGGGGGGGGGTTGTGTAAGGAAATGCCTCCTTGGCATGGTTGCCCCCTGACTTTTTGCCTTTGCTGATGCTATGTTTACAATTGAAAGTGTGCTGAGGCCTGCTAACCAGGCCCCAGCACCAGTGTTCTTTCCCTAACCTGTACTTTTGTATCCACAATTGGCAGACCCTGGCATCCAGATAAGTCCCTTGTAACTGGTACTTCTAGTACCAAGGGCCCTGATGCCAAGGAAGGTCTCTATGGGCTGCAGCATGTCTTATGCCACCCTGGAGACCTCTCACTCAGCACAGACACACTGCTTGCCAGCTTGTGTGTGCTAGTGAGAACAAAACGAGTAAGTCGACATGGCACTCCCCTCAGGGTGCCATGCCAGCCTCTCACTGCCTATGCAAGTATAGGTCAGTCACCCCTCTAGCAGGCCTTACAGCCCTAAGGCAGGGTGCACTATACCATAGGTGAGGGTACCAGTGCATGAGCATGGTACCCCTACAGTGTCTAAACAAAACCTTAGACATTGTAAGTGCAGGGTAGCCATAAGAGTATATGGTCTGGGAGTCTGTCAAACACGAACTCCACAGCACCATAATGGCTACACTGAAAACTGGGAAGTTTGGTATCAAACTTCTCAGCACAATAAATGCACACTGATGCCAGTGTACATTTTATTGCAAAATACACCCCAGAGGGCACCTTAGAGGTGCCCCCTGAAACTTAACCGACTGTCTGTGTAGGCTGACTAGTTCCAGCAGCCTGCCACACCAGAGACATGTTGCTGGCCCCATGGGGAGAGTGCCTTTGTCACTCTGAGGCCAGTAACAAAGCCTGCACTGGGTGGAGATGCTAACACCTCCCCCAGGCAGGAGCTGTGACACCTGGCGGTGAGCCTCAAAGGCTCACCCCTTTGTCACAGCCCAGCAGGGCACTCCAGCTTAGTGGAGTTGCCCGCCCCCTCCGGCCACGGCCCCCACTTTTGGCGGCAAGGCTGGAGGGAACAAAGAAAGCAACAAGGAGGAGTCACTGGCCAGTCAGGACAGCCCCTAAGGTGTCCTGAGCTGAGGTGACTCTAACTTTTAGAAATCCTCCATCTTGCAGATGGAGGATTCCCCCAATAGGGTTAGGATTGTGACCCCCTCCCCTTGGGAGGAGGCACAAAGAGGGTGTACCCACCCTCAGGGCTAGTAGCCATTGGCTACTAACCCCCCAGACCTAAACACGCCCTTAAATTTAGTATTTAAGGGCTACCCTGAACCCTAGAAAATTAGATTCCTGCAACAACAAGAAGAAGGACTGCCCAGCTGAAAACCCCTGCAGAGGAAGACCAGAAGACAACAACTGCCTTGGCTCCAGAAACTCACCGGCCTGTCTCCTGCCTTCCAAAGAACTCTGCTCCAGCGACGCCTTCCAAAGGGACCAGCGACCTCTGACTCCTCTGAGGACTGCCCTGCTTCGACGACGACAAGAAACTCCCGAGGACAGCGGACCTGCTCCAAAAAGACTGCAACTTTGTTTCAAGAAGCAGCTTTAAAGAACCCTGCAACTCCCCGCAAGAAGCGTGAGACTTGCAACACTGCACCAGGCGACCCCGACTCGGCTGGTGGAGAACCAACACCTCAGGGAGGACCCCCGGACTACTCTACGACTGTGAGTACCAAAACCTGTCCCCCCTGAGCCCCCACAGCGCCGCCTGCAGAGGGAATCCCGAGGCTTCCCCTGACCGCGACTCTCTGAAACCTAAGTCTCGACGCCTGGAAAAGACCCTGCACCCGCAGCCCCTAGGACCTGAAGGACCGGACTTTCACTGGAGAAGTGACCCCCAGGAGTCCCTCTCCCTTGCCCAAGTGGAGGTTTCCCCGAGGAAGCCCCCCCTTGCCTGCCTGCAGCGCTGAAGAGATCCGTTGATCTCTCATAGACTAACATTGAAAACCTGACGCTTGTTTCTACACTGCACCCGGCCGCCCCCGCGCTGCTGAGGGTGAAATTTCTGTGTGGGCTTGTGTCCCCCCGGTGCCCTACAAAACCCCCCTGGTCTGCCCTCCGAAGACGCGGGTACTTACCTGCAAGCAGACCGGAACCGGGGCACCCCCTTCTCTCCATTCTAGCCTATGCGTTTTGGGCACCACTTTGAACTCTGCACCTGACCGGCCCTGAGCTGCTGGTGTGGTGACTTTGGGGTTGCTCTGAACCCCCAACGGTGGGCTACCTTGGACCAAGAACTAAACCCTGTAAGTGTCTTACTTACCTGGTAAAACTAACAAAAAACTTACCTCCCCCAGGAACTGTGAAAATTGCACTAAGTGTCCACTTTTAAAGTAGCTATTTGTCAATAACTTGAAAAGTATACATGCAATTGAAATGATTCAAAGTTCCTAATGTACTTACCTGCAATACCTTTCAAACAAGATATTACATGTTAAATTTGAACCTGTGGTTCTTAAAATAAACTAAGAAAAGATATTTTTCTATAACAAAACCTATTGGCTGGATTTGTCTCTGAGTGTGTGTACCTCATTTATTGTCTATGTGTATGTACAACAAATGCTTAACACTACTCCTTGGATAAGCCTACTGCTCGACCACACTACCACAAAATAGAGCATTAGTATTATCTCTTTTTACCACTATTTTACCTCTAAGGGGAACCCTTGGACTCTGTGCATGCTATTCCTTACTTTGAAATAGCACATACAGAGCCAACTTCCTACACTGGGGATAACCAAAATGGAGAAAACGAATATTGCACACATTACCACTTTCACCACAGACTGTAAATGTGTCAAATGTGGGCAATCAAACATTGATCAAGTCATCGAAGCAGTAATGGATCACGCACTCGATCTAGAAACAAATAATGATAGAGAAGTGCAGAAATGGGTACAACTCACAACCAGGCTTAGTGGAATTTTTGCAGAACCAATCACTAATAGGCGACTGCCACCTCCTGCAGCCGTAACTCACCTGGCACAAGCCCAGAGGACAACACTATGAGATGCAAAGAGAAAAATAAATTCCAGTATAAGGCGACTTCGTGGCAGCCCGGGTGTAAGGAAATGCCTCCTTGGCATGGTTACCCCCTGATGTTTTGCCTTTTTCTGATGCCAGTTATGATTGAAAGTGTGCTGGGACGCTGCTAACCAGGCCCCAGCACCAGTGTTCTTTCCCTAAACGGTACCTTTGCTTCCACAATTGGCACAGCCCTGTCACTCAGATAAGTCCCTTGTAAATTGTACCCCTGGTACCAAAGGCCCTGATGCCTTGTGGAGAAGTGTGGCTCAATGGTTAGAGCGGCAGACCCTGAAGCAGAGATCTGGCTCAAGACCAGGGTTCAAGTCCCGCTTCGGCAGGTCTTGGGCTCAATTCCCCTTGACCAGATAATTCTCGCCTCAGTGCCTAATCTAATTCATGGGTCCCACTCTGCAACTCTGGGCAATAGCTTGCTTAATCTCCACAACGGCCCCAACAGCGCTTGGATGCCTGGCTTCACCCTGGGGGTGCTCAGGAGTGGGTGCCTCACAGGGAAAAGCCAGGAGGGGTTCCATAGCGGTATGAGTACAGCGCCTTGAGACCCTAACGGGTGAGTAGTGCGCTATACAAGTGCTAATTTACAGGGAAGGTCCCTAAGGGCTGCAGCATGTCTTATGCCACCCTGGGAACCCTTCACTCAGCACATGCACACTGCCTCACAGCTTGTGTGTGCTGGTGGGGAGAAAACGACTAAGTCGACATGGCACCCCCCTCAGAGTGCCATGTCAACCTCACACTGCCTGTGACATAGGTAAGTCACCCCTCTAGCAGGTCTTACAGCCCTAAGGCAGGGTGTACTATACCACAGGTGAGGGCATATGTGCATGAGCACTATGCCCCTACAGTGTCTAAGCAAAACCTTCAACATTGTAAGTGCAGGGGAGCCATAAAGAGTATATGATCTGGGAATTTGTCAAACACAAACTCCACAGTTCCATAATGGCTACACCGAAATCTGGGAAGTTTGGTATCAAACTTCTCAGCACAATAAATACACACTGATGCCAGTGTGGGATTCATTGTAAAATGCACCCAGAGGGCATCTTAGAGATGCCCCCTGAATACCAGTCCGACTCCTAGTGCTAGGCTGACCAGTTTCTGCCAGCCTGCCACAACCAGACGAGTTGCTGGCCACATGGGGAGAGTACCTTTGTCACTCTGTGGCCAGGAACAAAGCCTGTACTGGGTGGAGGTGCTTCTCACCTCCCCCTGCAGGAACTGTAACACCTGGCGGTGAGCCTCAAAGGCTCACCCCTTTTGTTACAGCACCCCAGGGCATCCCAGCTAGTGGAGATGCCCGCCCCTCTGGCCACTGCCCCCACTTTTGGCAGCAAGTCTGGAGGAGATAATGAGAAAAACAAGGAGTCACCCACCAGTCAGGACAGCCCCTAAGGTGTCATTAGCTGAGGTGACCCCTGCCTTTAGAAATACTCAATCTTGAGTTTTGGGGATTCCCCCAATAGGATTAGGGATGTGCCCCCCTCCCCTCAGGGAGGAGGTGTGAGAAGGTAGCCTCTTTCTAGCCTTGTTACCCCCACTTTTGGCCTGTTTGTGAGTGTATGTCAGGGTGTTTGTCACTGTTTTCACTGTCTCACTGGGATCCTGATAGCCAGGCCTCAGTGCTCATAGTGAAAGCACTATGTTTTCAGTATGTTTGTTATGTGTCACTGGGATCCTGCTGGTCAGGACCCCAGTGCTCATAGGTTTGTGGCCTATATGTATGTGTCACTGGGACCCTGTCACACAGGGCCCCAGTGCTCATAGGTGTGCATGTATATGTTCCCTGTGTGGTGCCTAACTGTCTCACTGAGGCTCTGCTAACCAGAACCTCAGTGGTTATGCTCTCTCATTACTTTCAAATTGTCACTAACAGGCTAGTGACCAATTTTACCAATTTACATTGGCTTACTGGAACACCCTTATAATTCCCTAGTATATGGTACTGAGGTACCCAGGGTATTGGGGTTCCAGGAGATCCCTATGGGCTGCAGCATTTCTTTTGCCACCCATAGGGAGCTCTGACAATTCTTACACAGGCCTGCCACTGCAGCCTGAGTGAAATAACGTCCACGTTATTTCACAGCCATTTTACACTGCACTTAAGTAACTTATAAGTCACCTATATGTCTAACCTTTACCTGGTAAAGGTTAGGTGCAAAGTTACTTAGTGTGAGGGCACCCTGGCACTAGCCAAGGTGCCCCCACATTGTTCAGAGCCAATTCACTGAACTTTGTGAGTGCGGGGACACCATTACACGCGTGCACTACATATAGGTCACTACCTATATGTAGCTTCACCATGGTAACTCCGAATATGGCCATGTAACATGTCTATGATCATGGAATTGCCCCCTCTATGCCATCCTGGCATTGTTGGTACAATTCCATGATCCCAGTGGTCTGTAGCACAGACCCTGGTACTGCCAGACTGCCCTTCCTGGGGTTTCACTGCAGCTGCTGCTGCTGCCAACCCCTCAGACAGGCAGCTGCCCTCCTGGGGTCCAGCCAGGCCTGGCCCAGGATGGCAGAACAAAGAACTTCCTCTGAGAGAGGGTGTGACACCCTCTCCCTTTGGAAAATGGTGTGAAGGCAGGGGAGGAGTAGCCTCCCCCAGCCTCTGGAAATGCTTTGTTGGGCACAGATGTGCCCAATTCTGCATAAGCCAGTCTACACCGGTTCAGGGACCCCTTAGCCCCTGCTCTGGCGCGAAACTGGACAAAGGAAAGGGGAGTGACCACTCCCCTGACCTGCACCTCCCCTGGGAGGTGTCCAGAGCTCCTCCAGTGTGCTCCAGACCTCTGCCATCTTGGAAACAGAGGTGCTGCTGGCACACTGGACTGCTCTGAGTGGCCAGTGCCACCAGGTGACGTCAGAGACTCCTGCTGATAGGCTCCTTCAGGTGTTAGTAGCCTTTCCTCTCTCCTAGGTAGCCAAACCCTCTTTTCTGGCTATTTAGGGTCTCTGTCTCTGGGGAAACTTTAGATAACGAATGCATGAGCTCAGCCGAGTTCCTATGCATCTCCCTCTTCACCTTCTGATAAGGAATCGACCGCTGACCGCGCTGGAAGCCTGCAAACCTGCAACATAGTAGCAAAGACGACTACTGCAACTCTGTAACGCTGATCCTGCCGCCTTCTCGACTGTTTTCCTGCTTGTGCATGCTGTGGGGGTAGTCTGCCTCCTCTCTGCACCAGAAGCTCCGAAGAAATCTCCCGTGGGTCGACGGAATCTTCCCCCTGCAACCGCAGGCACCAAAAAGCTGCATTACCGGTCCCTTGGGTCTCCTCTCAGCACGACGAGCGAGGTCCCTCGAATCCAGCGACGCTGTCCAAGTGACCCCCACAGTCCAGTGACTCTTCAGCCCAAGTTTGGTGGAGGTAAATCCTTGCCTCACCTCGCTGGGCTGCATTGCTGGGAACCGCGACTTTGCAAGCTACTCCGGCCCCTGTGCACTTCCGGCGGAAATCCTTCGTGCACAGCCAAGCCTGGGTCCACGGCACTCTAACCTGCATTGCACGACTTTCTAAGTTGGTCTCCGGCGACGTGGGACTCCTTTGTGCAACTTCGGCGAGCACCGTTTCACGCATCCTCGTAGTGCCTGTTTCTGGCACTTCTCCGGGTGTTACCTGCTTCAGTGAGGGCTCTTTATCTTGCTCGACGTCCCCTCTCTCTGCAGGTCCAATTTGCGACCTTCTGGTCCCTCCTGGGCCCCAGCAGCGTCCAAAAACGCCAAACGCACGATTTGCGTGTAGCAAGGCTTGTTGGCGTCCATCCGGCGGGAAAACACTTCTGCACGACTCTCCAAGGCGTGGGGGATCCATCCTCCAAAGGGGAAGTCTCTAGCCCTTGTCGTTCCTGCAGTATTCACAGTTCTTCAGCCTAGTAAGAGCTTCTTTGCACCAACCGCTGGCATTTCTTGGGCATCTGCCCATCTCCGAGTTGCTTGTGACTTTTGGACTTGGTCCCCTTGTTCCACAGGTACCCTCAGTCAGGAATCCATCGTTGTTGCATTGCTGATTTGTGTTTTCCTTGCATTTTCCCTCTAACACGACTATTTTGTCCTTAGGGGAACTTTAGTGCACTTTGCACTCACTTTTCAGGGTCTTGGGGAGGGTTATTTTTCTAACTCTCACTATTTTCTAATAGTCCCAGCGACCCTCTACAAGGTCACATAGGTTTGGGGTCCATTCGTGGTTTGCATTCCACTTTTGGAGTATATGGTTTGTGTTGCCCCTATCCCTATGTTTCCCCATTGCATCCTATTGTAACTATACATTGTTTGCACTGTTTTCTAAGACTATACTGCATATTTTTGCTATTGTGTATATATATCTTGTGTATATTTCCTATCCTCTCACTGAGGGTACACTCTAAGATACTTTGGCATATTGTCATAAAAATAAAGTACCTTTATTTTTAGTATAACTGTGTATTGTGTTTTCTTATGATATTGTGCATATGACACTAAGTGGTACTGTAGTAGCTTCACACGTCTCCTAGTTCAGCCTAAGCTGCTCTGCTAAGCTACCATTATCTATCAGCCTAAGCTGCTAGACACCCTATACACTAATAAGGGATAACTGGGCCTGGTGCAAGGTGCAAGTACCCCTTGGTACTCACTACAAGCCAGTCCAGCCTCCTACAGGAGGCACAAAGAGGGTGTAGCCACCCTCCAGGACAGTAGCCATTGGCTACTGCCCCCCAGACCTAAACATATCCCTAAATTTGGTATTTAGGGGCACCCCAGAACCCAGGAAATCAGATTCCTGCAACCTGAAACAAGAAGAAGGACTGCTGACCTGAAAGCCCTGCAGAGACTACGGAGACGTCAACTGATTTGGCCCAAGCCCTACCGGCCTGTCTCCTGACTCAAAGAAAACTGCACAGCGACGCATCTGACAGGGACCAGCGACCTCTGAAGCCTCAGAGGACTGCCCTGAAATCCGAAGGACCAAGAAACTCCCGAGAACAGCGGCACTGTTCCCCTACAGCAACATCTTTGCAACTTTTAAAGAACTCACTCTTCCCACCGGAAGCGTGAGACTTCACCCTCTGCACCCGACACCCACAGCTCGAGCTCCAGAGAACCAACACCAAAGGGAGGACGCCCAGGCGACTGCGACCTCGTGAGTAGCCTGAGACGACCCCCCTGGATCTCCACAGTGACGCATGCAGAGAGAATCCAGAGGCTCCGCCTGACAGCGACTGCCTGTAACAAGGGACCCGACGCCTGGACCAAGCACTGCATCCGCAGCCCCCAGGACCAGAAGGAACTGAACCTCTGGGCAGGAGTGACCCTCAGGCGACCCTCTGCGTAGCCCAGTCGGAGGCTGGCCCGAGAAGCCCCCCTGTGCCCTGCCTGCACCGCTGGAGTGACCCATGGGTCCCTCCATTGAATCCTATGCAAAAGCCGACACCTGCTTTGCACACTGCACTCGGCTGCCCCTGTGCCGCTGAGGGTGTGTTTTGTGTGCCTACTTGTCCCCCCCTAGTGCTCTACAAAACGCTCCTGGTCTGCCCTTCGAGGACGCGGGTACTTACCTGCTGGCAGACTGGAACCGGAGCACCCCTGTTTTTCATAGGCGCCTATGTGTTTTTGGTTCCTCTTTGACCTCTGCACCTGACCGGCCCTGTGTTGCTGGTGTGGTAACTTTGGGGTTGCGTTGAACCCCCAACGTGGGCTGCCCATGCCCAGGAACTTAGACTTGTAAGTGTCTTACTTACCTGAAAAACTAACCATTACTTACCTCCCACAGGAACTGTTGATTTTTGCACTGTGTCCACTTTTAAAATAGCGTATTGCCATTTTTACTAAAACTGTGTATGCTATTGCTCTAATGCAAAGTTCCTAACTTACCTGTGTGGAGTACCTTGCATTTTCTGTATTTACTTCAAATCTTGAACTTGTGGTTCTAAAAATAAACTAAGAAAATATATTTTTCAATATAAAAGCCTATTGGCCTGGAGTAAGTCTTTGAGTGTGTGTTCCTCATTTATTGCCTGTGTGTGTACAACAAATACTTACCACTACCCTCTGATAAGCCTATTGCTCGGCCACACTAACACAAAATAGAGCATTCAAATTATCTAATTTTGCCACTATCTTACCTCTAAGGGGAACCCTTGGACTCTATGCGCACTAGCTTTTACTTTGAGATAGTATATACAGAGCAAACTTCCTATAACGGGCAATCCAGGCCTTCTAATGATCCTAAGGCACCACAAACAGGCACTGAAGAAGCTAAAATGGGCAATCAATAGGAGCTGCAATGAAGACTTCTGGGCCAGGCTACACTCGGATGCAAGGAGTTACAACAGTGCACGCTTCTGGGGTACAATATGCAACCTCACACGTCCACATCGTGGTGCCATTACATTGCATATACCAGAAGCCATTTGGGCCAAACATCTTGGAATCCATTTCAACGGACCAATATCACTTAGCATGGTCACACAAAGCACGATCTCACCAGGAATTCTTCCCCCACACAGGCCCTCACTAAAGACTACGCTCACATTACTCACTGACTTGGTCACTATAAAAAATCAGATAGCCAAGGGCCGGAGAGAAGGCGCCCTAGGATGAAATGGCCTCCCACCCGCAGTATTCGAGCACAATAGTCCCTTCTGGAAAAAGATTCTCGAACCCCTCTACCTGGAAATAGGTCTGACAGGAATGATTCCGCAGTCCTGGAAGAGGTTCATAATCTCCCCCATCTTTAAAACGGGTGACAGGTCGCTCCCAGATAGCTATAGTCTGAATGCCATAATTGATGACGCAAAGTACTTTGCAGGCCTGTTATTGGATCATCTGCTTGCGTGGTCTACTGAAAAGGGAATAATCCCTATGATTCAAACAGAATCCTCCAAACATACCAGCACTATCATGAACATCATGACCATTGCCCTTTCAACCGACAAAGCTGTAACACTGAAACGTCAGCTCCATCTATGCCTTGTTGACTTCAAGGACGCATTTGACCATGTGGACAGGTATCTGCTGTGGAAGAAGCTTGAAACCTGGGGGCTTCAACATCCACTCCTATGCCTGATAATAGCCCTTCACACAGACACATAGGTCCAGATAAAATTGGGCGCAGGCACTCATCTCTCAAGGTGGATCCCTACTACCAAAGGCCTAAAACAGGGCTGTGTTCTGGCCCCCACACTGTTTAATCTATATCTAGCAGACTTAGCGGGTGCACTCATCCTCACAAACTTGCACCCTCCAAAAATTAAGGACCTTGAACTACCATGCCTCATGTACGCCGACAACCTTGTACTGATCAGCCACACGGAAATAGGCCTTCAGAGACTACTAAACGCCACTCAGCACTACTCAGCCACTAATGTCTTGACAGCAAACTTTACCAAAACACGCACACTGTCAATTAGACAAAAGGCACCCTCGAGAGCCTGGCATTGGGGTGAAACACGACTTATTCAAACAGACAAGTATAAATATCTTGGAGTCGTTGTTGACAAATCGGGGAACTTTGCGCACCAAAGGAAAAGCCAATAGGAAAAAGCCTAGCCATAGCGCTATCCCTAAATAGACTAAAAACTATCCTGAATGGGCCCTCGTATGGTCCCCTCTTAAAAGTGCTTAAAGCCAAGCTCCTCCCCACATTAACATACAGGAGTGAAGTACAAAGAGGCAGGTACTCTGACATCTTAAACCACGCAGTGAGCAAAGTTTACCGGATGATCTTTAACATCCCCAGATACACCTCACTTGCCCAACTGAGACTGGAGTTTGATCTGCTGAACCAATCCCTGGCTCGACGCGTTGCCTACATAAACATCTGGAGCAAAGCCAGTGGTGCCTCCATGGGCACTCTTAACTACCATATGTGGCAAGAGCTTGAACGCAAGAACACCTCCCCGTTCAGAATCCACTCAGATGATTCACTTAAGAAGACCAGGCTCACCGACCTTTGGAGGATCCCAATCTCGCACAACGCCTTCAGGAAAGCAGCTGGGAAATCACTTATGCTTCAGTCACTACTGGGGGACAAAGCAGCCTTCTCATGGAGGTCTCAGGCATGGATGACTTTGCACACCTACACGTCCTTGACACCACAGTCACACCTGGGCCAGGGCTTCTCGAGACGAACAAAGGACGCATTCCAAAAGTACCGACTAGGTCTCCTACCACTTGCTTTAAATGCGGCCCCCTGGCTTAGGGATGTAACCAACTTTATCTGCCGCCTGTGTGGTGAGGACACGGAAAGCCTCCTCCATGTCCTCTGCTCATGCAACCATCTTGCACTAAAACGAAAAGCCCTACTAAAGAACAAATTTAATGAAAAAGACATGCAGACATGGAGACAAGCAGTAATGGCATGTTTTGCACTTGGGGACCTGCAGTTGAACTGTGCTTTGGTGAAGTTTTTAATGCAGGTGTCACAAAAGCAAGATTTAATTAATCAGCATCGCCCCCCGTGATCCACAGGAGGTTAGCTCACCGCTCAATGCCTGACGCTGGACTATAATGGCATCAAGTGATGCTCTACTCACACTGGAGCAAACAAAATCCTAAGTAGCAACACCCTATTAAGTTTTAAAATGAGCTCCTAAGGAGCTCAAATTGAAATGACTGGACAATGTGTATAATCCCTCGACGGATACTTAGTAACATCAGAAATGTATTTTATTTTTATTTTTTAAATAGTGTTTATTTCTTTTTTTTCACTTTTGTTATGGTTTTAAGTAACTAAACAGTAAACCTTTTACTTACTTACTTACTCATCACAAGGCTGCAGAACATAGGCATCAAAGGAGTATCTCTCAGATGGATGTCCTTTTTCCTCACCGGAACTATGCAAAAACGTCTGCCCTCTGCACCTCTGAACCAAAGGAAATCATCCTTGGAGTACCCCAAGGATCCTCGCTCAGCCTCACCCTGTTCAACACTTATATGACTTCTCTGGCTAGCATTGTCAAAACCCACAGACTCAACATAATAGCCTATGCCTACAACAAACAACTCACCCTCTCCCTCTCTGAAGACACCACCAACACTTTCACAACTGCATGCCAGACACCTCCAGCTGGATGAAGGACAACTGCCTGAAGCTCAACATGGACAAGAAAGAGGTAGTGATCTTCGGAAACAAAGGCTCCCCATAGGATGAATCCTGGCGGCCCTCAGAATTCAGACCTACTCCTACTCCCACTGACCATGTTAGGAGCCTAGGCATCGTTCTGGACAACAAGCTAATCATGACGACTCAGGTCAACTCAGTCTCCACCTCCTGCTTCTTACATCTCTGCATGCTTTGTAAGATATTCAAATGGCTACCCCAAAGCTCAAGACACACCACCTCCCAGGCCCTCATGTACAGCTGAGTGGACTACAGCAACGCTCTCGCTGCAGGGATCGCTCACCTCCTCCTCCAACTACAGACCATACAGAACGCCGAGACAGACTCATTCTGGATCTCCTAAGATGAATACACATCACCCCCTACCTCAAGGAACTCCACTGGTTCCCTGTACATAAATGATGCCAGTTCAAGCCCCTGACACACCCATACAAGGCTCTACACCATACAAGCCAACATTTTAGTAGAGAAAGCGGGAGATTATTAGAAAAAAATCAAGAGAATGTAATTCCCCCATTGGCTTCTATTGGGGCCTGAATCTGGTTACTGTTATGCATAGGATTTGCAAGTCTGCTGCTGCAGATATTAAATAGGCAAATGTGCTTGTTTATTCCTTAGTTGTCAGGAGTATGGAGAAAGCGCTATGGCAGGCAGAGAGAGCGTGATGCAAGTGCTGTGCACTGGCCTACAGGAAAAGGTTACTGGTAGTGCATAAAGAGAGCGTGATGCAAGTGCTGTGCACTGTAGTGCATACAGAGAGAGCGTGATGCAAGTGCTGTGCACTGGTCTGCAGGAGCAGGTTACTGGTAGTGCATACAGAGAGCGCATGATGCAAGTGCTGTGCACTGGCCTGCAGGAGCATGTTACTGGTAGTGCATACAGAGAGCGCATGATGCAAGTGCTGTGCGCTGGTCTGCAGGAGCAGGTTACTGGTAGTGCATACAGAGAGCGTGATACAAGTGCTGTGCACTGGCCTACAGGAGCAGGTTACTGGTAGTGCATACAGAGAGCGCATGATGCAAGTGATGTGCACTGGCCTGCAGGAGCAGGTTACTGGTAGTGCATACAGAGAGCGTGATGGAAGTGCTGTGCACTGGCCTGCATGAGCAGGTTACTGGTAGTGCATACAGAGAGCGTGATGCAAGTGCTGTGCACTAGCCTACAGGAGCAGGTTACTGGTAGTGCATACAGAGAGCGTGTGATGCAAGTGCTGTGCACTGGCCTGCAGGAGAAGGTTACTGGTAGTGCATACAGAGAACGCGTGATGCAAGTGCTGTGCACTGACCTGCAGGAGCAGGTTACTGGTAGTGCATACAGAGAGCGCGTGATGCAAGTGCTGTGCACTGGCCTGCAGGAGCAGGTTACAGGTAGTGCATACAGAGAGCGTGATGCAAGTGATGTGCACTGGCCTGCAGGAGCAGGTTACTGGTAGTGCATACAGAGAGAGCGTGATGCAAGTGATGTGCACTGGCCTGCAGGAGCAGGTTACTGGTAGTGCATAGAGAGAGAGCGTGATGCAAGTGCTGTGCACTGGTCTGCAGGAGCAGGTTACTGGCAGTACATACTTCAAGTTACACAAGACCAGGCCCTATCAGCTGAAGTCAGCAGAGAAATCGGGTTTTTGCGTGCAGGAATCGAGAGGTGGGAGACTAGCCTTGAAATCGGTAGTCTCCCGCCTGAATCAGGAGTGTTTGCATGGTGCTACACAACTGCGGACCCGCCTACTTGAACCACCGCCTGAACTTCCATCAACCCACCAGACACCGCTGGTCCGCTTTCTTTAACCCTCACCCTATGCATCCGACATAGCAAATGTAGAGGTCGCTCATCCAACCAAACAGCAAGGACATGGAACGAGCTATCCGTTCATCTCCGGACCGCCCCATCTTTTCAAGAGTTCTGATTCGGTTAATCAACTGGACCCTGCCACTGCCTGGACCATCATGGGTGACAAGGGCGCTCCACATAGCTGACCTATGTTTTGTACCTCAACATGGAAGTGACACACATATTGGAACTGAAACCTTGGGGCCTATGCTAATCTTAAAGAGAGTAAATGAGAAGGTACGAGTGGCATATACCAAGATGGTTGAATATCTTTCCAACCTAACATTTAAGGTAGGTTTTGGTTAGGGAGCCCCTGCACCTGCCGCAGGGCACCGTCAGGGGTCGCACTCTTCACACCCAGCAGCACAGACTACAACTTCCAACGTCTGCGCATGCGCACAGCGAGTCCTGCGCCAGACTACGTATCCCGTGAAGCTCCTCGCTTGCATCACGGCGTCGTCGCGGGCTTCTTGCTTAGTCTTGCGTCACCACGCTAGCCTCCGTACTCAGCATCCCGTCATGCACCTGGGTGGTTATTGGTGGCATGGGCCTGAGCCGCCTTAACACCCCATAGCCCAACGCCCCCTCCTCGGGGCTGTGAGCTTCAGGTTTGTCTCGCGCTGTGACGTCAGGCCGCAGAGCGCGCGCGGTGCCGAGGTGGGCCCTCTGTCATTGGCCACACCGGAAGAGGCCGCGCGGTCCCAGCCTGCCCCGCGCCGTGACGTCAGGCCGCAGAGCGCGCGCGGCCCCGCTGTCGGTCGGTCGGTGTCCCAGGCCCAGCTCCCTGTACCATGAGCGGCAGCAGCCGGCCCCGCACCAGCTCGTTCGCCGACCCGGGGGGCGCCGCGGCTGGCGCGGGGGGCAAGGCAGGCTCCGGGGCAGGACCGCCAGGAGCGTCAGGCGGAGGAGCCAGCGGCGGAGCGGGGACCAGCGCTGCCGGCTTGAACCCCAGACTGGGCCGTGAGTACCGGGGAGGGTCGATGTGGACAGCCCTGCGGGAGAGACGCGGGCAGAGGCAAGGACTGGGGTGGGGGGAAGAGCGGACGACGAGCCACAAGGGACGGGGGAGTGCCCCCCGGCAGTGAAGCCGGAGGGCAGCTTCTGGAGGGGTAGTGAGGGGAGGGCACCCTCTGTGTGGTGGTGAGAGGGCACCCCCCCCCCGGTGAGGAATATGGTGAGGGTAACCCCCCGAGAAATTATGGCAGCTCCCCCTCCCCGAGTGTTTGTGAGCCCCCACCGAGTGGTGGTGAGAGGACAGTCCCCCCTGAGGGATGAGAAGGCAGACCCCCAGACCCCCCCGGGATGGGGGGAGAGGGCAGCCCTCTCTGAGTGGTGGTGAGAGGGGGTAGCCCCACCCTCTCTGAGTGATGGTCAGGGGCAGTGCCCCTCTCTGAGTGATGGTCAGGGGACAGCCCCCCCCCGTGAGTGATGAGGAGAGAGGGCAGCCTTCTGAGTGGTGGTGAGAGAGGGTAGCCCTTCCCTCCAAGGGATGAGGAGAGGGCAGCTCTCCCTGAGGATTGAGAGGGCAGTCCTCTGCGTGCTGGTGAGAGAGGGTACTCCCCCTCTCTGAGTGATGGTCATGGTACAGCCCCCCCGTGAGGATGAGGAGAGAGGGCACACACCCCCACCCGTGGTGAGATGACAGCCCGCGCCCATCCCAACCCCCGTGGCGTGGAGACACAGGGCAGCGTCTGGAGGAGTGGTGAGGGAGGGGAGGTCATCCTCTGAGGTGATGGTGAGAGAGGGCAGCCCCCTTGCGTGGTGAGAAGGGGCAAGACCCCCGCCCCTTCCAGGTTGAGGGATGAGGAGCGAGAGCAACATCCTCTCCGAGGGATGAGGAGAGGGGGCAGCCCCCCCTTTGAGTGGTGGTGAGAGGATAGTCCCGTGCCCCCTACCCCACCGAGGGATGGTGAGAGGGCAGCTCTCCCTGCGGAATGAGAGGGTAGCCCCCCCGAGGGATGAGGAGAGGGCAGTCCTCCTTTCTCTGAGTGGTGGTCACGGGAAACAGCCCCCAGTGAGGGATGAGGAGAGAGGGCACCGCCCCACCAGTGGTGAGATGACAGCCCACCCCCAGGTGCGAGATCTTGCTGGATAGAAGGGTATCGAGGGGGCATGGCATACACGGAAGTTGTAAAGCGCCTCTGGGGAGAAACCACTGTTCCTTTCATAATGGATGGGACCTTATGCAGGACAGCTTGCCTTGATTAGATGATGGGTAGAGTTTAGTTCGTAAACAGAGTAACGATTGAGCTTATGCAATACACCCAAATCTGCAAACAATGGTAGTTTAAGTGAAGTGTTTTGCTGGCTTCCCCGATCCAAGTCAATGTTGGGAGAGTACAAACTCCAAAGGGAAGATTATTTCACAACCACTTGGTTTACACAGCCAGCATGCGATCCTCTTGTTTGTGTCGCCCTCGCAGTTGTGTTGTGGACGTTGTTCAAGAGCGGTACAATATGATTGGGTACGTTACATTAAATCTTGCATAGCTTCTTTACCATCCTTTGGATTAGGTAGTCTGTCCTGCCACGACTAACAGGTAGCTGATTCTTTTTTTTTTTTCAGCTCATCTGTTCTCGTTCTCCAAGTGCTGCTTCTATCCCACATACTAAACCATCTGCACTCTCCTGTACGCTCATCACTACTCCCAGCTCCTACACAAACCAGGTCAACACATACATTTTTTTCTGGGGTTCGGCTTAAGAGCAGACTTGAACTAGTTGGTTTTATTTTACTGTGTTTCATATGTTGAAGGGATGGCAACATCTTGACACACATACAGCAGTGGGAATGGGCTGGCACTCTCACCTCCGCTGGAGAAGTCTCTTTCACAGGGTACCAAAAATCTGTTCCTGGCTGCTGCACAGCGAGTAGCCGGGGCACTTATTCCAGGTCCTAGTGTTGTTGAAGGTACATTGACCCCTGGAAAGCGTTTGTCTGAGAATTGACAGTCTTTGTTCGTGGCCTCAGTCAACTGTTATGTTCTTTTAAATACCTGCAATGAGTAATCTGTAATTTTAGGCAGGTTATTGTGCAAAGTGTATTTTAAATTCTCTTCAGAGTTCCCTACATTTAAAGTATTTGAAAAGCCATGATGTTTAGAAATATTGTAAAAATGGCACTGCTTTCCAGTCCTTTTACTATCCTGGCTATTCCGTGCCCAGAGCTTTTTCCGTCCCGGCTCTTGTATGTCCATCCCTTTAAAGTAGCAGATGCAAGGCACAGGCCAACAAGGTGTTATCTCAGTCAGTCAAATATTTAAAAAAATGTTTAAGTCCATTGGTCATACAAAATAATAAAACTTAAAACCACAACAATTGGTACACTAAAGCAAAGTGCAAGTGAAGAGTTGCCATATGTAAGTTTCAGCTAATAACTGCAGCGCTGCCAGTCACGTGATGCATAACATGTACCGTGGGTAGTCCATCAGGTCAGTGTCCATGCCCCGGCAATTTCTTTCAAAGCAGACAGTTCAGCTCGCACACTACATTTCATGTTCACAAACTGACGCCAATGTGACAAGTATGTCGTGACTTTTACCACCTGTATTTTCCTGTCTAGATTACCTGTTCTCTGAGAACTTGGGCTCGTTAGCTCTTACATTTGTAACGTTGTCATCCGCTATACGGCGTAGGGCTGTGATATAAAGCAGGGAAAAGGCGGTCTAATAAACATGACATTGTAGAAACACCTGAAAGATTAGCAGCTGTGGCAGTTTTCAGCTTGAGTTGTCCGTTTAGTAGGTGCGTCTGGGACTTTACCGTGGTCAGAGGTACTATTGCAGAGATAAATGACAGATATCCAAAGCAAAAATTGTGTGTGCTGTGAAACAGACCATGGATTTCCCTGGAGGAGGGGTTGAAGTATTTAATTTAGCTGCTTGTGGTACGGTTTGCAATATTCCTTCATGTTTTGGATCATTACATCATGACAGGCGCCTGTGGGGTTAGTGGTCTATTCGTGTCGCACTGTTTTTCTTTATGCGGAGCCTGTTCTTATGTTGTGTTTCTGTTTGGTGTGTGTGGTCACCCTAAGGTTGCTTTAAGATCAGAAGTGTGAAAAGGCCGAACGATAGCTTGTGGGTTTGTTATGTTTCTATATTCTGTCAGGGTGGCAGTTTGTGTCCCTGTTGGTTTTTGATGTTACCTTTTTTTATAGTTTTATTTTGCTCCCGACAACATCCCGTGTTTTCTTAAGCCTTTTCTTACATAAGGCTAATAAAATAACCTCACACTGAAGTAGCCAACTTTTTGTTCTCATTTTCTCTCTTAATACAAGGGCCATGGTTTATAGCATAGTCGCGTGATGTTCTCGTTTATCCAGTGGGGGGAGCTGTTGCATTATTTATTTTCTTGCTGTTGAACCCAGAAGCTCATTGCAGTACCCTCTTCTTGTGAATAGAGCGCTGTCATTTTTGGGCTTATTCCCGAAGATGTGCTTCCTTTTCTGCTAGGTTTACTCTCAGTATTTACTCCTCCCACAAATCCCGGTCCTCTCGCTGTGCAGTCATAACACTAGTGCTTGCTGCCATGGTCTTCCAAGCTCTTTTAGTGTATTGACCTGCGTCCTTCAGGGTTTGCTGTCAGGTGCGCTCAGGGTCAGCTCGTGTCTCATTTCTTGGCATCTTGGAGATCTGACTGCAGACAGCTATCTTGTTTGATTCGGGCCTAGTCCTAGTAGATGCTGCTGCCATGCAGCAAGAGGGGCGCCTGTAACGGAATAAAACATCTAATTTCCACCACTTGTAATTTTTCTGGCCTTTGTTTCTATCAGTGTTTAAGGAAGCCTGTTCTCCCACAAGTGAGTCAGGTTGTCCTGTCCATCTTTACAGTCGCCTCTAAGCTGCATAAGAACACAGTCCTTGGACGCATTTTTTTCAACCTCTACCATGCCCAGAGGGCAGCGTCCAGTACAATCTGCAGCCGTGGCGGCTGTTGATTAACTAAAACGCACGTTTCGTCCCCCGTGACATTCCAGAGGGTGTAATACCTCCGGCTTCCCGGGTGCTGCCTGTTATTTGGAATTTGCCGTTCGCAGTCTGCAGACATGTGCCAATTGCAGGGTCTTCTGAACGTCCGTCATCGCCTCTGACCTCTTCCTTCATATCCTTAAGCTCCTCATGCCCCATTACTGTGGGCTTTTGCCTTCATCTTGTTTGCGACCAGTACAAGTAAGGCCATTGTTGAATGTCAGATGTGTAGGTTTTTTTTATGAATGGCCTGTTGTGCTGGACTCCATGAGCCTCTCAATAATCGTGGTCTCCTTTATGTATCCTAAAATCAGTCCTTTGGATCTCTAAGCTCCGTACACGCGCAACCTGCCCCTCTTCCCCAAATTAGGCCTGGTGAGGTGGAAAACCTATCCATCTCAATCCCATTAGAAGTCCCTCTGTTTTCTTGCCAGAGTAAGACCCGCCATCATCGTTTTTTTTTTTTTTTCTGTGACCAGGATTTTCCTTTGTTTTTAGAAGGACAGTGTCTGTGTAATTGGAACACCAAAGTGAGAAGAATAGTTAAGCAAAATTGAAGGTATACGTATGACGTTTCTGTAGGCATGCTTCTTGATTGGTGAGGCTTAGAAATTTGAAAAGTACTTAAAACACTTGTCCCGGTGCTCATGTAGGAGCACTAGTGGAACTCTGAAGTCGGTAGCATTCATTCTCGAGATGTAGGTACATTAATGAAAGGTGCTTCTGGACAAGTCTACATTTTAGACCATGGATTGGATCACCCATACACTGATGAAAGGTACTTTTGGACAAGTCTACAGTTCACACCATAGGTGTCATCAGTAATAGCTGAAAGGTACCCTTTGGACGAGTCTACAGTTCACACCACGGGTTGCATCAGTAATACATAGATGAAAGGTACCCTTAGACGAGTCTAAAGTTCAGACCATGGGTTGAAAATGTGCTCCAAAGATCCAACACTTGCCCAACGTAATTCATTGCTCATATTTGATGTAGTGGTTGGGTCACCAAATGAGGTTCTGGCCACTTGTTCCTTAAATTGTTTCTTTATACTATAAAAGAGTAGGTGAAACCACCCAAAAATTAAATGTTTGGATTGTTCTTAGGCAATGTGTTGAGCCAATTTTAAACAGTTCGCATGCTGTAGAACTTGCTAAACATGATCGTAGTCATATTGTTCATCAATACCTCTTTTTAATGCTGGAGTTGGGAGAGACAGTCGGACCTCTTTTTAATGCTGGAGTTGGGAGAGACAGTCGGACCTCCTTTTTAATGCTAGAGTTGAGAGAGACAGCCAACACATGTTTCACCACTTACATGGTTAAAAATCTGTGTCTTTCTCAAGGCTTTGCAAGAATTATTTTTTCCCCAAAAGTCCAATCGATTGAAGCAAATATTTCTTCCAGATAAGTTCGGGGTTCCAGGCTGAATCCTGCTTGGTCCACCACGCCTGTGAGTCTACTACTGTGGACATTCTACACAGCTTTAGTAGGGTTAGAGGTAGTTGGTGTTCCATATTCCACTACTTATTTACTGCCTCTCTGGCTTAACCAGTAGGAAAAGCGGGGAGTTTGATTTAGAATAGTACTGTAATGTAACTCATAACTCTGATTTTGGAGTTTAGTAAGATTTCATTTTGTTAAACTGATCTTTTTGCTTTAGCGGATTTTAAGCTTGAACCTATGGTTTACACTTGACAGGAATTACACATCATAGATCCTTTTCCCGTGTTTCCTTGATAGCCCGGTCTTGTGCCCATTTGACCCATTAGTCTTGGTAATATGGGTGACAGTGCAGAGATAATTTCTTCTCTCTGCCATTTACAACTCTCACAAGCCACATAGAAGTCAGCCAGCCGTCAGCAAGGATGATCTCGTAAAATGGTGATTAAAAATTATCAGAAGACTCCCAATCATGAGCAATAGGTCTTTCTCTTGGGAAACCTTGTATTTATATCTGGGGGGGCGGGGGGGTCTCGGCATCGAATATTCATTGGTCCTTCTTGTGGACGGAAGCTACTGTAGATTCTGGAAAACTGCTGTTACAAACATGCTTTTTGGAACCACCACCTCTCATGTCCTTCCGCTTAGGAGCACCCCCCTTTTCACATGCCATTGTTTTCTGCTGGCTAGTTCAGCTGCTTTCTTTTTGTCCCAAAACGTTCTGCTTGTTTACTGCTCTGTTTGAAGCCCCCCCTGATGAGTTTGACCTTTGTCAGAAGTTTCTCCGTGGTATTGCTACTCCCTCGAGTAAGCTGTATGGGGTCTCGTCCTGACCTTGGAATCGATCAGTGTTGGGTAGCAGAATAAGAAAACAGTCCGACCTTCTTCAAGCTCTTACAGCCTCCGAGTTGTTTCTCCATCTGCTCTAATAACTGAGTGGTCGTGTGTGATGTTCGGATTTGCGTTTCTTTATGCTTGTCTTATGCATCTTGTCCCCTCTCGTGGCTCATTTTCTCTGCCTTTTTCCTGAGCTGCGGTTTGTTGGGCGTATACCAAGGGCACTGATTTATCTATTTCTGATATTTTGAAATTCAAAATCAGTTTTACCCGCAAATCTGCTGTGGATGCTCAGCCTCACCCTGAATGTGCTGTGGACAGCGCTGTGTAGTTGCTTTCTTGGACATCAGGGTACGGCGCGCCTGAGTCCTACCAGAGATCCAGAAGGGTATTTGATCCAGTCTGGTAGGACATTTTCTAGTCATTGCCTTAATGGTCTCGGGAGTAATCATGGGCAAGTGCGTTTGAGCCCAGAGGGATTGTAATCGTAATCTGAATGCGGTGATTAGTAAAACACCCAGATCAGTAGGGGGGGGGGGGGGGGTTAGGGTTGTGTTTACTTGAAGAGACGTGCCTGTTTGTGCACAACAAAAGTACTGTGCACTGCAAGGTGGACTTGGTAATGCAAACAAATAGTGTCTTGTTTTGGGGCTGTTTATCACTGTGGCTGAATAATTGTACAAGAGCGCTCCTCGACTGCACTAATGCAGATGCTGTTCTGCCGTTGTGGTTTTACAGGCATCTCTCTACCTCTGGGCAGAGAGGCTTTGCATAAGGAAAAGCTATGAAAAGTGTTGTGCTCCTCCTTGTTAATTTCTGCTGACCTGTCTCGTCGTAGTAGTTTGGCTGCCCTGGAAGCCAGACCGCTTTTCTTGCTCTTGGAGCCTCTTACATCGTTCCTTACCTAGCTGGATTGGTTATTCAGGCAGATTCTTGCAGGTCCTATTTGGCTGTTATTGGTACCTATATAAACATAACATCTAGTATGTTTGAAAGGATTCCTTCTTTCGAAGTATAAATCTCGCTGTTATCCCTACTGTGTCAAGCAGGGCTAGTGCACTCCTCCATTGGAGCTTTACAATAGCTAAGCACATCCATATATATATATTTTTTTGTGTATATATATATATATATTTTAATCTTGTTGTGCCTTCTGTTTCCTTGAGCCCTCCATCGATAAACCTTTCTTAGGCCCTTGTTCTACATGGGATATCTATGAATTCTGGATAATGTTCATGTAGGGATGTAAGCGGAATCCTGTTAGTGCAGTGTGGCCCCTGTCCACATGGCTTGATTGTGAATTATCGTGGACCTTTCCTCTCAATTCCAGCTGGAGGTGTCCAGCAGACCATCTTGTGGGTTTGCTCTTTGTACCTCTAGTTTGCAGTGCTTTGTAGATGAGCCCATGGTTTTATTAGAACGTGATTGTGTTCAGCAGTTCATTGTTAGTAGTTGGTGGGTGCGAGCAAATCTTTCACTGCTTATCTCTGAAGGATGCTTTCTTTTTGCAGGTGACAGCAGCAAAGTGACGACTGTAGTAGCAACACCCGGGCAGGGGCCTGATCGCCCCCTGGAGGTGTCCTACACCGACATAAAAGTGATCGGCAATGGCTCCTTCGGAGTGGTATATCAGGCTCGATTGGTCGATTCGGGTGAAATGGTGGCAATCAAGAAGGTTCTACAGGACAAGCGATTCAAGGTTGGTTTTTTCCCAAAGTCTTTTTTTTTATTTTTTTTTAATTTTTTTTTTTTAAACAAGATCTTTAATCCCCTTCCCTTCAGCCCCTTACGTTATTGAAGATGTATCCATTAGCTTGAGGTGTATGGATAGGAACTAATATGATATTAAGATGATTTTTAATGTGACTGTAAAGCTGGAAAGTAAGAGCGAGTGGGATAAAAAAGAAGAGAAAGCGATGTGCAAGTAAGATATGGGACATGAAATGACGGGCTGACCAGAGGTGCAAAGGGGGGAAAAAAGTATGAATAAGAAAGTCTTTTGGTGGAAAGAAAATTCAGCGTGATGGAGTAAAAAATTAACCGGGAAAAGTCTAGGACAGCAAAGCATTGCTTTCGCCATAGCTGGCAATTTTTACCTTAAGTATTTTTGAAGAGTTTGCCTATGACCTTTCTGCCCATTGAATCACATTTATTGTGTATGCTAGTTCTTTAATTTCACAAATTGATTCTACATGTCAGTGGTTTCCATATTCCTAATTATATCACTGTCGTTTCCCCCCCAAAATAAAAATCGGTTGGAAGATTGAGGAACTTTCTGCAGACCACAACTTATTTGTCTGGCATTTGAAATCCATAATACCCAACGTCAGGGTGTCAGAAAATTTCAGTAATGGGCCATTATTCTGAACAGGAACTAGTGTACCTTCTGCCGCATTTTCCCCACCTCTTGATGATGATGCAAGGTCTCCTGGAGAGAGGCAGGCGGTTTATGCTTTTACCACTATTGTATATTCTGGCAGACCTTCCTCTTGGGAGAGCCACACAATCTATTAAAAAAAAAAGGTGTGTAGAAGGTCATGTTGAACGGTTTTTGTGATGGAGTGAGCGAGGGTACAATCACACAAGTCCTCAAACATATACCGTGGTGCACCTTCAGTGGCTTGGTACACAGACCTCGGCATGAATGTGCCACCAGTCTGCAGATTACCTTTGTGCTTGAAGACTCTTGGTGCAGCACCTTTTCTTCAGAGTCTGCTGATGCCAGTCCTGTCAGATTTAACCTTGCTAGGCAAGAGACAATCGCTTTGGAAGCAGTTCTTAGCAGCAGTGTTAGTGGATTTGTTTCTGATCTGGAGGATCTGAAGCAGTCCGGATTGCTCATTTGTTCTGATTGAGAAACGTCCACACCGGTTTGAGAACACAGTAACACAAATGTTTGTTTCCCTACACTGTAGTTAATTTGACCTTTTGACAGTGAGACTGTCCGACTGAATCGCAATTACTACCTTCAACTCATTATCTTTGCCAAAAATGTGGATCCCCTTTGTCCCATGGTGTCACCCAAAGAGCTGAAGAATACTTTGCGTTGGACCAAAACTTAGTAGACATGAAAACCAAGCCAGTCCTTTGTGATATGAAGGTATCTGTGACCAGCTGGAAGTTGAAAAAGCTGTGCTGGAACAGCTTGCCCGGCTGCACAGAAAAAAAAGCGGAGCAGCTTTTAAACAGTTGCTACGTATTTCTCTTGAATGCACTGCCCTAGGGGCAGCAGAAGTTCGCAGCTACCCTGAGAGATGAGCCTCCTTTACAATAGGGTCACTTTCCCTGTTTGCAAAAGTGTGCCTTTCCTGTAATGTGGGCCAGGTGTCTAAAGAAGCACAAAAATGCTTACACCCTTAAGCCTGGACAAACGGCTGAGGCTCCCGTAGCTGCCAGGCATGTGGTGGAACACACCTGATGTTCGCAGAAATGCTTCTGCGATCTGCTGTAGTGAGATGGGTACTCTATTCATACAGGTGTAAGAGGAAAGTGGTATGACAGATTGTTTGAAGATACCCCTAGTGGACTGTAGCACCTCCTGTGCTGTTCCTGCAAACCTTCAGGCCCACCAGTGTAAGGCTAATGCGACCTGTCCCGCCCCTTTGACAGTTCAAAACTTTCCTCTTAAATATTAAGTCACCTCTATGTATGCCTTCTAGCCCACAAGTCACAATTCATGGTATTTAAAAGTAGGACCTGTAGAAATGTAAACCTTAAAATAGCCTAACAGTTACACCCCAAAACTATTTTTCACTGTGACAGGTCTAGCTGTCTTATGTAAAGAAACAGTAAAGATTAAAAAAATATTCTCTGGAATGGAACCAGTTAGGAAATAAAATAAACATTTATTTTTATTAGTTGTTAAATATCCAATTCAGTGGTGAAGTCAGATTTTTAATAAATATTTAGAAAAGGCAGCTGAAGTTAATGGAGGCTAATTTGCATTGGCTCTCTAGCTTCTCCCACCTGGTAACTAGCCTGAACCTGAATGGGCAGAGGTGACTCCTGAATATTCAATGTGGGGGCTCTGGGCATTTAAAAAAAAAAAAAAAGTTTTTTTTTTTGACACAAGTGCCAAATCCAGCTTGACAGGTCTACTGGGTTTAGAAATGACCGTGGGACACACTTGAAAGGGCAAGAAGCCAAGACAGTTCTTGTGAATCAGCTGTCTAGTTGCTGACAGACTCTGCTTTTGTACCATGAGACTTCGGTTTCTGGGTTCTTGTGGGTACAGTGAATACCCTAAACTGGATTTTAATGCTGGATGTGGGAGGACCCCTTCCACACACACACACCAGCCCACCCACCCTCAAAGCCCATGTCTTGTGTGACTTACACCGTATTAATGCTGAAAGTGGTTAGTTAGCGCCAGGAACTTTTACCCTATTAATTGGGTGTGCACAGGAGTCATTCCCACCATTTAGCTAGTGCCAGGTATAAATTTGGCTCCTCGAGGCATCCTTTGTAGAAAGCTTCCTGGAGCTGCTTCTGCCTGTAACCGGGACAGATTTGGATCCGTAGGGTCATAAGGCTGATGTGTTCAAGCTAAAGGGCTAGAACAATCTACAAGAGCATTTTAGTGACTTCAAGGGTTCACCATGATAAAGGTGGTGATTATTCCTGAAAGTGGACATTCACCCCCACCACAAATAATATACAGTGTTCTTACACCAAAGCATGACGTGCTGTCTCTGCACATTGGAGCTAAGTGTTCAGAGGTTATAATTTTCTTTTGCTTATTTTTTGTCATCAGAACAGAGAGCTGCAAATCATGAGGAAACTGGACCACTGTAATATTGTACGTCTTCGTTACTTCTTCTACTCCAGCGGTGAGAAGGTAAGCCCTGCCTCGGCTCTGACCCACTTACTTTTTGTTCTGCTTATTCCCATTCTGATAGACCTAATGCCCCCCCTTTCCCTGCTTTCATTTGCTCTTCTGATGTGCCTGCCACTGCTTCTGTCCTTTCTGCTGCCCTTGCTTGCCCCATCCTCCCTTTGTCGTTTCTTCTGTTGCACCTCTGCTTAGTTTGCTGCAGTTATCCGCCCAGTTCTTCCTTTGTTTTTACCTTTCTCACTACTTCTTACGCACCAAATCTCCCTGTTTTTCCTATCCTCCTGATGTTCATATTCTGTGCTAGCTACTACTATCATTTTTCTCAAAAAACAAGTGCTGCTGTGAAGATATATAGAGCTATATATCTCTATATATTTTTATAACTCCCCTTATAACCGTTTGCTCATACGGACAGTAGTACAGATGTAAGTTTATCACCGGATTGGGCTCCGTGGCTCTTGCACAGATATCTTCGGACACATGAGATTAATGCTTTATCCTTTGATTTCCTCTGTAAATTTTCTGTGTGTTTTTTCTTTTCTTGGCTGAGAATACCCTGTGCAGCCCGGTGTAGTGTCACATCATCCCAGAATCTCTCGTGTACTGTTTGCCAGTGCTAATCTTGTGCGGCGTCCTTCTCTCATCTGTCTGCTAAGAGGATGCTAGTCTTTCTTTTTCTCCACCCCATCTAAATATTTTATTTCTACTCTGATTCTTTGCTCTTTCTGCTTCCTCTTCTCACAACTCTGCTGTTCCCAGATATAATGTGGGTTTCCCCATACTCTCTCCGACAAGCATTGTTTATCTCCTTTGTGCTCCACTCGCTTCTGTTTTCAGTCTCATCACATCTTGTGTGTGCTTCTTTGCAGAAGGACGAGGTGTATCTGAACCTGGTGCTGGATTTCGTGCCAGAGACTGTGTATCGGGTAGCACGACACTTTACCAAAGCAAAGACCACTATCCCCGTGGTTTATGTCAAGGTGCGTCAGTTGGGGCATGGGGATATTTGTGTGTTGTGTGTGTTTTTTTATTTATTTTTTTATTATTATTATTATTATTTTTTTTTAATTGCTGACCCCTGATCCATGTTTCTGGTACAGTGTGTAAACGTCAGGTTCCACCATAATAGAGTTCATTTAAATTTGACACCTTTCCAGGGTAAGGCATAGGCTGCATAGCAACTCCTTGGTTAAACCTCTGCAGTTTCTCTGCCCAGCTTGGGCTATGCACTTTGCAAATGATCAATATGTATGTTTTTCTGCTGCTCCCTCCCCTAAAATTTCATTAAAAAAGAGTAAACCCTCCAAATCGAAGAGTACTTAGTTCTGAGTGGACAGAGCATATTTAAAAGCAGGTTCATTATGCATTATCAGAAAAGAGGAAGATGTTTGATGTTTTTCAGTTGTTCTGAGTGCTCTATGAAGAGGTTCCTCTTTTTAGTAAGGGCTTTGCCTTCGTTGTTCCGCAGTAACTTGGGTTTTTACATGAAGGTTCTCTACTGCTTAGGCTAGAAGCAGACGCTTGTTGCTATGCTTTTACCGCTAGCTCTGTGCACAGTAGTAAGACCTTCGTTTCACTGGCTGCATATATATATATATATATATATATTTTTTTTTAACAGCTTTCTCTTTTTATTGCATATAAATAAAAAAGAATCATGGTGACATTAAGCAACCAATATCCTAATGAGAGAAAAGCATTGGTACACTGGCCATTTCCCATCTGTAACCCCGGAGCCCCCCCCCCCCCCCCCCCCCCCCCCCCCCGGCTTCCCATTTCCATCCCAAACAGTGCATGAGACAGCAACAAAGTTCGTGCTTCTGACCCCAGGTATCTCGATTCCTATTCGTAACACACACAGCTCTGCCCAGTATACATTTCATTTCCCCAATATTTTTGTCCACTTGCTAGGATAACCTCTGCTTTCGTAGACCACCCTCTCCCCTTGCATACATCAGTCCATATCTCTCTTCCAAAGGCTGAGGTGCGGCGTTGATTCAGCTTTCCATAACTGCGAGATGTTGTGTTTAGCCAGCTTCAAGCGGCAGCCCTTGCGAGTGAGATCAGTTTTGCCCCAAATATTCAGGCAACACCATTTCGCTGCCGGTACCATGTCCCACCCACAGCACACTGTTGAGACAGTCCGTTACATCTATCCAATGCTTTTGGAGTGCCAGGCCCTGCGGGCCACATTTCTTGGGGAAGAGTGCTGTGTTCGTTTTGCCCATTTTGACCAATGCCTTACAGGCATTATAACACTTAATGGAGGATTTTGAGTGAAATCTTGACCTTATGGCCAACTCTCTAGGGGATGCGAAACCTTCTGGCCACTCATCCCCCGCTTCCCAGATCACGCTATCAGCTCTCAAACTGGGTGAAGGTGCCAGAGGAATTATTTAACACATTTTGGTTGGTAAGGGAGAACGCCTTTGTAGGCAAGTATCTGTTCAACAAGCGATCCTCTATCTGGGGAGCATCATGCAGCTCCCCACCCTTTGAGTGTACTTTTTGTAAGTCATGGTGGATTTGCATATATTAAAGTCTCAGCAGGTTCCATTTGCTATCCTTTGTAACTATGCGAATGGAAGCACCTCTCCTCACCTTGTTTCCACAAGTCACCCACCCTAGAAAGGCCAATAATAGCCCATCTGTCAAAGCCCCCTTGTAAGGCTAGAGCGCCCAATCACGCAGTGTCCCACAAGGGAGTGGCTTGCGTTATCTTGTCCCACTACCCATAGCATTCACTGCTGTGTACCATAGAGCAGCTGTGACCTCTGTAGTGCTGGGAGGAGATCTAGTGCGCATTCCCCCATAGATGGCTTAGACAACCCCCGGGCTGCATGTTTCTCCTATCCATTTTATGCCGGTTCATCCTCTGGGAGATGAACCAATTGATTGGCAACTGTTAATTGTGACGCCCAGTAATATTTTTGGGTATCAAGGTGCTTGTTGATGATTTTTTATATCAAGTTATTTGGTGGCGTTTCTCAGTTTAAGATCACACTATCATTGTTTTCATTTGTAGCGTTTTCACTAACTTCCCTTCCTATTGCTTGGTGCAGTAGGAAGTACAGTCTTGGTTGTTGATGGGTATTTTAACCCACAGAGGTCCATTAAAAGTGGGTGGTTAATCATTACTGATGCTATTTTATTACATTTTGTGATTCCTTTACAATTTGTTATGGATTCTTCTTGTCATGTTGATTGGATAGGTATGAAGGGATTGTTTAGTACATGAAAGCAATAGTACAGCAACAATACCTGAGCGCATGGTTATTGCAGGCTTGGTCAGTGGTCATTGTAAATTTTTTTCACTGCCTTCTAAAGCACTAGACTGTCTTGTGCTGAGTTCTGATTAGATGATGGCTGTGGACTGGATATTTGCTGTGCAGTTATAGCCTTGCTTGAGTCCAGTTTTCTCTCTGCAGGTGTACATGTACCAGCTCTTCCGCAGCTTAGCTTACATCCATTCCCAGGGTGTCTGCCACAGAGACATCAAACCACAGAACTTGTTAGTCGATCCAGACACAGCTGTGCTCAAGCTCTGCGACTTTGGCAGGTGAGTGATTTCTCTAGCAACGTTTCTTGGGTACCGGAGGGGTTAAGATCATGAGTTTGTGGGAGAGGGGTTGGTCAGGAACAAAACCCTGCAGCATTTACAAGTTACAGACAAAAAAGGTGCTACTGACAATGCAAAGCAGCCATTCTTCTGATGCAGTAAAGGACTATATAAACACTAATCATTCATTTTGTGCCCGCACTATAGGAAAATGTGTAGAGTTCTACAGTTGCTATTTAGTGCCTCCTAGCTACTTATAGGTCTGTGTGAGCTGTACCTCCAGGGTGAATTTGTGTCGACTTCTGCATGGCAATAAGGAAAATGTTTAGTTGTCTCAGCATTATTCATATTGACAAGATGTTATTTGGGCAATTAGCAGTCTATGCAGATTGATTTGTTCTGTTTTTCTGTAAACAGATTGCTCTGTGGGTGTGTGTACTCTATCATGGGACTGGTAGTGCTACAGACCTTTGACATTTGTAAGTGAACCAGGTCTGTGCTTTTGCAAAAAGTGTTTTTTAGGGCAGCAATGTCAGATATGAACAGAGTTCCAAGCAGTGTAACCCTTTCATTTTTGAACTGTCAATATGGATAGATGTGTTGGTTACAGAGCCAACAGTGATACTATGAAGCTTGGTGTGCCTTCTAGCATTCTTGGGAATTTGATGGAATGTGAAGATTAGAATGGTGGGGTGAGGGTAGGTGGGCAATGAATGCTGGGAGGACCCCTTTTTTTCCAGGAAGCAGGCAGCTGTGATGTTTTCACAGGAAAACAGTGAGTGCACATTATTATTTTTTTGCGGATAAGACTTTTTTGCGTTTGCTTGTTTGCTAATTTTAAAAGTGCAAAATGTAACTGCTATGTGTAGGCTCTGTAATGGGCTTAATATTAATTACTACTTTATACAATGCATAATTCGCTCCATTCTGCAAATCAAGGTGCCATGTATTGATGAGGTAATGGCGTAAATTTTCCAGGCTGTATGCAAGTGTGAGACCCTGGGATAAGCTTTTTCTTCTCATGGTAGTTCTGTAGTGCTTCCAGATGGTGCCATTTTACTCTAGCTACAGCACCATCTGTCCAAAATGTGATGTAATCTGGCTGTATATCGCACTGACTGGTGTCAGTTTTTGGTTCCTCATGCATTATCATTAGTCTGGAGCTGTTCTTTGGTATTTACTGACCAAATTCCTCAGCAGATATGACAGCAAAAAGGTCAGTTTTCGCATTCTAAGCACTTGTTTAGAACCTGCCAGTGCTATCACAAGGTCTACACATGTGTATGTGGTGTCTTAGTTCCAAATACTAACCTTCAGCCTATGGATTCCTGCCAATGTAACTGACGGCTGCCCATTGCTTACCATTAAATGTCCCTTTTCTGCATAAATGCCCAAACGCTGCTGCTTTGCGCTGTGTTCAATTGCTTGTACTTATGGAGCTACTTTCCATCATCTTGTGGAAGAATCCAGTATATTTTGCACAGTACGTCTGGTTGACTGCCCCTCCGTTTTTATTTCCCCCACCCATATGCCCTAGTACCAAGGCCCGTCTGGTGGAAGATGAGATTTTTGGGATGTTCACCAGGGTAAGGAGAAGAGAGGCTATGTAGAGGGCCCAGTCGAGGCTGATAGTTCTCTGCATTAAGATTTTCAGCCGCTAGAAGGACTGAGAACCCGTTCGACCCGGGCTAAAGCTACTACAGCTGCATTGACACATGGAGTGTCATCTGCCAGGCTATGACGGCGGCGTTGGTGTACAAAATCACGTAGCTCTACTGACAGCAAGGTCTGATGAAGGGACACTTCAACTGGTGGTCCTGCAGGACTTTGGTTCAGAGTCCACCCACACACACCCTCCACCTTCAGGAGGCACTGCTTTGTTAAATGCTCCAAAGGTGAGGAATCTGCAGTGAGAAGTATCCATTAGAAGAACAAGTTACTTACCATTGGTAATTCTAGGTTCGATGGCATCTGTCGCTGTAGATACACATGGTCTGCATAGCTCGCTATCTGGTGTTGGGTCGGAGTGTTACAAGTTGTTTTTCTTCGAAGAAGTGTTTTCGAGTCACTGGACCGAGTGACTCCTCCTTCTGTGCTCATTGCGCATGGGCGTCGACTCCATCTTCGATTGTTTTCTTTCCGCCATCGGGTTCGGACGTGTTAAAAAAAGAGCACAGCGAAGAATCCTGTGAGGCCTGTCGGGCGTTCCGGTCCCGAAAAACTCTGCGCGACCGTCGAGCGAGAAGACTGCAGATGACGTCCACGCCAAAGGAGCATCGGCAGTTCGAGACAGAAGAGGAACAGGAGGAATCCTTTTCCATCCAGGATTCAGACTCCGACGAACTCGACAATACAAAAACTGTGAGTAAGACGTCGAGATCAGAAATTAAAAAAGGCAAAAAGGCCCAGGGGACGCCACTGCCAACCGGCCATGGCTCAACCCAAATTCACGGTGACCAACAATCGGCACCGAAAAAGGCCCATTCAGTGTCGAGATCGTCCGACTCCGGTCGAGACACCGGCACGCAGCCTCCTCTGGACCGAGAGAGTGCTAAAGAGAAGCATCGACACCGAGAGTTCGGTGTCGACACGGATCGACGCCGAGACAGTGGTGCCGAAGACCATAGAGGCCAAGATTTTTCGGCACAGAAGAAGAGGAAGGTTACCTCGGAGCCGAAAAAACAAACAACAGGGTTTTCGGAGCCGAAAAAAGCACCAACAGACCCAGTTTCAGGCTCCTATACTGAAGAACATTCTATGTCTTCACAAATGAAAAGACACAGATTCGAACAAGAACTGCAATCCACTGAAGGGGATCACACGCAAAAGCGTATCTTTATTCAGCAGGGGACAGGGAAGATCAGTACCCTTCCACCTGTCAAAAGAAAGAGAACACTTCAGTTTGGAGCACGAGAGGCTCCTCAGCAACAAACAGCAAAGACGGTAACACCTCCTACCTCGCCTCCACCTGTAACTCCGGCTTCGCCAACTTACACCCCGTCACATTCGCCTGCTCACACCGCCATGAGCCACGACGACCAAGATCAAGACGCGTGGGACTTGTACGATGCACCAGTGTCTGATAACAGCCCAGACACATACCCAACTAGGCCATCACCACCTGAGGACAGCACAGCCTATTCACAAGTGGTGGCTAGAGCAGCTCAGTTCCATAATGTGGAACTACACTCTGAACAAGTAGAGGATGACTTTTTATTTAACACCCTCTCCTCCACCCACAGCTCCTACCAAAGCCTGCCTATGCTCCCAGGCATGCTACGCCATGCAAAGGAGATCTTCAAGGAGCCAGTTAAAAGTAGGGCAGTAACGCCTAGAGTGGACAAAAAGTATAAGGCGCCTCCTACGGACCCTGTATTCATCACCTCTCAGCTGCCACCAGATTCTGTGGTGGTAGGGGCTGCCAGAAAACGGGCAAATTCACACACTTCTGGGGATGCACCTCCCCCAGATAAAGAAAGCAGAAAGTTCGATGCAGCCGGGAAGAGGGTCGCTGTCCAGGCAGCAAACCAGTGGCGCATCGCAAACTCACAAGCGCTGCTAGCGCGATACGACAGAGCCCACTGGGATGAGATGCAGCATCTCATTGAACATCTCCCAAAAGATCTACAAAAAAGAGCAAAACAGGTTGTTGAGGAGGGTCAAAACATCTCCAACAATCAAATACGCTCCTATATGGATGCAGCAGACACAGCCGCAAGGACCATTAATACGTCAGTTACCATCCGTAGGCACGCATGGCTCAGAACGTCTGGATTCAAGCCAGAAATTCAGCAGGCAGTACTTAACATGCCAGTAAACGAAAAACTTCTGTTCGGTCCGGAGGTCGACACAGCCATAGAAAAGCTCAAAAAGGACACTGACACTGCCAAGGCCATGGGCGCACTCTACTCCCCGCAGAGCAGAGGATCTTATACCACCTTCCCCAAAACACCTTTTAGAGGAGGGTTTCGGGGTCAGGCCACACAAGCCAGTACCTCACAGTCCGCACCGTCCACCTACCAGGGACAGTACAGGGGAGGCTTTCGGGGCCAGTATAGAGGAGGGCAATTCCCTAGGAATAGAGGAAGATTTCAAAGCCCCAAAACCACTACCAACAAGCAGTGACTCAGATGTCACTCACCCCCCCCCCCACACAACACCAGTGGGGGGAAGGATAGGTCAATATTACGAAGCATGGGAGGAAATAACTACAGACACATGGGTCCTAGCAATTATCCAACATGGTTATTGCATAGAATTCCTGCAATTCCCTCCAGACATACCAACAAAATCACAAAATTTATCAAAACACCATTCACAGCTTCTAGAGATAGAAGTTCAAGCACTACTGCAAAAAGATGCAATAGAATTAGTACCAAGCACACAAATAAACACAGGAGTTTATTCACTGTACTTCTTGATACCAAAAAAGGACAAAACACTGAGACCAATTCTAGACCTCAGAGTAGTAAACACATTCATCAAATCAGACCACTTTCACATGGTCACACTACAAGAAGTGTTACCATTGCTCAAAAAACACAACTACATGACAACCCTAGACCTCAAAGACGCATATTTCCATATACCAATACATCAATCACACAGAAAATATCTAAGGTTTGTATTCAAAGGAATACATTACCAATTCAAAGTATTGCCTTTCGGTTTAACAACCGCTCCAAGGGTATTCACAAAATGCCTAGCAGTAGTCGCTGCACACATCAGAAGGCAGCAAATACATGTATTCCCGTATCTAGACGACTGGCTAATCAAAACCAGTTCGCTCATACAATGCTCAAACCACACAAATCAAGTCATACAAACCCTCTACAAACTAGGGTTCACCGTCAACTTTGCAAAATCCAACATTCAGCCAAGCAAAGTACAGCAATATCTAGGAGCCATAATAGACACGACAAAAGGAGTAGCAACGCCAACTCCACAAAGAATTCACAATTTCAACAGTCATTCAACACATGTCTCCATATCAAACAATACAAGCAAGAACAATACTACAGCTCCTAGGCATGATGTCCTCATGCATAGCCATTGTCCCAAACGCAAGACTGCACATGAGGCCCTTACAACAGTGCCTAGCCTCACAGTGGTCTCAAACACAGGGTCACCTTCTAGATCTGGTGTTAATAGACCGCCAAACTTACCTCTCGCTTCTATGGTGGAACAGTATAAATTTAAACAAAGGGCGGCCTTTCCAAGACCCAGTGCCACAGTACATAATAACAGATGCTTCCATGACCGGGTGGGGAGCACATCTCAATCAACACAACATAAGAGGACAATGGAACATACATCAAACAAAACTGCATATAAATCATCTAGAATTATTAGCAGTTTTTCAAGCACTAAAAGCTTTCCAACCAATCATAACCCACAAATACATCCTTGTCAAAACAGACAACATGACAACGATGTATTATCTAAACAAACAAGGAGGAACACATTCAACGCAGTTAAGCTTATTAGCTCAAAACATATGGAAGTGGGCAATCCACCATCAAATTCGCCTAATAGCACAGTTTATTCCAGGGATCCAGAATCAACTGGCAGACAATCTCTCTCGAGATCACCAGCAAGTCCACGAATGGGAAATCGACCCACAAATTCTGAACACCTACTTCACACTCTGGGGAACACCTCAAATAGACTAATTTGCAACAAAAGAGAACGCAAAATGCCAAAACTTCGCGTCCAGATACCCACACAAGCAATCCCAAGGCAATGCCCTATGGATGAACTGGTCAGGAATATTTGCTTACGCTTTTCCTCCTCTCCCTCTCCTCCCTTATCTAGTAAACAAATTGAGTCAAAACAAACTCAAACTCATTTTAATAGCACCAACGTGGGCAAGACAACCCTGGTACACAACACTGCTAGATCTATCTGTAGTACCCCACATCAAACTGCCCAACAAACCAGATCTGTTAACGCAACACAACCAACAGATCAGACACCCAGATCCAGCATCGCTGAATCTAGCAATCTGGCTCCTGAAATCATAGAATTCGGACACTTACAACTTAACCAAGAGTGTATGGAAGTCTTAAAGCAGGCCAGAAGGCCATCCACTAGACACTGCTACGCAAGTAAGTGGAAAAGATTTGTTTGTTACTGCCATCATAATCAGATACAACCACTAGACGCAACTCCAAAACATATAGTAAATTACTTGCTCCATTTACAAAAAGCAAAGCTAGCTTTCTCTTCTATTAAAATACACCTTGCAGCAATATCTGCATACCTGCAGACTACCTATTCAACTTCCTTGTATAGGATACCAGTCATCAAAGCATTCATAGAAGGTCTTAAAAGAATTATACCACCAAGAACACCACCTGTTCCTTCATGGAACCTAAACGTGGTCCTAACAAGACTCATGGGCCCACCTTTCGAACCCATGCACTCTTGCGGAATACAATTCCTAACCTGGAAAGTTGCCTTTCTCATCGCCATTACATCTCCGAGAAGAGTAAGTGAAATTCAAGCGTTCACAACACAGGAACCTTTTATACAAATATATAAAAATAAGGTCGTCCTACGACCTAATCCAAAATTTTTACCAAAAGTTATTTCACCGTTCCATCTAAATCAAACGGTAGAACTACCAGTTTTTTTCCCACAGCCAGATTCTGTGGCTGAAAGAGCACTACATACATTAGATGTCAAAAGAGCATTAATGTACTACATTGACAGAACGAAGAACATCAGAAAGACTAAACAGCTATTTATTGCATTCCAAAAACCTCATGCAGGTAACCCAATATCAAAACAAGGTATAGCCAGATGGATTGTTAAATGCATCCAAATCTGCTACCTTAAAGCAAAAAGACAACTGCCCATTACTCCCAGGGCACATTCAACAAGGAAAAAAGGTGCTTCAATGGCCTTTTTAGGAAACATCCCAATGCATGAAATATGTAAGGCAGCCACATGGTCTACGCCTCACACATTCACCAAACACTACTGTATAGATGTGCTATCCGCACAACAAGCTGCAGTAGGTCAAGCTGTATTAAGAACTCTATTTCAGACAACTTCTACTCCTACAGGCTAAACCACCGCTTATGGGGAAATAACTGCTTACTAGTCTATGCAGACCATGTGTATCTACAGCGACAGATGCCATCGAACTGAAAATGTCACTTACCCAGTGTACATCTGTTCGTGGCATCAGTCGCTGAGATTCACATGGGCCCACCCACCTCCCCGGAAGCCTGTAGCAGTTCAGAAGTTACCTTCAATTTTGTACATTTGTATATATATTATTTAAACCTTAAATAGGTACATACTTACACATTTCATTGCGCGGGCACTATTACTATAGTACAACTCCTACCTCACCCTCTGCGGGGAAAACAATCGAAGATGGAGTCGACGCCCATGCGCAATGAGCACAGAAGGAGGAGTCACTCGGTCCAGTGACTCAAACACTTCTTCGAAGAAAAACAACTTGTAACACTCCGACCCAACACCAGATGGCGAGCTATGCAGACCATGTGAATCTCAGCGACTGATGCCACGAACAGATGTACACTGGGTAAGTGACATTTTCATTCTGACATATTCAGTTATTTAACTGCAGATTCCTCACTGCCCTTCCATCTCCCTGTTCTGTGGAGAGGCCTCTGTTTACCTTCTAAAAAAGGTCCCAAGTTAGAAATCTACACACTGGTACGGACAATTGTACACTCTGACAGTATAAAAATATTCATGCAAGAAACTGATGTCTGCGTGCACGGTCAAGGTTATATGGGCTCAGCTCCATCCTTTCTAGGACGGTAGATCCAGCACAGCGACGCAGGGCACAACCTAGCAGTGCGTAGGAGCATTGCTGAACAGTTTCCAAGATTCAGTCTGACGCCTGAAGAATATTCTAGATGTGAAGAATCTGCATTTACTTACAGCATTCTCCAGAAAAAGCATTACAGAAGGGTAAGTAACTTGTTTGTTTTGGCCACACCTCTTTTTCCAATACACAACATATATGTAAAGTAAACGGTTTGTCAGCCCCTGGCCTGTGATTGGATGTCTTTGTTGCTTGTTTCCGTTCACTCAATGTTATGGCTTTCCTCGCTTCTGTGTTTGTCCACCCAGGAGCATTTACGTCTGTTCTGATTGGATGGGGCATAAATCTGCTGGTATCCGTTCTTGCTTAACTGTAGGGACTGTTTACTGTGGTCGCCCCCCATCTCCCCCAGCCTCTGTTCTCTTTCCATCCAGCAGAATACGTTTGCAACATTTAAAGATTGGATCTGTAAGCAATCACTGCTCCATCCTTGAATGGTGTTCGTTGACATTAAACCAAATGCATTCAGAAGTGGCCTGATATGTGTCAAACCATCTTTAGCTTACCTGCACCTGTGTTTCTTGGCCATCCAGAAGTTCCCATTTAGATGCTCAACAGAGACCATTGTTTCTGATTTTTTCGTCCTCTTAGTGCTGTGTCACAAATGTTGTTGGAGGGCCCTTCAGTTAAGTCTGAAGCAGCAGTGGGTCCAGTGTCAGCTCACATAGGAATCTTGAATCTCCTGTCTTACCTACATTGGTGGACATGCCCTTCTAATCTGGTAGTGCATGGTCCCTTCAGTCCTCCGAAGTCACAGACCACCATGTTATAGATACCACCTTGTTGGGCTGAGGCCCTCATCTGGGGGGTGGTGGGGCAGGGGGTGAATTAATCATTAACTGCCACCAGTTCATTCCACCTTCTGGAGGGTAGTGCTTTAGAACTTATTCACAAGGTGAGGAATTTCAGAGAAGTTTATCGGAATTAAAAAAACTAAAAACACTTAGTAACCATGTTTAGTAGATATTATCTTCCTGCAGATTCCTCACTGCCTCCCCTGACAAATTAGTGCCAAAAAGTTTCTATTTGAAACAGATCAAGTGTTAATAAATTCTACCATATATGGTGCAGTCGGGCATATTACTGCACAGAGGCAGGTCACCTTACACTTGCTAATTGCTGTGTTGAGGTTTTACCTAAATGTTATACAATATGAGGGTTAAACCTATGCCCTTAATGGGTAACGGTTACACCTCATATCAAACGTGTAAAATGACAAAATAGTGATAGAATATTGCCTTAGTGTGTGACATTGAGCTGTGCATTTTCCCTGCGCAAACTTACTCACTTCTGTTGCAGAATTTGGTCCTCTCCTGCTGCAGAATTCTAGTTACCCCAATTAAGACCTATATTTGTTTTTTTTGCTGTAGTGTGAAAAGCAGCAGAGAATCTGAATATTCCTCTGCATTCAGAGGAAGTCTAATCTCCTTCCATAAATGTATAGCAGCAGGTTTGTGCTTCCTCCTGCCTTTTAATGAGATACTGGCTGGTACAGATATGGTGTGCAACAAATCTGTCCATTTCCGCAGTAGCTGCACACTGCTTTTTAAAAATGTTTTATTTTTATTTTATATATGCACTCTTTTAATGTTGGCGGGCTGGGTGAGTCCAACTTCATTGGTGATGCTTATGCAGATCTCGTTTCCTACATTCCTGCCTGATCAAGAATGGAAAAGTTTAGATACTTTTGGGATGTGGGTGTTGCCACAAGGTAGTTTTGGCATTAAAATTTAATGGATCTTCCTTCCACTAGTGGTGATGCTCAGGCCTAGTTCTCAGACATGAGTTTTGATGGTCTGTTTATTTGTAGAGAGCTTATGACTCACCAAATTGTTTTAAGTAGAGCAGGGCCATAGCACAGCTTTTACACTTAATTTCACTAGGTTGCTTTTTTTTTTCCCTCACAAACCGTATGGCAGGTTTTGAAAGTAAAAGCACCAGTATAATAAACAAGTATAGCAGTCGCTGCACACATTTTGTAATCTGGTAGAGGCAGACAGAAAACCTCTGTCACCTTGGGTTGTTCAGTCCCAGATGTTTAAACTCTCAAGGTGCTTAGCAAGCGGGTGTCACCTGATGCTGGTTGGCTAGCTCAGATTTTTCATTGAATGGAGAGGTATCATTGGGTACTGCAGTTTATAGGAGTACTTATTTGATCTTGAGGACATTGCCACAGGTTCCTATTTCTCTCCTCTCTTTAACCTCTTTCCCAAACAAAAAATGTTATGGTGAAAATTGGATCTTTCTCAAAGGCTGTGGAAAAGTTTCCTCTGACAATAAAGGAAAGACCTGTCATTATTCCGGGAAGGATGGGGGGGCTCAGGCCAGTTCTCAATATGAGGGTTCTGGACGAGATTTTCTTTTTTTTTTTTTTTTTTCTTTTTTTTTTCTTTCCCAGTGAATGATTTCCTCCCACCAGGTTCTTCAGGAACATGACTGCATTGTTTCTCTGGCACCCCAGGAGGCCTAATTCCACATGGTGAATGTAGAGGATTGTTGATTTGTTGGCCTGCCAATCTGCTACTCGTCAGGTCCATAGTTCTAGCAGTGCACATCCTATCTGTTAGACCATGCTGAAAGGTCTGACTCTGTTATGCTTTTGGATTTTTGGTGAACCCAAAGTCCTTATTGTGCCTATGCAGGAGGTCCGATACAGAGGGGTTGGGTTCAAGCCATTCACTTTGCTTATTTGGGCAAGAGGCAGATCCGTTGGGACGGTCTGTTTGAGGTTGGCTGCCTGTTTTTCCTTGGTCTTTTAGCGCTATGCTGTGAGCTTTGCAGGTAGGTTCAAGTGACACTCGCAGGATAGAAGGATTCCATTGCCAGAATGTTTGGACCTCACCTGGAGGGATGCTCCATGTCATTTGCTTCCTTGGCAGTCTTTCAGCTCGTCGTGACCTCAGATCTCCGTGACCAGGGTTTCAGAGGTGGGTTGAGGGAACCCCTGCGTCAGTTGCGTGTACGGGCCATGTGAGCTCAGAGGGTCAAGAGTCTCACTGCTTTGTAGGATTTGAGAGAAGTAAGGGTAGGTGCAGTGACTTTTGTTTCAAAGATGCCATCCCAGCGGCTTCAGCTGGCTGTATGAAATGCAGTGATAAAGTTGTCGCTTCTTAAGAGTGATCCTCAGTGATAAACATAGTAGATGTTCCCTGCATTAGTTTGATTGCAAGCAGCAATGACCCATTATTGACCTTTTTGCCTGTGACATTGAGTGGAGCTTATGTGGGACGTGTCCGTGCTTTTTCTTCTGTCTAAGTCGTCTCTTATCTAGCCTCCTAAGGTGTGACACACTTCCATGGAAGAGGTCCTGTAGGAAGTTGGCTCTGTATGTGCTATTTCAAAGTAAGGAATAGCATGCACAGAGTCCAAGGGTTCCCCTTAGAGGTAAAATAGTGGTAAAAAGAGATAATACTAATGCTCTATTTTGTGGTAGTGTGGTCGAGCAGTAGGCTTATCCAAGGAGTAGTGTTAAGCATTTGTTGTACATACACATAGACAATAAATGAGGTACACACAGAGACAAATCCGGCCAATAGGTTTTGTTATAGAAAAATATCTTTTCTTAGTTTATTTTAAGAACCACAGGTTCAAATTTAACATGTAATATCTTGTTTGAAAGGTATTGCAGGTAAGTACATTAGGAACTTTGAATCATTTCAATTGCATGTATACTTTTCAAGTTATTCACAAATAGCTATTTTAAAAGTGGACACTTAGTGCAATTTTCACAGATCCTGGGGGAGGTAAGTTTTTGTTAGTTTTACCAGGTAAGTAAGACACTTACAGGGTTCAGTTCTTGGTCCAAGGTAGCCCACCGTTGGGGGTTCAGAGCAACCCCAAAGTTACCACACCAGCAGCTCAGGGCCGGTCAGGTGCAGAGTTCAAAGTGGTGCCCAAAACGCATAGGCTAGAATGGAGAGAAGGGGGTGCCCCGGTTCCGGTCTGCTTGCAGGTAAGTACCCGCGTCTTCGGAGGGCAGACCAGGGGGGTTTTGTAGGGCACCGGGGGGGGGACACAAGCCCACACAGAAATTTCACCCTCAGCAGCGCAGGGGCGGCCGGGTGCAGTGTAGAAACAAGCGTCGGGTTTGCAATGTTAGTCTATGAGAGATCAAGGGATCTCTTCAGCGCTGCAGGCAGGCAAGGGGGGGCTTCCTCGGGGAAACCTCCACTTGGGCAAGGGAGAGGGACTCCTGGGGGTCACTTCTCCAGTGAAAGTCCGGTCCTTCAGGTCCTGGGGGCTGCGGGTGCAGGGTCTTTTCCAGGCGTCGGGACTTAGGTTTCAGAGAGTCGCGGTCAGGGGAAGCCTCTGGATTCCCTCTGCAGGTGGCGCTGTGGGGGCTCAGGGGGGGACAGGTTTTGGTACTCGGTCGTAGAGTAGTCCGGGGGTCCTCCCTGAGGTGTTGGTTCTCCACCAGCCGAGTCGGGGTCGCCGGGTGCAGTGTTGCAAGTCTCACGCTTCTTGCGGGGAGTTGCAGGGTTCTTTAAGGCTGCTTCTGGAAACAAAGTTGCAGTCTTTTTGGAGCAGGTCCGCTGTCCTCGGGAGTTTCTTGTCGTCATCGAAGCAGGGCAGTCCTCAGAGGATTCAGAGGTCGCTGGTCCCTTTGGAAGGCGTCGCTGGAGCAGAGTTCTTTGGAAGGCAGGAGACAGGCCGGTGAGTTTCTGGAGCCAAGGCAGTTGTTGTCTTCTGGTCTTCCTCTGCAGGGGTTTTCAGCTGGGCAGTCCTTCTTGTTGTTGCAGGAATCTAAAATCTTAGGTTCAGGGAAGCCCTTAAATACTAAATTTAAGGGCGTGTTTAGGTCTGGGGGGTTAGTAGCCAATGGCTACTAGCCCTGAGGGTGGGTACACCCTCTTTGTGCCTCCTCCCAAGGGGAGGGGGTCACAATCCTAACCCTATTGGGGGAATCCTCCATCTGCAAGATGGAGGATTTCGAAAAGTTAGTCACCTCAGCTCAGGACATCTTAGGGGCTGTCCTGACTGGCCAGTGACTCCTCCTTGTTGCTTTCTTTGTTCCCTCCAGCCTTGCCGCCAAAAGTGGGGGCCGTGGCCGGAGGGGGCGGGCAACTCCACTAAGCTGGAGTGCCCTGCTGGGCTGTGACAAAGGGGTGAGCCTTTGAGGCTCACCGCCAGGTGTCACAGCTCCTGCCTGGGGGAGGTGTTAGCATCTCCACCCAGTGCAGGCTTTGTTATTGGCCTCAGAGTGACAAAGGCACTCTCCCCATGGGGCCAGCAACATGTCTCTAGTGTGGCAGGCTGCTGGAACTAGTCAGCCTACACAGACAGTCGGTTAAGTTTCAGGGGGCACCTCTAAGGTGCCCTCTGGGGTGTATTTTGCAATAAAATGTACACTGGCATCAGTGTGCATTTATTGTGCTGAGAAGTTTGATACCAAACTTCCCAGTTTTCAGTGTAGCCATTATGGTGCTGTGGAGTTCGTGTTTGACAGACTCCCAGACCATATACTCTTATGGCTACCCTGCACTTACAATGTCTACGGTTTTGTTTAGACACTGTAGGGGTACCATGCTCATGCACTGGTACCCTCACCTATGGTATAGTGCACCCTGCCTTAGGGCTGTAAGGCCTGCTAGAGGGGTGTCTTACCTATACTGCATAGGCAGTGAGAGGCTGGCATGGCACCCTGAGGGGAGTGCCATGTCGACTTACTCGTTTTGTCCTCACTAGCACACACAAGCTGGCAAGCAGTGTGTCTGTGCTGAGTGAGAGGTCTCCAGGGTGGCATAAGACATGCTGCAGCCCTTAGAGACCTTCCTTGGCATCAGGGCCCTTGGTACTAGAAGTACCAGTTACAAGGGACTTATCTGGATGCCAGGGTCTGCCAATTGTGGATACAAAAGTACAGGTTAGGGAAAGAACACTGGTGCTGGGGCCTGGTTAGCAGGCCTCAGCACACTTTCAATTGTAAACATAGCATCAGCAAAGGCAAAAAGTCAGGGGGCAACCATGCCAAGGAGGCATTTCCTTACACAACCCCCCCCCCCCAAACGAAAGAGGATGAGACTAACCTTTCCCAAGAGAGTCTTCATTTTCTAAGTGGAAGAACCTGGAAAGGCCATCTGCATTGGCATGGGCAGTCCCAGGTCTGTGTTCCACTATAAAGTCCATTCCCTGTAGGGAGATGGACCACCTCAACAGTTTAGGATTTTCACATTTCATTTGCATCAGCCATTTGAGAGGTCTGTGGTCAGTTTGAACTAGGAAGTGAGTCCCAAAGAGGTATGGTCTCAGCTTCTTCAGGGACCAAACCACAGCAAAGGCCTCCCTCTCAATGGCACTCCAACGCTGCTCCCTGGGGAGTAACCTCCTGCTAATGAAAGCAACAGGATGGTCAAGGCCATCATCATTTGTTTGGGACAAAACTGCCCCTATCCCATGTTCAGAGGCATCTGTCTGCACAATGAACTGCTTAGAATAATCTGGAGCTTTTAGAACTGGTGCTGAGCACATTGCTTGTTTCAGGGTGTCAAAGGCCTGTTGGCATTCCACAGTCCAGTTCACTTTCTTGGGCATTTTCTTGGAGGTGAGTTCAGTGAGGGCTGTCACAATGGATCCATATCCCTTCACAAACCTCCTGTAATACCCAGTCAAGCCAAGGAATGCCCTGACTTGAGTCTGGGTTTTTGGAGCTACCCAGTCCAGAATAGTCTGGATCTTGGGTTGGAGTGGCTGAACTTGGCCTCCACCTACAAGGTGGCCCAAGTAAACCACAGTTCCCTGCCCTATCTGGCATTTGGATGCCTTGATAGAGAGGCCTGCAGATTGCAGAGCCTTCAAAACCTTCTTCAGGTGGACCAGGTGATCCTGCCAGGTGGAGCTAAAGACAGCAATATCATCAAGATAAGCTGTGCTAAAGGACTCCAAGCCAGCAAGGACTTGATTCACCAACCTTTGGAAGGTGGCAGGGGCATTCTTTAAACCAAAGGGCATAACAGTAAACTGATAATGCCCATCAGGTGTGGAGAATGCTGTTTTCTCTTTTGCTCCAGGTGCCATTTTTATTTGCCAGTACCCTGCTGTCAAGTCAAAGGTACTTAAGAATTTGGCAGCACCTAATTTATCTATGAGCTCATCAGCTCTAGGAATTGGATGAGCATCTGTCTTGGTGACAGAATTGAGCCCTCTGTAGTCCACACAAAACCTCATCTCTTTCTTTCCATCTTTGGTGTGAGGTTTGGGGACTAAGACCACTGGGCTAGCCCAGGGGCTGTCAGAGCGCTCAATTACTCCCAATTCCAGCATCTTGTGGACTTCCACCTTGATGCTTTCCTTAACATGGTCAGACTGTCTAAAGATTTTGTTCTTGACAGGCATGCTGTCTCCTGTGTCCACATCATGGGTACACAGGTGTGTCTGACCAGGGGTTAAGGAGAAGAGTTCAGGAAACTGTTGTAGGACTCTCCTACAATCAGCTTGCTGTTGGCCAGAGAGGGTGTCTGAGTAGATCACGCCATCTACTGAGCCATCTTTTGGGTCTGATGACAGAAGATCAGGGAGAGGTTCACTCTCTGCCTCCTGATCCTCATCTGTTACCATCAACAGATTCACATCAGCCCTGTCATGGAAGAGCTTAAGGCGGTTCACATGGATCACCCTCTTGGGGCTCCTGCTTGTGCCCAGGTCCACCAGGTAGGTGACCTGACTCTTCCTTTCTAGCACTGGGTAAGGGCCACTCCATTTGTCCTGGAGTGCCCTGGGAGCCACAGGCTCCAGAACCCAGACTTTCTGCCCTGGTTGGAACTCAACCAGTGCAGCCTTTTGGTCATACCAAAACTTCTGGAGCTGTTGGCTGGCCTCAAGGTTTTTGGTTGCCTTTTCCATGTACTCTGCCATTCTAGAGCGAAGGCCAAGTACATAGTCCACTATGTCTTGTTTAGGCTCATGAAGAGGTCTCTCCCAGCCTTCTTTAACAAGAGCCAGTGGTCCCCTTACAGGGTGGCCAAACAGAAGTTCAAAGGGTGAGAATCCTACTCCCTTCTGTGGCACCTCTCTGTAAGCAAAAAGCAGACATGGCAAGAGGACATCCCATCTCCTTTTGAGTTTTTCTGGGAGCCCCATGATCATGCCTTTTAATGTCTTGTTGAATCTCTCAACTAAGCCATTAGTTTGTGGATGGTATGGTGTAGTGAATTTGTAAGTCACTCCACACTCATTCCACATGTGTTTTAGGTATGCTGACATGAAGTTGGTACCTCTGTCAGACACCACCTCCTTAGGGAAACCCACTCTGGTAAAGATACCAATGAGGGCCTTGGCTACTGCAGGGGCAGTAGTCGACCTAAGGGGAATAGCTTCAGGATACCTAGTAGCATGATCCACTACTACTAGGATGTACATATTTCCTGAGGCTGTGGGAGGTTCCAGTGGACCAACTATGTCCACACCCACTCTTTCAAAGGGGACCCCCACCACTGGAAGTGGAATGAGGGGGGCCTTTGGGTGCCCACCTGTCTTACCACTGGATTGACTGGTGGGGCAGGAGAGGCAAAACTCCTTAACCTTCTGGGACATATTGGGCCAGTAGAAGTGGTTTACTAACCTCTCCCACGTCTTGGTTTGTCCCAAATGCCCAGCAAGGGGAATATCATGGGCTAAGGTCAGAATAAACTCTCTGAACGACTGAGGCACTTCCACTCTCCTAGTGGCACCAGGTTTGGGGTCTCTGGCTCAGTGTACAGGAGTCCATCTTCCCAATAGACCCTATGTGTTCCATTTTTCTTGCCCTTGGACTCTTCAGCAGCTTGCTGCCTAAGGCCTTCAAGAGAGGGACAGGTTTCTTGTCCCTTACACAGCTCCTCCCTTGAGGGTCCCCCTGGGCCTAAGAGCTCAACCTGATAAGGTTCAAGCTCCAAAGGCTCAGTTCCCTCAGAGGGCAGAACTTCTTCCTGAGAAGAGAGGTTCTCTTTTTCTGACTGTGTTGCAGTTGGTTTCCCAACTGACTTTCCTTTTCTCTTGGTAGGCTGGGCCTTTCTTCCAGACTCCAGCTCTACTTTTTCACCCTGTGCCTTGCATTGTGCTCTTGTTTTTACACACACCAGTTCAGGGATACCCAGCATGGCTGCATGGGTTTTTAGTTCTACCTCAGCCCATGCTGAGGACTCCAGGTCATTTCCAAGCAGACAGTCTACTGGGATGTTTGAGGAGACCACCACCTGTTTCAGGCCATTGACCCCTCCCCATTCTAAAGTTACCATTGCCATGGGATGTGCTTTAGTTTGATTGTCAGCATTGGTGACTGTATAAGTTTTTCCAGTCAGGTATTGGCCAGGGGAAACCAGTTTCTCTGTCACCATGGTGACACTGGCACCTGTATCCCTCAGGCCCTCTACACTTGTCCCATTAATAAAGAGCTGCTGCCTGTATTTTTGCATGTTAGGAGGCCAGGCAGCTAGTGTGGCTAAATCCACTCCACCCTCAGAGACTAGAGTAGCTTCAGTGTGGACCCTGATTTGCTCTGGGCACACTGTTGATCCCACTTGGAGACTAGCCATTCCAGTGTTACCTGGATTGGAGTTTGGAGTGGAACTTTTCTTGGGACAGGCCTTGTCTCCAGTTTGGTGTCCAGACTGACTACAGTTTCGACACCAGGCCTTTTTGGGATCAAAGTTTTTACCCTTGTACCCAGGATTGTTTTGTGAAGAGGCTCTGGGCCCACCCTCCTGTGCAGGTTTTTGGGGGCCTTTAGAAGACTCTTGACTATTTTTATTTTTGGCTGTCTCACCACCTTTCCCCTGGGGAGGTTTTGAGACCCCTTTCTTTTGGTCACCCCCTGTGGAAGTTTTGGACACCCTAGTCTTGACCCAATGGTCCGCCTTCTTTCCCAATTCTTGGGGAGAAATTGGTCCTAGGTCTACCAGATGCTGATGCAGTTTATCATTGAAACAATTACTTAACAGGTGTTCTTTCACAAATAAATTGTACAGCCCATCATAATTACTTACACCACTGCCTTGAATCCAACCATCTAGTATTTTTTACTGAGTAGTCTACAAAGTCAACCCAGGTCTGGCTCGAGGATTTTTGAGCCCCCCTGAATCTAATCCTATACTCCTCAGTGGAGAATCCAAAGCCCTCAATCAGGGTACCCTTCATGAGGTCATAAGATTCTGCATCTTTTCCAGAGAGTGTGAGGAGTCTATCCCTACACTTTCCTGTGAACATTTCCCAAAGGAGAGCACCCCAGTGAGATCTGTTCACTTTCCTGGTTACACAAGCCCTCTCAAAAGCTGTGAACCATTTGGTGATGTCATCACCATCTTCATATTTAGTTACAATCCCTTTAGGGATTTTCAACATGTCAGGAGAATCTCTGACCCTATTTATGTTGCTGCCACCATTGATGGGTCCTAGGCCCATCTCTTGTCTTTCCCTCTCTATGGCTAGGATCTGTCTTTCCAAAGCCAATCTTTTGGCCATCCTGGCTAACTGGATGTCCTCTTCACTGGAGTTATCCTCAGTGATTTCAGAGGTGTTGGTCTCTCCTGTGAGGGAACCAGCATCTCTGACTATTATTTTTGGAGTCAGGGTTTGAGAGACCCTGTTCTCCCTAAATAGGACTGGTAGGGGGGAATTTTCCTCCAAGTCCCTATCCTCTTCCTCTGAGTTGCCACCCTCAGAGGGGTTGGCCTTTTCAAACTCTGCCAAAAGCTCCTGGAGCTGTATTTTGGTAGGTTTGGGGCCTATGGTTATTTTCTTTAGTTTACAGAGTGACCTTAGCTCTCTTCTCTGTAGATGGAGGTAAGGTGTGGTGTCGAGTTCCACCACAGTCACATCTGTGCTAGACATTTTGCTTCTAAAAGTTGGAATGCTTTTTAAGAATCTAAAACTGGTTCTAGAATCTAATTTCAAACTTTTACAAACTTTTAAACTCTAAAAGAAATGCTAAACAGGATCTAACACAAGGCCCTAGCAGGTCTTTTAAGAATTTAGAAAACTTTTTCAAATTGCAAAAATGAATTTCTAATGACAATTTTGGAATTTGTCGTGTGATCAGGTATTGGCTGAGTAGTCCAGCAAATGCAAAGTCTTGTACCCCACCGCTGATCCACCAATGTAGGAAGTTGGCTCTGTATGTCCTATTTCAAAGTAAGGAATAGCATGCACAGAGTCCAAGGGTTCCCCTTAGAGGTAAAATAGTGGTAAAAAGAGATAATACTAATGCTCTATTTTGTGGTAGTGTGGTCGAGCAGTAGGCTTATCCAAGGAGTAGTGTTAAGCATTTGTTGTACATACACATAGACAATAAATGAGGTACACACACTCAGAGACAAATCCTGCCAATAGGTTTTGTTATAGAAAAATCTTTTCTTAGTTTATTTTAAGAACCACAGGTTCAAATTTAACATGTAATATCTTGTTTGAAAGGTATTGCAGGTAAGTACATTAGGAACTTTGAATCATTTCAATTGCATGTATACTTTTCAAGTTATTCACAAATAGCTATTTTAAAAGTGGACACTTGGTGCAATTTTCACAGTTCCTGGGGGAGGTAAGTTTTTGTTAGTTTTACCAGGTAAGTAAGACACTTACAGGGTTCAGTTCTTGGTCCAAGGTAGCCCACCATTGGGGGTTCAGAGCAACCCCAAAGTTACCACCCCAGCAGCTCAGGGCCGGTCAGGTGCAGAGTTCAAAGTGGTGCCCAAAACGCATAGGCTAGAATGGAGAGAAGGGGGTGCCCCGGTTCCGGTCTGCTGGCAGGTAAGTACCCGCGTCTTCGGAGGGCAGACCAGGGGGGTTTTGTAGGGCACCGGGGGGGGGGACACAAGCCCACACAGAAATTTCACCCTCAGCAGCGCAGGGGCGGCCGGGTGCAGTGTAGAAACAAGCGTCGGGTTTGCAATGTTAGTCAATGAGAGATCAAGGGATCTCTTCAGCGCTGCAGGCAGGCAAGGGGGGGCTTCCTCGGGGAAACCTCCACTTGGGCAAGGGAGAGGGACTCCTGGGGGTCACTTCTGCAGTGAAAGTCCGGTCCTGGGGGCTGCGGGTGCAGGGTCTTTTCCAGGCGTCTGGACTTAGGTTTCAGAGAGTCGCGGTCAGGGGAAGCCTCGGGATTCCCTCTGCAGGTGGCGCTGTGGGGGCTCAGGGGGGACAGGTTTTGGTACTCAGTCGTAGAGTAGTCCGGGGGTCCTCCCTGAGGTGTTGGTTCTCCACCAGCCGAGTCGGGGTCGCCGGGTGCAGTGTTGCAAGTCTCACGCTTCTTGCGGGGAGTTGCAGGGTTCTTTAAGGCTGCTTCTGGAAACAAAGTTGCAGTCTTTTTGGAGCAGGTCCGCTGTCCTCGGGAGTTTCTTGTCGTCGTCGAAGCAGGGCAGTCCTCAGAGGATTCAGAGGTCGCTGGTCCCTTTGGAAGGCGTCGCTGGAGCAGAGTTCTTTGGAAGGCAGGAGACAGGCCGGTGAGTTTCTGGAGCCAAGGCAGTTGTTGTCTTCTGGTCTTCCTCTGCAGGGGTTTTCAGCTGGGCAGTCCTTCTTCTTGTTGTTGCAGGAATCTAAAATCTTAGGTTCAGGGAAGCCCTTAAATACTAAATTTAAGGGCGTGTTTAGGTCTGGGGGGTTAGTAGCCAATGGCTACTAGCCCTGAGGGTGGGTACACCCTCTTTGTGCCTCCTCCCAAGGGGAGGGGGGGTCACAATCCTAACCCTATTGGGGGAATCCTCCATCTGCAAGATGGAGGATTTCTAAAAGTTAGTCACCTCAGCTCAGGACACCTTAGGGGCTGTCCTGACTGGCCAGTGACTCCTCCTTGTTGCTTTCTTTGTTCCCTCCAGCCTTGCCGCCAAAAGTGGGGGCCGTGGCCGGAGGGGGCGGGCAACTCCACTAAGCTGGAGTGCCCTGCTGGGCTGTGACAAAGGGGTGAGCCTTTGAGGCTCACCGCCAGGTGTCACAGCTCCTGCCTGGGGGAGGTGTTAGCATCTCCACCCAGTGCAGGCTTTGTTATTGGCCTCAGAGTGACAAAGGCACTCTCCCCATGGGGCCAGCAACATGTCTCTAGTGTGGCAGGCTGCTGGAACTAGTCAGCCTACACAGACAGTCGGTTAAGTTTCAGGGGGCACCTCTAAGGTGCCCTCTGGGGTGTATTTTGCAATAAAATGTACACTGGCATCAGTGTGCATTTATTGTGCTGAGAAGTTTGATACCAAACTTCCCAGTTTTCAGTGTAGCCATTATGGTGCTGTGGAGTTCGTGTTTGACAGACTCCCAGACCATATACTCTTATGGCTACCCTGCACTTACAATGTCTACGGTTTTTAGACACTGTAGGGGTACCATGCTCATGCACTGGTACCCTCACCTATGGTATAGTGCACCCTGCCTTAGGGCTGTAAGGCCTGTTAGAGGGGTGTCTTACCTATACTGCATAGGCAGTGAGAGGCTGGCATGGCACCCTGAGGGGAGTGCCATGTCGACTTACTCGTTTTGTCCTCACTAGCACACACAAGCTGGCAAGCAGTGTGTCTGTGCTGAGTGAGAGGTCTCCAGGGTGGCATAAGACATGCTGCAGCCCTTAGAGAACTTCCTTGGCATCAGGGCCCTTGGTACTAGAAGTACCAGTTACAAGGGACTTATCTGGATGCCAGGGTCTGCCAATTGTGGATACAAAAGTACAGGTTAGGAAAAGAACACTGGTGCTGGGGCCTGGTTAGCAGGCCTCAGCACACTTTCAATTGTAAACATAGCATCAGCAAAGGCAAAAAGTCAGGGGGCAACCATGCCAAGGAGGCATTTCCTTACAGGTCCTTTAACTGGATGCTGTTTGCACTCAGTCATAAAACTTCTTCCTCATGGATGCCAATTGCTGCACAGCTTTGAGACAAATTCCTTCTCTCCTTCGGGATTCTTCTACAGTCAGGACTCTTGGTGAGTAAGGAACACATTTCTTGCCATCACTGAAGCAAAGTGTGGCCAACAGGCGGCTGATCTGAGAGCATATCACTTCGGAGCCACAGAATATCAAATGGTAGTGGTCTCGATACTTAAGATACTCTAAAGATTAAAAATCATTCCAAGCGCAGTGTTCTGGTATCCTCACATAGAACCTAGAGAAGGAAATAAAGCATTTGAGTACAAGGTACGATTGGAGACTCCTTAAAGAGCAGAGATCATTTTCTCCAGAATTCAGACTGTTGTCTACCTAATTACAGTTTCACTCATTGCTACCATAATTTGCAATGGTAAGTGGGTAGAATTTTCTTCAATCATGGTTCAAGAATTCCTCTTTAATAAGCCTTTTATTTTGAGCTTTATAATATTTAAAAATCTGTAAATGTAGGCAGTGTTTGGCAACAGGAATAGTGTCTGCAATGAAAATGCATTTTATACTTGTGTATCTACACGTATTGAGAGTTGCAAGAGGCGCATCACTTTTGTTTGAGTTGAAATGTCCTGTAACGCTATAAATACAAGTAAGGTTTCTTAAATGAATAATGGGTCTTTCATGAACCATGGAATGCACCATCCGGAATATGCTTATACCTTCTAAGAGTATTACAGCTTCAATATTACTCTAGGACAAATGTTGGTCACCTTGCCTTCAGAAATATGTTTGTCTTTTTCCTTTACGCCATTATGTTCAACATCGTGTTCTGTCCAAGTATGTGTCTGTCTTTTAGTTAAGATCTGGAACTTTTGAACCGAGATGCCTTCTGATCCATTTAGGAGTGTTGTGTTTTAAGTCTTTAATGCTTTCAGAGTATGTAATTGGTGTGCATGATATAGTGCTGAAGATGTACTTGGCATATTCATCCTTTAACCATAAATATATATTTATCATTTTTACCAATTCTTAGTGCAAAGCAGCTGGTTCGGGGAGAACCTAATGTCTCGTATATCTGTTCGCGGTACTACCGGGCTCCGGAGCTGATCTTTGGTGCCACAGATTACACGTCAAACATAGGTGTGTACCGTCTGCTTCCAACAATGTTGTTTGAGTCTGAAGTTCTGGAGTGTGGGCTGAAGGTACTACACAATCAGCAATGTTCTTCAAGTTCTATAGATGTGATTTGATGCACTTTGATGTATGGAAGACAATGGAGAAGTACATTACAGAATTGGGGAGCGGATATGACACACATTTGAACACTTAAAGTAGCATGAATGCATTGTTGTAAATCTTAATGTAAAAGTTCTTTATTAACGGTTTGAGCTGGGGGTGAAAACTAGTGAGAACATGGAACGTGGAATACGGGTGGGGTGGGGTGGGGGAGAGAACAGCTAGAGTGCAGGGTGTGGGAAGCACATGGGCCGAAAGGGAAAAGCACACGTGGGACAGCTGGAAAACATGTTACTCCCATGGGGTGCTCGAACAAAAAGAAAAGTAGTTTCCTAAAGGCCAGCAGGGGAAGCATAGAAGCCAGCTAGTTACGCTCAGCAGGAGGGACAGACCCAAGATTGACAAAAAAAGCTTTCAAATAAGCAGCCAGAAGAGTGACATAAAAGCCAACAAATTGTAAGAGCAGGTGTGAAGCGTAAACCTGCAATATCGTCTCTTGTCCATCATAAGGCTTATTGATGGTCTGAAACATAGAATCCCTGCTGCAGTGTGTGACCTTCACTGAGGATTTCCATGATGAGTGAAGTTATACATCTAGGCGTTCCTTGCCATTAATTGGTGTTTGTTTGGAAAATAATTGACATTATGGATGTAACTAAGTCTATATATATGTAATGTTTGTCCTGATTGTTGAAGGTGAACTTTGAGGCCTAGTCTTTGGTTCCATCTGCAGATATTTGACGAGCTTTCAATATTTATTAACTTAGCGATTCAAATTTACAAGGATCATTTACCCATATTTCTTTCCCCCGGTAAATACCTTTTAGACAGCATCTAAAATTTCAGAAGTTAGGGTTGTGAAAAGCTCTGACAAGTTTTGTTCAGAATTTGGAAGTTCATAACCTTTAAGTGACAATCAGAGGACTTAAATATGGTGGTTTTGTCTGGACCACAGTGATTTTTTGGTATAACGTTTCAGAAGCTGTAGCTGAAGACAGATTTCGGGCAAAGAGGGCTAGTTGGCAATTGACACTATACTGTCCAACAGCAAAGAACAGACTGTAGAGAGAGACTGCCTAATCCGGAGTAGTCTGGTTGCTGTAAAAGCATCCTAAGAGGACTGGAAAAGTCGGGCCATAGGTCCTGTCCTGACCTCACTTTTGGTGCCAGCACAGATGGGAAAATTTGTCTGATTAGGTGTGGCTTCTTCTTGCCTGTCCCACCCCTAAGGTGGATGAGCTGAAATACACAACTTTTTAAATTCCTCCATTTTGTTGAAAAGGAATTGGGCCACTAGGGTTTGGGTTATGCCCACTGTAGGAAAGTGCCATCTTTCCAGCATTGTTACCCCCCCTTTATGCCTGTCAGTGTGTTTAGACTGTAGTCCACTGGGATCCAGCCAACTATGCTAACCTGGAACCCAGTGCCTATGCTCTCTGCTCTAAATTTGGTTACTGGTGAACGTTTTACACCCACAATTGGCATACTGGTGCACCTTTGTAAGTCCCTAGTATTTGGTACTTGGGTACACAGAGGATTGGTACACCAGGGGTCCGCCACGGTTTGCAGCATGTATTGTGCCACCCATTGGAACCCATGCAAACTGTCTGCAGGCCTGCCATTGCAACCTGTGTGAAATAATGCACCACAGAAATAAGGCTTGCCTTACATCCTGGTCTCTGCACTTAGACACTAAGTCACCCCTCTGATTATCCCTTCAGCCAAAGGGCAGGGTGCCCCTACAGACCCCAGGTCAATTTCCTGGACTCTAAGTGTGGTGAATAGTGGACCTTGGTCAACACGAGTGGTCCAATTACATAATGGTTTCTCCTAACCCAGGCGTGTTTGGTATCAAACCTGTTCGAATAATGCAACTACACTGATTCAGGCTCTAGTTGCATGATACTATGTACTCTGGGTCTTAGAGGATCTCCCAGTTCTGCCTGTGCTTAGGTGCGAGCTCACGCTGCTGCAGACCCCAGACACTGTTCTGCCCTCCTGGTGGTGACATATCCTCTCCTGGCCTCTGGAACCCTTTCTTGTCTGCTTTGAATCCGAAACACATCTGCTTCGGAGGGAGGCTCCTATTCCAACATTGCTTCTCTTGATACTGCAAGAATTCCGCAACATCCAAGTGTGTGCGTTCTCCAGAATTGCATGGATTCTGTTTGCACCTGGAAGCACAAAGAAATCTCCCTTGGAGTGAGTCGCTCCCCTGCATCCGCAGGCACCTCAAGTAACTTCTACCTGCTGGTGGGGTCAGCTGTGCTACGTACATCGGAAGGCTCTGCTTCACAGGTGGTGTCTGGGGCTTCCTCTGGGTCCTGCTTGTCTTCTCACCAACTTAGGAGACAGGGCTCCTGCCACTAGACTGGAACCCTTGCGCACATTGACTGTTGCACTTGCGGAGGCTTGTTGACTCTTCAGACCTTCAGATGCCAAGAAGTCCCTGCCTCCAGCACTCTTAAACTCGAAGTTGAGCCCCTACCCTGCAACTCCTGCGATGTGGGACTTCTGTTTTGTTTTGCTGCTGAGGCCTCCTTGTGACTTCCTGTGTCCATTGCCTGTGGGTAACTCGTGGGACTTCTGCTGTCCTTCCTGCGTGGTGGGAGCCAATCCTGACACTTTACTCCCCCCCCCCCCCCCTGCCCCCCCCCCCCCCCCCCCCCCCCCCCCCCCCCAGGGTAGAGTATTCTGGACCTTGCTGGTCACCAAAACTCTGCAAATAACTCTTCATCTTCTGCAATCCGGGGACCGTCTAAGGACAGCTTGTAGGTGCCTCCTGGGATCTTCTGCAGCTCCTAGATTCCACAGCTGGACTTCTTCCTCCACTGACTTGCAGGAATGTCACCTCTAGGAGGGTGGAAATTGCCACTTGCACCATCTGGGTACCTCTAAGGGTGCTGGACCCTGTCCCCTTCCTTTTCATATCCTCCATGTCTGTAACCAGGCCTTGGGTTCCACTGGTCGTGACAGCAGCTGGACAATCGGAGGCATCCACTGACTTCAGTGAGAGTCCAATCTGCATCCGGGTCCCCAGGTGTAGGTACTCCTGTCTTCTTGCTATCCTTGGGTGGGGGCACACGCCAACCTTACTCTTGTCTGCTGGTTTCCTTAGAGTCCACTGGGAAGGGTCCTGAATTCCATGAACTCCAACCCCTACTTCCTGTGTTAGTCTGTGGGATAACTGGGAGGGTAACTACCTTGCACCTGGTCGCTGGGGACACTTATCGTATTTACCTCCGGTGTTTCTATCTTCCCTCCAGCCCCTGGCTAACTACCACATCTACCTTGATTGGGTGCACTATTTCATATTCCACTCCCTTAGTATATGGTTTGGCCACCTCCATAGGGCCCCTGCATATTTTGCTATTTCTGTTGGTTATTTTGTGTATATATTCTGAGTAAATGTCTCTAAAGGGAGCTATACCAATGCTAGTCTTTTTTTGCTACACTTGTGGTGTTCATTCTTGTGAGTTACTGTCTTTACTGTGGTATTGCAAGTGCTATACATTCTTCCTGGATATGCTTCAGCTGCCCGCCCCGGCTACCCCTAGAGAGCTTTTGCTATCTGTACACCTATTCACTATCATTAAGGGTTGCCTGGACTCAGTAAAGGGTGCTAAAGTGTACCAGGGCTGACGAGCAGACAGAAACTGGATTAGCAATTAAGATGCTTTTAAATCTTCTTATTCTTGTCAAATTTACTCTGTAAACGGTAAACTTCGTACTTGTATAGCGCACTACTCACCCGTTAGGGTCTCAAGGTGCTGTACGCATACTGCTGTGGAACCCCTCCTGGCTTTTCCCTGTGAGGTGCCCACTCCTGGGCAACCTCCAAGGTGAAGCCAGGCATCCCAGCGCTGTTGGGGCCGTTGTGGAGATTAAGCAAGCTATTGCCCAGAGTTAGAGTGGGACCCATGAATTAGATTAGGCACCGATGCAAGAATTATCAGGTCCGACGAAATTGAGCCCAAGACCCGCCGAGTTGGGAATTTAACCCTGGTCCTGGGCCAGATTTCTGCATCGGGGTCTGCCACTCTAACCATTGAGCCACACTTCTCCAGACGTGATACTCTGTGTTTGGAGACGGAGGTCAAAAGTCAGTTTGTCTTTTATCAAAGCAAATACTTTTCCTTGTGACTGCAGAGTTCCAGGATTTTGTAAAGTGAACTGTCTGACCTATGTGAAATGAAAGGCTGTGGGTATCGGGTCTTTCCTAACACATTTAAATAGCTAGGTCAACTTAACAAACATATCAAAATACATTTCAGTAGCTTCGAAAGACCATTTTTTTTGTACTTGTGTTATGAAAAAAATATTTTAATAGGATGAAAAAAGTCAGGAACAGTTTACTTGATGATGTGCAAATGATATATTTTTTTAAAACCTAATTTTCATAGATTATTGACAAAACAATAGTTTATTTACAAAGCTTCAAGTTAGTGATTGGCTAGTTAGCTCGCTACAAATACTTACCACATCTACACATACTTGTCTGCGTGTCCGGTGGGAGGGCGACCTCACCCGGCCCTTCATGGATAGGGAATGGGAGAATGCACAGGAAAGCCCCACACATGTTCCATGGAATGCACGCTCCCCCCTTATCCAATTTTACATACTACATAGGGCATATCTCACTAGTTTCATATCTTATGCTACCCTGGAGACCCCTCACTCAGCACAGACACCCTGCTTGCCAGCTTGTGTGTGCTGGTGAGAACAAAACGAGTAAGTCGACATGGCACTCCCCTCAGGGTGCCATGCCAGCCTCTCACTGCCTATGCAGGTATAGATAAGTCACCCCTCTAGCAGGCCTTACAGCCCTAAGGCAGGGTACACTATACCATAGGTGAGGGCACCAGTGCATGAGCACTGTGCCCCTACAGTGTCTAAGCAATACCTTAGACATTGTAAGTGCAGGGTAGCCATAAGAGTATATGGTCTGGGAGTCTGTTTTACACGAACTCCACAGCACCATAATGGCTACACTGAAAACTGGGAAGTTTGGTATCAAACTTCTCAGCACAATAAATGCACACTGATACCAGTGTACATTTTATTGTAAAATATACCCCAGAGGGCACCTTTTGCCCCCTGAAACCTTAACCAACTATCTGTGTAGGCTGACTGGTTCCAGCAGCCTGCCACACCAGAGACATGTTGCTGGCCCCATGGGGAGAGTGCCTTTGTCACTCTGAGGCCAGTAACAAAGCCTGCACTGGGTGGAGATGCTAACACCTCCCCCAGGCAGGAGCTGTCACACCTGGCGGTGAGCCTCAAAGGCTCACCCCTTTGTGCCAGCACCGCAGGACACTCCAGCTAGTGGAGTTGCCTGGCCCCGGCCCCCACTTTTGGCGGCAAGGCCGGAGAAAATAATGAGAAAAACAAGGAGTCGTCACTGGCCAGTCAGGACAGCCCCTAAGGTGTCCTGAGCTGAAGTGATTCCAACTTCTAGAAATCCTCCATCTTGCAGATGGAGGATTCCCCCAATAGGATTAGGGATGTGACCCCCTCCCCTTGGGAGGAGGCACAAAGAGGGTGTACTCACCCTCAGGGCTAGTAGCCATTGGCTACTAACCCCCCAGACCTAAACACGCCCTTAAATTTAGTATTTAAGGGCTCCCCTGAACCTAAGAATTTAGATTCCTGCAACTTACCTGAAGAAGGACTGCTGAGCTGAAAAACCCCTGCAGAGGAAGAACAGAAGACACCAACTGCTTTGGCTCCAGACTTACCGGCCTGTCTCCTGCCTTCCAAAGAAACCTGCTCCAGCGACGCTTTCCAAGGGACCAGCGACCTCTGAATCCTCTGAGGACTGCCCAGCTTCAAGAAAGACTAGAAACTCCCGAGGACAGCGGCACTGCTCCAAGAGAACTGCAACTTTGTTACAAGGAGCAGATTTAAAGACCCCTGCAACTCCCCGCAAGAAGCGTGAGACTTGCAACACTGCACCCGGCGACCCCGACTCGACTGGTGAAGAACAACCAACTCAGGGAGGACCCTCCGGCGACTCTACGACTGTGAGTAACCAAAGTTGTCCCCCCTGAGCCCCCACAGCGACGCCTGCAGAGGGAATCCCCAGGCTCCCCCTGACAGCGACTGTCTGAACTCCATTTCCCGACGGCTGGAAAAGACCCTGCACCGCAGCCCCCAGCCCCTGAAGAAACGGAACTTCTGTGCAGGAGTGACCCCCAGGAGGCCCTCTCCCTTGCCCAGGTGGTGGCTACCCCGAGGAGCCCCCCCCCTTGCCTGCCTGCATCGCTGAAGAGACCCCTTGGTCTCCCATTGAAAACTAAAGGAAACCCGACGCTTGTTTGCACACTGCACCCGGCCGCCCCCGCGCTGCTGAGGGTGTACTTTCTGTGTGGACTTGTGTCCCCCCCCCCCCCCCGGTTCCCTACAAAACCCCCCTGGTCTGCCCTCCGAAGACGCGGGTACTTACCTGCTGGCAGACTGGAACCGGGGCACCCCCTTCTCTCCATTATAGCCTATGTGTTTTGGGCACCTCTTTGACCTTTGCACCTGACCGGCCCTGAGCTGCTGGTGTGATAACTTTGGGGTTGCTCTGAACCCCCAACGGTGGGCTACCTTGGACCAAAAACTGAAACCTGTAAGTGACTTACTTACCTGTTAAAACTAACATTATTTTACCTCCCCCAGGAACTGTGAAAATTGCACTGTGTCCACTTTTAAAACAGCTTATTGTGTTTTATGTGAAAAGTATACATGCTACTGTAATTATTCAAAGTTCCTAAAGTACTTACCTGCAATACCTTTCAAATGAGATTACATGTAGAATTTGAACCTGTGGTTCTTAAAATAAACTAAGAAAAGAGATTTTTCTATAACAAAACCTATTGGCCTGGAATTGTCTGAGTGTGTGTTCCTCATTTATTGCCTGTGTGTATGTACAACAGTAGCTTAACACTACTCCTTGGATAAGCCTACTGCTCGACCACACTACCACAAAATAGAGCATTAGTATTATCTCTTTTTGCCACTATCTTACCTCTAAGGGGAACCCTTGGACTCTGTGCATGCTATTCCTTACTTTGAAATAGCACATACAGAGCCAACTTCCAACAACCCTGGTTTACAACATTTCTATAACTCTCACTAGTTCCACACCAGAAGCTCCCCAACAGGCCAGTGTGTAAAAAGGCCTCTTTTTGACATGGTTACCCCCTACTTTTTGCCTGGTATGTGATGCAGCCTAGAAGTTGTTAGTGCCTAGGACCCCTGCTAACCAGGTTCCCTGGGTCAGAGCTCTTTCTCTAAACTGTTGATGCATTTGCACAATTGGAGACCCCTTTAGATGCCCCCATAGGTCACTAGTAAATGGTACCTAGATAACCAGTGCAGGAGGTACTAGGGGTTTGCCCCTTAGGGCAGGAGCACTGGTTGTGCCACCCTCTCGGATCATGCATTCAGGTGCACCCAGCACTGCCATTGCAGGCTGAGTGACCTGATGCAAACTTAAAATACGAACTCAACATGGCACACTCCGTGTGTCCTGTCAGCTATACACAGCATGCACTATGGGTAAGACACCCCTCTGGCAGGCCTTCCAGTCCTAAGGCAGGGTGCTCTATACTTTGTGTGAGGGCATAGCTGCATGAGCAATATACCCCCCACTGTGTCCTTGCCAAGCCTGGGACATAGTGAGTGAACAGAGCAGTCATTTTAATACATATGCTGGACACTGGTCAATACGAGTTTCACAGCTACATGATGGCCACTCTGTACCCTAGGTTGTCCGGTATCCAGGAACTCCATGTTCATTCCAAACTAGTACCAGTATTGGATTAATTACCAAATGTACCCAAGGGTCACTTTAGAGCCCCCGCCCCAAAAGCTAACTACCTTGGCATGGTTGCTGGCCAGTCATATCCAGCCTGCCACTACCAGACACCAATCTACAACCTTGGGGTGAGTGATCCTTCTCTCTGGGGGTGCAGAACAAAGCCCTTCCTGGGTGAGGGCACCAACACTCGCCCCCCAGGCCTGCTGCTAGCAGCAGATGGCTGCCCCTTTGGAAATCCTCCCCCACTATTGGCGGGAGCAACGGCAGGAAACCCAAACAAAGGACAGGAGTGACCCTACCTGGCATGCACCACCCCTAAGGTGTTGCATGTGAGGTGGACTCCTTTTATTCTCCTCCATCTTGGATGGAAGGACAACCGCCAATTAGGTGTAGGGAAGTGACCCCTGCTCACAGGAAGTTGTCACTTAGTTGGTGTAGCTACCCTAAGGTAGATGACCAATTGGTCTGTACCAGGTTCTCCCTATAAAACGCCCATTAAATATAGTTTTAAGTGGGCATCTCTAGACCAAGATTCAGATTAGACGGACAGAAGACCACCACAGCACCAAGAAGATCCAAGGCACAAGAACTGTGGACCTACTGCACCAAAGAAAAGGTGCCAAACCGTGCCTGCTGCACCCAGGACCTGACAATCACTGCTGAGGAGCTACTGGATAACTCTACAAAAACCCTAGAGGACCTCCCAGGTTCGCAAATTGCCAGAGAACTCCCTCCAGAGTGTAGGTACCACTCTAAAACCACAAGGAACCAACAAGCCAGTGAGGTCCATCTAACTCCAGAACAGGACGCCGCTGCCAGATGAAATGTCACACCAAAGATCACGAGGCCAGACCCTGCTAATGTGCTAAGTTTGGCACTACGCCCTCTAGCGTCTGAATCATACCAGTACCCTGCATATTGGTCCCCTGACTTTAGAGATCAAGAAAAAACAGTCCACCCAGGACTGAAAGGATCAGGACGACGCCCCAGTCAAGAGTCTTCAGAAAAAACCTGGACCTCCCACCAGAGTGCCCTCGTCCTGCAAACTATTCTTGAATCGGCCTACCCCCACTTGTGCCAGCAAGGTTCCCCAGAGTCTTTTCACTCAGGCTTCACCCATCCTGAACCCCCTGCAAGTCGCCTGCAGCCTCTGCACGCATGCCCCTCTTCCCATGAGAGGAAACACAATACTTCCATCAACCACTGTACCCGTCGCCTCCCACGCAATCTGAGGTGGGTCACCGGTGACAACTATGTCCCCCCCGGCTCTCCTGAGCTCGACTCTACCCTGGGTTTCCCTCTGCTGGACTCCCTTATGACTTCTGCAGCCTCAGCCATGCCTCAAGACCCCCCTGCATCAGACGCCCCTGTGCACAGGAGAAAAAGAACAACCTACGTCACAGAGCACCCCAGGTCTATCTCCCTGCTTGTTATCCCTGACTGGCTTCCTAACCAGAGCCTGCAGCCTGCCTCCCATAGAGAACCATTGGGCACCCAGCGCTCTACTGTGCCTCGCTGCCTGGCATGACCTGCGGGTGTGGTTCTGATCAGTGCCCAGCACTTAGCTGCACTTCTTAAGCTCGACCTCGTAAGTCGCTGTTAACCCTGTTTGCTGAACATTGTTTTTTCTCCATAAAATAACATTAAGAGAACTCTGAAGATTGCACTGTTGATTTCTGAAACTGCAGAGTATTTAGGCTTAAGTCTACTTACCTGATTACGAAGTTCTTGGGGTTGAAACATATATATAAAAAAATATTTTTCTAATTTAGTCTCAGATGTATTCTTTGAGTGTCATTTATTGCCTATGTGAGTGCTTAGCACTATCCTCTGATAAGCCTAACTGCTCGCCCACATCAACACAAAATAGAGCATTAGTCTTATCTACTTTTGCCTCTGCCACCCTGTAAGGAAATGCCTCCTTGGCATGGTTGCCCCCCTGACTTTTTGCCTTTGCTGATGCTATGTTTACAATTGAAAGTGTGCTGAGGCCTGCTAACCAGGCCCCAGCACCAGTGTTCTTTCCCTAACCTGTACTTTTGTATCCACAATTGGCAGACCCTGGCATCCAGATAAGTCCCTTGTAACTGGTACTTCTAGTACCAAGGGCCCTGATGCCAAGGAAGGTCTCTAAGGGCTGCAGCATGTCTTATGCCACCCTGGAGACCTCTCACTCAGCACAGACACACTGCTTGCCAGCTTGTGTGTGCTAGTGAGGACAAAACGAGTAAGTCGACATGGCACTCCCCTCAGGGTGCCATGCCAGCCTCTCACTGCCTATGCAGTATAGGTAAGCCACCCCTCTAGCAGGCCTTACAGCCCTAAGGCAGGGTGCACTATACCATAGGTGAGGGTACCAGTGCATGAGCATGGTACCCCTACAGTGTCTAAACAAAACCTTAGACATTGTAAGTGCAGGGTAGCCATAAGAGTATATGGTCTGGGAGTCTGTCAAACACGAACTCCACAGCACCATAATGGCTACACTGAAAACTGGGAAGTTTGGTATCAAACTTCTCAGCACAATAAATGGCCACTGATGCCAGTGTACATTTTATTGTAAAATACACCCCAGAGGGCACCTTAGAGGTGCCCCCTGAAACTTAACCGACTATCTGTGTAGGCTGACTAGTTTTAGCAGCCTGCCACAAACCGAGACATGTTGCTGGCCCCATGGGGAGAGTGCCTTTGTCACTCTGAGGCCAGTAACAAAGCCTGCACTGGGTGGAGATGCTAACACCTCCCCCAGGCAGGAATTGTCACACCTGGCGGTGAGCCTCAAAGGCTCACCTCCTTTGTGCCAACCCAGCAGGACACTCCAGCTAGTGGAGTTGCCCGCCCCCTCCGGCCAGGCCCCACTTTTGGCGGCAAGGCCGGAGAAAATAATGAGAAACAAGGAGGAGTCACTGGCCAGTCAGGACAGCCCCTAAGGTGTCCTGAGCTGAAGTGACTCTAACTTTTAGAAATCCTCCATCTTGCAGATGGAGGATTCCCCCAATAGGGTTAGGATTGTGACCCCCTCCCCTTGGGAGGAGGCACAAAGAGGGTGTACCCACCCTCAGGGCTAGTAGCCATTGGCTACTAACCCCCCAGACCTAAACACGCCCTTAAATTTAGTATTTAAGGGCTACCCTGAACCCTAGAAAATTAGATTCCTGCAACTACAAGAAGAAGGACTGCCTAGCTGAAAACCCCTGCAGAGGAAGACCAGAAGACGACAACTGCCTTGGCTCCAGAAACTCACCGGCCTGTCTCCTGCCTTCCAAAGATCCTGCTCCAGCGACGCCTTCCAAAGGGACCAGCGACCTCGACATCCTCTGAGGACTGCCCCGGCTTCGAAAAGACAAGAAACTCCCGAGGACAGCGGACCTGCTCCAAGAAAAGCTGCAACTTTGTTTCCAGCAGCTTTAAAGAACCCTGCAAGCTCCCCGCAAGAAGCGTGAGACTTGCAACACTGCACCCGGCGACCCCGACTCGGCTGGTGGAGATCCGACGCCTCAGGAGGGACCCCAGGACTACTCTGATACTGTGAGTACCAAAACCTGTCCCCCCTGAGCCCCCACAGCGCCGCCTGCAGAGGGAATCCCGAGGCTTCCCCTGACCGCGACTCTTTGAATCCTAAGTCCCGACACCTGGGAGAGACCCTGCACCCGCAGCCCCCAGGACCTGAAGGACCGGACTTTCACTGGAGAAGTGACCCCCAGGAGTCCCTCTCCCTTGCCCAAGTGGAGGTTTCCCCGAGGAACCCCCCCCTTGCCTGCCTGCAGCGCTGAAGAGATCCCGAGATCTCTCATAGACTAACATTGAAAACCTGACGCTTGTTCCTACACTGCACCCGGCCGCCCCCGCGCTGCTGAGGGTGAAATTTCTGTGTGGACTGGTGTCCCCCCCGGTGCCCTACAAAACCCCCCTGGTCTGCCCTCCGAAGACGCGGGTACTTACCTGCAATCAGACCGGAACCGGGGCACCCCCTTCTCTCCATTCTAGCCTATGTGTTTTGGGCACCACTTTGAACTCTGCACCTGACCGGCCCTGAGCTGCTGGTGTGGTGACTTTGGGGTTGCTCTGAACCCCCAACGGTGGGCTACCTTGGACCAAGAACTAAGCCCTGTAAGTGTCTTACTTACCTGGTTAACCTAACAAATACTTACCTCCCCTAGGAACTGTGAAAATTGCACTGTGTCCACTTTTAAAACAGCTATTTGTCAATAACTTGAAAAGTATACATGCAATTTTGATGATTTGAAGTTCCTAAAGTACTTACCTGCAATACCTTTCGAATGAGTTATTACATGTAGAATTTGAACCTGTGGTTCTTAAAATAAACTAAGAAAAGATATTTTTCTATATAAAAACCTATTGGCTGGATTTGTCTCTGTGTGTGTACCTCATTTATTGTCTATGTGTATGTACAACAAATGCTTAACACTACTCCTTGGGTAAGCCTACTGCTCGACCACACTACCACAAAATAGAGCATTAGTATTATCTATTTTTACCACTATTTTACCTCTAAGGGGAACCCTTGGACTCTGTGCATGCTATTCCTTACTTTGAAATAGCACATACAGAGACAACTTCCTACATTGGTGGATCAGCGGTGGGGTACAAGACTTTGCATTTGCTGGACTACTCAGCCAATACCTGATCACACGACAAATTCCAAAATTGTCATTAGAAATTGATTTTTGCAATTTGAAAAGTTTTCTAAATTCTTAAAAGACCTGCTAGGGCCTTGTGTTAGATCCTGTTTAGCATTTCTTTTAGAGTTTAAAAGTTTGTAAAAGTTTGAATTAGATTCTAGAACCAGTTGTAGATTCTTAAAAAGTATTCCAACTTTAGAAGCAAAATGTCTAGCACAGATGTGACTGTGGTGGAACTCGACACCACACCTTACCTCCATCTTAAGATGAGGGAGCTAAGGTCACTCTGTAAAATAAAGAAAATAACAATGGGCCCCAAACCTACCAAAATACAGCTCCAGGAGCTTTTGGCAGAGTTTGAAAAGGCCAACCCCTCTGAGGGTGGCAACTCAGAGGAAGAGGATAGTGACTTGGAGGACAATTCCCCCCTACCAGTCCTATCTAGGGAGAACAGGGTCTCTCAAACCCTGACTCCTAAAATAATAGTCAGAGATGCTGGTTCCCTCACAGGAGAGACCAACACCTCTGAAATCACTGAGGATAGCCCCAGTGAAGAGGACATCCAGTTAGCCAGGATGGCCAAAAGATTGGCTTTGGAAAGACAGATCCTAGCCATAGAGAGGGAAAGACAAGAGATGGGCCTAGGACCCATCAATGGTGGCAGCAACATAAATAGGGTCAGAGATTCTCCTGACATGTTGAAAATCCCTAAAGGGATTGTAACTAAATATGAAGATGGTGATGACATCACCAAATGGTTCACAGCTTTTGAGAGGGCTTGTGTAACCAGAAAAGTGAACAGATCTCACTGGGGTGCTCTCCTTTGGGAAATGTTCACAGGAAAGTGTAGGGATAGACTCCTCACACTCTCTGGACAAGATGCAGAATCTTATGACCTCATGAAGGGTACCCTGATTGAGGGCTTTGGATTCTCCACTGAGGAGTACAGGATTAGGTTCAGGGGGGCTCAAAAATCCTCGAGCCAGACCTGGGTTGACTTTGTTGACTACTCAGTGAAAACACTAGATGGTTGGATTCAAGGCAGTGGTGTAAGCAATTATGATGGGCTGTACAATTTATTTGTGAAAGAACACCTGTTAAGTAATTGTTTCAATGATAAACTGCATCAGCATCTGGTAGACCTAGGACCAATTTCTCCCCAAGAATTGGGAAAGAAGGCGGACCATTGGGTCAAGACAAGGGTGTCCAAGACTTCAACAGGGGGTGACCAAAAGAAAGGGGTCACAAAGACTCCCCAGGGGAAGGGTGATGAGACAACCAAAACTAAAAATAGTAAAGAGTCTTCTACAGGCCCCCAAAAACCTGCACAGGAGGGTGGGCCCAGAGCCTCTTCACAAAACAATGGGTACAAGGGTAAAAACTTTGATCCCAAAAAGGCCTGGTGTCATAGCTGTAAACAGCATGGACACCAAACTGGAGACAAGGCCTGTCCCAAGAAAGGTTCCACTCCAAACTCCCATCCAGGTAACACTGGTATGGCTAGTCTCCAAGTGGGATCAACAGTGTGCCCAGAGCAAATCAGGGTCCACACTGAAGCTACTCTAGTTTCTGAGGGTGGGGTGGATTTAGCCACACTAGCTGTCTGGCCGCCTAACATGCAAAAATACAGACAGCAACTCTTAATTAATGGGACTAGAATAGAGGGCCTGAGGGATACAGGTGCCAGTGTCACCATGGTGACAGAGAAACTGGTTTCCCCTGGCCAATACCTGACTGGAAAAACTTACACAGTCACCAACGCTGACAATCAGAGAAAAGTACATCCCATGGCAATGGTTACTTTAGAATGGGGAGGGGTCAATGGCCTGAAACAGGTGGTGGTCTCCTCAAATATCCCAGTGGACTGTCTGCTTGGAAATGACCTGGAGTCCTCAGCATGGGCTGAGGTAGAACTAAAAACCCATGCAGCAATGCTGGGTATCCCTGAACTGGTGTGTGTGAAAACAAGAGCACAGTGCAAGGCACAGGGTGAAAAAGTAGAGCTGGAGTCTGGAAAAATGGCCCAGCCTACCAAGAGAACAGGAAAGTCAGTTGGGAAACCAACTACAACACAGCAAAAGAAAGGGAACCTCTCTTCTCAGGAAGAAGTTCTGCCCTCTGAGGGAACTGAGCCTTTGGAGCTTGGACCTTATCAGGTTGAGCTCTTAGGCCCAGGGGGACCCTCAAGGGAGGAGCTGTGTAAGGGACAAGAAACCTGTCCCTCTCTTGAAGGCCTTAGGCAGCAAGCTGCTGAAGAGTCCAAAGGCAAGAAAAATGGAACGCATAGGGTCTATTGGGAAGATGGACTCCTGTACACTGAGGCCAGAGACCCCAAACCTGGTGCCACTAGGAGAGTGGTAGTGCCTCAGCTGTTCAGGAAGTTCATCCTAACATTGGCCCATGACATTCCCCTTGCTGGACATTTGGGACAAACCAAGACGTGGGAGAGGTTAGTCAACCACTTCTACTGGCCCAATATGTCCAACATGGTTAAGGAGTTTTGCCTCTCCTGCCCCACCTGTCAAGCCAGTGGTAAGACAGGTGGGCATCCAAAGGCCCCCCTCATTCCACTTCCAGTGGTGGGGGTTCCCTTTGAAAGAGTGGGGGTGGACATAGTTGGTCCACTAGAACCTCCCACAGCCTCAGGAAATATGTATATCCTGGTAGTAGTGGATCATGCTACCAGGTATCCTGAAGCTATTCCCCTTAGGTCGACTACTGCCCCTGCAGTAGCCAAGGCCCTCATTGGTATCTTTACCAGAGTGGGTTTCCCTAAGGAGGTGGTGTCTGACAGAGGTACCAACTTCATGTCAGCATACCTAAAGCACATGTGGAATGAGTGTGGGGTGACTTATAAATTCACTACACCATACCATCCACAAACTAATGGCTTAGTTGAGAGATTCAACAAGACATTAAAGGGCATGATCATGGGGCTCCCAGAAAACTCAAAAGGAGATGGGATGTCCTCTTGCCATGTCTGCTTTTCGCTTACAGAGAGGTGCCACAGAAGGGAGTAGGATTCTCACCCTTTGAACTTCTGTTTGGTCATCCTGTAAGAGGACCACTTGCTCTTGTTAAAGAAGGCTGGGAGAGACCTCTCCATGAGCCTAAGCAAGACATAGTGGACTATGTACTTGGCCTTCGCTCTAGAATGGCAGAGTACATGGAAAAGGCAACCAAAAACCTTGAGGCCAGCCAACAGCTCCAGAAGTTTTGGTATGACCAAAAGGCTGCACTGGTGGAGTTCCAACCAGGGCAGAAAGTCTGGGTTCTGGAGCCTGTGGCTCCCAGGGCACTCCAGGACAAATGGAGTGGCCCTTACCCAGTACTAGAAAGGAAGAGTCAGGTCACCTACCTGGTGGACCTGGGCACAAGCAGGAGCCCCAAGAGGGTGATCCATGTGAACCGCCTTAAGCTCTTCCATGACAGGGCTGATGTCAATCTGTTGATGGTAACAGATGAGGATCAGGAGGCAGAGAGTGAACCTCTCCCTGATCTTCTGTCATCAGACCCAAAAGATGGCACAGTAGATGGAGTGATCTACTCAGACACCCTCTCTGGCCAACAGCAAGCTGATTGTAGGAGAGTCCTACAACAGTTTCCTGAACTCTTCTCCTTAACCCCTGGTCAGACACACCTGTGTACCCATGATGTGGACACAGGAGACAGCATGCCTGTCAAGAACAAAATCTTTAGACAGTCTGACCATGTTAAGGAAAGCATCAAGGTGGAAGTCCACAAGATGCTGGAATTGGGAGTAATTGAGCGCTCTGACAGCCCCTGGGCTAGCCCAGTGGTCTTAGTCCCCAAACCTCACACCAAAGATGGAAAGAAAGAGATGAGGTTTTGTGTGGACTACAGAGGGCTCAATTCGGTCACCAAGACAGATGCTCATCCAATTCCAAGAGCTGATGAGCTCATAGACAAATTAGGTGCTGCCAAATTCTTAAGTACCTTTGACTTGACAGCAGGGTACTGGCAAATAAAAATGGCACCTGGAGCAAAAGAGAAAACAGCATTCTCCACACCTGATGGGCATTATCAGTTTACTGTTATGCCCTTTGGTTTAAAGAATGCCCCTGCCACCTTCCAAAGGTTGGTGAATCAAGTCCTTGCTGGCTTGGAGTCCTTTAGCACAGCTTATCTTGATGATATTGCTGTCTTTAGCTCCACCTGGCAGGATCACCTGGTCCACCTGAAGAAGGTTTTGAAGGCTCTGCAATCTGCAGGCCTCTCTATCAAGGCATCCAAATGCCAGATAGGGCAGGGAACTGTGGTTTACTTGGGACACCTTGTAGGTGGAGGCCAAGTTCAGCCACTCCAACCCAAGATCCAGACTATTCTGGACTGGGTAGCTCCAAAAACCCAGACTCAAGTCAGGGCATTCCTTGGCTTGACTGGGTATTACAGGAGGTTTGTGAAGGGATATGGATCCATTGTGACAGCCCTCACTGAACTCACCTCCAAGAAAATGCCCAAGAAAGTGAACTGGACTGTGGAATGCCAACAGGCCTTTGACACCCTGAAACAAGCAATGTGCTCAGCACCAGTTCTCAAAGCTCCAGATTATTCTAAGCAGTTCATTGTGCAGACTGATGCCTCTGAACATGGGATAGGGGCAGTTTTGTCCCAAACAAATGATGATGGCCTTGACCAGCCTGTTGCTTTCATTAGCAGGAGGTTACTCCCCAGGGAGCAGCGTTGGAGTGCCATTGAGAGGGAGGCCTTTGCTGTGGTTTGGTCCCTGAAGAAGCTGAGACCATACCTCTTTGGGACTCACTTCCTAGTTCAAACTGACCACAGACCTCTCAAATGGCTGATGCAAATGAAAGGTGAAAATCCTAAACTGTTGAGGTGGTCCATCTCCCTACAGGGAATGGACTTTATAGTGGAACACAGACCTGGGACTGCCCATGCCAATGCAGATGGCCTTTCCAGGTTCTTCCACTTAGAAAATGAAGACTCTCTTGGGAAAGGTTAGTCTCATCCTCTTTCGTTTGGGGGGGGGGGTTGTGTAAGGAAATGCCTCCTTGGCATGGTTGCCCCCTGACTTTTTGCCTTTGCTGATGCTATGTTTACAATTGAAAGTGTGCTGAGGCCTGCTAACCAGGCCCCAGCACCAGTGTTCTTTCCCTAACCTGTACTTTTGTATCCACAATTGGCAGACCCTGGCATCCAGATAAGTCCCTTGTAACTGGTACTTCTAGTACCAAGGGCCCTGATGCCAAGGAAGGTCTCTAAGGGCTGCAGCATGTCTTATGCCACCCTGGAGACCTCTCACTCAGCACAGACACACTGCTTGCCAGCTTGTGTGTGCTAGTGAGGACAAAACGAGTAAGTCGACATGGCACTCCCCTCAGGGTGCCATGCCAGCCTCTCACTGCCTATGCAGTATAGGTAAGCCACCCCTCTAGCAGGCCTTACAGCCCTAAGGCAGGGTGCACTATACCATAGGTGAGGGTACCAGTGCATGAGCATGGTACCCCTACAGTGTCTAAACAAAACCTTAGACATTGTAAGTGCAGGGTAGCCATAAGAGTATATGGTCTGGGAGTCTGTCAAACACGAACTCCACAGCACCATAATGGCTACACTGAAAACTGGGAAGTTTGGTATCAAACTTCTCAGCACAATAAATGGCCACTGATGCCAGTGTACATTTTATTGTAAAATACACCCCAGAGGGCACCTTAGAGGTGCCCCCTGAAACTTAACCGACTATCTGTGTAGGCTGACTAGTTTTAGCAGCCTGCCACAAACCGAGACATGTTGCTGGCCCCATGGGGAGAGTGCCTTTGTCACTCTGAGGCCAGTAACAAAGCCTGCACTGGGTGGAGATGCTAACACCTCCCCCAGGCAGGAATTGTCACACCTGGCGGTGAGCCTCAAAGGCTCACCTCCTTTGTGCCAACCCAGCAGGACACTCCAGCTAGTGGAGTTGCCCGCCCCCTCCGGCCAGGCCCCACTTTTGGCGGCAAGGCCGGAGAAAATAATGAGAAAAACAAGGAGTCGTCACTGGCCAGTCAGGACAGCCCCTAAGGTGTCCTGAGCTGAAGTGACTCTAACTTTTAGAAATCCTCCATCTTGCAGATGGAGGATTCCCCCAATAGGGTTAGGATTGTGACCCCCTCCCCTTGGGAGGAGGCACAAAGAGGGTGTACCCACCCTCAGGGCTAGTAGCCATTGGCTACTAACCCCCCAGACCTAAACACGCCCTTAAATTTAGTATTTAAGGGCTACCCTGAACCCTAGAAAATTAGATTCCTGCAACTACAAGAAGAAGGACTGCCTAGCTGAAAACCCCTGCAGAGGAAGACCAGAAGACGACAACTGCCTTGGCTCCAGAAACTCACCGGCCTGTCTCCTGCCTTCCAAAGATCCTGCTCCAGCGACGCCTTCCAAAGGGACCAGCGACCTCGACATCCTCTGAGGACTGCCCCGGCTTCGAAAAGACAAGAAACTCCCGAGGACAGCGGACCTGCTCCAAGAAAAGCTGCAACTTTGTTTCCAGCAGCTTTAAAGAACCCTGCAAGCTCCCCGCAAGAAGCGTGAGACTTGCAACACTGCACCCGGCGACCCCGACTCGGCTGGTGGAGATCCGACGCCTCAGGAGGGACCCCAGGACTACTCTGATACTGTGAGTACCAAAACCTGTCCCCCCTGAGCCCCCACAGCGCCGCCTGCAGAGGGAATCCCGAGGCTTCCCCTGACCGCGACTCTTTGAATCCTAAGTCCCGACACCTGGGAGAGACCCTGCACCCGCAGCCCCCAGGACCTGAAGGACCGGACTTTCACTGGAGAAGTGACCCCCAGGAGTCCCTCTCCCTTGCCCAAGTGGAGGTTTCCCCGAGGAACCCCCCCCTTGCCTGCCTGCAGCGCTGAAGAGATCCCGAGATCTCTCATAGACTAACATTGAAAACCTGACGCTTGTTCCTACACTGCACCCGGCCGCCCCCGCGCTGCTGAGGGTGAAATTTCTGTGTGGACTGGTGTCCCCCCCGGTGCCCTACAAAACCCCCCTGGTCTGCCCTCCGAAGACGCGGGTACTTACCTGCAATCAGACCGGAACCGGGGCACCCCCTTCTCTCCATTCTAGCCTATGTGTTTTGGGCACCACTTTGAACTCTGCACCTGACCGGCCCTGAGCTGCTGGTGTGGTGACTTTGGGGTTGCTCTGAACCCCCAACGGTGGGCTACCTTGGACCAAGAACTAAGCCCTGTAAGTGTCTTACTTACCTGGTTAACCTAACAAATACTTACCTCCCCTAGGAACTGTGAAAATTGCACTGTGTCCACTTTTAAAACAGCTATTTGTCAATAACTTGAAAAGTATACATGCAATTTTGATGATTTGAAGTTCCTAAAGTACTTACCTGCAATACCTTTCGAATGAGTTATTACATGTAGAATTTGAACCTGTGGTTCTTAAAATAAACTAAGAAAAGATATTTTTCTATATAAAAACCTATTGGCTGGATTTGTCTCTGTGTGTGTACCTCATTTATTGTCTATGTGTATGTACAACAAATGCTTAACACTACTCCTTGGGTAAGCCTACTGCTCGACCACACTACCACAAAATAGAGCATTAGTATTATCTATTTTTACCACTATTTTACCTCTAAGGGGAACCCTTGGACTCTGTGCATGCTATTCCTTACTTTGAAATAGCACATACAGAGACAACTTCCTACATTGGTGGATCAGCGGTGGGGTACAAGACTTTGCATTTGCTGGACTACTCAGCCAATACCTGATCACACGACAAATTCCAAAATTGTCATTAGAAATTGATTTTTGCAATTTGAAAAGTTTTCTAAATTCTTAAAAGACCTGCTAGGGCCTTGTGTTAGATCCTGTTTAGCATTTCTTTTAGAGTTTAAAAGTTTGTAAAAGTTTGAATTAGATTCTAGAACCAGTTGTAGATTCTTAAAAAGTATTCCAACTTTAGAAGCAAAATGTCTAGCACAGATGTGACTGTGGTGGAACTCGACACCACACCTTACCTCCATCTTAAGATGAGGGAGCTAAGGTCACTCTGTAAAATAAAGAAAATAACAATGGGCCCCAAACCTACCAAAATACAGCTCCAGGAGCTTTTGGCAGAGTTTGAAAAGGCCAACCCCTCTGAGGGTGGCAACTCAGAGGAAGAGGATAGTGACTTGGAGGACAATTCCCCCCTACCAGTCCTATCTAGGGAGAACAGGGTCTCTCAAACCCTGACTCCTAAAATAATAGTCAGAGATGCTGGTTCCCTCACAGGAGAGACCAACACCTCTGAAATCACTGAGGATAGCCCCAGTGAAGAGGACATCCAGTTAGCCAGGATGGCCAAAAGATTGGCTTTGGAAAGACAGATCCTAGCCATAGAGAGGGAAAGACAAGAGATGGGCCTAGGACCCATCAATGGTGGCAGCAACATAAATAGGGTCAGAGATTCTCCTGACATGTTGAAAATCCCTAAAGGGATTGTAACTAAATATGAAGATGGTGATGACATCACCAAATGGTTCACAGCTTTTGAGAGGGCTTGTGTAACCAGAAAAGTGAACAGATCTCACTGGGGTGCTCTCCTTTGGGAAATGTTCACAGGAAAGTGTAGGGATAGACTCCTCACACTCTCTGGACAAGATGCAGAATCTTATGACCTCATGAAGGGTACCCTGATTGAGGGCTTTGGATTCTCCACTGAGGAGTACAGGATTAGGTTCAGGGGGGCTCAAAAATCCTCGAGCCAGACCTGGGTTGACTTTGTTGACTACTCAGTGAAAACACTAGATGGTTGGATTCAAGGCAGTGGTGTAAGCAATTATGATGGGCTGTACAATTTATTTGTGAAAGAACACCTGTTAAGTAATTGTTTCAATGATAAACTGCATCAGCATCTGGTAGACCTAGGACCAATTTCTCCCCAAGAATTGGGAAAGAAGGCGGACCATTGGGTCAAGACAAGGGTGTCCAAGACTTCAACAGGGGGTGACCAAAAGAAAGGGGTCACAAAGACTCCCCAGGGGAAGGGTGATGAGACAACCAAAACTAAAAATAGTAAAGAGTCTTCTACAGGCCCCCAAAAACCTGCACAGGAGGGTGGGCCCAGAGCCTCTTCACAAAACAATGGGTACAAGGGTAAAAACTTTGATCCCAAAAAGGCCTGGTGTCATAGCTGTAAACAGCATGGACACCAAACTGGAGACAAGGCCTGTCCCAAGAAAGGTTCCACTCCAAACTCCCATCCAGGTAACACTGGTATGGCTAGTCTCCAAGTGGGATCAACAGTGTGCCCAGAGCAAATCAGGGTCCACACTGAAGCTACTCTAGTTTCTGAGGGTGGGGTGGATTTAGCCACACTAGCTGTCTGGCCGCCTAACATGCAAAAATACAGACAGCAACTCTTAATTAATGGGACTAGAATAGAGGGCCTGAGGGATACAGGTGCCAGTGTCACCATGGTGACAGAGAAACTGGTTTCCCCTGGCCAATACCTGACTGGAAAAACTTACACAGTCACCAACGCTGACAATCAGAGAAAAGTACATCCCATGGCAATGGTTACTTTAGAATGGGGAGGGGTCAATGGCCTGAAACAGGTGGTGGTCTCCTCAAATATCCCAGTGGACTGTCTGCTTGGAAATGACCTGGAGTCCTCAGCATGGGCTGAGGTAGAACTAAAAACCCATGCAGCAATGCTGGGTATCCCTGAACTGGTGTGTGTGAAAACAAGAGCACAGTGCAAGGCACAGGGTGAAAAAGTAGAGCTGGAGTCTGGAAAAATGGCCCAGCCTACCAAGAGAACAGGAAAGTCAGTTGGGAAACCAACTACAACACAGCAAAAGAAAGGGAACCTCTCTTCTCAGGAAGAAGTTCTGCCCTCTGAGGGAACTGAGCCTTTGGAGCTTGGACCTTATCAGGTTGAGCTCTTAGGCCCAGGGGGACCCTCAAGGGAGGAGCTGTGTAAGGGACAAGAAACCTGTCCCTCTCTTGAAGGCCTTAGGCAGCAAGCTGCTGAAGAGTCCAAAGGCAAGAAAAATGGAACGCATAGGGTCTATTGGGAAGATGGACTCCTGTACACTGAGGCCAGAGACCCCAAACCTGGTGCCACTAGGAGAGTGGTAGTGCCTCAGCTGTTCAGGAAGTTCATCCTAACATTGGCCCATGACATTCCCCTTGCTGGACATTTGGGACAAACCAAGACGTGGGAGAGGTTAGTCAACCACTTCTACTGGCCCAATATGTCCAACATGGTTAAGGAGTTTTGCCTCTCCTGCCCCACCTGTCAAGCCAGTGGTAAGACAGGTGGGCATCCAAAGGCCCCCCTCATTCCACTTCCAGTGGTGGGGGTTCCCTTTGAAAGAGTGGGGGTGGACATAGTTGGTCCACTAGAACCTCCCACAGCCTCAGGAAATATGTATATCCTGGTAGTAGTGGATCATGCTACCAGGTATCCTGAAGCTATTCCCCTTAGGTCGACTACTGCCCCTGCAGTAGCCAAGGCCCTCATTGGTATCTTTACCAGAGTGGGTTTCCCTAAGGAGGTGGTGTCTGACAGAGGTACCAACTTCATGTCAGCATACCTAAAGCACATGTGGAATGAGTGTGGGGTGACTTATAAATTCACTACACCATACCATCCACAAACTAATGGCTTAGTTGAGAGATTCAACAAGACATTAAAGGGCATGATCATGGGGCTCCCAGAAAAACTCAAAAGGAGATGGGATGTCCTCTTGCCATGTCTGCTTTTCGCTTACAGAGAGGTGCCACAGAAGGGAGTAGGATTCTCACCCTTTGAACTTCTGTTTGGTCATCCTGTAAGAGGACCACTTGCTCTTGTTAAAGAAGGCTGGGAGAGACCTCTCCATGAGCCTAAGCAAGACATAGTGGACTATGTACTTGGCCTTCGCTCTAGAATGGCAGAGTACATGGAAAAGGCAACCAAAAACCTTGAGGCCAGCCAACAGCTCCAGAAGTTTTGGTATGACCAAAAGGCTGCACTGGTGGAGTTCCAACCAGGGCAGAAAGTCTGGGTTCTGGAGCCTGTGGCTCCCAGGGCACTCCAGGACAAATGGAGTGGCCCTTACCCAGTACTAGAAAGGAAGAGTCAGGTCACCTACCTGGTGGACCTGGGCACAAGCAGGAGCCCCAAGAGGGTGATCCATGTGAACCGCCTTAAGCTCTTCCATGACAGGGCTGATGTCAATCTGTTGATGGTAACAGATGAGGATCAGGAGGCAGAGAGTGAACCTCTCCCTGATCTTCTGTCATCAGACCCAAAAGATGGCACAGTAGATGGAGTGATCTACTCAGACACCCTCTCTGGCCAACAGCAAGCTGATTGTAGGAGAGTCCTACAACAGTTTCCTGAACTCTTCTCCTTAACCCCTGGTCAGACACACCTGTGTACCCATGATGTGGACACAGGAGACAGCATGCCTGTCAAGAACAAAATCTTTAGACAGTCTGACCATGTTAAGGAAAGCATCAAGGTGGAAGTCCACAAGATGCTGGAATTGGGAGTAATTGAGCGCTCTGACAGCCCCTGGGCTAGCCCAGTGGTCTTAGTCCCCAAACCTCACACCAAAGATGGAAAGAAAGAGATGAGGTTTTGTGTGGACTACAGAGGGCTCAATTCGGTCACCAAGACAGATGCTCATCCAATTCCAAGAGCTGATGAGCTCATAGACAAATTAGGTGCTGCCAAATTCTTAAGTACCTTTGACTTGACAGCAGGGTACTGGCAAATAAAAATGGCACCTGGAGCAAAAGAGAAAACAGCATTCTCCACACCTGATGGGCATTATCAGTTTACTGTTATGCCCTTTGGTTTAAAGAATGCCCCTGCCACCTTCCAAAGGTTGGTGAATCAAGTCCTTGCTGGCTTGGAGTCCTTTAGCACAGCTTATCTTGATGATATTGCTGTCTTTAGCTCCACCTGGCAGGATCACCTGGTCCACCTGAAGAAGGTTTTGAAGGCTCTGCAATCTGCAGGCCTCTCTATCAAGGCATCCAAATGCCAGATAGGGCAGGGAACTGTGGTTTACTTGGGACACCTTGTAGGTGGAGGCCAAGTTCAGCCACTCCAACCCAAGATCCAGACTATTCTGGACTGGGTAGCTCCAAAAACCCAGACTCAAGTCAGGGCATTCCTTGGCTTGACTGGGTATTACAGGAGGTTTGTGAAGGGATATGGATCCATTGTGACAGCCCTCACTGAACTCACCTCCAAGAAAATGCCCAAGAAAGTGAACTGGACTGTGGAATGCCAACAGGCCTTTGACACCCTGAAACAAGCAATGTGCTCAGCACCAGTTCTCAAAGCTCCAGATTATTCTAAGCAGTTCATTGTGCAGACTGATGCCTCTGAACATGGGATAGGGGCAGTTTTGTCCCAAACAAATGATGATGGCCTTGACCAGCCTGTTGCTTTCATTAGCAGGAGGTTACTCCCCAGGGAGCAGCGTTGGAGTGCCATTGAGAGGGAGGCCTTTGCTGTGGTTTGGTCCCTGAAGAAGCTGAGACCATACCTCTTTGGGACTCACTTCCTAGTTCAAACTGACCACAGACCTCTCAAATGGCTGATGCAAATGAAAGGTGAAAATCCTAAACTGTTGAGGTGGTCCATCTCCCTACAGGGAATGGACTTTATAGTGGAACACAGACCTGGGACTGCCCATGCCAATGCAGATGGCCTTTCCAGGTTCTTCCACTTAGAAAATGAAGACTCTCTTGGGAAAGGTTAGTCTCATCCTCTTTCGTTTGGGGGGGGGGGGTTGTGTAAGGAAATGCCTCCTTGGCATGGTTGCCCCCTGACTTTTTGCCTTTGCTGATGCTATGTTTACAATTGAAAGTGTGCTGAGGCCTGCTAACCAGGCCCCAGCACCAGTGTTCTTTCCCTAACCTGTACTTTTGTATCCACAATTGGCAGACCCTGGCATCCAGATAAGTCCCTTGTAACTGGTACTTCTAGTACCAAGGGCCCTGATGCCAAGGAAGGTCTCTAAGGGCTGCAGCATGTCTTATGCCACCCTGGAGACCTCTCACTCAGCACAGACACACTGCTTGCCAGCTTGTGTGTGCTAGTGAGGACAAAACGAGTAAGTCGACATGGCACTCCCCTCAGGGTGCCATGCCAGCCTCTCACTGCCTATGCAGTATAGGTAAGCCACCCCTCTAGCAGGCCTTACAGCCCTAAGGCAGGGTGCACTATACCATAGGTGAGGGTACCAGTGCATGAGCATGGTACCCCTACAGTGTCTAAACAAAACCTTAGACATTGTAAGTGCAGGGTAGCCATAAGAGTATATGGTCTGGGAGTCTGTCAAACACGAACTCCACAGCACCATAATGGCTACACTGAAAACTGGGAAGTTTGGTATCAAACTTCTCAGCACAATAAATGGCCACTGATGCCAGTGTACATTTTATTGTAAAATACACCCCAGAGGGCACCTTAGAGGTGCCCCCTGAAACTTAACCGACTATCTGTGTAGGCTGACTAGTTTTAGCAGCCTGCCACAAACCGAGACATGTTGCTGGCCCCATGGGGAGAGTGCCTTTGTCACTCTGAGGCCAGTAACAAAGCCTGCACTGGGTGGAGATGCTAACACCTCCCCCAGGCAGGAATTGTCACACCTGGCGGTGAGCCTCAAAGGCTCACCTCCTTTGTGCCAACCCAGCAGGACACTCCAGCTAGTGGAGTTGCCCGCCCCCTCCGGCCAGGCCCCACTTTTGGCGGCAAGGCCGGAGAAAATAATGAGAAAAACAAGGAGGAGTCACTGGCCAGTCAGGACAGCCCCTAAGGTGTCCTGAGCTGAAGTGACTCTAACTTTTAGAAATCCTCCATCTTGCAGATGGAGGATTCCCCCAATAGGGTTAGGATTGTGACCCCCTCCCCTTGGGAGGAGGCACAAAGAGGGTGTACCCACCCTCAGGGCTAGTAGCCATTGGCTACTAACCCCCCAGACCTAAACACGCCCTTAAATTTAGTATTTAAGGGCTACCCTGAACCCTAGAAAATTAGATTCCTGCAACTACAAGAAGAAGGACTGCCTAGCTGAAAACCCCTGCAGAGGAAGACCAGAAGACGACAACTGCCTTGGCTCCAGAAACTCACCGGCCTGTCTCCTGCCTTCCAAAGATCCTGCTCCAGCGACGCCTTCCAAAGGGACCAGCGACCTCGACATCCTCTGAGGACTGCCCCGGCTTCGAAAAGACAAGAAACTCCCGAGGACAGCGGACCTGCTCCAAGAAAAGCTGCAACTTTGTTTCCAGCAGCTTTAAAGAACCCTGCAAGCTCCCCGCAAGAAGCGTGAGACTTGCAACACTGCACCCGGCGACCCCGACTCGGCTGGTGGAGATCCGACGCCTCAGGAGGGACCCCAGGACTACTCTGATACTGTGAGTACCAAAACCTGTCCCCCCTGAGCCCCCACAGCGCCGCCTGCAGAGGGAATCCCGAGGCTTCCCCTGACCGCGACTCTTTGAATCCTAAGTCCCGACACCTGGGAGAGACCCTGCACCCGCAGCCCCCAGGACCTGAAGGACCGGACTTTCACTGGAGAAGTGACCCCCAGGAGTCCCTCTCCCTTGCCCAAGTGGAGGTTTCCCCGAGGAACCCCCCCCTTGCCTGCCTGCAGCGCTGAAGAGATCCCGAGATCTCTCATAGACTAACATTGAAAACCTGACGCTTGTTTCTACACTGCACCCGGCCGCCCCCGCGCTGCTGAGGGTGAAATTTCTGTGTGGACTGGTGTCCCCCCCGGTGCCCTACAAAACCCCCCTGGTCTGCCCTCCGAAGACGCGGGTACTTACCTGCAATCAGACCGGAACCGGGGCACCCCCTTCTCTCCATTCTAGCCTATGTGTTTTGGGCACCACTTTGAACTCTGCACCTGACCGGCCCTGAGCTGCTGGTGTGGTGACTTTGGGGTTGCTCTGAACCCCCAACGGTGGGCTACCTTGGACCAAGAACTAAGCCCTGTAAGTGTCTTACTTACCTGGTTAACCTAACAAATACTTACCTCCCCTAGGAGCTGTGAAAATTGCACTAAGTGTCCACTTTTAAAACAGCTATTTGTCAATAACTTGAAAAGTATACATGCAATTTTGATGATTTGAAGTTCCTAAAGTACTTACCTGCAATACCTTTCGAATGAGTTATTACATGTAGAATTTGAACCTGTGGTTCTTAAAATAAACTAAGAAAATATATTTTTCTATATAAAAACCTATTGGCTGGATTTGTCTCTGAGTGTGTGTACCTCATTTATTGTCTATGTGTATGTACAACAAATGCTTAACACTACTCCTTGGGTAAGCCTACTGCTCGACCACACTACCACAAAATAGAGCATTAGTATTATCTATTTTTACCACTATTTTACCTCTAAGGGGAACCCTTGGACTCTGTGCATGCTATTCCTTACTTTGAAATAGCACATACAGAGACAACTTCCTACACACCCCATTTGGGGATCCTCTGGACCTTATGTTGGCGCTCTGTGAAGAGCCAGCTTCCTCAATCATGTTTTAGATTCCTTCTATATGTGCTTTCAATAATGACCCACTTTCTAAACTAAGCCAGTTAACCCACATTAATCTTTAGGCAGTAGTGATAAGCAGTGGGGTGTGGATAAGTAGCTTAAATCTGTATTTCTATGCCCCACCCTCATTAATCCAACGTTGAGAAATACTTTTACCAGCACACAATTGGACCCCATCTATATAAGCATGTTGAATGGAAGTTTAGTCCGTTTTGAAAGTAACGTGTAAAGGAGCTGAAATTGCCAGATTATTTCTTCCACCAAATATTGTATGTCTTCCTAATCATGAATGTCTCTCATGATGCTTAGGCTTGTTGCAATTTCTACTTGGTAAAGTAAGCTAGCTAGAATCTTCTGAAGTATTAATGCGTTTAATGGAGACATTCCTTTCGCCAAGGAAGACATTCAAAGTTAAGTCAAAATCATCCTCCATGAAGAGATCAGCAAGAGTGCCAACAAAATTACCTCAACACCCAAGTGTGATAAAGGAGCTTTACATGTTGCTCAACTATTGTTACCAGATGCTCCTATTTCAAAACCATGGAGAGATTCATATTAGTTACCTTTATAAAAAAAATAAAAAAAATAAAACTTGCCTTGTGACCATAGGGCAACTCTACGAATTAAAGGTGTAAATGTGGATTTGGAGTTGTCACGTTAGGTAATCCGTAAGTATTATTTACTCCATAGATACGTTTGTTTCAGGAACCTTAATGCAATTCCAAAGGCACAAAGTAGTGCTCAAAATAAATCCAGTATATATTCCCAAAACAGTTAATACATATCCTCGTATAAACCAGATAATTCAGTTGCAAGCTGGCTATACGAATTTGGAGTGTGCTGCAGCAACCTTTATGGAAACTTATAGAGTAGTTAAAGAAGCTTTTCTTGGCCAATACCACAACACAATTATTTTCCCACAAGCATTTACAAAGCCTTACTGTATTGGTGGGTATTTGGGCAGCTGGTAAGTAGTAATTATGAAGAATCCTTCAGGGATGAGAGAGGATGAGGCAGTTCTCCAGGTTACTGAGCATATAAAAACGTCATGCTACGAAAGGAGCGTATTATTTACTTGCAACAGTCACAATTAAGTTTTACAGATTTACATGTGGCTTTGTCGTGAGGCTCATAGCTTGTGTTTGCTTTGTCAGAATGAAGCTACATGACTGGGTAGAAAGTTAGAGCTCCACACGGAAATGCCATTTATAACTAGTGTGTAGATAGATGTGGCATAGACATAACAATTGTCGACTTGGCATTTGTCTTCGCCCGTTCTTCAAAATCTGGACATAATCTGTAAATGGCAAGGACATAGATGTGTGGGACTGTACCTGGTATTAAGCTATAAAACTAATTTACAGGTAAACTTGCATCTGACATGAATTATATTGGAAAAGGAAAAACTGCTAAGAATCTGCTATGAGAAAGGACAACAAAACAATCTTGAGTGCCGTAACAATTGTTTGGAAAATGTCATGCGTGAAGTAGGAGCCATAAAACGTTACTCACAGAAAAGAGTGGGGAGGATTAAAAATAGGCAGGGTAGAAACTAGTGAAGGGGGCACACCAACAATAAAAATGTGGTGGTGCCTGATGGTTGGGGCAGATTCTTTGCACTGCCGGAGGGTGGGAGTGCCATGTACTGAAAAACCATAAAGTGCCCATGCCGCAGGGTATTGCTCCACTAACTCCATATCCAGTCTGCATTCAGTTGGTTTTGTCGGTAGCGTGCCATACAAGCTCAGCCTTGTAGCTGGATGCCTTTGCAGAGGTGGTGGATGCATCCCAACCCTCATGATTCTGCCTCTTAAAGCTGAATTTTTCCTCTTTCAGACATCTGGTCGGCAGGATGTGTGCTTGCGGAGCTCCTGCTAGGGCAGCCCATCTTCCCAGGTGACAGTGGAGTTGACCAGCTGGTGGAAATCATTAAGGTAGGAGATAAAGGCTTGCGGGTGGTCTGTTTTTTTGTTTTCCTGAATGAGGTCATGGGCATCGCTCCCAGTTTTGCTTCTCGATCAGCACAACTGGAGTTCTTCACATTACTGCTCTTTTCCTCAGTTCCTGTGAGCCCATTTTTGTTCGAGAAGCTGAAGGAAATCCATATAGTCTCTTCCCACTACAAATAAGCTGTAGCTTCTCCCTAAAGCAGCTGAATACGAGAAGTGAACCGCAGAAATGGGGACACTTGAGGACCACCACAATACTTTGTGAACTCATCCTGATAGGAAACCAAGTGGAGGAAATCTTTCATGGTGAATAAGAGCCATTTTAATTCTCTATTGTTAAAATTCGCTTTTTGTCTTTTGATTCTGCAGGTGCTGGGAACACCCACAAGGGAACAGATTCGTGAAATGAATCCAAACTACACAGAGTTTAAATTCCCACAGATAAAAGCTCATCCATGGACAAAGGTGTGTATCACAGAGGTTGTTCGCTTGTCCAGATTAGCTGAAAGAGTGTTATTTATGAATGAGAGGTTTGCAATTGGTAGACCCTATTCAAAGGATGCCGATGTATGCATCACCGTAGTGCAACTTCAGTCTGTTACTGGTACAGCAGTTCTTGTTAGCGAGTAGAGGAACTAAATAAATTCACTATGGTATACAGGGATGTGTAACACTGAGAATGTGAGATTATTGAAACATGGCGGTTGTAGCAAACTGGTGTAGCTGGCAGAGCCTGTAAAGCTATCTTCATTTAGTTTAAGTGAAAACCTACTCCGTCTGAACCTTGGCACAGGAGTACCTAGACCAGGGGCTCCCAACCTTTTGCTTAACCCCTTCGCTGCCAGGCCATTAGGTGCGAAGCCTGTATTTTGGCTATTTGGAGCAGTTCGCGTTTAGGCCCTCATAACTTTTTGTCCACATAAGCTACCCACGCCAAATTTGCGTCCTTTTTTTCCAACATCTTAGGGATTCTAAAAGTACCCAGACTTTGTGGGTTCCCCTGAAGGAGACAAGAAATTAGCCAAAATACAGTGAAAGTTGTTAAAAAGAAAATATATATATTGGGTGAAAAAAGGGCTCCAGAAGAAGGCTTGTGTTTTTTTTCCCCCTGAAAATGGCATCAACAAAGGGTTTGCGGTGCTAAAATCACCATCTTCCCAGCTTTTAGGAACAGGCAGACTTGAATCAGAAAATCACATTTTTCAACTCCATTTTGGCATTTTACTGGGACATACCCCATTTTTACTATTTTTTGCACTTTCAACCTCCTTCCAGTTAGTGACAGAAATGGGTGTGAAACCAATGCTGGATCTCAGAAAGCTAAACCTTTCTGAAAAGTAGACAAAATTCTGAGTTCAGCAAGGGGTCATTCGTGTAGATTCTACAAGTGTTTCCTACAGAAAATGACAGCTGACAAATATTGAAATTGAGGTTAAAAAAGAAAAAAACAGCCATTTATCTCCACGTTTTACCCTGTAACTTTCCTGCAATGTCAGATTTTTTTAAAGCAATATACCGTTACGTCTGCTGGACTCTTCTGGTTGTGGGGATATATAGGTTCATTAAGATCCCTGGGTGCCCAGAGCCAATAACTGAGCTGCACCTTGCAATGGGTTTTCATTCTATACCGGGTATACAGCAATTCATTTGCTGAAATATAAAGAGTGAAAAATAGGTATCAAGAAAACCTTTGTATTTCCAAAATGGGCACACGATAAGGTGTTGAGAAGCAGTGGTTATTTGCACATCTCTATATTCTGGGGTGCCCATACTAGCATGTGAATTACAGGGCATTTCTTAAATAGACACACTTACATTTGGAAGGAAATAATTTAGAGAAAGCCAAGGGGGCAATAACACTTGTTTTGCTATTCTGTGTTCCCCTAAGTCTGCCAATAAAAATGGTACCTCACTTGCGTGGGTAGGCCTAATGCTTGCGACAGGAAACGCAACATGAACACATTGAAATCTGGCATGTTTTTTTGGAAAGTGCCTAGCTGTAGATTTTGGCCTCTAGCTCAGCCGGCACCTAGGGAAACCTACCAAACATGCACATTTTAAAACTATACACTTAGAGGAATCCAAGATGGGGTGATATAGGAAGTTGGCTCTGTATGCACCATTTCAAAGTAAGGAATAGTATGCACAGAGTCCAAGGGTTCCCCTTAGAGGTAAGATAGTGGCAAAAAGAGATAATACTAATGCTCTATTTTGTGGTAGTGTGGTCGAGCAGTAGGCTTATCAAAGGAGTAGTGTTAAGCATTTGTTGTACACACACAAGCAATAAATGAGGGACACACACTCAGACAATTCCAGGCCAATAGGTTTTTGTATAGAAAAATATCTTTTGTTAGTTTATTTTAAGAACCACAGGTTCAAGATTTACATGTAATACTCCAAATGAAAGGTATTGCAGGTAGGTACTTTAGGAACTTTGAATTAGCAAAATAGCATATACAGTTTTCACATAAATCACATATAGCTATTTTAAAACTAGACACTTAGTGCAATTTTCAACAGTTCCTGGGGGAGGTAAGTGTTTTTTCAGGTAAGTAAACCACCTACAGGGTTCAAGTTTGGGTCCAAGGTAGCCCACCGTTGGGGGTTCAGAGCAACCCCAAAGTAACCACACCAGCAGCTCAGGGCCGGTCAGGTGCAGAGGTCAAAGTGGTGCCCAAAACGCATAGGCTTCAATGGAGAAGGGGGTGCCCCGGTTCCAGTCTGCCAGCAGGTAAGTACCTGCGTCTTCGGAGGGCAGACCAGGGGGGTTTTGTAGGGCACCGGGGGGGGACACAAGTTAGCACAGAAAGTACACCCTCAGCGGCACTGGGGGGGCCGGGTGCAGTGTGCAAACAAGCGTCGGGTTCGCAATAGAAAGCAATGGGAGACCAAGGGGTCTCTTCAGCGATGCAGGCAAGGGGGGGGGGGGGGGGGGGGGCTCCTCAGGGTATCCACCACCTGGGCAAGGGAGAGGGCCTCCTGGGGGTCACTCCTGCACTGGAGTTCGGATCCTTCAGGTTCTGGGGGCTGCGGGTGCAGAGTCTTTACCAGGCGTCTGGATCTGAGGAGCAGGCAGTCGCGGTCAGGGGGAGCCTCGGGATTCCCTCTGCAGGCGTCGCTGTGGGGGCTCAGGGGGGGCAACTCTGGCTACTCACGGTCTCGCAGTCGCCGGGGAGTCCTCCCTGAAGTGTTCTCCACAAGTCGAGCCGGGGGCGTCGGGTGCAGAGTAGCAAGTCTCACGCTTCCGGCGGGAAACGCAGGTTGTTTTAAAGTTGCTCCTTTGTTACAAAGTTGCAGTCTTGGGTGAACAGAGCCGCTGTCCTCGGGAGTTCTTGGTCCTTCTAGAGCAGGGCAGTCCTGAGGATTCAGAGGTCGCTGGTCCCTGGGGAAAGCGTCACTGGAGCAGTGTCTTTAGAAGTGGGGAGACAGGCCGGTAGAGCTGGGGCCAAAGCAGTTGGTGTCTCAGTCTTCTCTGCAGGGTTTTTCAGCTTAGCAGTCCTCTTCTTCTTAGGTTGCAGGAATCTGAGTTCCTAGGTTCTGGGGAGCCCCTAAATACAGAATTTAGGGGTGTGTTTAGGTCTGGGAGGGCAGTAGCCAATGGCTACTAGCCCTGAGGGTGGCTACACCCTCTTTGTGCCTCCTCCCAAGGGGAGGGGGTCACATTCCTATCCCTATTGGGGGAATCCTCCATCTGCAAGATGGAGGATTTCTAAAAGTCAGTCTCACCTCAGCTCAGGTTGCCTTAGGGGCTGTCCTGACTGGCCAGTGACTCCTCCTTGTTTTTCTCATTATCTCCTTCGGCCTTGCCGCCAAAAGTGGGGCCGTGGCCGAAGGGGGGCGGGCAACTCCACTAGCTGGAATGCCCTGGGGTGCTGTAACAAAGGGGGTGAGCCTTTGAGGCTCACCGCCAGGTGTTACAGTTCCTGCAAGGGGGAGGTGATAAGCATCTCCACCCAGTACAGGCTTTGTTACTAGCCACAGAGTGACAAAGGCACTCTCCCCATGTGGCCAGCAACATATATTGAGTGTGGCAGGCTGCTAAAACCAGTCAGCCTACACGGGTAGTTGGTTAAGGTTTCAGGGGGCACCTTAGTGTATGTTACAATAAAATGTACACTGGCATCAGTGTGCATTTATTGTGCTGAAAAGTTTGATACCAAACTTCCCAGTTTTCAGTGTAGCCATTATGGTGCTGTGGAGTTCGTGCATGACAGACTCCCAGACCATATACTCTTATGGCTACCCTGCACTTACAATGTCTAAGGTTTTGTTTAGACACTGTAGGGGCACAGTGCTCATGCACTGGTGCCCTCACCTATGGTATAGTGCACCCTGCCTTAGGGCTGTAAGGCCTGCTAGAGAGGTGACTTATCTATACTGCATAGGCAGTGTGAGGTTGGCATGGCACCCTGAGGGGAGTGCCATGTCGACTTACTCGTTTTGTCCTCACCAGCACACATAAGCTGGCAAGCAGTGTGTCTGTGCTGAGTGAGGGATCCCCAGGGTGGCATAAGATATGCTGCAGCCCTTAGAGACCTTCCCTGGCATCAGGGCCCTTGGTACCAGGGGGTACCAGTTACAAGGGACTTACCTGGATGCCAGGGTGTGCCAATTGTGTCAACAAAAGTACAGGTTAGGGAAAGAACACTGGTGCTGGGGCCTGGTTAGCAGGCCTCAGCACACTTTCAAATCAAAACATAGCATCAGCAAAGGCAAAAAGTCGGGGTAACCATGCCAAGGAGGCATTTCCTTACACAACCCCCGCCCCCCCCCCCCCCCCCCCCCCCCCAACGAAAGAGGATGAGACTAACCTTTCCCAAGAGAGTCTTCATTTTGTAAGTGAAAGAACCTGGAAAGGCCATCTGCATTGGCATGGGCAGTCCCAGGTCTGCGTTCCACTATAAAGTCCATTCCCTGTAGGGAGATGGACCACCTCAACAGTTTTGGATTTTCACCTTTCATTTGCATCAGCCATCTGAGAGGTCTGTGGTCAGTTTGAACTACAAAGTGAGTACCAAAGAGGTATGGTCTCAGCTTCTTCAGGGACCAAACCACAGCAAAGGCCTCCCTCTCAATGGCACTCCAACGCTGCTCCCTGGGGAGTAACTTCCTGCTAATGAAAGCAACAGGCTGGTCAAGGCCATCATCATTTGTTTGGGACAAAACTGCCCCTATCCCATGTTCAGAGGCATCTGTCTGCACAATGAACTGCTTAGAATAATCTGGAGCTTTTAGAACTGGTGCTGTGCACATTGCTTGTTTCAGGGTGTCAAAGGCCTGTTGCCATTCTACAGTCCAGTTTACCTTCTTGGGCATTTTCTTGGAGGTGAGCTCTGTGAGGGCTGTCACTATGGATCCATATCCCTTCACAAACCTCCTGTAATACCCAGTCAAGCCAAGGAATGCCCTGACTTGAGTCTGGGTTTTTGGAGCTGCCCAGTCCAGAATAGTCTGGATCTTGGGCTGGAGTGGCTGAACTTGGCCTCCACCTACAAGGTGTCCCAAGTAAACCACAGTTCCCTGCCCTATCTGGCATTTGGATGCCTTGATAGAGAGGCCTGTTGATTGCAGAGCTTTCAAAACCTTCTTCAGGTGGACCAGGTGATCCTGCCAGTTGGAGCTAAAGACAGCAATATCATCAAGATAAGCTGCACTAAAGGACTCCAAGCCAGCAAGGACTTGATTCACCAACCTTTGGAAGGTGGCAGGGGCATTCTTTAAACCAAAGGGCATAACAGTAAACTGATAATGCCCATCAGGTGTGGAGAATGCTGTCTTTTCTTTTGCTCCAGGTGCCATTTTGATTTGCCAGTACCCTGCTGTTAAGTCAAGGGTACTTAAGAATTTGGCAGCACCTAATTTATCAATCAGTTAATCAGCCCTAGGAATGGGATGGGCATCTGTCTTGGTCACAGAATTAAGACCTCTGTAGTCCACACAAAACCTCATCTCTCTCTTTCCATCTTTGGTGTGAGGTTTGGGGACTAAGACCACTGGGCTAGCCCAGGGTCTGTCAGAGTGCTCAATTACGCCCAGTTCCAGCATCTTGTGGACTTCCACTTTGATGCTTTCCTTAACTTGGTCAGACTGTCTGAAAATTTTGTTTTTGACAGGCATGCTGTCTCCTGTGTCCACATCATGGGTACACCGGTGTGTCTGACCAGGGGTTAGGGAAAAGAGCTCAGCAAACGTTTGCAGGACCTTCCTACAATCAGATTGCTGTTGGTCAGAGAGGGTGTTTGAATAGATCACTGTAGGAAGTTGGCTCTGTATGTGCTATTTCAAAGTAAGGAATAGCATGCACAGAGTCCAAGGGTTCCCCTTAGAGGTAAAATAGTGGTAAAAAGAGATAATACTAATGCTCTATTTTGTGGTAGTGTGGTCGAGCAGTAGGCTTATCCAAGGAGTAGTGTTAAGCATTTGTTGTACATACACATAGACAATAAATGAGGTACACACACTCAGAGACAAATCCAGCCAATAGGTTTTGTATAGAAAAATATCTTTTCTTAGTTTATTTTAAGAACCACAGGTTCAAATTTAACATGTAATATCTTGTTTGAAAGGTATTGCAGGTAAGTACATTAGGAACTTTGAATCATTTCAATTGCATGTATACTTTTCAAGTTATTGACAAATAGCTACTTTAAAAGTGGACACTTAGTGCAATTTTCACAGTTCCTGGGGGAGGTAAGTTTTTGTTAGTTTTACCAGGTAAGTAAGACACTTACAGGGTTCAGTTCTTGGTCCAAGGTAGCCCACCGTTGGGGGTTCAGAGCAACCTCAAAGTCACCACACCAGCAGCTCAGGGCCGGTCAGGTGCAGAGTTCAAAGCGGTGCCCAAAACGCATAGGCTAGAATGGAGAGAAGGGGGTGCCCCGGTCTGCTTGCAGGTAAGTACCCGCGTCTTCGGAGGGCAGACCAGGGGGGTTTTGTAGGGCACCGGGGGGGACACAAGCCCACACAGAAATTTCACCCTCAGCGGCGCGGGGGCGGCCGGGTGCAGTGTAGAAACAAGCGTCGGGTTCGCAATGTTAGTCAATGAGAGATCACGGGATCTCTTCAGCGCTGCAGGCAGGCAAGGGGGGGGGTTCCTCGGGGAAACCTCCACCTGGGCAAGGGAGAGGGACTCCTGGGGGTCACTTCTCCAGTGAAAGTTCAGTCCTTCAGGTCCTGGGGGCTGCGGGTGCAGGGTCTGTTCCAGGCGTCGGGACTTAGGTTTCAGAGAGTCGCGGTCAGGGGAAGCCTCGGGATTCCCTCTGCAGGCGGCGCTGTGGGGGCTCAGGGGGGACAGGTTTTTGTACTCACAGTATCAGAGTAGTCCTGGGGTCCCTCCTGAGGTGTTGGATCTCCACCAGCCGAGTCGGGGTCGCCGGGTGCAGTGTTGCAAGTCTCACGCTTCTTGCGGGGAGCTTGCAGGGTTCTTTCAAGGCTGCTGGAAACAAAGTTGCAGCCTTTCTTGGAGCAGGTCCGCTGTCCTCGGGAGTTTCTTGTCTTTTCGAAGCAGGGGCAGTCCTCGGAGGATGTCGAGGTCACTGGTCCCTTTGGAAGGCGTCGCTGGAGCAGGATCTTTGGAAGGCAGGAGACAGGCCGGTGAGTTTCTGGAGCCAAGGCAGTTGTCGTCTTCTGGTCTTCCTCTGCAGGGGTTTTCAGCTGGGCAGTCCTTCTTCTTGTAGTTTGCAGGAATCTAATTTTCTAGGGTTCAGGGTAGCCCTTAAATACTAAATTTAGGGGCGTGTTTAGGTCTGGGGGGTTAGTAGCCAATGGCTACTAGCCCTGAGGGTGGGTACACCCTCTTTGTGCCTCCTCCCAAGGGGAGGGGGTCACAATCCTAACCCTATTGGGGGAATCCTCCATCTGCAAGATGGAGGATTTCTAAAAGTTAGTCACCTCAGCTCAGGACACCTTAGGGGCTGTCCTGACTGGCCAGTGACT